>NW_017729029.1:38430983-38454142 GCF_001723915.1 Gavialis gangeticus
GCCCACAGCTGCAGAGGTAGTAGACCCATGCGGTGCTCCTGCTGCCTCCTATCGCCTCCCCTGCTCCCACCCCTGGAGCACAGCAAAATCCTGGATGTTTGGTCTGGGCAGAGGGAGCGGGGGCTGCAGCTGTGACAGGGCAGGAGGGTAGGAGAGGGTTGCCTGTTCTCCAGTGGGGGAAAAGGGTGGGGGCACAGCACAGGCACTAGTGCCTGCACTCAGAGGGGCTGGTGGCCAGAAGCCCCTGCCTGGAGAGGGAGGGGGAGGGGCCATGGCCAGGCTGCCCACAGGGCACTGCAGCCAAGCCTCCCCTCCACGTCTCTCAGCCCACGGTGGGGAGGGCACTGGCAGTGCCAGGGGGCTGTAAGTCAGGCATGAGGGGCAGCATCATGGCCCAGGAGGCAGGGTACTGCCGTTTGATGAGTGAGGAGCATTGGCAGGGCTGGAGTCAGTGGGTTGGGAGTGAGGGACAGCTGCAGGGCTGTGGGGGCTGTGTCTTGGGAGTGTGGGCATCAGGGTGGGGGCAGGGTACTGTGGGCTAGGAATGCAGACCCCCGGCAGCGCCAGGGGGCTGTAGGTCAGGAGTGAGGGGCACCAGCAGGGATGAGGGGTAGGGGTTGCGGGTCGGGAGTTAGGGGCAATGGGGTGGGGGTGGGGGACTGTGGGTTAGGAATGTGGGGAGCACTGGCAGCACCAGGGGGCTGTAGGGCAGGAGTGAGGGGCACCATCAGGGCCCAGGGGGGCAGGGTACTGCAGTTTGGTGAGTAAGGGGCATTGGCAGGGCTGGGGGGTGCTGTTGCTTGGCAGTGAGGGGCAACAGAATGGGCAGCAGCAGGGCCACCTTTTGGGGCCAGCCACGTAAACACTCCTTTGAAATCCATCATTCATAACAGGCAACTGGCTAGTAAATAAATAAAACCCTTTGGGGCAAGGAGCAATAAACAGACCCACTCCAGGTGAGTTCACTAGCAAGAAGAGCAGTAAGAAAGAGAAGGCAAATTAAGAGACCCAGGGAAATGGCTGGAGAAGATCGGAATGCCAGGGGTCTGCATTCCTAGCCCGCAGTACCCTGCCCCTGCCACTGCCTCTGCTTGCACCTGTGAGACTTTTGTCCAGGCAGGACCGCTCACCATCAATGCTTCCACCCAGGTCCAGGTTTGGTGCTGTGGGGACAATGGTTTGCAGGTTCCTTCCAGTGACAGCCAGGTCAGGGAGTGCTTGTAGTGTGAGAGGTGCCTCCTGGTGGTCTCTCTCAGGGAACAGGCAACAGAACTACAGGAAGAGGTGATGAGACTCCAAAGCATCCTCTGCCATGGGGCATTCATCAGTTTGATGCTTGAAGAGACCTCCAGGATCGTAGAGGAAGAAATGCCAAATGCAGCCCTAGAGAAGAGAGGACATGGACTCCCAAGAGGGTGGAAGCTGGAGCCTTGTGACTTCTGGCAGCAAGCAGAGATCTTCACCTCCACCTGCAGTCATTCATCTGGAGAACAGATCAGCAGACCTAGCAGCAGAGGGAGGAGCACATTCCATTGGTGAAGGAAAACACACCAGGCCTCACCAAGATGAGTAGTATCAAGATGACCGCCCCCAAGAAGTGACAGGTGATGGTGGTTGGAGGCTCCCTTCTGCAGGGGACAGAGGAAGCCATCTGCCGACCTGATGTGTTGTCTCAGGAGGTCTGATGCTTGCCCAGAGCCCGGATCCGAGATGTCACAGAGGGATGACCAAGGCTCATCCGGCTCTCTGACTACTACCCCATGCTGCTCATGCATGTGAGCATCAGTGATACTGCCAGGGAAGACCCTGAGTGTATCAAAAGTGACTACAGGGCTTGGCACAAGGGTGAGGGGGTCTGAGACTCAGGTTGTGTTCTTGTCAATCCTTTCAGTCAAGGAAAAGTGCCTGGGTAGAAGCAAGTGCACCTGGCTGCGCAGGTAGTGTCACCAGCAAGGATTCGGCTTCTTTGACCATGGGATGTTGTTCCAAGAAGAAGGATTGCTGGGAAGAGATAGAACCCACCTGACAAAAAGAGAGAAGAATGTCTTTGCAGAGAAGCTCGCTAACCTAGTGAGGAGGGCTTTAAACTAGGTTTACCAGAAGATAGGAGACCAAAGCCCTGAGGTAAGTGAGGAAGCTGGTGACCTGGAGGAAAAGTAAGCAGGATGGGAGGTGCTGTCATACTACCTGAGAAATCAGGGCAGTCAACTAGTTACCTCAGGTGCCTGTATACAAATGCACGGAGCCTGGGAAACAAGCAGGAACAACTGGAAGTCCTGCACAATGACTTGATGTGATTGGAATAACAGAAATGTGGTAGGATAGCTCACATGACTGGAGCATTGTCATGAATGGGTACAAACTGTTCAGAAAGCACAGAGGAGAAGAGGAGAAGGAGTTGCACTTTATGTAAAAGAGCCATATGATTGCTCAGAGCTCCAGTATGGAACTGGAGAGTCCCTGTTGAAGTCTCTGGGTTAGGGTCAGAGGGGAGAACAATAAGGGTGATGTCATGGTGGGGGCTGCTATAGGGGGCTATGGTGGATGAGGTTTTCTTCAAACAGCTAGCAGACGTTTCCCGATCACAGGCCCTGGTTCTCATGGGGGACTTCAATCACCCTGACATCTGCTGGGAGGGCAATACAGCAGTGCACAGGCAATCCAGGAAGTTTCTGAAGAGTGCTGGGGACAACTTCCTCATGTAAGTGCTGGAGTGGCCAACTAGGAACCATGTTCTTCTTGACTTGCTGCTCACAAACAGGGAAGAATAGGTGGGGAATGTAGTAGTGGATGGCAACTTCAGCAGCAGTGACCACAAGATGATTGAGTTCAGGATCCTGAGGAAACAAAGAATGGAGAGCAGCAAAGTAAGGACCCTGGATTTCAGAAAAAGCAAACTTCATCTTAATCAGAGAACTCATGGGCAGGATCCCCTGGGAAGCCAGACTGACAGGGAGAGGAGTCCAAGAGAGATGGCTGTTAGGGCTGTGTGAAATTTCTCCCAGGGTTTCGTTTCGATGCATTTTGAGCTCAAAAGAATTAAACGAAACAAAAGCCTTTGAAACAGCTTCAAAATGAAACAAGGGATCTCAAAACATTTCAAAACTTTTGAAACATTTTGAGTTTCGAAGCTAGGCTTACTGGCTTCAGCCCTGGTCCCAGCCGGCAGCACCCACCTCCTGTCATCTGGCAGGCAGATCGGGAGCTCCTCACACCCCAAGGAGGGCTGCAGGGGCCGTGCTGGAGTCCTCCTGGGGGTGTGGGCCCCTGATCTGCCTGCCAGATGACAGACCGCCACTGGGTGCAGCCCGCACCCAGCGCTGGGAAGATCAGTGCTGGTGCAGGGACCCTCCCGGGATCAGGGCTGCGGGTTCCCGCACAACCTAATCTGCCCTGGCCCCGCTGGCCCCAGGCAGCAGCACCCAGCTCCTGTCAGCCAGCAGGCAGATCAGGGGCACTCTGGCATGCCTGGGAGGGCTTCAGGGGATGTGCCGGAGTCCTCCTGGGGATGCATGCCCTCCATCTGCCTATCAGGTGACAGGAGCCGGGTGCTGCCACCTGGGGCAAGCAGCAGCACCAATCTTCCCAGTGCCCAGTGAGAGCTGCACCCAGTGCTGGTCTGTCATCTAGCAGGCAGATCAGGGATCCACACCCCCGGGAGGACTCCAGCACAGCCCCGGCAGCCCTCCCAGGGGTGTGGGTGAGCCCCCGATCTGCCTACCTGCTGCATTTTATGTTTCCCCATAATAACCTATAGGCAATACATCGAAACAGTGTCAAAACAGCAAAACAGTTTTGATTAAACAAAACAGAACAGTGCTTTCGAAGCAAAACAGGGGTTGGACTCGATGATCCTTTGAGGTCCCTTCCAACCCTAGCATCTATGAATCATTGAAACAGAAGTCGTACTGGAATGATGCTGTTTCGCACAGCCCTACTGGCTGTACTTTAAGGAAGCCGTACTGAGAGTGCAGGAACAAACCATCCTGATGCACAGGAAAACTAGCAAGTATGGCAGAAAACCAGATTGGCTTAGCAGGGAACTCTTCAGTAGACTAAATCACAAAAAAGGCAGCTTATAAGAAGTAGAAACTTGAAGAAATAACCAGGGAAGAATATAAGAGCATTGCTCAGGCATGCAGGAAGGTCAAAGCACAACTGGAGTTGCAGCTAGCAAGGGATTCATAGATTCATAGATGCTAGGGTTGAAAGGGACCTCAAAAGATCATTGAGTCCAACCCCCTGCCAGCAGCAGAAATAAGTGCTGAGATCATGTGATCCCAGCCAGGTGCTTGTCCAAGGTAAAACCCTCAAGGTAGGGGAGAGCACCACCTCCCTTGGAAGCCCATTCTGGCAACCCTAACCATGAAGAAGTTCTTTCTTAAGTCCAACCTAAATCTACTCTCCATCAGCTTGTGGCCATTGTTTCTGGTTATTCCAAGGGGTGCTCTGGTAAATAGAGCATCTCCTATTCCCTGCTGCCCCCCTCCCTCCACGATGAATTTGTATACTGCCACAAGATCCCCCCCATAGCCTTCTCTTGTGGAGGCTGAAAAGGTCCAGGTCCCTCAGCCTTTCCTCATAAGGCCTTCCCTGCAGGCCTCTAACCATAGGAGAGGACCTCCTCTGGACCCTCTCAAGGTTGTCCACATCCTTTTTGAATTGCGACACCCAGAATTGGACACAGTACTCTAGCTGCGGCCTAACCAGTCCTGCATAGAGGGGGAGCATCGCCTCCCTGGACCTGTTCATGATGCACCTACTAATGCATGACAAAGTGCAGTTAGCTCTGCTTGAAATAGTAGACATCCTGGAGGATAGGACTGGGATTCAGAGTGACCTAGACAAATTGGAGGATTGGGCCAAAAGGAATCTCTCGAGGGATGTGAAGGGTAACAAGAAGGGTTTCTACAAGTATGCTGGTAGCAAGAGGAGGATCAGGGAAAGTGTGGGCTCCTTACTGAATGGGGGGGGCAACCTAGTGACAGAGGAAACAAAAAAGGCTGACATGCTCAATGCCTTTCTTTGCCTCCATTTTCACAGGCAAGGGCAGCTCCCAGACTACTGTGCTAGGCAGTGCAGTTTGGAGGGGAGGTGAGCATCCCTCAGGGTCTACTTAGAAAAGCTGGATGTGTACAAGTCCATGGGGCCAGATGGGATGCACTCGAGGTTTGCTGAGGGAGTTGGCTGATGTGATTGCAGAGCCATTTGCCATAATCTTTGAAAACTCATGGTGATCAGGAGAGGGTCTGGATGATTGGAAAAGGGCAAACATAGTGCCCATATTTAAGAAAGGGAAAAAGGAGGATCCAGGAACTACGGACCAGTCAGTTTCACCTCAGTCCCTGGAAAAATCATGGGGCAGATCCTCAAGAGATCCATTTCTAAGCACTTAGAGGAGAAAAAGAGACAATGTGACTGGCTCTGTGGATGTGGGGAGACTGGTGGATGTGGTGTACCTTGATTTTAGCAAGACTTTTGATACAGTTTCTCACAACATTCTCACAGGAAAGCTAAGGAAATATGGGCTGGATGAATGAACTGTAAGGTGGATAGAAAACCAGCTGGAGCATCAGGCTCAGAGAGTAGTAATCAATGGCTTGATGTCTAGTTGGCAGCTGGTATCAAGTGGAGTCCCCCAGGGGTTGGTCCTGGGGCCAGTTTTGTTCAACATCTTCATCAATAACCTAGAAGATGGCATAAAGTGCACCTTCAGCAAGTTTGCAGATAACATCAAGCTGGGGGGAGTAATAGATACACTGAAGGGTAGGACTAGGATTCAAAGTTACCTAGACAAATTGGAGGATTGGGGCAAAAGGAATCTCATGAGGTTCAACAAGGACAAGTGCAAAGTCCTACACTGAGGATGGAACAATCCCATGCTCCAATACAGGCTGGGGGCTGACTGGCTGGGTAGCATCTCTGTAGAAAAGGACCTGGGGGTTAGTGTACAATATGCTGAATATGAGCCAGCAGTGTGCCCTTGTTGCCAAGAAGACTAACAGTATACTGGGCTGCATTGCTAGGTGTGTTGCCAGTAGGTCAAGGGAAGTAATTATTTCCCTCTATTCAGCACTGGCGAGGCCATATCTAGAGTACTGTGTTCAGTTTTGGGGCCCCCCATTACAAAAAGGATGTGGACAAATTGGAGAGAGTCCAGTGGAGGGTGACAAAAATGGTGAAGGGGAACAGGTCTTACTTAATCTAGAGAAGAGGAGACTAAGAGGAGACTTAATAGTAGTCTTCAACTACCTGAAATGGGGGTTTGAAAGAGGGTGGAGCTAAGCTATTCTCAGTAGTGGCAGATGACAGAACAAGGAGCAAAGCTCTCAAGTTGCAGTAAGGGAAGTTTAGGTTAGATATTAGGAAGAATTTTCTCACTGGAAGGTTAGTAAAACACTGGAACAGGTTACACAGAGAGGTGGTGGAAGCTGCATCCTTGGGTGTTTTCAAAATCCAGCTAGACAAAGCTTGGGCTGGGATTATCTAGTTGAAGCTGGTCCTGCTTTGAGCAGGGAGCTGATCTAGATGACCTCCCAAGGTCTCTTCCAACCTTAACTTTGTGTCATTCTATGATTCTAGATTCAACATATACCAGAGCCTCTCTGGGACTATTGGAGGATTGGGGTTGTTGACAGAGAAAGATGCATAAAGAGCCCAAGTCCCTTCTATACTAGAGAGAGAAGAAAGATAAATAGGAGAACAGAGGAAGACTAGTGTAGGAGCTCCATTTTAATTATTCTCATCAAACTTGCATCTCATCATTTCTCCAAATGTACATAGAACACTAAACGCATCTGTCACAAATCCCACAATATTTTGAGGTGTTTATGGGATGTCATACATGTTCTCTTTAGTTTGTTTTACTGAGAGGCTGCATGTGGTCTCATTGAAAAGACATCATTATGCCATATTCATTTATCACTGTATGTATCACTGCTAGGCTGTCTGCCTGTATTTTTATGATTTTGGACATGGCTTATTCAAAGGAACTGAGGAATGCATACTTAAGGACAGTAGAGTAGGTGAAACTGTTAAGTATCTTTTGCCATTGTGTTACTAGGGCAAGAAAAACTGCCACTCCCAAACACAGGAAGGGGATTGTTAGGATTGGACAGTACTGCTTACCTGTAATGGGAAATTTAAGCCCACAGTAGTGAAGGAATGGGTCATTAGCTAGAGGCATTTCAAATACCCCAGACAGCAAAGAATTTCTGGAGAATTGGGAGACTCATCAGCAACTGGGGCAATGCCAATGAGTGACGGCTGGCTTGGAAGTATTTAGGGGCTATCTATGAGATAGTTATGGTCTCTGGATTATCCCAGGCTGTGGGGGTGGCCAAAACCCCAACAGTCAGGGTTGGTAGGATCAGCAAGAAGGCTACAGTCAAAAAATACTGGCAGGACTCTAAAGGACTAGGTTGTAGCCAGATAAGAAACGTTACTTGTCTTTTTGTTGTGTCTTCAAATTATATAGTCAGTTTTCCATGTATAATTCTTTCCTCCTATATAATAATTTTTGTTGTTGTTTTGTCTTCTTACTGACTGCCTATTGTAAAGCATCATCTCAGGGCATCTTGTGTTCCAGGCTTTCTCATTCTACAGAACAGGGGGACCTCAAATTCTTTCGCAACTCAACAAGAAGCTACCTAGAACTGGCAGATACACCTGCTGCAGCTGTGGGGTCTGGTATAAGCACAGTGGAGCCATGGCTTGCAAGGATAAGGAGTAATCCCAGGGCAAGCCCTGATTCTTTCCTGGGGACATGCAGAGGGACAGTGGGAGAAACTTGGGGTCTGGGAATACCCCACAAATGGGTTTGTGACAACATGGTAAGACTTATTTAATGCTTTGAAGAGCCTACAGGGTAAAAGGAGAAGATTTCATCACTCAGACATAACTGAGGATTTACAAGGTGCACCAGCACTACAAGGATGGGTGCTACCTGAGAATATAATTAGATATGTTGACAAAGAGGCAGGCAGAGAGAGACAGACAAGGAGATAGCAGAAAGGGCAAACTCTGAGGGCCTTGAGGGCCTGTATAAAGAATCACGACCTAGAGCAGTTCAGTGAGTAACAGCAGTGTCCTCTAAGCAGCTCCCCTAGGTTGCGTGATTCAGGCAAACTGTGCCCAGGACACACCAGGGTTTAGAGGCCTCAACTGGAGCATGTGCCATGCATTCCCTTGTTTTGGTTATGACCTATGAACAATATAGGCTCAGATGCAATCTTCTCTCCACCCAAGTGGGAGTCAATCCAAAGTAGTATCCTAATAGCCCCTGGCTACAATAATACATGCCAGAGTGTGGCTAGACTGACTTGTATATCACCTGTTTATCCGATGATAAAATGTGCAGACTCCTCTATACTCCGAGAGAGCTATGAGCCCTGAAAAGGATGGTGAGGCCAGGTGAAAGGGCCTGCAGGAAAATGTGTTTAGTTTGTGGTTATTTTTTGGATATCTTTAGAAATGGTATTTCTGTGTTTGAGTCCTAGAAATAAATAAAGCAGGGGGACTGCTGGTCACTTAAAAAAAATACAAGGTCAAAACAGCATAGAAAATACTACTTCCAGCCACATCACTCCTTCCAAAATTAAGAGCATCAGATACAACTCACATTTAAAGAAAGAAAAGAAAAACACAAAAAAAACCTCCAAAAGAAGAAAAAGGAAAAAACGATTAGCTTTTGTAAACAGCTCCCTGTGGCTGAATGTTCACAGCAAGTGTGTGCTGTAACATTCATGTCTGACAGAAACCAATCAAACAAGGGCAAGGTACAGGAGACCTCTGCCACTGCTTTGCTGTTGAAAATATTTCCATGCATTGTTTTTTTTCAGCAGCTGTTTTTTCTCAATTTGTTTTCCACAAAGGGTAATTTCACAATAGTGGCACAGGGCCACGCATCAGTCAGGGACACTGACAAGCCAAAGGAGATGTCAAACTGCAATCCCCCCTCTCACCCCCAGCTATATGCAGAGTCTTGCATTCATATTTTTGTTTAGTATCCTAAATGGTTTTGTCTTCTCAAGGCCACCATATTATTGTAAGTGAGAGACCAGTGTAACCTGGGTACACCCAAGGGTGTGCCCTATTCTAAATTGAATAGGATGCGTAGGCAGAGGGGGTGCTGAGAGAGGGATGCCAGAATTTCAAGCAGATCCCTCTTTCCTCTATAGAGTTAGCCCAAGCCCAAAGTTCTTAACGATATACAACTTATTAAGTTATAACATACATAAACATAAAACTAAATATCATATACATATATTTACACAGTGAACACTAACCAATAACCAAGGTCAAACCCTAAATAACACTATTTACAACAACACAATACAACATTTCAATTACAAAATATAAGGCACAAACATGAACAATCTTAATTAACATCTATTCCTTAATATAGTCCCTGACCCATGACAAAAGATAGTTCTCCTTCCAATGGGGTCCCTTGTGGGGTGTCCAGGAAGCACCAGGGGCCCCTCCCCTTAGGGTCTCAACTAGGCAGGGGGCTGCTCACCCAGCCCATTCTATGGGTTAGCCTGCCCCAAATGTCTTTCCCCCATGGGACCCAAGAGCCCAATGACTCATGCTCTGTCAGGTGGTGGTGGTCAGGATGCAGCTCGTTGGGGGTCTTCCTCTGCCGGAGTGCCTCTTCAGGCCTCTCCCACACCACTGGGCTCCTCCCCACCCTGTGCCCCACTCTGGGCACCAAGGGCTCAGCTCCTTTCAGCTACTGCACCACCGCTGCTGGCTCCCGGGTGCTGGGCCTCACACTGCAGCACTACTTTTTCCCCATGCCCTGGCTCAGCACTGAGGGCTCTCTTAGCACAGCCCAGGCCCTTCAAGCTCTGGTCAGCTGTCCTCACACTAAAGGTGTGTTAACCCAAGCAGCCTCCACTACTCTCTGGCTCCCAAGGCTCGGGCTTGTGCACCGCCCTGTGCACCATGGGACCTGGCTGCTTGGCAGGAGATGGGGCCTGAGCTGCCTCACTGCAATCCCAAGGACTTTGCCCCATGCACTGGCCCACACACTGTGTGACCCGCTGGCCCTGCTGGGGTTGCAGGCTCAAGCCGCCGCTTGCAGCTCCCAAAGCCTGGGCTCCCAAACCATGCACTGTGATGGGCCTGAACAGTCTCACACTGCTCCCAGGGCCAGGTCTCCACAAACTGTCCCTGTGCGCTGTCAACAGCCCAAGCAGTCTGGCACCACTCCCAAGGCTACTCCTTCAGTGGCAGCTTCAGAAGCCTTGGGCCTATTGCCCGCTGGGGGAGAGCTCCCCAGCCTTTCTTGGCTCTGCTCTTCTTGAGTCCCTTGCCACATCTGCCCCTTGTGCTGGGCACACAGCTCCTTTTATATGCTCCAGGGCTCCGCCCCTGAAGTCTTCTGGACCTGACAGTTTACAGTCTTCAATCAGGTCCGAGCAAGCTCTTCTCCCCCTACCCTCAGGAAAGGGGCGTGACTTTATTTCTCCTGCTGCCTCCTGATTGGTGGATGAGCTCCACCAATCAAAATAGCAGGATCTCAAGCCTGGGACTCAACCCAAGCTCTGAAAGGTGAGCCTGCTACACCTCTGCAATGCTGCAATGGGTCAATTGGTACTGTAGGAGGGGCCCATAAGTGAATTTGCTTCCAAGGAGACAGCTCTATAGTTGACTCCCCTACAACTTAAAGAGTCTCAGGACAGTATTCAAGAATGCTTTTTTGAGGGATCAGGTAGGAAGAGTAGATTTACTTTTGTTCAGTTGAAAGGACAGTGGCTGCCACATGGGAGAGGTGGGGAAACAGTAAGATAGAGAAAATCCTCAACTTCTCACTCCAGTGGAGACCTTTTGTTCCACTCTGCTACTATACAGCAATTTTCATGGGCAGCTTCATGCATGGGCTGGGGGGACAAACTGCCTCGTTTCATGAGACTTTGAGGAGAAAACATAGTGAAGACACCAATGCAAAAACTGAGAAGCAGGCAAGAGAGGACATACAAGGGATTCAAAAAAATTTAAACAAGAAACTCACTGTGCCTGACTGCAGCCTAGTGGACCCGAGAGCTGCCAACTAATGCTGAATGAGCTGCAACTGAGCTCCAGAGCAGTCCTGGATGTATCATGGACCCACTCCAGCTCTGCCACATCCTGACCCAATAGATCCCATGGGGTTTCATCTGCAGAGCTGCCAGACACTTTGGCTTTCCTAAGCATCTCAGAAAGGCCTGTCAGATCTGACTCTTATGCACCACTCCTCCCACCTCTTTGGTGGAGTCTAGCTCCTCATTGTCACTGTGGTCTTTATGGAAGATGCAGGAGGGGTGATGGACATGCTGACTGTAGAGATGACACCAGACTGCAAAACAGTCTTCCTGAGAAGGTTTGGTTCTTATGCCCATGTGACTGCAAACAGGTGAGCCCTCTCCACCTGGGCAAGGAAGAATTTGAGGATTCTTTTCTCCTAACTGGGTTAGCCAAAAATTCCCACGTCCTTGAACGACAGACCCTCCCCTTTGTCTCACATAGGAGAGATGCCAAAATGACTTTCCAAAGACTCCTGCTCTATAGCTCCAGGTGCCTGCCTCCATTTATGAAGCATATGCAAAGTAAGCAGTGCAGGCCATTTGCTATCAAAGGCATGATGGCCACAGGGAAACTTTTAATGCTGACAGGAGGCTGGCAGTGACAATTAAAACAGATGTGCAGTAACTGGGAGAAGGGTGAGTGCAGAAGTTGAGCAGATAAGAGGGTTACAACTAGCCAAGAACAGTGAACACAGCTTTGCAGAGGAAACCAACTGTAGGTAGAGACAGGCACAACAACAAGGCTAATGGTGGGCCCAACCCTTCAGAGAGCTGAGTGCCTCCGGGGAGCTGCTAGACGTCTAAGTCTAAAGGAGCAGGAGGAGGAGAAGCAATGCAATAACAGGGACAAAGGAGATGACAGCAGCAAAGATGAGAATAAGTTGACTGTGCCCTCAGCTGTATGGAGCGATGCAGAGACCTCAGTGATGATGACAGCGATAAGGCAGGAATGCAATGGTGAAGCTGTTGATGAGCAGGGTAAAGGCTAGCAAGGATCACATGTATCCATGAACAATTTGCTGTTGTGAATGGCTCTGGGTGTAATGAGAAGTGATCTCTTTTGCCTAAGGATCTCAGTGGCTAATAACAGCCTTTTTGTGCATCACACTGAGATGCTGATGCAGAAAAGTTCAGCCTGTGCCCCTGGCCTGCTAGGTGATCTTGGCAAAATTATGCTCACTGTCTGGGCCTTTGCTTCCACTCCCAACTTTGGCAGTCAGATTATAAACTCTTTACAGAATTGACTCTTACACCAGGTATCTGCAGGGCCTGGTGTTGTCCTGTGGGTTCAGGCCAACCCTCAGGATCTCAATATTGCATTGTTAGACAGGAGGGCATGGTGTACAATTGCACATGCACACACTCAAAAATCAATTAGGTGCATACACACACTAGGTGAAATTACCAGCCTATGCAAATGCACACCTACCACCAATTGAAGCACCTACACACACTATACAGACCAAAATAAATTAGACCAGAAGCAATTACCAATACCTGCACACCCAATACACATACATGGATCACTAATTCATATATCATGCACACACTGACATACATGTAAAACAGTTCACATACATACCACTCACCTACACATACACACAGGTGAGTTCCTAACTTTGGTGTTGTGATGTGTATATATGTGCTTGGTGTACTTGGGATACCTAGGAGAAGGTTAAGGTAAGGGAGAGAGTGAAAGTCGCCAGGACTGGGATTAAAACCAGTAGACTAGAAAGAAAGCTGGGCTGAGGAGTTGAGGCTTGGGTTTACTTTAGGTTACTGCTGGTGCAGACTGAGATGAAAGTTGCCAGTGCTGGGATTAGAACTGGCTGACTGAAGGGAAATTGGGGTTACTTAGGGTTAATTGGTATTAATTGAAAGCAGAAAGCTGGCAGAACAAAGGAGCAATGCTGGGGAGAAGCCCAGAGGCTGGAGCCAGAGCAAGGAGGCTACAGGGGAGCCAAGAGGTACTTGGGGAGAGGAAAACTGGGAGTGGAACTGTGGTGGGGGGGAGGCTGGAGAACACAGAGAGAGAGAGTGAAAGAGAAGGCAGAGAGATAGGGACTGGAAAGAGGAGGCAAAAAGTGGCAGGAGCGAGGCTGAGAGCCTGCAGAAAGCAACTGGGCTAAGAGCCTGTACAAAAGGGACAGAGAGGACAGAGACCGGAATTTAAGATAGGGAAGGGACTGGGGCTCAATAAAACACAACCCAACTCAGGGTTACAAATGATAGTGGTTTTATTGAACAGGGGAGATGGTGACACAATATTTTATTGGTTCCTTTTCACACACACAGTCACAGACACAAACACAGACAATGGCAGCAGCGGTTAAAGAGGCTTGGTGCTGGGGCTGAAGTCCAGGAGGAGAGAGAGATAGCGTCCAAATTGGAAGAGGAAATATGCAGGTGATACCTACCTATCCCAGGCTGAAAGTGGGTCCTTGATGGCCAGTCGAGGTCTCCTTCAGCTCAGTGTTGTCCAGGGGGAGGTTGCCGGCAAGGCCTCTGGGGTGGTGTGATGTGAAGCTGGTCTGGTTCAGATGGAAATGGCATTCCCAAGGAGTCAGTCTTCACTACCCCTTTTTATGGGGCAGACTACCTCTGATCTGCTATGGGAAGGGCATGTCCAGGCAATGCCAGTCCTGTTCCAGAGGGTCCCAGGTATTCTTACTGAGGGTGTGCAGCTTTGGCACAATGGTGGGTTTCCTCATCTTTTGTTTCTTAAATGCTGAGGGTGGTTCCAAGGGCTGGGTCATTGGTCCCGGCATTGGTGTTGATGATTCGGTCATTCAGAGGGAGCTATTTTTAGACCTACTGCCATTGACGCTCAAGCACCCTCATTCATCCCCATTCATTCAGGAACCAAGCTGCATAGGAGGGGTAGGTGTGAGTCACAGGTTACACAACCGGGCGTGGGGATAAGATGGAGGCTTGACATTACAAGATGGAAACTTGACATGACTTATGCTAACTTACATATATAGGCCTAAAACAGTAATCACACAATGTAAAAGCAGTAGAAAAAAATCAATACAAAACATAAGAATTATCACTTATAAAACAGTGGATATCTATATCAAAATAGCATGGCACTTATTTGCAGAGGGGAGAGAAATAAAACTTACTACCTAAAATAAAATGTTAAAGCTTATCCTACATCTTAGCTTACTTATACTTATCTATAGGGAATAGAGAGGAAGAGACAAAGTCAGAAATGGTTGGGGAGGAGGGGAATGCATTTTAAAAGAAAAAAAAAAAAAACTGGGGGATTTGCTACAGTGGCATGATGAGAGCCCAGTGTTGGACAATAGTAACATCAGTGCTTGTGGTTATTTTGGCAAATATTATTTTTCCCAAGTTTCTGGCCTGGGCAAATCAGCCAATGATTCTGGAGTCTGCCAATACACAACCCTGGATTTGTTACATGCTACTGTCTCCATCTCTCCCCACATCCTGCCCTCTTTCTTATCTCTGTTTTTTTTAACTTTTTAACCTCTCGTTTCATCATTCATCTGGTCCAAGCAAAACACATAGGACTATCTGACACAAAGGCTCAGTGGCTCGGTTTCTACCAGAGTGCAGTTTCTACTGGCTTCAGTTGCGACTGGCTCTAGCCTTTGAGTAGAATTGGCAAAGGCCTCTGCACTGATGGAGATACTCTGAGTCTTTCTGAGCTTTCAACAGTTTTCTGTGGTGCATGAAAGCAAGGATGAGCCAGAGAATACAGTCAAGCACTAGGGACCATCTGGAAATAGGCCCAGATCACAGAGAGTTTTCAGGAAGAGCAGCATTGATGGAGAAGAGAAATCGCTGAAGGAGCAGAAGCTCCAGCATGTCACTTCCAGTCTGCACAAGTGAGCAACCAATGAATCTCATCTGCAAGCACAAAAGACATCCTGTAATAAAGCCATACTGCATGCCTTTTGCAGGGGTCACCAATGTTTAGAGCAATGGATTGCCCCCAGAAACTTAGCTACCACTGCAGGCTGCCACTACCCTTGGCAGTGCCCTCCTGCATAGCGCCCAACCTACCTGCTGCCTCTACTGTGTGCACCACATGCCACTGACTCTAGCCCCCAGAGTAGGGGGCCTGATTCAGTGGTAGCAATAAGCAGTGCCTGTTGTGGGAAGAAGAGAGAAAGAGAACAGGGAAGACTAGGGAAAGGGGCACTACAAAGCAGATCAGCATCATGGTACAGTGTGAAGAAGGGGGACACCAGGCGGAGCTATATGCTGCTGATTCTCTCTGCTGCCACAGGCCAAATCCAACTATTTCATGGGTTGGACCCAACCTGTAGGTCATAGGTTGTAAACTGAAGGTAGGAAGTATCCACAGTCCAACTACTGGGGTGTACCACTAGGGCATTTCCAAATATTTTTTTCCAGTTTTTGGTCAAAAACCAATTTTAGTTTTTTCCAATGAAAATCACTTTTTTCGGGGAAAAAAGTCCCTTTTTATAATAACATGTTGGTTAAACCAAATCTTCCATCAAAAATACTTTAGATTTTTGCTCTAGGTTAAGCTCACTGGACATGTCTACACAAGATCTTTACTACACAGTTGACTAATTAACTGCACAGTAAACACAGCAAAATACAAGTACTACACTGCAGTGGAGTTTTTTTGTGCACAGCAGTGAATATGTAGATGCTACCCCAGCTCACTGGGGTACAGGGTGCTTCAGTGCGGGACTAGCCAGCAGGCAACACATGGTGAAGCACCCTCATGCCCCAGCCAGCTGCTCTGCAGCACATGGAACTTGGTTGGACAGCCCTCAGCTGGCAGGCTGACCTCCTGGATCCCTGTGAACCTTGGCTGCTCCAAACAGGCTGCACATGCAGCGCATGAATAAACTCCAGAGCAATAAGCTCCGGAGTTTATTCATGCACATAGATCACACGTGTCAATGCCTACAGGGGAATAAAACTACTGTTATCAGAACAACATTATTAACAAACAATCATTTGCACTTTTATAATAGCAACTTCCATCTGAGGATCTCAAAGGGCATTGTCTATATTAATTAATTAAACTTAGAAAAAAAACCCTGAGACAGGTAAGAGAAAATGTCATCCATCACCAGAACTGATGAATGAATTGTGGTGTAGACAGCACCAGGACACAGCAATGCTGTGCAACAGTTCAGGACAGGAAGTGAAGAACGCTGTGCCCAGTCAGAACTGAAGGAAGAAGTTTAGATAGGCAGAGTGTTACCTAAATCAGACTTTGCTCAGGAGGCTGAAACTAATCATCCCTATACTGGCAAAATGTTCTGTAGGAACAGTAAAGAATACCAATGGTTAAGACTGGTGATAACTTATTAGACCAACCATATAGGTGGGAAAGATGTTAGATAAGCTTTCAGGCACAACATGGCTACAACACTCCAACCCTACTGGTGGTTAAATTGGCATCTCATCTGGTAGCAGTACCTTCCAGCAGCACAGGAGTCCCCAACATCATCCTGGACCATTTGTTTGGTACTTCAACAGGAAAAAAGGGCACTACAAATTAGATCCCCCACACTGACCAAAAAATGAATTGTTGATTCAATAGTATATTCTTATAGCTAAAGCCTCACACATACCCATTGTTACTGCGTACAGAATGAGAACTGAAGTTAGATGGTGATAATATAAATCAAGTGTGCTCAGTTTTAGTCATTTCTAATAGGAATTGTTATTACAAATTTTTACCTTTTTTCCCCCAACCTTCACCGGTATCTGCATTCAGGACTGGATCCAGTCTGCTGCTCCTGACAAAAAGATTCTCCTCAGCTTCACCGTGGTTCGGAACCTATCAGGACAGAGAAGCCAGTCTGACCACATCACTAATATAAAGGTGCACAGCTTACGTTCCACATCTCAGCACCAAAACATACCTTCCCCATCCAAGCCTTGCAGCTTCCTTCCCACTAGCCAGCCAATATAGTTGGCCAGTGTCCCTACATGAGCAGGGATGAATATCATGCCATAAGTGGTGTATTTCAAGGGGAGGTAGACTGTCAGCAGGCACTGAGCAGTGATCTGCTCTAGGGCTGTGGGGCCAAAGGCATCAGCTGCCTCTGCATCAATCCAGTCTCCACAAGGAACCAAATATATCCCTCATGCCACCAGAAAGTCCCAACAATTAGATCTTCTTACACAGAATAGTGTTAAATAAATATTATACAAGACAGGACTATTTATCCCAAGAAACTGATACTCCAAAGAGACTGTCAGTACCTTCACGCAGCATGGTTGGGATGTTTCTCAGCAGGGATCACCACTCTAATGATACTTCCCAGCAGGTACTCCACTCTGATGCTATTGAGTGGGGGGCCTTTGAAACAAAGCTGCTATTTGAAGGAATTCAGGAGGCTCTTCATTATAGATTTTGATATTTAAAACTATAGGCTGTGAAGTAATTGAAATCCTACAACATGTCTGTTTTCCCAATTTACGTTTCAGAAGGACTTTAAGTCACAGAAGTCTTATCTAAACTGCATTTATGGCTATGTTTGAAACCTTGGCCTTCATGCTGGAGGACTAAAAGAGGAGGCAATTGGCAGGAGCAAAGGTTGGAGGGTCAGCCCTTAAGCCTAGAATCTTATTTCTCTTGGCCTCAGTGGGTTTGAGTCAAACCAATGGTATTACTACAGTGAAGTTCCTTGTGGTAGAATAGCCTTTATGGCTTTCTACATTAGTGCTACCACATAGAGGGCTAATTTTTTATGTCTGCAAATGAACCTATGTGGCAAGAAAGTCAACTGGATGAAATATTGCCTGAGGTGCACAGGCCAGTAAGGGGAGGGAAATGGTGCTAGAATGTGTGGGTGGGGGATTCCCAGTGAAGACCTGCTTGAACTCATGCTTACCAACATCTACCTGGAGAAGTGATTCTGGACACAAATATTATATTTGCATTAGTGTTTTCTCTAATGTTCATGAATACTTGGGGCTCTTTACACTACCATAGGGAAGGCAGATAATAAACAGGCTTTTCCTTCACACCTCTTTCACCATATCTCAGTTCTTTCCTGTATCAATGCTTGCTTCCATAGGCATGGGTTTTCCCACAGCTCTGCCTTTGCCCCTCAGTCTTCATCTGTATTACCTTTGCTGTTTCAGCCATGGGATCCCACTCTGCTTTGCCAGTACCCCTCAGTCCTGATCAACAGCATCCTCTATTCTACTGTATTCCCAGAGAGGAGGAGCTGCCCATCCCCAAGGCCTAGGTCCTGTTGGAAAGAAGTGTATGTATATTCCCTGTAAGGGAAACAGAAGATGGAGACTGTGTCAGGTTAGCTGTGAATTTGGTTGACTGTATCCAAAGGAGTGAGAAAGTTAGCTCCACATGAGATGGGGGGAAACCAAGTTATCTACCTGGCTAAGAAACTGAGTAGTACAAGCCTTGACATATGGCCTCTGTCCAGCACTACAGGGAAGCACTACTAGGGCTGTCTCTGTGACTTGCCATGGTCCAAAGCCCAGTTGCAAGGTCTTTAAGATGCTGGCAGAACTCTCATGCTATAGTGAAGAACAGCTGTCAGTAGTTCCTCAGTTACGTTGCCTATGGGTTGGAAGTTTTCTGCACCAATTGTGGACTTTCTGGAGATGGAATGGACCAGTTACTATTCTGAGTACAACTTGCACCTTCACCTCAGTGAAGGAGGTGTTAATCATGTCTGTGAAAAGTAGGCACAGTTGCTTTGCACTGGCTTTCATCAGAGGGGCTTATTTCTATTGTACAGAGGGTAGCTTGAGGCTGCTAAAGTATCTTTGTGCAAGATAGAGCACCAACAGGAACTGTGGAATTGCTGATGACACCCCAGCCAGCATAGAGTTTTCTCCCTCAGAGAATTCACTAAAGATTGATGCTATTCTCATCTACCAGGAAGTTTGATGGTGGCTGGGTTCAAGGTCTGAATCTTGCATGGTCTGGGGTGATTAGCCAATTCATGGTGCTGAATGGTTCTGCAGGCCATGTTTGTGTGGCTGTGACATCAGAAGAGGAGGTTTTCTTTGTCTCATTTACTAGGAAGTCATACTCCTGTATGGAGTCTTTTTTTTGCCATCTAATAGATGCAGGGCAGGATTGTCATCACATAGGCCATGTCCACACCTGCAAGCATGTGCACTTGCAGCAGCTCAAATAGAAGTGGTGCACATTTGAGCTGGGGCTTTTTTGCCTCAGCACACGTTCGTGGACATGCACTTTGTTGTGGAGCAAATTGTGCCACTTGGGGGAAAATAACCCTGCCTGGCTCCTCCCAGATCTGCAGCTGGGGAGAGCTAGAGCCCGGAGTCAGCACCTGTGCTGTCCCCAGCAGTATAAAAAGCAGCCCTGGCAAGTAGCTCAGGCCTACTAACTCTCAGGAGCTTCTGGGGCACAGCCAATTGGTACCTGGGGACACTACCTTTTGTGCCAGCTGGACTGCTGCAGCAGCCCTGAGAGTTCCCTGCACCCTCTACCCACTGCACGGGTCTGGCAGTGGGGGCTGCTGCCTGGCTGTGACCTACTGCACACCTGCCAGACCCAGATGGGGACTGCACAGCTAGTACAGGCATCTGCCCCTCTGGGCCAGCTACCAGTAGGTTGTGGCTGCAGGGTTGACCTCTGTGCAGCACTACTGCCACGTGTGCCTCCTGCCCAGCCATCTGGGCAGCTATCACCCAGAAGATGTTCTGGGTGTGGTGGCCTGCTTTGAACTATCAAAGCCTGTCCTCCTGGCCCCAGCTGGCCAGGAGGTCAGCCACAGCCAGCTGGGTCCAAGGTGCCAGCTCTGAGCAGGCAGGGTCCTAGCAGGAATGCTGGTGTTCCCTATTGGAAAACTGAAAAATCCCTGATAAAAAAAATCCCGAAGTCACTCTGTAAAATACCCCAAAATCCATGTTCCTCAACAAGTAAAACAGAAAACCACTATAGAGAGAGAAATAGAGTGAGACAGAGACAGCAATCAGTTGGACAATGTTTTCTTGATATGTCTACAGTGTTAAAGCATGTCTCTTATCATAATAATAAAGTGAACTCTAAATACATGTTTCATGAATTCATGAATATATATTTTGCTGTCCTCCCACAGGGGCTATGGCTCCCACACGGGGGTTATGGCCCCACAACAGGGGTTCAGTCCCCACACAAGGGCTACAGCTCCCCAGCAGGGGCTACCGCCCCCACACAATGGTTACAGCCCCCAAACAAGGGGTACAGTCCCCCAACAGGAGCCAAATGGCCCTCACAGGGGCTACCACCCCCACTGCAAGGCCCACATGCCCCACTCCAGCCCCCCCGATTGCTACCCTACCTGGCCCCATCCCCCATCAGCTGCTGCAGCCCCCCCCAATGGCTGCCCCACCCAGCCTCACCCCCAGGTCCCCATGGCTACCCTCACAACCCCAGGAACCATCATTTTAAGAAAAAAAACAGGAACAAAAATGGGGGAAAAAAGCCTCTACTTAGCTTAGAAACAGGGATGGGAGGATCCGGGGCCTCCTGGCAGAGCCCCCCAGGCAGCACAGGGCAGCAGGGGCAGGAGGGCCCAGGCTGGGGCCACTGGGGCTGTCCCTCTTCTCCACACTTTGCGGGCGGGGCCCCAGTCAGCCAGATGGCAGTTGGAGCTGCTGGTAAGTGCTGGGGTTTGGTTTTTTGTTTTTTTAAACTATGGGGATTTTGGGGTGTGGGGGGCAGGGATTGGGGGCATTGGGAGATGGGGACAGGCAGGTGAAGACTACCCCTTGGGACACCCTCTGCATCTGGACCAGCACCATGCCACACCACCTATCCACCCAGAGGCCCTGCCAGTGACCCCACTCTGGAAAACACCTTGCTGGAGAAGACCCCGACTGGCCATCGAGGATCAACTTACAGCCCAGGATAGGTAGCTATCACCCACCTTCCTTCCACAAGCAAAGGACCTGGACTCTGCCCCTACACGCCTTGACTTCAATCCCTCCACCAAGCCTTTTTCTCTCCTGCTACCATTGTGTGGGTGTGCATGTGCGTGTGTGTAGGAACCAATAACTTTGTGGGGCTATGTAGAGTGTTATCTGATTAATAAACCTGTTATTTTGAAACCCCAAGTTGGGTTTTTGTCTTATTGACCTCCCAACCCTCCTCCTCAGTCTCCCAGCTTTCTGCCTCTCTGTTTCCAGCCCCAATCCCCCAGCTTTCTGCCTCAGTTTCCAGCCCCAATCTCCCAGCCTTCTGCCTCTCTCTTTCCTAGCTGTCTCCTCCTTGCCACCAGGATTTTTCCCTTGCTTCCACCCCAGCACCAGTAACCTCAAGTAACACTGGGGCCACTTGACCTTAAGTAACCCCAAGCCTCAGTTCCTCAGCCCAGCTTCTCTCTAGTCTACCGGTTCTAATCCCACTCCCAGCAACTTTCACTCCCTACACTTTCACTCTCTCACCTTAACGTTGCCCCAAGCACACATATGCACACCGTACCATCCAAGTTAGGAACTCACCTGTGTGTATGTGTAGGTGGGTGGCGTGTGTGTGAACTAGTGAAAATATGTGTGTGTGTGATCATGTGCATGATATATGAATTAGTGATCCATGTATGTGTATTGGGTGTTAGTAACTGATTTTGTCTCATTTTTGGTGTGTGCATGTGCTTGAATTGCATGTGCCTAGGCTGGTAATTTTGCATGTGTGTGCTCCTGAGTTGGTAGTGTGGGTGTATGCACCTGGTGGGGATGTATGCACCTAATTGATTTTTGTGTGTATATATGTGCAATTGTGTCACAACCTCCTGTCTAACAGTGCAATTTGAGATCCTGAGAGTTGGCCTGACCCGACAGGGCAACACAGGGATCAGGGACCAAAAGTTCCAATGCAAATATCCATAGTGACATAGGCCAGGAGCCAGGAATCTGAGTCGAGCAGGAGCAGATACCAAGCTGGATTAGGAGCAGGGAAGCAGACTGAGGCAGGATCTAAGAACAGGGACTAAAGGTGAACAGGGTCAAGAAACAGCATCGGGAGTGAGATGTAGTGTACAGCTGTCCTTAAGTCTGGGGCCACAGCCTATAATGCAAGGCAGCTAAACAGGCAGCGTGCTCAGTCCCAGGTTGTCCAGCTCTGCATGGACTAGTCTCCACATGAGCAGGGGAAACCAACCTCTTGCATTCACGGTTGGTCATTGGTCATTTGATTCTATACTGTACATTAAAAGCTGACTGAATTCAATATCCGTTGTGGGCACGTCAACTAATGATAGTGTATAGAGGGTAGCCTGGACAGGCACTTGACCAGATGGAAACAGTTGGCCCTACAACATGTCACTCTGTACAGATACTCACTCATAGTAGTTTCAAACCTGTCCCAAGTAGAATCAATAGCTTATATTCAAAGCCTCAAATTACCCCTTTCCTCCTGTGACAGGGGCCAACTTCGTGGCCAGATCCCAAAGTGGCCAGCCCACCTGCTTAGGGCAGTCTGCCTCATCTCACCTGCCATGACTTGGTTGTTAACTTGATTTACTATGTGGGAGGCTGCCCATTCTGTGCCCTGATGCCAGGGGTGCTATCCACAGCTCCAAACCTTCCCTACACCGTGGCCCATGCCTCGAAGATGGCATCCAGATTATGATTACTTCCCCCAGCCTGAGGCCAGGGCAAATTCAGTCCATAATTGGGCTCCATTCACTCTCACAATCACTCCATCCCCCGCCTCACAGGGGTCCTCTTGCATACTGCCCATCCTGGGTCACACTCCAATAGCTTAGCTCCTCTTGAGCAACCCCTCGTGGGCTTTTGGGCTTAGCTACTGTCTTACTGGTACTGCCGCACAGCAACTGCAGTTCCCATGCATTCCTTTACTCTACATGGCAAAGCTTTAAACCAATGCTGGGCTGCATCTGCCCCAAGCCCCTCACTAGGCAACTAATTTCACCAATATGCACTTGGGGTTGGCCCATGTACCGCCCTTCAAGCCACTCAGGGCAGTACCTGGGGACAGGAGAGCAATCCAGGCTGACCGTCACAGGCTCAGGAAATGGGCTGATGAGAACCTGATGGTGTTTAACACCGAAAAATGCAAGGATCTCCACCTTGGGAAGAAAAACCCACAGCAGCATGCTTATAGGCTCGGCAGTACTACACTGG
>NW_017729029.1:38459142-38468405 GCF_001723915.1 Gavialis gangeticus
CACCAGAGCGCCCCAAGGAATGACAAGGTCGAATGGTCATAAACTCCTCCATGACTGTTTCAGGCTGGACATAAGGAAGAACTTATTTACCGTCTGGGCCCCCAAGGTCTGGAATAGACTGCTGCTGGAGGTGGTTCAAGCACCTACTTTGAATGCCTTAAAGAGAAATTTGGATGTTTACGTGGCATAGGGATCCTATGGCCCCTGCTGACTTCCTGCCCCTGGGACAGGGGGCTGGACTCAAAGATCTTTTGAGGTCTCTCTTCCAGCCCTAATGTCTATGAAATCTGAGATGGTGGGAGCCAGGGCTAAGGTGCCCCTACTTGCCTTTCACCAGGGAGGTTAGAGGTCCTGGCTTTTAGTTGAGATTTCCCTGCCACAAGCAGTCCCACCAGGCCTCCCTACCCTGGTAGGGTGCAGTTTTAGGTCATGCCCAGGACCAGAAGCCTCCATTCCATCCCCACAGAGCTCCTGCCCTTATCTCCAAGATATTCCTAAGTCATGGCTCAGCTGGCTGATTTTTCTCTCATTGCCACTGGCAGCAAACTTCTGCTTCCTCCAATATAAGCTGGGTCCTAAAATGGCCACCCTAATCAGGCACCTGCTGGCTGCCTGCCTCAGCCCTTAAAATGGCAAGCACCCAAAGGTGTGCTGCCACACACCCCTGCACAGCTTCAGCTTTCAACCCTCTAAATCAGAAACACTGAAGGTCCTGAAACACCACTGGCTGGTCAGTCATTGTATTGTACCAAAGCTCCTTTGGCACTGAAGGGTCTCTGAAGAGGAGCAGAGTACAAATGACATATCTGACACCATTTTAATCTCAGTCTGTTACTGGTGTCAGAGCAAAGCTCTCCCCAACTATGAATAGTCTAAGCTATAGAGATAGGACTTCTTGTGTCAGATCAGGTCTGGCCTCCATTACATTTACTGCTCCATGTCTGACAGAAGTTAGTATTAGATACAGCAGATGAAGGCTTAAAAGCCCTATAAATGCTGATTCTGCCAAAATGTCCCTCTTGGGAAAGGTCTTCCCAACCTCAGGCAATCAGCACTGTTCTTCCCTATTTGTATTGGCTCCACAAGGTAAGAAGTCATCCCTCATGGCTGAGGCAAGCACAGAGTTCCATTGGGTCCTAAAACCTGCATGAAAGCTGTGCTGTGTTCTGTGGTGGAGAACAAACTGCTGCAAGGAGGTTTAAAGCCACAGACTCTGATCCAGGCTACGAGCTGCGTCTCCTGGACACATTTCTTTTGCTTTCTTTAACTTCATTACCAGCCATCTCTCAAACAGATGAAGCAACAATCATTCACTCATCTACAAGCTCAGTTTAATTCTGCTTTTCCTATTAGGAGCTGATGAGCTTTCAGTCAGCTCTCCTCTTCCCTCTTCCCTGAGGAAGGCCTGAGAGCAAGATGAGAAGGAGATTATCCTATGATTCCACCCTGATCCTTTCACACATTTTAGTGTTGATGATGACTCAGTGCTGAGCCACATGCCTAGCCCTGGCAAGCCACTCAATCCTGACTTGAGACATCCCCTGCTATGCCAACCCTGGGCTGCCCACACAACTCTGCAGACATCCCTTACTTCTGAGGGTGTGAACACACAACACAGTGATTACCTAATAAACTGGCTGTGCAATATAGTAAAGAAATATAGTTAGATGTGTTAGTCTGAAGTCAAGTAGAAGGCAGAGTTAGATTCACACCCTATAGACTAACCAAACCAGCTTTAGTAAGCTGAAGCTCACTTCATCAGATGCTGAGCAGTAAAATCAAAGATGGTACATGACACAACAACACAACAAATCTGCAGATAACAGAAAAACCTCTACAAACCCCTTGAAAAATGTACAGTATCTTTACAGTGCAGTAAATTTGCTACATAGAACATATCACATGTCCACTCCCTGACATTCTGGTCCACATCAAGCTCTGCTAACAGAGTTCAGGTGCATTAGAGAGACACCCAACAGGAGTTGTAAGACCTAGGTATAGAGAATTAAGCCATGACCTGCTTGCCCCTGGCAGTGCCTGGGTCTCCCAACACCTTTGCCAACGCACCTCCATTCTCATGCTTAAGGGTGCAGACCTTCTGGCTGGAAGGCCTAAACCAAGCAGAAACTGCCAGTCATGCTGAAAGCTGTGGTGCTTTTCATGCTATGACAGAATCCAATAAAGCTTAGGATGAAATTGGCTCCCTCACCCAGATGTACTCCTGGAATGAGGCACCAATACCGTAGTCTTAACATAAATGCCTTGTCAGGTGTTCCTTAGCCCTACTCTGCTATCAGGCTCCCTCTGTACCATGCTCTGTCCCTCTTCAAGCATCCCCCAGGACCATCTCCAGCACGACCTATCTCCCAGTTACTCTCCACTGCACTCCTAGCTCCCCTCTCTTCTCCCTATTCTCCTTCCACATCCTAAATTTTTGCAAAAAGCCTCTTTCCCTTGTCCTGGATGTCAATGCAGATCTTGCTTCCTCCCACTCTCCTTCCAACAGAGGATCCCTCCTCCCTCAAGGCGGCCCACTCCAGCTGTCAAGAGCAGCTCCTCCCCTCCTCCTACTCAGTAGACCCAGTGTCCACCTCCTTCATTCCAAACAGCTCTTAAGTAGAATTTTAAGTGAGAGTTTATTGGTTAGGTGCATTTCAGCCCAAGCTTTCTAATACTTCTCAGGGATACTGGGACATACTACAGAATACCACCTAAAGAACCATGCTAAACCAAGCTGCAGTAGCTGACAATTGACTGTGATTTAATGAGGAAGGAAACAGGGAAATGCTCATTGCCCTCATTGGGCTGAATGTTTGGAAGTAATGCATGTCCAATGGGTAAAGGACAGCACCCCTGACCAACGCTCTTCATCTTTAACACTGTTCTCAGTGGGGGTTGAAAGAGAATAAATGCCAGCCAATTTCCAGGCTACAGAGGACAGACAGCACCTCCAACAGCTTGGCTTCACATTGAGTGGCAGGAATGTGGCCTTCACTTAACCGATGAAATAACATTTGCATTTAACTGACCCAAAGTAACATACCACAACATATTGCTCAGTTTTAATTTGCTTACTCAACCAATAAAAGCAAAATGAGAAACAACATCTAATTAAAAATATCGATCTGCAGCAGTCAAAACTCAGTGGAGCTGGCTGGGAGTGAGACCCTCAGCAAATTTGGCTATTCCAAGGTAAACAACAACAGTGAGGAAAGAGCAGCCTTTCAAGTAATAACATGGCTGCAAAGTCATAATACCAAACATATGCACATCCTAGTTCTCTTTGATCCCTTGACAGTTGGGAAGTATTTTCTACTGGAAATGTTCTGTTTCCAGAGGGCAATTAAGTGATTAATACTCAACTGCTTTATGATGCAAGCCTTATAAAGAAGCTCTGCGATTTTAAAGCAATTTACTCTGTAAATATCCTGCCATAACATGAAAAATCCTCTACATTTGTACAAGTAACAGTCTGCATCTCAAAGTCCAGAAATCAGAGACATGAATAACAAGTCAAGGTCACATGTCTTTGTCTTGCTGAAAGAGATGCCCCAGGCCATATACAAGTTGCTGTATTCAAGGCAGGAATCACTGAATGAAATTTAATTGCCTGTGCTATAAATTCAAACCAGATTATCACTATGGGCCCTTCTGGTATTACAAGCTGTGAAGATTCAGAGAATCATAGAAATATAGGTCTGGGAAGAAACCTCAAGAGGTCACCTCTTATAATTCCTTGCTCCCCTGTCTCTTACACCCCAGGCAAGTATCTGTCCAACATGCACTTAAAAACTTCCAGTGATGCAGATTCCACAACCTCCTAGGTAATCTGCTCCAGGGCTTATCCAGTTTGTGCAACATCTGTACAACATGTAAAGATAAACCATCAAAGGTTAGAGGGGGTGATCATCCCAGCTGGCAGATTTATTTGGATAAACTGATGCCCAGATGCCTCACTGAACCCTGTCCAAACTCTCTAAACTTCTTGAGCCTTCTAAATTACACTGGCAATCTCATAGGCAGAAGTTTCTGTGCCCAATGTGTCACTGGGGGGGATAGGTTAGTGGGAGGTTCCCTCATGCTCTCTTTTACCTTATTTGCAGTTTAGGCCTCCTCAAGAGCTTCCATCTGCATCTCTGGAGAGAGTCAGCTCAGCTCTCCTGTTTGCCTTTGTCCATAACCCCTCTCACCCACAGTGGAACAGCTTTCTTAGTTTCATAGTTTCACAGTTTGTAGGGTCGGAAGGGATCTCAGCAGATCATCAAATCTGAACCCCTGCCATGGCAGGAAAGAGTACAGGGGTCAAATGACCCCAGCAAGGTGATTGTCTAGCCTTGTTTTAAAGACCCCCAAGGTAGGAGCCAGCACCACTTCGCTTGGAAGTTGGTTCCAGATCCTAGCCGCCCTGACAATCTTAAGCAATTTCCCAAAGTATTTCCTGAGCCTTCCTAGAAATGTGCCCTGTGACTTTTCAAAGCGTAGCCAGCCTCAGAGAATAACAGAAAGGGGGGTTATCAAACCTGCCAGAGGTGAGATTCACTAAGTTTCTCATTTCCTGAGATTCCCCTGGCAGCCAGGCATGACTGCCTCTGGGTACTGTCCCATTCTCTTCTTGCAGTCTCCCACCTCTGAGCTGCTGAGAATACAATATTATATGAGACCAAGGGTCCTGCTGAAGCTCCATATAATCCTTAGAGTGAATCAGTCAGACAAATTCAGTTCTTTTTGCAGACCTTATCTGGGTCCCAGCTTAAATCCCCTATTGTATTCTTCCCCCCCTGTCCTCTCCAATCTCCAGCTCCAGGAGGCATAAACATGCATCTGGTGTAGAGTGAAACAACAGTGCGTAGGCACAAGATAGAGATGGTCAGTTGGTCATGGAGGAGGGGCAAGGAGGTGGAAGGAAAAAAAGAGAAAGAGCAGCTTGTAGTAATAAATGGGAACTTCAGTACTAGCCTGGGAATATCCTCACCCCATGACCCTGCAGGGCTACCCCTTCCTTTGAGAACAAATATACTATCACTGGTAGACATGGAGCTGGAAAAACCAGGCCAAGATTTAAACCCTCCTCTCAGGAAGTATAGCACAATTAATACTCCCCCTCTCCCCCAACAGAGGTTAACTTATAGGAATCCTACATTCTCCCCCACCAGGCAGAATTTCTACCTCTGATCTCCTGGACTGAACTGGCTGTGGTTCACACTTTCCAAAACATATCCAGCCCTGCAGTAGCTGGACAGACAGGTAACCCATGCATGCCTCATGCTGCAATAGCACAGCTTCTCCTCAGAGACAGAGCAAGCTTATAGGAGACAGACAAGAACTGATGGGTTTGTATTAAAGCCTATGTGTGCCTTTCAGAACAAATTTAGCCAAACAGTGATTTGTTCCCACTTCCTACAAAGGCCTTACCTCCAAAGAGCTTCCCTTGAGTCTAGAGAGATATAGACCCTTAAACGTCTTAGGCTGATGGGCTACTTTAGAATTAACAAAGTTAGGTCAAGTTAGGCTGAGAAGCAAAGCTAAGGGAAAAAGAGGCAAAGGAAATGCAGAGGTTGCCAGGAGCTAGCTTTAGTGGTGCATGCCAATGATCTGATTTAGGGTAGATGCCACTTATATAGACAATTAAAAACTGGTATTTTTTTGCTCAATGGCAAGCAAGGTACATCCAGTAGTCTTATCACACAGAATTTGTGTTAATATTAATGATGAAGTAACCTATTGGGCACATTTCTGCATTAACTAACCTTATTTAACGAGTTTTAGAAGTTAGGCTAGATAATCTTCCTTAGTCCCCAGAATACTTATGGAAGTCACCAAGGGACATCAGTGCTCCTCCCAGATGTGCTGCAAGGGGCATTCCACAGACTGACATCACTTCCCATTTTCAACTAAGCGCAGAGGAGAATACGCATTCCAGAACTGGAGTCTGGGACACAGCTAGCAACAAGGAAGACAATTGTCCTCTCCCTCTACATTCAGAAGGGTATTTAGGACTGAGAGGGGAGGAAAGGTGACAGAACTAGGCCATAGTTTCCAATGCCCTAATTTGACTAATTCTCTCTCTTCCTCCCATCTTTCTTTGTCTCTCACAGTGAGACATCCCACTTCAGCTCATTACAGGTTCCATGCTCCTATCACCCAATGCTGTCATCGTGACAACTTGTGCTTTGATCTGAGAAACAGGTGACTTTTGTTTATTTAAATGACTAGAAAGTGCCCCTGACATTTTGAATGAGAGAGAGAGAGAGGCTGAGCCCTGGCTGAAACTCAAGAGGGAGCCGATTCACTCATCCATTGTTTAATGCAACTGAGCTATTAAATGTCATCACACCTGTAGAAGGCTGCAGCATCCCAACCCCAAATGGGGAGTGGGGGCAGAAAAGATCACCCCACACTCTCACATCATCACTATTAGGACTTGGCAATAGTCCCAGGGGTGGCAGTCATGTTGCCCCATCATATCACAATGTGACCTCAAGACAATGTGATGTGAAAGTTTAGGTCCACTGGACACAAGAACTAATTCTGAGAGTGAGCACCTCCAGTTCTCTGTAAAGACTGGAATTCATTCCAGAATTGAAAATGGCAGGGCTTGCTGCTTACCTTCAACCCAGTGATACCACAACCTTTTGGTATGTCAGCCCCAGAAGCCAGACCACACTGGGAA
Organism: Gavialis gangeticus; assembly: GCF_001723915.1. NCBI lineage: Eukaryota > Metazoa > Chordata > Crocodylia > Gavialidae > Gavialis > Gavialis gangeticus. The sequence continues at coordinate 38,465,813 of NW_017729029.1, forward strand.
CAACAAAACCTAACAGAACCCATTCAGTAGAAGTCCTGATCTAGAGTTAGTGCTAGAAATGAGTCCAAACCAGAACCTTCCACAATCCCAAGCTCCAGCAGGTCACATTAGTTAGATCCTAGATTCAAATCAATTCTGTGTGGGCCTAGCCAAACTGACACCATCCATATCTTGCCCTTTCCAGAGATGGGACAACACCAGGACCTTTCATGTGAGTCCTTCCCCCCACCACACTGTGCACAGATCAAAGGGAAACAAGCTAACAAGGATCCAGACATAGGCCAGGATTTACAAAATGGGCTCTTTCTGCATCTCTGGAAAAAAGTAGTTGTTATGTGGCAAGTGCAGGGTTGGGAAGCCGACACACTAGATTCTATTGGCAGTTCTCCAACTTCCATGAACCACTGATAAGTCATGCAACTTCTCTCTTTCCTTAGTTGTAAAATGGAAGTAACCTGTACATGGCTTTGGTAAAATTTCCACTGAAATCACTGAAAGACATCCCTTTGACTCCAGTGGGAGGTGGAACAGACTCCTGCTTGTAGGTGGGCTCTGAGTCCCACAGAATTAATGTTGAGAGTTTCTGTGGGGAGGCACAGGCAGTGCACATACAGACCTGAGTCAGCTCACCTACCCCTCATGAGCCGGCAGCCCAGTATTTACAAATATAACCATTAGGGCTATGCAAAGTTTCGGTAGCTGATTCAGTTCAGAGGAGATTTGGCCCGATTTGGGGACCGAATCTCTGAATCCAAATTGAATTGGGAGACCAATTAAAAGCTCCAAATTGATTCAAAGCATCCAAATCAATTTGGGAAAGCTTCAGAAAAGATTTGGCCACTTCAGAGATTTGGCTAAAGACTAAACAGGCAGCTGACACAGCTGCCTCCAGCTGATAAGTCTGTTGGGGTTGGTGGAAGGGAGAGGGAGGGATGTGGGGGAGGGAGGGATTGGGGCTGGGACTGGGACTGCGACAAGCTGCCCAGGCAGGGCAGGGCGGCATACTACTAAGGGAGGGAGGCAGGGGATGAGGGTGCAACAGCACTAGGAGTGGGGCCTCTGCCCTGCTGCCGCTTGCCCATCCAGGGCTGGGGAGGCAGGATGCAAATGCAGCTCGCTCCAGGTAGAAGGGGGCAAGTGGCAGCAGGGCCTGCTCCCAGCACTGATGTGGGCACAGCAGTACTGGGAGTGGGGGCTATGCCCTGCTGCTGCCCAGAGCGAGCCGCACCTGCATCGCGCCCCCCACACATAGTCCTTGCAGCTCTCCCAGCTGGGACAGAGGCAGGTACAGCCAGAGGAGCCACGGGAGAAGCCCCCATGGCTGCCCTGCCCAGCTCCATCCCCTGCCCAGCCCCAGACTCCCTGCACTTAAAAAAAAGCCCCACACTTACCAGCTCTGGAAACAGTGATCAGGACTTCTGAGGGTTCGTGGCAGAGCCCCCCTGTGCAGCACGAGGCAGTGGGGGGCAACGGGGATGCCCTCCCCCCACTTGCCACCCGATGAGGCAGGTGCAACACGGCTCGGCAGGGTGCTGTGCACTGTCCAGGAGCTGAGGCCGCTCCACGTGTCAGCTAGAGCCTGGCACCACTCAGGCCCAGTGGCTCCAGCTCCCAGACAGCACACAGCACCCTGCCGAGCTGTGCTACACTCACACCATGGGGGAGCTGCTGTGTGGGTGCCAGGCAGGAGGGACGATCCCTGCTGCCCCCCACTAGCCCCAAGTGGCCAGAGGCCCCAATCGCCACTGCTGCAGCTGGTGGGTGCAGGGCTTTTCTGTTTGTTTGTTTGTTTAAGTGCCAGCATGGGCACCTGGTGCCTAGTGAGTCAGGGAGGCACTTGCCTCCTCCCCTAGCAGACAGTCAGTGACCAGGGGGTGGTCCCCCCACAGCCAATCCCACCAACCCACAAGTGACAGCAGCATGCCACTTGTACTTCTTGGTGTGTGCACTTCTGGGTAAGTGTGATCAGCCACAGGGAGGACTGCTTCTCCTGGTGCCTCCCACTTCCCAGCCACCACTCTCAGAGGGGGCACCAGCACTCTTGCCTGCCCCCCTGCCTGGGAACACTGGCTGTCAGGGGGTGCACCAGTGCTCGCAGGGGGTGAATGTGCACACCCGTGCATCCCCTATGTGTCGCCACTGAGTGCCAGGACTAGGCTGGGACCGGGAGGGGGATGGGGCCAGACCAGGCAGCCATGGGGGCTTCTCCCACAGCTCCCCCCACCCAGGGAGAGACAGGTACAGCTGGAGGAGCCAAGGGAGAACCTGCATCCACCCAGCTGTGCCTGCCTCTCCCTGGCCAATCCAAATCACCAAATCTGTCCAAATCGGTGCTGAATCTTTCAAAGCCAGTTTAGCCGTATTGATTCAGGACAGTGATCCAAATCTCCAAATCGAATCACTGTCCTCCAAATTGGCTGAATCCAAATCCAAATCAAATACTTCCCTATTCACACAGGCCTAATAACCATCCAAAAGAAATCAACATTCTCTGCCGTGTCTTTAACTGAAGGGAAAGTGGCAAAATATTTGCTATCATCCTCTTTGTTCAGTTGCTCAGGTTTCCCTCAGAAGAGAAATAGCCCTTTTCCAG
>NW_017729029.1:38473405-38476036 GCF_001723915.1 Gavialis gangeticus
TAACCATCCAAAAGAAATCAACATTCTCTGCCGTGTCTTTAACTGAAGGGAAAGTGGCAAAATATTTGCTATCATCCTCTTTGTTCAGTTGCTCAGGTTTCCCTCAGAAGAGAAATAGCCCTTTTCCAGTATGTGCCCAAACTGATGGATTATGTTGTGTTATGTCCCCTTGCCTTGGATCTCAAACAGGACATGTTAAATGAGGCTGCACCCTGGTGAGCCAAGGAGATGTGGGAGATAGAGCCTGCAGATAATACACAAACGTTACAGCCTGCACATTACAGCCTCTGAACAGACAGGGCCATCTTTGAGAGTAGATGAGCACTAGAAACTTCACAGCATCTTCAGCCTTTGCCTGCAAGAGGTGTTCAGAGGAATGATGTTCAATGGACATAGGTAGCTCAACAATTGTAGTTCTAGGCTTTACCAGCAAGGGCCACTGGAAGTAATGGTACAGGAGCACTGAGCAGAACAGGAGTGGCCAACCTGCAGCATGGGTGCCACAAGTGGCACGGGCAGCCCTTGTGTGGCATATGACAGCTCAGGGAGGGAGCAGGGAGCACAGAGGTACATAGGGCAGGGAACAGAAAGCAAAGCAGCAGATTGGGCAGGTAGCACAGGGAAGGAAGCAGAGCAGCAGATCAAGTGGGAGAAGGGGATGAGGATGGCACTCAGGAAGAGTGCAAGGCTAATTTAGGCATATCTGCCAAACAGACTAGCTCCCACTAAGCTAGAGATTGCTCCCAGTTATAATCTCAGCCTCTCCCAGAAGGAGGCACTGAAGGAAGGGCAGAGGAATCTTTCTGTAGGGAGCTCTCATCTTTTCTTTTCCTAGCCTCCCCCAGAAAGAGGGGAAAGAGTTTAAGACGAGACAAGATAAGATGAGACAAGACCTGAAAAATGGGCTGTGGACAAATCCCTTTTCCCTGCTGCTGCAGGCCTGTTTTACTGGGAAATCAGAAACCTGAAGGTACAATAAACCATTAGCTCCCTCCCCTCCAAATAGCCCCCATTCTGCTTACTGGAGAATCATAAAGTTAGTGTTAATTTCATTAACATTCCCACTGAACAGTTCATTAAACTGAGATTTCCTGGCTTGCAGCTGTGAGAAACAAGCGGGATCTGTTCAGAATCCTTAACGCCACTCTCTGGGGTAATTTGTCTAAAAGCTTAAAGCTTCCCCCAGTGGATTTATATGTTGGATTAGTGTTTGTTTTCTTCAAAGCCAGAGGATAGTTATATGCCATTAGCTGTCCCAGCTCTGGCCTGTCTATGCATCAGGACCAGCTTGCTGCAAAATAAACTATAGCTGCAGCTGCACCCTGCAGTCGCTATCCCAGTGCTAATGTAAAGGAAGGTTTCTGTCTAAGGGGCTGCAGAGAGAGGTAGGTGACTGAGTCTGAAGTCAGTCAGAAGGCAGGGTAGATATGCACCGTTACAGACTAACTCAGTAAGATACATATATAAGGGTCTGCAGTCACTGCTGTGACCACAGTTTAGGTGGATATACCCAAGAAAGCTTTAGACCTGCTAACTAAGGTTTTGCAAGCAGCAGAGGTACAATTTATGCAGCAGTTCAAATGGGTTTCGCAGCCTGCATTTTGCTGTGGCTACACCAGTAGCAACCCCACAGTTTGCTACTTTAAAGCTGGCATGCGTATGCCTACGTGAGCTGCAGTTGCTTTAACCAAAATGTTAACTTACACCCTCAGGAATAAGCTCTCTCACATCCTAGCAGCCAATGTTCCAGGGCTGAAATGTTAGTGGCTATAAACTACTTCTGTGATTACTGCTTCAACCATTTTCCTATCTCAGGATTGCCAAGAAACCCATACTGTGTATGCCCTGGAAGCAAAACCTCAGTTTTGGACCAAACACTCCTGTGATCTACTTGGTCCTCCTCTGTCTGCACCCCTTCATTTCTGCCATCAATTCCTACCCTGGTAATCAGGCCTCGCAGTTGAGAATAAGGATTGTCTCTATCTCACTCCCATACAAGGCTGGACAACTTTCTTCTTCGCTGAAGGAGGAATCGGACCATTTTGGGTAAGAGATATTTGGCTGGGAGAGCTGGGGTCCCAGTCACAGGGATGAAACCATCGTTCATACTTGGTGGGCGCATCTACCCATTGCCCTGTGGTTATGTAGTGACATACTATGTTGCCATACGTAGTGATCACAGGTCTACACAGGATTGCCAGCTACGTTACTGTAGTGGCAGACTCCCCCGGTATAGTGCACCACTGCGGAAACAGCAGCATGCACCACATGCATGGTGCAGTAACCACCCATACTGCGTCGTGCTTTCGAACTTCAAAAGGAAGTACTAAAGCACAGTGCCATAGCAACACTGAGATGCACCCTGCCTCTCTCTCAATTCCTTCTTGTCCTGGTTTCAGCTGCAGTAATCCTGTCAGGAAGCTGGCATGTGGAGAGCCAGGTCTGAATGCATTTCGGTGGTTCACAGCACCCTCTTGAGGCCTGTTTGAGGCATCTTCAGGGTGAATGCATCCAAACTAGTCCGGGATCTTTAAGGCTTTGTTTGTGGGGGAGGGGCACAGGCTTGTAGATGTGCCAGCGGGATCTGCAGTGACACAATATCAGATGCACACTGTAGGGAATTCCACCAGC
>NW_017729029.1:38476047-38480618 GCF_001723915.1 Gavialis gangeticus
CACACTGTAGGGAATTCCACCAGCCGATTTATTTTGGGGGCCTCCAAGACGATTTTGGTGGGCCCTCAAGTAAAGGGAACAGAGATTGGGAGACAGGAGGAGGACACGCTCTGCACTCCCGCAGCTCCTTGCCAAATACATCAGCAATAGGCTAGGGGTTGCATCATGTACAGCTATTTCCTTATGCCTAAAGCAGGACAATGAGAAAAGCTGGGAGAATAATGGGATTTCCAGTTCAGTGACTAAACAAAAATTATTTGGGGGGCTGGGGGGGAGGATTACTCCAGATTGAATCAAAACTAGCAAGAGGGGGTTTGATGAAATGTAAAAAAAATCATTTGGCATCAATCTGAGAAGAAATGTTCTGTGCGTTTCATTGTGGGGAGAACAGCATGTTTTAGGACCCCCCTTTGAACTTTCTTGTTTTTCATTAGGTCAAATATTAAATGAGCTGTTTTGTTTTCAAAATGAAAAAAGTGACAAATGTCAAAACAAAACATTTTGGGCCGCTCTAATTAAAGCACCTGCAGTGCCTGATGTACCAGCATCCCTGCACTTCAAAATGATGGCGGGAACGTTTCAACTAAAGCCCATCAAACAAGCTTTAGTTAAAGTGCCCTCGCTGCCATTTTGAAGTGCAGGGACACTGATATCTGAGACACAAAGGCTGGCTGGAGCAGGCTAATTGGTACGCTTCCGCGGACTCAATTAATCAATTAGTTAGTTGAGTCTGCTCCAACGTGCATCAGAGCAGCTTCCCCACACATGTACAGGCACTGCTAGTTGCTAAAACTGGCCCAAATTCATGACTATATATAGTCCCTCCACCCCCAAATGTCCATTTTTCGGCAGATTTTTATTATCCATAAAAAAATGCCTAATTCCACCAAGGTGGGGCCATAATCACAGGTTTACTTCGCAATAATTTCCAGGAGCCTAGAGAGGCAGGAGAGACTGAGGCTGTGGTGAGTCAAATGGAGAGAACAGGAGACTCAGCTGCTCTCATTAGCCTGGCTCCTACACTGAATCCAGAGCACTGGGAGGACTGCAAGGAAGTTGCTGTACAGTAAATGACAACAAGAAGCTAAACCAGCTGGTACCAGACAAACAGAAAGTTATGCTTTATGGATAGGGCCTGCGGCAGAAATGTCAGATTTGGGTTCAGTTCCTGGCCTTGCCACAGGCTCCTGAGGTGAACTCTTTAAGCAACTAATTGGGTGTCTGCACCTCAGCTCTGCAGCCATGAAACAGATAGTAATTCCTTTCTACCACCGGTATGTCTTGTCTAGTTCAGTATTAAAGCTGGTAAAGGGCCTGACCAAATGGGTGCTCTTATGGAGCTTGTAATTGCTAGAGTAATACAAAAAGCAAGTTTCCAGCACATCAGGGAAGAGGCACAAGACGTAAGGGAGCTAATCTTACTGCGTGAAAACAGACTTCCTGTCCAAGCTAATCAGGCCCTGCTGATCGTGGCCTACCACACAAGATGGGACTTGTGAAGTAGTTTGCCAAAGTCTGGACCTGGATTCAGTGCACAAAGTTCTCACTCCATCTCCAGGGAGTGACAGAGCTACTCGACTGTTCAGAGATGCAAAAACTGATCCATTTTCACCTCGTAAGTCAAGGCAAATGTTGTTGCAGGCTTGTTGGCTTCACTGTGAAACATGATGTTTCCTGATAGTGAACACTGATTTTCACTGGGAAATCATGAGAGCAGGAAGGGGCCTGAAAAATCAGGAATGTGGTGGAACTTGACAAGAAAAATAAACCAACATATTTGGGGGGAAGTGTTATCTACATTTGCCCTGAAAACTATGCCTTACCGTTGCTATTATGAAACAGTGTCTGCGGTAGGAGTTTTTATTCCTATTTCTACAGTTTACAGCATTTTTTGCCTCTGATAAGTCTGTGCAGGCCCTTCTGTTGTGTCCAGAATGAGAAGTGATAGACCCTAAATTCTCCCTAGTGTGACAATAATACAGGCCCCTAGGTTAGGGGCACATCATGTCATGGTAAGGAGCTGGAATTGGTGTCCTGGCATTAGGGATTTGCCAGCAGAAAGGAAGGCTCTGCCACCTGCAGTGCTGGTCCATATTTTGTAGATAAGTCTATGTTCACTGTAAAAGTTTGAAGCCAAGTCCAGCCCTGGCACAAGCCTGGGGACTTCAGTGCACAGCTGTTTGGCTGAGTGCGTATAACAAGAAGTAAAACCATGTCAGTGTTGTAAAAGAAGACAACAAGTCCTTTGCAAGACTAGGGACAAGTGCTCCTAGTTCACATATGTTTCCTGCTGAGACTTGTTTCAAAGATCAGAAGACCACGGAAACGTGCAATTATTTGAGAATACACTGTCAGGCTGCAGGCAGGCACATGCTAAGAAGCTAACTTACCTACAGTTTCCAGTATGCCCAGCTTCTACCATCAGGGACATTGTATGCTAATTTGATGATGGTGCTTACAGCCAGTACGTAGCTCAGAATGATATGGCAGCAGACTACAGCACCCAGCATACACTTGGTTCTGTAGCACTGTGATGTTACACAGTGGAATGTGTTGCCCGTTTGAGCTTCAGTTCCCAGAACCCTTAGCTTTGCACCTCCAGAGCACAGACAGCATGTTTGCAAGCATTACAGCAATAGACGTTAACGTCCTGAGTGCTATAATTCACTGGAGTGTGAGCACTCAGACCAAAATCCTCCCCCACACCCAGACAGTCATTAACAGACTGTGTAGGCTGAAGCACAGTGAAACATTTCTGAGGTTTGTAATATAAAAGAGGCTATATGTAAACGAGAGTCGATATGTAGGCTCCAAGTGATTACCATTAGGAATCCCAGATAAAGTCCAGGAGCTGAGGCAGGACAGGGAATACTACCTTAAGTAGCTGGATTCCTGGGAAGATAGAGGCTCAAGACAGCTGCTTCTCAGGGACAGCACAGTAGTATTTTACCTGAGGTCTCTGCAACAGGGTGTGGTCCGTCTGCTTTTTGTGATTACCTTGTCCAAGGAAGAAGGGACTTGCACACACTTTGTAAACAACTAACTTGCAGTAAGAAAACATATGGGGTCAAATCCTGGCACCAGTGAAGTCAACAGGAATTTTTTAAATTTCAGTGGAACTAAGATACTATCTGGCATCCTGATTCCATTGCCGATTTCTCCTCCAAACAGGAAAGTGACAGTTCCTGAAACCATCACTTTTTGGTGAAGGGGAACACAATTAATCCCCCCCCACCCCTACCAGGGGAAAATAAGAGCCTGTTTATACCATGTCCTCTGAGAGCGACTTAAGCGCATCCTGCTATCTGCTACCCCTCACTCACACACCCCACAAAATATGGCAGTGAAGGTGTTCTGGGGATAACCACCGCAGCCAAGTTCAAGTATATGGGAACTGGAGCTCTCACATAGGGCTGTTGGTAAGGGGAAGGGGAGGAAGGGAAGGAGGATACCCCCAGAGCAGCTTTACTGGCACATTTCTGGGTTCAGCGCATGCAAATGGGAGTGGGTGAGCAGGGAATGCTGAGGACATTGTGTAGACACACTCCAAATGAGCTCTGCTAACACTGCAACTTACCCACTGTAAAATAAATTCAGACAGTTTGCCCTTACCACAGCTTTCTTTCTTTAAATCATGTTAGTATAGTATAGCCCTTTCTGGCCTGTCAAGTCATGGTTAGACAGAAGAGACAGACAGTCGGTTTTGTCCTGTACATAAAGTAAAAGGTGCTGTCAGCCCAAAGCAGCCACTATACTGTAGATGTCATCCTAGACTTTGATATCCCAAGCAAAATTTAAGCTGCCACTGTAACCAGGCAGAGAGAGAACAGAGTGTCTTAGAAACACACCCAGAAACTTTGCTCCTCAGGTGGAAGCTGATGGACAAGGTACTAATACAGCACAACACTACAGAATATTTTTCCCTATTGCGGAAGATGCTTTTGAAAGACTAAACCACAGAGCAAGCCTGGAAATAGGTTGCTGTTACCTTACCTACCTTTATCATAAGTCTTTACTTTCAGAAGCAATGTTGATAACCTATACTGAACCAGAAAAACATTCTATTCACAGAAGCATAAGGCTTGGTTTAACATCTTCATTTGGGTTTTAGTATTTTAAACATATGTGATCATACAGTGGAAAATAGATATTTACATAATATAAGTGTGTATTACAAAAGCAGTTACCAAAAATACATTAAATAAGTATCTGGCTGATGGTTCGATTTCTCTCTCTCTCTCTGTGCTTATTAGCTCCTGGGATGCTGGTCCTCTAAAGAGCATCCTCCTGATCAACCCATTAGGGAAAGCAAAGTGAACAAGTGAGACCTTTGTCTACGTCAAAGTTATTGCACCTCCACCTATGCATAAGAGGGGCTCAGGTGTCTCCACTAACTCCTATATATAAGGCATTCAGTTGATGAGGTCCTACTATCTATTAAGGCAAGGAGGAGGCAAGAAGGTAAGATGAGCACATACTCCTTGCAGAAGTTGGACAGAAATGTTAGCAGCAGCAGAGGTCACTCATGTTCTGACTGATCTGATTCTTAGGCCATGGATTAAGGCAGTAGG
>NW_017729029.1:38480629-38491045 GCF_001723915.1 Gavialis gangeticus
GACTGATCTGATTCTTAGGCCATGGATTAAGGCAGTAGGGTAGATGGTAAGAGCTACAAGAGTCACCTGATTTGGAACTGAGTAGAGAGCACTCACAAGGCAGCAACAGCAACACTTCTATGACACTGAGAAGTCTCATGCAATGCAAGGCAGTGGTAGTAATTTGTTCTTGAAACACAGAAACCAGCAAATGCCATGTCTGCACCCTGCAGAACAGAGCGGGGGCTGACATCTACAGATTCTCATTTCTTCCCATCAGATTTGGCTCCTTCCTCATCCTCCACAGGTGTATCTAATCCATCAAAAATGTCATCCAGAACCTCCTGTTTCATCTTGTTTTCCAAAACAGAGATGCGCTGTTTGAGCTTCATCTGAGCAGTATTATACTCAGACAACACTCGAGAAAAACGGGTGTTCAGTGTCTCCAGGTTGGACTCTAGCCGATCCAGCTTTTCCTCTACTTCCTTCCCTTCCAGGCTTGCTTCAGCTTCAGACTCATCCAGCAGCCCTTCTTTCATCAGGATCTCCCGGCCACGCTCCTCCAGTACCTTCTTAGCATCAGGATATTCAGTGACTGCTTCCATTAGGTCTTCCTTAGACAGGCAGAAGAGATCAGAATAGCCAAGACTTCGGATGTTGGCTGTGCGTCTGTTGCCCATTTTGCTCCCTTTAATGTTGAGGATGCTGATCTCACCAAAGCAAAGTCCTGCGGTGAGTAAGGCATACTGAGTCACTCCATCATCTGCCACCACAGCCAGTTTCCCCTCCTTGATGATGTACATCTCCTTGCCAATGTCCCCCTTTCGGCAAACATAATCCCCCGGGCTGAACACCTGAGGCCGAAGTTTCAGCACCAACTCCACCAGCAGGCCTGATTCACAGTCTTGGAAGATCCTTACCTTCTTCAGTGTCTCCAAGTGCACATTGATGGCAATCTCTGCCCGCAGTTTGTCAGGGAGGTTCTTGAGGACCTCACGTTCATCTACTGCCTTCTTGTTGGTCCATAGGTAGTCAAACCACTTGATGACCTTGGCCTCCATTTCCTTGCTGACCTTGCGGAACTGCATATAGTGCTTGATGGCATCAATTTTCGCCTGGAACTCTGCCCTTGTAGCATTCATATTGGATATCATGGAGCCCACATTCCCGACAATGGTGGCAAAAATGAGGACACCAATGAGGAAATCAACAATGACAAAGAGGTACTCCTCATCAGTCACTGGAGGAGGAGTTTCTCCAATAGTAGTCAAAGTCAGAGTGGACCAGTAGAGGCAATAGACGTACTCCCGACTGAGGTACCCGTACTCAGGGTCTGTGATGTTGGGGTACACCCAGGTGTCTGTCCCAAAGCCAATGGACTTAGAGATGGCATAGTAAATGCAGGCATTCCAGTGGATGATGACCAGGATGTACAGTACCAGGTTGCTAATCCTGAAGATGTTCGGGTAGCTAGTCCTGGTCTCAGTCCGATCAAAAAATTCAAACATGCGGGAGAAGTGGAGCAGCCTGTTGAAGCGCAGCTCAGGCCGATGGATTCCCACTGCAATATACACCAGGTCTGTAGGCAAGACAGAGAGGACGTCCAGCTTGAACTGCAAGGTTTGGACATACTTATCCCACAGCTTCTTAAGGTTTCTAACCAGCAGGCCCTGTTCCAGGAAACCTAACAGAAATGCAAAACGTAGAATTAGCTTGGTTCAGTTACATTTGTTCATTTGTTCTCCTGCCTTTGACCAATGCTACATATGTTAAAAAGACACTGAAGTTTCCATCCTCCACACAGCCTGAATTAATACAGCACAGAAAATTACACAGCAGCCTGCTACATCCTAAGAACATTAAATTCTACTATTTTCCATTCAGATTGTTCATTAATTTCACAGATACCACATCAGAGATACAGACCTTAAACCATGCCAGAATACTAATGGTAATGTGGGTAATTTTGTACAATTATTCAAAGGTGAAGCTAAAATCTGGGATAATTAATCTTTCATTCTGAAACTTACTCTAGTTCTCAGAGCTTTTAATTAAATTCTTTCTCTGGGGGCTAGTCCCTGCCAGCTAGCTCCAAGGCATCACTGAAGGCCCTTCTTCTAGAACAGCCACAGAGCAAGCTCCTCCCTGACAGGTCAAATCAGATCTTATGTGATGATATCGAAGAAAATCCTTCTTGGTCTTTGTCTCCTCAGCTCACCTGTGCGTGACCGGATTACAATATCAGCAATGTAGATGCAGTCCGAGATATAATCCAGCACAAGCCAGAGGATGAAGTAGCCCCTCTGGAGATCACTAAAGCAGGCTCTGCAGGAGAACCACATGATAGAGGTCAGAAAGAGAGAGAGTATTATCAAATTACCAAAGTCAGCTCACCCATTTCGCCCTCCCCCCAAAGTCCTATCTCCTAATGGTGTGGTTCCTGGGCTGCCCTACAAAGCAGTGCCCATAGTAGGCACAACTGACTTTTGACAATTGCTAACCATCCCCTTTCCCTTTGGAAATTAAATCTATCACCTTTTAGAACATCTGCTCTCCATTGATCTAGGTAATGATGTTCCTGAAACTGCCTCTCAAATGGGGGTCCCTATCCTACAGTCTAATCTGTCTCTACTACCCTCCAAATTCCATTCTCACAAGTTCCACCCATGTGTGTCAAAACACAATGGAATTGGGTTCCCCTTTCCACTGCCATGACACCAATGAAACTGGGACTTTTATTTTTATTAGCCTAAAAAAAAGCAGCATGCAGCATGCCCAGTCCCAGCTGCCGAGACTGGTCCCAAACAAAGCACCCAATGAGACAGAAGGGTTACAGAATGGCATGACCTTGGAAGGCCTCCTGCTTACCTTGCCACAAGCAAGCACCAGTTATAAAGCACGGGCAGTGCAATGACAGGCAGCCAGCGGTAATACCAGTCCCCAGAAGGATCCACCACAAACACCATCCATTTCTTCCTGAAAACAGAACCAGAGAGAACCAGGACCTAGGAGACTGCACACTGATAATGGAGCAATGACCCTTAACTACAACTCTGTTTAATCACTATAATAATGAGTGCTGAGTGCCTTCCATCTAAGGAATGCTAGGTACTTGATGAAGTTCATCAATTAAACTCCTCTTCACCAAGTTCCCTCTTGATGTAGGTAAAGCACCTATGCACTATGTTAACTGATGGGGAACATGAAAGAGGTCACAAGGACTTTGCTGCAAGTCAGTGACAGTCAGGAACAGAATATGGCTTTCTAGGTTCCCAGGCTCCTACTCAAATCACTAAAAAGGCCCTCTGATAGACAATGCAGACATGGTACATGATAGATGTAGCTCTGAGGTAGCTCACAACTAACAGTAATCAGGGCAGGAAGTGCAATAAATATCTGTACTGCTGAGGGAAGCACATGGTGCTGCCATGGGGAAGGGTGCAGTCTACTTGCTGAGTGGCTGGGTCCAGCTCTTACACTGTTCCCATGCATTTGATCCTGTTTTTGGGCATTAAGGCAAATCTTGGGTTTGCCCTAATGGTCACGTTCAAAAACTCCCCACACCTTAGACTGCAGAGCTTGCTCCCAGAGATGGAACACGCTCATTTGCCAGATCTTATTAAAAAGCCATGCCCCTCCCTCATCAGTGCTGCTTCTCCTGCCTCCATAACTGTAGTTTCTAACTTTGGTTTACTTCTTTGGTGTGGCATGGTTGTCACCAGCAAGAATGCTGCAACTTCTGGGATCAGTGCATTTAGCTGAGCTGTCAGACAAGGCTTCCACATGGCCGCACACAGTGGTCCTTCAGTAGTACTAATCAAAGATGAGCAGGGTTCAAAATAGCTTGCATTATTCTCAGAGAAGTAGTCTGTCTTCTATCACTGCTTATACAGCACCTAACACAAAGGAACTTTCATTTCAAGTCCAGATCCAGACCAATGGTTCTAAACATTTTTAGACTAGAGGCACCCCTCATTAGACTTAAGGCACCACTGGAAAATGCTAGCTCTTAGCTTTTACTTGTTTTCTAACTATAGAAAAAATAGTAGAGCAATTCCTCTGTGGCAAAGAACTCAGAAAACCCACAGGAGGTCAGAATGTTTGAGACACTACAGATTCCTTTTTGAAATCTCTAGATTTATCCTGTGAAACATGTTTTCACGCCTAATAGTACTAACATTGTGTAGCACTCTGTGACACCTTTGAAAGGATTTCAAAACACCCCAGGTTGCTATTGGACCCTGGTTGAGAATCACTGCTCCAGTCACTGTAGTAATACAAATACTACTAAATGCTGTTTTTAAATGTATACAGCAGAGGGCACCAGTGTTATCACAGAATCAGACCATGGAGTTGCTCTCTGTGATATCAGGACACAAACACAATGGAAGCTGGAAGCAGGGTTAAAGATGAAATGAAGGAATAGTCAGCTGTCTGTTTTTGTGTGGTGCTATCTTTAAGCCTGGTCCTAAAAGCCCCCTCTGCACAAATCTCCCCTATACACTGAGGATTTCAAGCACAGACATCTGGCATGGCATTGCACCTGGAGTTACAATGACATGGAACTTTCACATGCATCTATGATGTGAGAGGGTTTACCCCAATCAGACCCAAAGAAATCTCAGTGTTAGTCATCATCCTAACCAACCTAGCCATTGGGTAGGACTGTCACCCTTCCTGCATTGTTCAGGATAGCCCTGAATTTACAGTCCTTTGTCTGGAAAATCTGCATACCATCTTCAGAATAACCCCAGGCTGGCAAACACAGAACAACCACTATGTTTGCCTTCACATCCTGTTAACATGTTGATGTTTAACTTCATTGAGGCATGACCTAAAGCAGCAAACAAATATTATTTCATAGATTTCATAGACATTAGGGCTGGAAGGGACCTTGGAAGATCATCAAGTCCAGCCCCTTGCCTGAAGGGCAGGAAGTCAGCTGGTGAGACCAAATCTGGAGACCAAACCTCAGAAAATTAGCAGCTTTCTATTAAAAGCTCACTGAGGCTGCAAAACCATACTAACCCAATTCAGCATATATACTTCTATTCCATCTCCCTCTGCTCATTCTGAGTCTACTGCCTCTGATAATTAACAAGCTATCCTTAACCTCACAGGGCAGAACATTTTCTACTCTGGCTATTAAAGCCTCAGATACAAGCCTCTGATATTTTCCCCCTATAGAAGACAGTCCTTTCTCGGTGTTGTAATTACCATGTATAATAGTGGGGGCCAGACTAGTCAATGAGCTCTGCCCTTTAATTACAGAGAGAAAGAAAAGCAAGGTTATTGTTTTTCACTGTGTCCAAGTGCAGTGGAGATGAAAGGACTGGATATGAAAGGACTTTTCAAAGAAAAACCATCACAACGTATGCTCTAGCAGAAGGCTCAGCAGTGAATGAAATCCCTTCCTCTTCCACAGATGATGAAATCAGACAGGCAAATACAGCATCAGATGGGGTAACTCAGTCCTGCAAACCCCTTGGGAATCCCTTCTAGATGTAATTATTCCTGGTCAGAGCTTGGCCTAATAGCTGCAGTGTGATCCTGGCTGTTGACTTGAATCCATTTCAGACACTCTACAGACTCCCTATCTGAGTCGGGACCAAACTCATGCACTCCAAACCAGGGGTTTCCCACCTGGGGCTCTCATTCATATTCATAAACAGGTGTCAAGAGGTCACAACCACCTTTTTTAGCCAACTAATGGGAAAGGGTCCTGGCCTTATTGGAGGGAAGTCCTGGTAGGGGAAGGATGGAGAAGGGGACATTATACAATCAAAGGCTGAAAAATTACTGTTCTAGGCCACAGTTTCTTCATGTAAAAAATGGGGAAACACAGCTTACTCTTTAAAGTTCTTCCTCATCCCTGCACCAAAGGCACTGTGCCCATGCCCAGCACCATCAGCATGGCACAGAGGGGTTGTAATTGAAAGGGTCTAGAACGGAACCATGGTGCAAGGGTTCCTTTAGGCTTGACAGTGGGTACAGGTACACACTGGTACAGAAACCTGTATATATGCTCAGAGGCAGCTGGCAGGCACTAAGACCCTTGGCCCCAATTATTCAAAAATGGTGTTAACCTACTGGGTATAATCCCCTAGCACAGCATAGCACAGGTGACTCCAGTCACCATGCTAAACCCTCAAGACTATTAGTGCCAGGACAGAGAGTCCTCTCCCTGATGGCCCTTGGTGTGACAGTGAGAAGCACATCAGGCAGGTGAGGAGTCCCGCAACACACACAAAACATTTGGCCTCCAACTGAGAAAGTCAGAGGGTATGAAAAAGAAACCATACTTAATGCTTTTGCTGCCTTCACCATCTTTGTCCCCTTGCTCGTTACCATCCTCTGTATGCAGTTCTGGCCCATGGAATCGCTCGAGGAAGGAGTCTGGCCTTTGCTGCTCTTCCCGCAAGTTTTTGTTTGCCCAGTCTCTCAGAATCACCACTAGCCGGACTATCCTGAGAGGGGAAAGAGGCATGAATCAAAGTTAGGGTCATCCAAGTGACAAAACCACTCAACTCCAGCATGGACACTTATTTCAGCCCAGAGGTGTAAAACTCACTTGGCCCTCTAGGCCACATCCAGACCACAGGGCTCCTTGTGGGCTGTATATGGATGCACCTTCATGGCAGGGTGAGCAGTGAGACTGAGCGAGTGATGCCAGGGAGCTGCAGGGGTTAACACAGCAGTGACTCACCCACAGACTCCACATCCTGGGTATTGTCAGTGGCCCTTCCCCAACTCACCTCACCCCTGAGTTCCCAGCCTGTCTGGGAGCATCTATGGGCTGGATGACACAGGTCTATGGGCCATATCTTTAACAATCCTATTCCAAGTCATTCACACAGGCATAGCTGTGATCCGAGGCCTGTGCGCTGGCTGATGCTCGCACCTGTGCCAAAGCCCATTAACACATTCAGCGCTACAAACAGACCAAAAGAAAGAGCAAATTCATGCACACAAACACATTCTCCCAGGGTCTGGACCCACTGTCTCTATTCTAATGCTGTACACAGCTGCTTATAGGGAGCTTCTTGTCTGCCAAGCAAGAATTAGCAGAAGCCAAGAAGTTGTTAATGACCATAAAGGAACCATAAAGCAAGAGAGATTTTGTGTGGTGTTAAGCATTCAGCTCTCACTGGCAGCAGGAGGCCAAAGGGTGCCCAGCTCTGCACAGGATTAACCCCAAAACCAGCAAACTGTCACCTCTTTAGTAGGTGAATGAAAGGGCAACAATTGCAAAAAAGCTTCCTTTGTCCAGTGCAGTTGGAGACGGATTTGCCAGTGCTGAAAGGTCAATGCTTCACTTTGTAAACAGAACAGCTGGGCTTGAGTGCTGCTAATTCAGAGCCACCCATGGCCCACGCAGAGTTTCAAGCAACTGAGTGGTGACATTTTGTAGCCTTCTTCCAATTTCACCACAAACTTTTCACAACTAAATGAAAGGGCTTTGAGCTCAACTGTAATGGCAAAGCCTTTGGAAGCTAGGTTGATGAAGCAAGTTCCCTCAAGCATGATGGCAATTCCATACAGGACTCCACACTCAGCTCTTCTCCCCTTGCCTGGCTCCATCCCTACAGGCACAGATACCTGGTCAGAGCTCCCCTTCTTCGGGCTGGCTGATCTGCATTGTCCAATGCAGCAATTCTCTGCAGTTCTGAGGAAGTGTCATCTGCAGACTCAGCCCTGCAAAGGGTAAAAGACAGGTCAGGGTTACAGGTCACCACTCATGCAACATTAGATGAACTCTCCCTGGAGAAGAGAGAGAAGGAATCTGGCATTTATTCTGTGATTGTCCATCCCAGACTTCTGTGACTTGCTCTGTGTGTCTATGTAGGGCTTCGATGTTCATTCATGTCTGTGCTTCCCTCATATGCATGGCTCCTCCTGTGTTAGAGTAAACTTGATATGGATGTAACAATTACCCTAAAGATGAGAATGAAATTAAATCCCTCTCTTATTCCAATCCTTGGTTTCTCCATTCTGCCCTGGAGAGGTTGCTCTTGCAAATAATCTCGCCCTGTCACTCCCCTCAAGCAATACGGGTGCATTTGGCTTTCTGCAGGAGATGCAGCACGATGGCTCAGATAGGCTGGAGTGACTGCATAGTTTGCTAAATCAAGTGTCACAGGGTCTGGATATCCCTTTGGATTCTCTCCCTCATGGGCTCATGCCCTGGGGCTTGTTTGCATTTCCAAGGTGCTGGCTCTCAGTAGGATGACTTGGTTGTTAGGGTGCCAGGATCCCAAAGTTCAGTTCTCTGGTCCACCACAAACTTAGCATGTGGCATTCCTCACCTCACTTAGCCTCCCTGCCTCTGCTTCCCATGGGTAAAGTGGAGATAATAGCATTTTCCCCATCTGACAGGAGCAAAAGGACAAATACACTGAAGATTATGAAGTGCTCAGTTACAATAATGGGGGCCATATAAGAACTTAAGGTATTGCCCACACACCCCATCGATAGATCTCTCATAAGTAGGCCCCAAAGTCAAAATGTGTCTTAAGCAGGTGCCAGCAGCCTTTCCTAACAGACCACAGTTACTGGAGAATATAGTCAAACCTACTCAAAGGCTTCCTGCCCAAGCCGCAAGGCAGCACCTCAGCCCTAGACATGAGAATCAAGCCTCATGCTCCTCCCCAGGCTCTTCATGCAAGGTCCCCCTCTGGCCTCCAAGAAAGTCTCTACTTTTGAGCTTCCAGAGCATACCACTTGGTCTGACCACAGGCTGAGCCAGTAAAAAAGTAAAAAGTGCATCTGCTGCTTCAGACTAGACCCTACAGCTTGACAGTTACACATACCAAGATCAAGCAGGATGGCAAGAGATGAAACACCTCTACCAGACAATGCCTTGAATACCCCCTTTCAGAACAGCATTTAAATGAGATACCTTCACACAGACTTGCCCCAGAGCAGCTGCAATGCTCCACACCCATGTGGTCACCCTGCTAGAGCTGAGCAGTGCTCTCCAACCACTGGGGTACTTCCATTATTTCATGCCTGACAGAATCAGCAGGCAGACTCCACAGGAGGATTCTGAACCCCATGTGACCCTACTAGTCCCTTTCAGCATTAATAGGCCCCCACTGCCTCTACTGAGTAACTTCTTGGGCCAGGTTCCAGTTCCAAACCAAAGAGTAGCCTGACCTGCTGGTGCTGATCTCAGTCTTGTCTGAATCATCCTCGGTGTTGGCTTTGACAGACAACCGGGGAGGGTGGTGGTTGGCAGGTGAGCTCTTCAGACCATTACTCTTTGCCATCATCCTCCATGCAAAAAGGCCCCAGCTTTGCACCCTGCCCCAGAAAGCAGGAAAGAGCAGAACACTGTCAAGAGAGAACCTACGTATGGCATGGGCACACTATACAGTAACAGAGCATATGGGTATAACCACTAGGGCTGTGCGAAGCTTCAGTCCCTGATTTGATTCAGCCCGATTCGGTGGCTGAATCTCTGAATCCGAATTGAATCAGAGGACCCTTTAATCCCTCTGAATCAATTCGGACATAGAGACAGCTTTAAATGTTTTTTCTACATACCTCATGAGTGCTGTGATGCTGGGGCTCATGGAGCATTCCACAGAAGCACAAGCGGGCTCCCCAGCGTGCTCAGCAGCAGACCCAGATCAGAAGTACTTCCGGTCCACTTCTAGGTTTTCAGATTCGAATTTGGCCGAATTGAATCAGGGACAGTGATCCGAATCAACGAATTGAATCACTGTCCCTGATTCGGGCCAAATCCAAATCTGAATCGAATTGGCCCACATCGCGCACCCCTAATAACGGCCTCCCCCTTCACATGTTACAGGTTGGGGCTCCCTCTACTGGAAGAGAATGAACCTATAAACACTAGATTTGCCCACCTAGGTGAGATCAGTGCTCCTCCCTTTCCCAGGTCTACCTCCAGGTGTCACCTACATCTAGCACTTCCAGGGAAGGTGAAATTGGCCCACAGTGTATGTTACCATCATAGGCACACAAGGTTCTTTGGGTAAATGTCATATCTTATTAGACCAACTAAACACTGTAGCTGTAAAAATTGTTCTTTGCAAGCTTTCAGGCACAAACACCTATCATAGGCAGTTATCATGAAACATGGCTGTGTAAATACATTGGTGCATACCTTGCCCATACATGGAAGGAAGGATGGATTTATGATGATAATGTAGCAAAACCCCCAGTTTTTCTTTTTTAATTTATTTTAAAATGCATTCCCTCCCCTTCCCCAACCATTTCTGACTTTTTTCTCTCTCTCTATTCCCGATAGATAAGTATAAATAAGCTAAGATGTAGAATAAGCTTTAACATTTTATTTTAGGTAGTAAGTTTTATTTTTCTCTCCCCTCTGCAAATAAGTGTCATGCTATTTTGATATAGCTATCCACTGTTTTATAAGTGATAATTATTATGTTTTGTACTGATTTTTTTTTT
>NW_017729029.1:38491669-38492203 GCF_001723915.1 Gavialis gangeticus
ACCAATGACCCAGCCCTTGGAACCACCCTCAGCATTCAAGAAACAAAAGATGAGGCAACCCACCATTGTGCCGAGGCTGCACATGCTCAGTATGAACACCTGGAACCCTCTGGAACAGGACTGGCATTGACTGGACAGGCCCTCCCCATAGGAGATAAGGTAGTCTGCCCCATAGAAGGGGGTAGTGAAGATGCCCTCTCCATCTGGACCAGCACCATGCCACACCACCTATACACTCAGAGGCCCTGCCAGTGACCCCACTCTGGACAACACCTACTGGACAAAGACCCCTTTCCAACCTGGATAGGTAGGTATCACCCCCTACCCTCTCTTCAACCAAGGACTTGGACTCTGCTTCTCTTCCTTACCTGGACTCCAGCCCTTCCACTGAGTCTCTTTCTCCTGCTGCCATTGTGAGTGATTGTGTGTGTGTGTGAACCAATAACTTTATGGGGCTGTGTAGTGTGTTATCTGTTTAATAAAACTGTTATTTGGACCCCTAAATTGGGTTTTGCTTTACTATGGTTTGGCCCT
>NW_017729029.1:38497203-38517371 GCF_001723915.1 Gavialis gangeticus
CCACCTCTAACACCTGTCCTAAGATCCTCTCTGCCTCCAAACCCCCTGTTTCTTTGCCACTGTCTTATCCCCACTGCCTTTTCCTTTTCCCCTGAGCAACCAGGTTTCTGCCTCAGTTTCCTTCCTGGCTGTCTCCTCCTTACCACCAGGCTTTTTTTTTTTTCTTTCCCTTGCACCAGTGACCTTGAGTAACCCTGGGGCTGCCTTAGTTCCTTAGCCAGCTTTTCTCTAGTCCACTAGTTCTAATCCTGGTTCTGGCAAGTTTCTCTCCCTACTCTTTCTCTCTCACCTTAATCTTCCCCCAAGTATCCCAGGTAACCCAAGCACACACATACACACTATACCATCTTACCTGTGTGTATGTGTAGGTAGGTTGTATATGTGTGAACTGGGGAGAGTGTGTGTGTCATTGTGTGCATGATATACAAATTAGTGATCTGTGTATGTGTACTGAGTGTGTGGCTATGGACAATTTATTTTTGTCTAACTTTTGGGGTGTACAGTGTATGTGCTTGAATTGGTGATAGGTATGCACGTGCCTAAGCTGGTTTGGATGTGTATGTGCCTGAGTCAGTAGTGTGTGTGTGTGTGTATATGCACCTAATTGATTTGTGTGTTTGTATATGTTCAATTGTGCCACACCCTTCTGTCTAACAGCACAATATTGAGATCCTGAAGATTTCCATTAGTGGAGAACGGCAGAAGGCTCCAGCAGCTAGGCTCTCGGTGTGCAGCACAGCGCATGGCATCCAGACCCTGGGAGCTGTGTGAGGAGGCTCGGGTCTGCAACCTCTGGTGTGCGGCCAGAGACATGGTGCACAGGACAGTGCACGGAGTAGGACCTTTGGAGCACTTGGGCAGCTCAGGTCCTTAACCCCTGGAACAAGGCTGGGAGCTCAGTTCAGGAGGCACTGCACAGAGGGTCCAGGAGCAGACCGAGCCTGGTGCTACATGAGGCAACCCAGGCCTCCGACCCATAGTAAAAGGTTGAGTCCAGGGAGCCAGATGGTGCTCGGGCTACTGAACCAGCAGAAAGGGCTGAGCTACAGGCCCCAGAAGCCCTGCATAGAGGAGCCCTGTTCCAGGGGATAGTGACCCCCCTGAAGCCCACTGCAGGCGAGAGAGAAGCCTGGTGCAGAGGACAAGTGCCACCCTCCAGGCCTGGGAGCCTTGAGTTGCAGGGAAAAGATGATTCCCACAGGGGAGGGGGAGTCCCCCCTGGTTAGTTAAGGGCTCCTGAAAGTGGAGGTCCCACTGGGAGGGCCCCCCTAAAGTTACCAGCTTCCTTGTAAGGCTTGGGAAAAGCCCAAGGGCACTGGGGTTTCCCCTTGGGATTATGTTTATTTTGTGGTTTATCTGTTTCAGATCAGATACTTACCTGTGACTTATCTGTATCTGGAGCACAGGTATAAGGTTTTATGGCATTTACCCAGAGGGTATTGTTTGTTATTTGTTTAGATATCATATATATATTTGTACATATGTTTATATCCATGTTTCTTTTCCTTGTGATAAGTTAATGTAAATAAATGTGTATATACTTAAGTCCCCCGACTGTCCTGGCCTGGTTCTGTAGGGCTGGAGGGAAACTGAGCACTCTGCAGTTCCCACCCCACAGCACACCTGCCAGCTAACAATCCCCTTCAATTGGAGAAGGGAAGTATATACCTGAGTTACCTGGGCTACACAAAGAAGCAGTTTAGAAAAATCACAGCCAGTGTGTGGTATATGTCCCGCAGATAGAACACATTAGGCAGAAGCAGTTGTGCCCTGTCCCTCTTTCCCCTCCCTCCTGAACTTCCTCTCTCACCATCTCTCTATTCAGTCAGCACTTTTCTTTTCACCCCCTCTTTCTCCAGCCTGTCTCTTCCAGGCCTTCCTCTACTTCTCTCCCTCCCGCCTCCCTTGTGGCCTCCTCATTATGTTGTGCAAGTGGAAAGATGCTCTCCCGCTTGCTCTAATCCTTATGAATGTTACCAGGGTGATGGCATCAACATCAAGTGCCGCCCTAACAATCAGGTGCAGGCTGCTCTCCTGCCATTCTCAGCAGGGCTGCAAAACCAGCAAGGTAATGAGGCAACCCCAGAGAGGCCATGCAGCGGAAAGCAGCTCCTTTAGCCCCACTCATGAATGCTTGAATGGGAGCTGAAGACTGAGAAGAGAGAAGACTCCAAGCAATGAAGAAAATGAAAAGCCACCCTGACACCAGCACCATGGTACTGCTGATGGGTGGCGAGGCAGATGGTTGTGGACTGGTGCTCTACCTACAGCCTGTTTGCTTATGAAAAGAGCAAGCCCCATCCTGGAACAAAGCAGCACTCTGGAAGTTTGCCTAGTGAGCTACACTTCTTATGGAAGTTCTTGGCTGCATCTGAAATTAAAGTTTGTCACATTAAAATATGCTTTCCTGAGATCCTTGCTGACAGCAGCCATTGTCCTGTTTCAGCTAGCAGCCAGGAAATTATCATTTATACATGACTGGTTCTGTACAGCTGAGGACAGGAGGGTCACTGGAGATATTGTAATAAAGAAAAAAGTCCTTCACAGGCCACTCCCATCTGCAGTCACCTGGGCCCATCAGTTGCATACAGCTGATCCTGTCCCAATAAGGATCCCCTAACTAGAACAAAATGGCTTACATATAAAAACAGAACCAAGATTCTTTCAATATGAGGAAGAATTAGGCTCCAGATCACCAGCAATGGACACTGGTCAACTTCATATCAGACAATTGTATTAAACTGGATGTTTAAGGGAAGGATTTCAGTCCCTTGAGAATAGTCCTGATTCACGTGTACATTGTGCTCAGAGTGAAGTATGGCCTCCCTGTTCTCCTACTGAGATGTTTCTGTGGTGCATATCAAAGGCAGTCACCTTAGACCCTACCTCAGAGCTGCTGTTTCTTTTAAGTACTTCAGTGCAGAGGAAGGCAGAGAGAGGGGGAACTGAAGAGTTAAGTTTAAGTATAAAATGTGGAGAGTGAAAAGATGATACAGAAACAGAAGTAAATCTTAGACATAGGCACTAACATTTTTTTTTGCCAGTGGGTGCTTGCAGGTGTAAAAAAACCACCAACAAAAATGGCACTTTACTTTTAATTCAGCACATTCCATGCCCAGAAGCAGCACACGACTTCAGCCTGGCTCTGCAGCATCTGTAAAGATCAGGCACTTTAGTGGGGCTTTTTTGGCACTTTTATCTAATAGCTGATTGAATCAACTTTAGCTAAAAGCACCAAAAGCCCTGCTGAAACATCCAATCTTTACAGATGCTGCAGAGCCAGGTTGAAGTCATGTGCTGCTGCTTCTAGTAAAACATGTTGGGGGGTGGGGGAGTTAACATCTACAACTGATTCCAGGGGTGCTGAGCACCCACTCATTTTTTTCAGTGGGTGCTTCAGCCCCAAAGCACCCATGGAATTGGTGCCTATGGTCTGAGATGCACAGAGACATGCCAGAGAACTCAATTTGATCAAAGTGGCCTCATTCCCCCTTCATTACATCACATACACTGTAGCCCAACACCACTGGAATCCACGACAGCGCAGGAATGCTCTAGCAAGTAGACCATCCAGCTGTGTTTACTGGCCCCTAAATAAGTCTCTTACCAAAAGAAGCACTCTGCATGTCCTCAAGGATGGACTGACAAAAGCCCCAATCCCACCAAAGTTCTCTCCAGTAGCAGGGAGGAAAGAGATGCAAACATTTAAGGTTCAGACCTAAAAGCCTCCCTAGGTAGCTCCAGCCTTTTTCTTCACTCTCCTTTCACTGCAGCATGTCAGATAATATCTTCCCCTAGGCACAGGAGAAAGGTCATAGTTCTGTCAGAGTCAAGTACCGAACTGAACCTGATGGCACCATCCCCATTTCAGGCTGATATTTAGAGCAAACATCTCAGCTGGCTCTGCTGAACCTTCTTTACTGAAGACATCACGGCCTTACAATATACCTGAGGCCTGACTCTGCAGAAGAGAAGGAACTCAGCTCCCAGGTTTTCCCCTTGGCTGACATTGCCCACAAAGGGACCAGCAAGCACATGGGTGTCCTCACACAGTCACAGAACTATGATGTGATTGGAATAATGGAGACCTGGTGGGATAGCTTGCATGACTGGAGCGCTGTCACGGATGGGTATAAAGTGTTCAGGAAGGACAGGCAGGAGAAAAGAGGAGGAGAAGTTGAGCTTTATGTAAAAGAGCTGAATGATTGCTCAGAGCTCCAGTATGAAACTGGAGACAGGCCTGTTGAAAGTCTCTGGGTTAGGGTCAGAGGGGAGAGCAGCAAGGGTGATGTCATGGTGGGGGACTGCTATAGACCACCAGACCAGGAGGATGAGATGAATGAGGTTTTCTTCAAACAGCTAGCAAAAATTTCCAGATCACAGGCCCTGGTTCTCATGGGATACTTCAATCACCCTGACATCTACTGGGAGGCAATACGGCAGTGCACAAGCAATCCAGAAAGTTTTTGGAGCTGTTTTGTGAATAACTTTCTGGTACAAGTGTTGGAGAGGCCAGCTAGGGGCTGTGCTCTTCTTGACCTGCTGCTACAAACAGGGAAGAACTAGTGGGGAATGTAGTAGTGGATGGTAACGGGCAGGCAGCAACCACGAGATGACTGAGTTCAGGTTCCTGAGGAAAGGAAGAAAGCAGAGCAGCAGAGTAAGGGCACTGGACTTCAGAAAAGCAAACTTCAACTCAGTCAGGGAACTGATGGGCAGGATCCTCTGGGAGGCTAGCCTGAGGAAAGGAATACAGGAGAGTTTGTTGTATTTGAAAGAAAAATTACTGAGGGCACAGGAACAAACCATTCTGATGCACAGGAAGACTGGCAAGTATGGCAAAAGACCAGCTTGGCTTAGCAGGGAACTCTTCAGTGAGCTAAAACAAAAAAGGAAGCTTACAAGAAGTGGAAACTTGGACAAATAACTAAGGAGGGGCATAAGAGTATTGATTGGGCATGCAGGGATGAAATCAGGAAAGCCAAAGTGCATGAAATTAGAGATGATGTGAAAGGTAACAAGAAGAGTTTCTACAAGTATGTCAGCAACAAGAGGAAGATCAAGGAAAGTGTGGGTCCCTTACTGAAATGGGAGGGGCAACCTAGTGACAAAGGCTGCAGAAAAGACTGAAGTAGTCAATGCCTTTTTTACCTCAGTCTACGCAGGCAAGGTCAGCTCCTGGACTACTGCACCTGGCAGCACAGGTCTGGGAGAGGAGTAGCCAACAGTGGTGAAAGAAAAGTTTAGGGACTATTTAGAAAAGCTGGACATGTACAAGTGCATGAGGTCAGACACGATGCACCCAATGCTACTAATGGAGTTGGCTGATGTGATTACAGAGCCACTGGCCATGGTCTTAGAAAACTCACGGCAATTGGGAGAAGTCCCAGATGATTGGAAAACGACAAATAGTGCCCATCTTTAAGAAAGGGAAGAAGAAAGACCCAGGGAACTACAGACTGGTCAACCTTACCTCAGTCCCTGGAAAAATCATGGAGCAGGTCCTCAAGAAATTCATTTCTAAGCACATGGAAAAGAAGATAATTAGGAACAGGCAGCATGGATTCACCAAAGGCAAATCATGTATAACGAATCTGATTGCTTTCTATGATAAGATGACTGGCTCTGTGGATGTGGGGAAACCAGCAATGGTGCCCTCTCAGATCTTCAGGGCAGTAGAGAAGGAGAGACCCTCTGACACAATTCTGTGGTTAAAATATGTACCTTGACTTTAGCAAGGCTTTTGATATGGTCTCCCACAACATTCTTGCAAGCAAGCTAAGGAAGTATGGGTTGGCTAAACAGACAGTAAGGTGGACAGAAAACTGGTTGGATCATCAGGATCAGATGGTACTAATCAATATCGTGTTCAAGTGGAGTGCCTCAGGGGTCAGTCCTGGGATGGTTTTGTTCAGTATCTTCATAAACGACCTGGAAGATGGGATTGAGTGCACCCTCAGCAACTTTGCAGATGACACCAAGCTGAGGGAAATTGTAGATGCACTGGAGGGTAGGGCTAGGATTCAGAGAAACCTCAACAAATTGGAGGACTGGGCCAAAAGAAATCTCATGAGGTTCAGTAAGGACAAGTGCAAAGTCCTGCACTTCGGACAGAACAATCCCATGCACTGGTACAAGCTGGGGATTGACTGGCTAGGCATCAGCTCTGCAGAAAAGGATGTGGGGGTTACAGTGGACAATAAATTGAATATACGCCAACAATGTGCTCTTGTTGTGAAGCAGGCCTACAATCTACTGGGCTGCATTAATAGAACTGTTTCCAGCAAATCGGGGGAAGCATTTATTCCCCTCAGCACTGTTGAGGCCAAATCTGGAGTCCTGTGTCCAATTATGGGCCCCCCACTACAGAAAAGATGTGACTCAATTGGAGAGAGTGCATCAGAGTCAATGAATGTGGTTAGAGGGCTGGGGCATATGACTTCTGAGGAGAAGCTGAGGAAACTGGGCTTACTTAGTCTGGAGAAGACTGAAAGGGGATTTAATAGCAGCCTTCAACTACCTCAAGGGTGATTCCAAAAAGGATGGAGCTAAACTGCTCTCAGTGGTGGCAGACAACAGAACAAGGAGCAATGGTCTCAAGTTGCAGCAAGGGAAGTTTAGGTTAGATGGCTGCTTGTACACGCCACGGGGGTTTACTTCTAAATTGAAGCGGAGGGTCTTTAAAAACCCCGCTTCAGTTTAAGCCAAAGTAAACCCCTGTGGCATATATGCAAGGGTCAGGCCCGATCCTTACCTGCCTCTCTGGCAGCGGGCAGGGGGGAAGGGGGGGGCGGCAGGGGAGTCAGTGCTTTCCTCTGCACCGGCGCCCCCCCAGGCAACACCCGCCCACAGTCACCTGGCCCAGGTGGTCCTGGGGGCCCCTGAGCAGCTGCAAAGGGAAGCACCCAGCCTCCACGCAGCCACAGAGGAAAGCACCAGGCCCCTGCGCAGCTGCGGAGGGAAGCACAGGGTCTCCACGCTGCTCAGGCAGGCAGGCTCCAGGGAGAAAAAAAAAAAGAAATGGCTCGCCGTTTTTTTTTTCCCCTTCAGTGGAGATTGCCTGCACAGCCCCTGAGCTGCACGGGGCCTGGTGCTTCCTTCCGTGGCTGTAAGGTAGCAAAACTAAAACACCTAGGACATGTTTTATTTTGTTACATCCCAAAGTCATTTCATGAGCAATGCACTGCCGACAGTGTAAACAGCAGTGCCATTAAAGCAGTGCAAAAGGACATTTAAGCTGCTTTAAAGGCCAATTTTGTGGCATGTACAAAGGCCCAATATTAGGAAAAACTCTCTCACCAGGAGGCTGGTAAAGCATGGCAACAGGCTACCCAGAGAGTTTAAGAGCTGGGTATACCAGGTTTTGGCTGGGATGATCTAGTTGAGGATGGTCCTGCTTTGTGCAGGGGGTTGGCCTAGATGACCTCCTGCGGTCTCTTCCAACCTTAATTTTCTATGATTTTATGATCAGTTCTGGTGGCTGGTGCTTTAATATGGACACCTGTCTGATAGGAACTGAGACCACTGAACTTGTCACTTCATGGAGGCCATAAAACAGGAGCTTACGAGTAAATGACTCCACATCCCTCTGAGCCCTCTCATCCCTTAGCAGAGGCAGTAAAGCTCTATTTGAGTGGTATGGAAGATAAGTCATATGCTCTGACCTCAGGGTCCTGACAGCAAACACCACGCTGCACCATTTTTAGTCAAATGGTGGATGTCAAGGGGAAGGATGCAAAAGAAATAGATAACAAAAGGATAAAGGAGACAACAATAGGAGTCAAGAAATATAGAATAAAAAGGCACCAGCTAGAATCAGTATGGATCAGCCAGCAGGCAAGAAACATTCGCTGGTGAGAGACTATTTGGGTGGGGTGAGAGGCTCGTCTCCATGCCCCAGATTTCTGTCTTGGTGGAGCAACAGACCCTCAAGTACATGGACATACTGAGCTGGGGCATCAGGGAACAGTAAACATTTCATTGGGACAGAACCCACACAGCCTTTTGCTCCCAACACAGACCCTGAGGAGGATGTAAAAGCAACTCCCCTTGCGCAGAGAGCACATGTACACACACAAGCAGGCCTGGCATATCCTTTTCACTGAACAGCAGAGAATGATAAACACCCACTCAAAGAACACAGGTCAAAGCAATGGTGTGATGTCAAAGCAGACATCAGTGTAACATCATGATGCAGCACCACAGCATCGTAAAACAACTGTTTCCCTGGAGACTAATACATCCTCAACAAACAATAATGTTGGTCCTTTGAGGATGCATCTGGAACAGAGCATGCTCCATAACTAGGGCATTATGAGTTGGTGGCAGCATCAAGACAGCACACAGGCCTATGAGGGTCTGACTGATTCACAGACCCTGTTCATGCTAGAAGGAAGGAGCTCAAGAAGGGTAGGGGGTGGCTGGCTTTGTCTGGAAGCAGGAGACAGGAGCTCCACTGCCCTGTCAGTGAGTGCACAGGAGTATGAGCAGGTGAAGTTTACAAGGATTTCTTAAGACTGTCTTGGCACATAAAGCTGATGTACACAGAATAGTCCGCTAAAGGCAGGATTGGGAGCAACAAGGAAGAGCTTGTGCCCAGAACAGGGAGAAAGAAATTGCTGCCTGAACAGCTAAGAGCTGGCAAGGAGGGATGTGTCTAGAGGCTCCCTGGCCTTCTGCAGTTGTAATACTAACACACCCACCACTGGAACTGCACCCTGTCAGCAAAGAGCAGCAGTGTCCCCAAACAGGTAGTGCACAACCACCACTCTGCTTGATAGTAATTAAGTTAGTTGCCAAACTGCCGTCCACCAAAGCAACAAGGGTGTCTAAAAGCTTAGTTGTGATGAGAGGTCTGAAGAGGTCTAGGACTGGGAAAGCCTGGGCCATGGCAGGTTGGGATTAAGGAGTTTTTCAGTCGGGGGTGGAATGCTTCATGGGCAAGGACAGGGCGCTGCAAGTCAGAAGCTAGTTGTGATGGCAGAACTGTGCTAGGGGAGCTTGCAGCACCTTGCTGTATGGTGTTTAAAAGCCTTAGCTTCCAGTCACGGACTTGCCCAGACACTAAGACTCACCCTCACTTTAAAAACATTGCTGCATAGTCGCTGGGGACTCTCACTGACCATGTAATTGTAGGATCAGCCTCTGGTCTCGCTAATTAGTTATGCATGGGATAGCTACATGAAGGGAAAAGCCTATAAGAGTTCATTTTATAGATAGCACAACAAAAGACTTAATACCTGAAGTGAAGCTACCTTGTAACAGTTCATAAAGGCTCCTATTGATCTGGTAATTGGAATATGCCCAGTATGACTACTTTGAGATAAAAAATACCTTAGTTTAGAAAGACTGCCCAATCTTGGTCTTAACCACTGGGCTCAGACTCCTTAAAGGAAAAACCATAGCTGTGGACCCACCTAGATTTGTTAGATAAGCATGGTTGATACACAAGGAACTGCAGCTCAGAGCTTGGTATAAGAGAGGAAGAATCACGTGATTCCATTCCAGGAGATGTGAAGGCACAAGGCCTAGCCGGAGGGAGAGACTGAAGACATCAGAAGCACAGCTGGCTGCGTAACCATGACACTCTTTATGGAAGCTTCTTGTTTATTGTTATTTCCTTGAGTCATCATTAAATCCAGCAAAGATAGACCCTTGAGCACATCTGGAGGAATGGGCCCTCAGAACCTTCTGTGCTCTTTTCCACTTAGTCGGTCACAGAAAAGTAATCCATTGTTGACCTTTGGCAGAAACAGATCCCTTCAGTTCAAAAGGCCTAAGTGTGGCAATGTGAGTTTTTCTGACCAGAGGGGCTGAATGAGAGAATTCCCCCAGCTGCAGGAGATCAAAGGATCCCTAATGCACTCATACAGCAGAAACTAAGTTAGTGGCACCTGAAAAAGTCCCTGGTACCTCCATGTCCCTGGCCATTGGTCTATACCCCACGCACATGCAGAGGCACATGAGCACTCACCCTCTGTTATAAGTGTGATATGTAATGTGCATAGATATTACTAATGATAAACACAACAAGCACAGGGCACACATGGGTATTGTGGCATCAAAAGATACTTCATGGGGCCAGGCACACTACAGTATACAGAAACATGAACAAATAGCCAACTGATTTAAAAACAGAGTTGTACTCACATAACACTACTTCTTCCTATATCAAAGACAGGACGCACAGACAAAGTTATACACAAATTATGTCATCCACACATGCATGATGTTCAGATAGACAAACAATAGGCATATAGGTTACACACAGAGCTCACACATGGCTACATTGGCACTCACCACACATATTCATGTGCAGCTAGCTGGAGAGGGGAAGACATGCATCACAAAGCACATATATATATAGTGACATACATACACAGAGGGACAGTGATATTCATGCAAACCCCACCATTAGAGCCACATAGGGTACAATAGGCCCAGCATATGAACATGTCTGCCTGAGTAGATCCATCTATTTACATATCTATGAAATATACATATGGGGAACAATCACATGTGGGAAATTCACTGGCACTCACTCAGGACAGACCTGAAAAGCCACAAAGAATTGTCCCTCTTTTACTTACTAGTCAGAGGTCCCAAGCAGCACAGGGTCTAGAGGGCAGAATGAGCACTGGAGCAGCCTCTACTGTTGGGAGCAGTGCGTTCCAGTGTACACTTTGTGGCAGTGCCCCAGGCGTTAGCCTCCCAGTCCCCATCTTGCTGCAAAGGTGCATTCAACAAACCACACGTAACCTGCTGTTACCACTATGGGCTGCAAGACCAGCTAAGGACTGGTGGAAGTTCATCACACCAGTGACTTTCAAGCAGCTTCTGAAGACAGAACAAACTTTGGGTTTTTTTAAAAATGCACTTACTGATTTGAAGACAAGCCAGCTCCGTCCTTTGTGGCAAGGCGCTGCCCTTCTCTTCCAGCCCTGGGAGCCTGGCTAGTAGCCCTCAGAGCAACAGAGAAAACTTTCAGATGCAAGGGGTGGAGCTGGTGCCCCCAGCAACAAGGAAATGTTCTGTGTATGGCTCAGAGCTCATCTCTCCCTCTCTCTCTATGCTACAATGTGCTTATCCCCTGTGTGTTTCCCTGACTCCCTGAACACCAGGTGTACTTCACAGGAGTTAATCACAGAAGGCTTTGTGTCTGGGGAATGAGAGGGGAGGAGAGATAAAAGCTCCACCCTCTCCTCCAGTACCTCTGCACCTGGAGCTGCTACACTTCCCTCCCAAGTCCCTCACTCACCATCAACCTCTAGCTCAGTGATTCCTAACCAGAATACCTCCGCCGCCTGGGGTGCCACACAAAATTAGCACTGTTAGATGTAGCTTGGAGCGCAAAGCCCAGCACACAGCAGCAGCTGCCTCGCCCTGAGCACAGACTGAAGGGGGCACATGCTCCCCAGGCCTCCACCGGGTGGTGGGAGCCCCGCTTCCCCATGCACCTGGACAACCCAACCCTCCCCTGGCCCCACTCACCCCTGCCCCTGCTCCTGCCCCACAGCCTTCCTCACTGCAGGGGCCTTGATCTGCCCCCTCCCCCAACTGACCTGCTAGGTGGGGAGGGGGGCCAGGACATGGGGGGGAGGAGGCAGACCAAGGGGGTAGCATGGTAGACCTGGATTGCCCTTTACTTCAGAAAGTGATCTTCACCTTTAAAAGGTTGGAGACCACTGTTCTGAATGAATCCCCACTGGCCTGGAAAGGATGTTCCCTGGACCCAGTGTCCCTTCCTTCCCTTCCCTTTGCCTCTCATGCCCAGCATTTCATAAAGCTTTAAAGGAACAGAGCAACTAGAAATAACAGCCACCCTTTACACTTCTGTAACCACTCTGAGTCCACAGATCTCCAAGCCCTCGACAAGCTGTGACAAATGCTTCAACCCTCCCCTGCCTTCCTGTGAGGTGCACAACTGGATGAGCACCCTGCAGTGATGAGCGCTACAGCATACGAGACTGAGAGAGACCATGAGTTCTGCTTCTACAGAGTGCTTCCCTGACCTATCAATTGCAGTAAGGAGCAGAAAATAAAATAACCATGGCTTTGGTTTCTTCCTGGATGGTCTCAAATTTTGGGGCTGTGTCCTGGTGCCCCAAGAGACTCCCTGAATTGAGATTTTCATCCTGGATATGAACAACTGGGCCTGCAACGGCACCAGGCAGCAAACAAGATGGGGCCCAGAGCTGGCCAAGACAAGCCTTGCATCAGCTGCCATGAAACAGACTGGCAGCCATTAGTTTCACAGCTGCTGTTCAGGGAGTTTTATTAATAGCAACCCAATACTGAGCTTTTGTGTATGGACTGCAGAAGGTAAACCCTGGTCCTGACCTGCAGTATCCGCTGAAAGGATACAGCCTAACACAGCCTGGCACCTGACTGGGGAGCTACATCCACACAATTCTGCACCCAGACCAGTTAATCAGCTTGGCCTCTTAGCAGAGTCAACTTGGTTGTCCACAGCACAGCTCTCTGGCAACCACAATAATTGGGGCCAGAAGCGATGTAAACTACTTCAGCTCTGGAGGTCTGTGGATTGTCAATGCTGTGCAACAGATTTTGCTCTTTGGAAGTTGGCTGCATTTGAATACAGCAGCCCAGTTGTTTCTTTATTGTCCGGACTGCGCTATAGAAGTCAGGCAGCCTGAAAATTTAAGGAACCATCAATTTGTTAATCTCCTATGCCCCAGTTTCAACAGACAGATAACCACCAGCAGAAGCGAGCTGGTCAAGGTGTAAACTACCCAGAAGGCAGAAATTAGGCAAGAGAGATTTCATGATGTCATTGTTTTTAAGAAACTGTTATTTTTTTAGGAGACCACTCTAATAGGCAAATGGTAGGGAATAGCCAGTTTCTACATGCCTGATGTGCAGGAGAGAGATACCTACCCAGTTGCCAAGGGGGTGGGGGCTAAAATGTCAGAAATGGCTGATTTTTTTAGCAAAATCAATTTGCCAGCTCCTGCAATGCTATTGTGAATCTCGCAGCACATTGTTTTTCTAGAAGCTCCAGCATCTGGAGTCATGTAACTAACCTGAAAGCCTCAGCTTTCATTTAAAACAATAACTTAGCTTCTAGCTCTCAGTTTCAAGGAAAAGCTTGACAATGCGGAAGCCTAAAGGCTCAAAAACTAGCGGGGAAAGGAGAAAAAAAAGTCATTATTAACCTGAAACTTGATGCTTGCTGTGGGGGCTGATGCATGTTTTAACTTCCAAGGCTGGCAGATAGACAAAGATACCAACCTATCTTGCCCCCCTTAGGCAGGAGCAGATGGAGTGGCACAGGTGGTCTCACAGCCCATCGCTCCAAAAGCAGAGTTGGGCTGAAAGTGGGCCAAGCACCCACCTTCCATCACAGAGCAGGCAACAAGCATGCCAGGCAGCAAAACATTCAAAGGTTTCAGCAGTTAGGTTTGTTCCACACTAAAAAAATTCTGACCAGCTCACCTAAACTGGGGTCTCCAAGGTTGTTTATGTGGAATTGTGGAAGGAGCTGGAACAGCTGAGAAGTGTCCCCAGTCTCCCAGTTTTTTTCACAACCAGAGGAATGCAGTTCTGCAGGGAAACCTACTAGCAGACGGGTTCCTGCTGGTGCTACCCTTCATTCTCCTAGGCTTGCCCTGCTTCTTAGATCTGCAGGGTGGCAGGAAGGCCACTCTGGTGCGCGCGCGCGCACACACACACACACGCATGCACACACACACACACTCTCTCT
This sequence comes from Gavialis gangeticus, assembly GCF_001723915.1. Classification (NCBI taxonomy): domain Eukaryota; kingdom Metazoa; phylum Chordata; order Crocodylia; family Gavialidae; genus Gavialis; species Gavialis gangeticus. Next base: position 38,510,927 of record NW_017729029.1, read on the forward strand.
CCTTCTCTTCAGCCCGGAAACAGCAGGTATGAGTTCGCCAGCCTGGTGCAGAGGAGAGGAGTGGGAACACACACGCACCAGGCACAGAGCTCACAGATGGCTAGAGAATCTCCATGGAAACGTGGCAAGCTTGTTTGTTTCCATACCTTTGATCCAAGACAAGCGATTCCCCAGAGCAATACTTTGTTACACAACATGCTGCAAACACCCAGTACATGCAGCTGCCTCAGCAACTTCCCCTTCCTACCCAGCCTCCCTCAGGAAGGCACAGGCCCACCATGTGACCCACGCATGAGACAGAGCATGCCAAAGGCAAAAATGGAAAATGGCAGGTAAAAAAAAGGCAAACCCTTCTCCAAATGTGCTGGCAATGAGTAGCATCTGTGAACATGCCCCTTGCAAAGGCCAAAGCCAAGGCTCCTCTGTGGGAATGATCATTTCAGACAGGGAAACTGAGGCACAGCCATTCAGTGATTAGGCAAAGACAACTGCAGGAAAGGCCTCTGTAGGAACTGCATCAGCTAATGGCTCCCATTATCCCCTGGTTTTGTATCTGCTCAGCCTCATTTTCCCTCCCTAGCAGAAGGGTGGCAGAGAGAGGAGATTTAAGAAGTCCCTCTCCCTCTCCACCACCCAGTTCACTATCTGCACACACACAAACAAGGGAAGATGATGGCTCCATTCCCACCCTAGCCCAGTAAGTGCCCCCTACATGCAGACCCTAGGGCCACCTCCATACCAACTAATGGGACCTTTCTTAATAGCTGCAACTGATCAAAGCAACCCTCTTCACCCAGCCATGTGTCGCTCCCTCCAGCCCAACACACAGGATCACATGGCTCGAAACAAGGATGTTCTGCATGGAACCATTTCCACAAGCTGGCTGAGAAACATGGCCACTGGGATGATGTTTTATCTATCCATGAGAAGAATGGCTGGGGGAATGACAGACTACAGGGAAGAGCTGTAGAACCAGCACTGGCACCTCAGGAAATGTCTACATCATATTCCCAGCATTCATATGTAGCATTGCTCTCAAACACAACCTACCCAACCATTCCCACCTGAACCCACCAAACAAAAAAGTGGGAGCAGTTGTCACCCCACCACTCAAGAACCCCAAGATGCTTGAGAAGCAGCAGAGGCATCTCAGTTGTACTGATTTTAAGTTTGCCATTATGAATTAAGCTTGTTATTACACATATATATAGCAAAACAAGAATTCTTTTTTATGATACTGGGGTGTACGGGTAAATGAGTGTAAAGTGATTAGTAGAAGCAAAGGTAAGCTATGTGTTAACAAACAAGTTAACAAATGGTGAACTATGCTAAGAAAAGGCTGAAGAGGCAATTCTAAATCCAGTCTGTACTAGGCGAGGAATGAGATAAGTAGAAGAAACCAGATTAAAAGACACTGGCCTGCAAACCTTCAAGGCTAAAGGCCCCATCTGCACCGGACAGCCTACACCAGTGATAATGGAAAATGTGGTAAACAGAGTGCTTGAAGAGCAACACCTAGGACAGTGATGGATGAGCCTGACCACTTGTCAGGATGGAAAAGTACTGAGATTCACGCAAAGGAGGCACAGAGTCAGGAAAAGTGGAATCGGTCACCCAACATACTATGTTGTATGAACAGGAGTGTCACTTGCAAATCAAGGGAAATGATGATTCTGCTCTCTGTAGTGCTGGTGAGGCGTCACCTGGCCACACTTCAAAAAGGATATGGACAGTCTGGAAAGAGTCCAGCAGAGTCCAGCCTGGCAAGCAAGGCTTTTGAGGAAAGGCTGAAATAATCGGGGTCATTTAGTCTGGAGAAGAAAAGATTGAGGGGGGATTTGATAGCAGTTCTCAAATACCTGAAGGGTGGTTACTGAGAAAAGGATGGAGAAGGGGCCTTTTCTCCATGACCATAGGAGACAAACCTAGGAGCAATAGCCTCAAGCTGCAGCAGACAAAATTTACATTAGAGATTAGAAGAAACTTTCTGACTGTGAAGGTGCTCAAGCAATAAAACAGGCTACCTACAGAAGTTATGGAATCTTTATCCTTGGAAATTTTCAAGAGTGGGTTGAACAGATGCTTGACTAGGATGACTTAGCCACAAACTATCCCACCTTAAGCAGGTGACTGGAATCACAAAAAATTGTCCAGGACTCTTGGGCTGCTGTAATTTGTGGGTATTTTTACACTGGCTGGCCAATTCAGTCAACATGATCTTACAAGATAAGGATGCTGAAGCCATAGTAAGTATATGTATGGCTTAGACACCCAGCAGAAGGCCACAGAGTTGCAGTCCAGAGGACAAAACCTTACTCAAAATTAGCTGTGTTGATACAGTAAGCAGGTCTAGAGGCCATTGGCATTTTCTGCCATGTGTGTTTAAATAGGCTCTTTATTGATCGTTATTTCCAGATTTACACAACCAGGACGCAGGCCTCATACAAAAAAATTACACTGCACGACTAGCTACTAGTCAGCAACTACCCTCCAAGTAGCCAACACATGCCTGATCTTGGAACCACCCTCTTCTCCAAATGCCTGACAAGACCTAGAGGGCCCTGGCCACCACACTGGATCAGGCCTCTTCAGTCCATGCTGTGGGCTGAAAAAGAAAATAACATCTCCTACAGCCAGTGGCTCCAGTTACAGGAAAGTGGGAACCATTGCAGTGGCACATAACATTGCTAGCAAAATTCAAGCAGGGATTGTAGCAGATTCTATCTTCAACTACAGATGACTGAAATGATAGATCCCACTGGATCCATGGGTCTGCTCACTAGAAGTGAGAGGAGCTGGAGTGCAAGTTCTGCAGACCAAGAGAAAGCCCAACCACTCCAAAGCAACAAAGTAGGTAGTAGCAACACAAATCACCTCATCCCATTCCTTGTATTTTCCTGACTGCAGTAGAAGTTGCCCGAACAATCAGCAGATCCTAGCTTCTGTTGCAGTAAATCTCCAAATTTTCTTTAGCTTAGACATTGGCCTCAGGGGCAGAGTTTTGCACCTATGATTATTTATAGAACTGTTATTTTTTATTTAGAAATCCAAGTACTACCAGATTTATAGGCATAGATAGGGGTGCAACATGCATCATTTGAACATCTAAGTATCTGTGCCAATAAATCAGGTACCTGGACATTTAAATGACCAAATTTGCACTTACAGTTATTTATAGATGGAACAAGCGAAACCAAGTTAAACCTGGGTTAACCATCTGGCCCAGATTTTGTGGACATGCATTGGTACTGGTATTCCAAGTAGGCTGACCAGTGTATCTAGAAGTTGTCCAATTATAGCCATGAATTTTGAGTGTGTTATTATATACCACCCCCCACACACAGTCCGTGACCACTTACAGATCCTTTTCAGTTATATATACCTCAATTCCTGCATTTCTATGCAGTCAACTTAGATTTTAAGCCATCTAGGGCAGGGACCCTGTCTTCATACAAGTCTGTAAAGTGCTTCTGTTGGTGTTGTATAAATAGCATTAACCACACACGCACGCGCACACACACACACACCCATTCTGAGTGGGGGTGACATTAGATATCTGTGAAAACAAAGTGTACCTTGGTAAGCCAATCAAGGGATCTGAGAGTTAACACTGATCCTGATTAGAGTACTGATAATTTCCAAGACTGAATGAGGCAAAGGTTTCCAGCTTCATCACATGATAGTTTTTAGCCAATACTAAGCCAAGAATTTCCTTTGTCATAACAGACACCATATAACCCAGAGCAGAACCTTGTCAGTTCCTCTGTAACCCAGCCCAAACCTGCAAAACTGATCAAATACATGGAGCCAGATCTCATTACCCAGGCTACATATTCATCTCTGAGATTTCCACTGATTTGGGCTTGATATCCAGGCACTCAAGTTATCATCCAGGCTCCTGGACAACACTTGAACATTAGCAATAATCATACACACCACAATCCATCCTCGTGGTTACCAACATTCCTTACAAATTGGCTTTGCCCCCTGTTGCAGTACAGCTTTCTCCCACATGACAACTGTTACTTCAAACTGTGCAGCCAGCCAGCACAAAAACTTTAGGCAGGACATGAAGAGGTGTCTCAGTGAAACTACAGGAAAATTTCTAGGTGTCAGAACTTAGCTACCCAAGTTGGAATTTGGCCAGAGACCAGGGTTGCCCATATCCACCGTGCAATGGGGATGTTGATGGCCACAAGCCCTTAGAACCCCAGCTTTGTGCATCTGTTCAGAAGGATGGCACCAACAGCAACACAGCATCCCTTAACACCACGCTGAAGATTGGTTCAGTGCAAACCCTGAGCACTACCTACTTGACCCAATAATACTGCTTCTTGCAGCCCCTGGGTCACCCTTGGTAACTTCACATCCATGTCCTGACCCAGCCCCACCTACAACACTACTTACTACTTAAGTAGCGCATACAGGTGGATAAAGCCATTGCCCAAGGCAGAACAGCTGCAAGACAAAAAGTTCATCATTTGAAAGGGGTTGGACAGTTCTTGGTTACAAACATCTCTTTGTTTTCAGCTGATCCAGCAAGTAAGCCCCTTTCACTTCTAATCTTCCAACTTTCTCGAGCAAAAGAGGACTATCCCAATCCATTCATCTGTACTGCAAACAGGGCCCAAAGGTCACAGATCCTCATGGAATCTACAATTCAAGAAGCAGGTCAACCAAGGGGAAGAAACACAGAGTTTATGGTCTGACAGTGTTCCAGCCAGGACTCCCCCATCCACACAGGCTGTTCTGTGATGGGGAGGGTTCTTCATCTCCTTAGCCAAAGCCAGGTATTGAGGAGACACGCAGAGACCAGCACAGAGTAGACCAGAAGCTCCTTCTGATGCCAGCCTGTGCACTGCTCTTCCAGATTGCGCAGCCTCCCTGAGATCTTATTCAACTGCAGGAAAAAACAAAACAAAACACCTAAGTCAGTTACAAACCATAGGGCAAATGAGGGATCCCAGGGCAAGGCAAGGGATGCTGCCCCAGGATGTGTCACTGTAAGGCAGGTGACTCAGCACCAGCCAGCAAGATGGGAGCTCATGACTACTCCAGTTCTGCTTCTCCCAGCAGCAGCTGTTTTAGGGTAAGAAAGGTCATCACCTCTCTCACAAACACAGCAGGCAATTGCCATAAGCGGCACTAGAAAATATTATTGGGGCGGTGGGGGGAGGGCTGGATGGTGCAGAGCATGCCTGCCTGACCCTGACTCACCCTCCTGCAGGGCTGTTCCAGGGCCAGGACATGCTGGCTGTGCTAGATCCACTGTTGCCAGCCCAGTTTGTGGGGGCTAAGCCTTCTGCCACCTATGACAATTGCTGAGAAAAGCTAAATATTAGGACGAGCAGTGTACTGGGACCATTAGACACAAGTGACTGGAATTTACAAGGGGCAAGCTTTTCCCAGCTGTAAAGCCAGCAAAAGCCCTACAGCAGGTTCCAGGTATGAAAGCAGTGTTTATGAGAGGAGCACACAGAAACCTAGTCTCCCCTTTCATCAGAGGGGCCTGGAGAGGCCATCACATGAATAAGAGCTGTAGAGAAGTCCAGCTATTGGTACTTTACCACTCAGACAGTTTCCACAGCCTCCAACTGCAATACTTTGCTTCTCTCACTCACCTGTTTTCTCATTGCTATGATCTCAGACATGCCTATCTCCTCCAGGGAACTTTCTGAAGTTGGTCCAGCCTCTTGGGAGCTAGGCAGAAGGAAAACAAAAGATTCAAATGTGCAAACAGTGCTAAAGAGATGCAATCACATCTTTACCTGTGCAAGAGGGGAGGAAGCCAGTTACACATGCACAAACCATACCTGCCCGATACAGAATCAAAGGACTGAGTGTAAATAGCATCTACACAATATCATCTAGCATATTTCTTTTTAACTAGCACCATGCATATTTAAGCCCTTTCAGCATGCAGTTCATCATAACCATCATGGCAAACTATGCTGTGCAGGCTGCTACAGAGAGCAGTACAAATACATGCTTTTATTTTTAGAATCCTGTCATACGGCACATAGATAATGTGATGTTTGCCAAGTGTCAGTTTTCTATATACACAGTCTGGTGATTGAATAAATTGTATTAGAGCAATTCATGCAAATACAAAATATAAGGCTGGAGTCTCAGCTGGAATAAATTAGCACAGCTCAAATAAAGTCAAAGGATCAAGGATGATTTACTCTAGCATAAGGATGCCATTTAAAAAAAAAATCAGATGAAGACTGTTGCCCAAAGCATCAGCAGTCAGGAAAGGATCTCAGCATAAAGGAGGCTTCTCTGTTCTTGCTCTGTAACCTCCAGATCCAGCAGGCTCCCTCTACTAGGCATAAACAGTTATTTCCAACAAGGGAAAGTCTATGAGTGGTGGTGGATGGGTCACCCAGAGAGTGGTGGTGGATGGGTCTTTTTCAGCCTGGAGGGATGTGGGCAGTGGGGTTCC
>NW_017729029.1:38517773-38522806 GCF_001723915.1 Gavialis gangeticus
AGATTTAGGCTAGATATCAGGAGGTGCTACTTCATGGTCAGGGCGGCTAGGATCTGGAACCAACTTCCAAGCGAAGTGGTGCTGGCTCCTACCCTGGGGGTCTTTAAGAGGTTAGATGAACACCTTGCTGGGGTCATTTTACCCCAGCAATCTTTCCTGCCATGGCAGGGGGTCGGACTAGATGATCTACTCAGGTCCCTTCCAACCCTAGAAACTATGAAACTATTTGTGACTTAATAATGCAGCTGGATTTGGCCTGCTTCTTACATGGCCAAAAATTAAGATTCCCCAACTGGAATTACAGGGCCAGTTCATTCTCCTGTAGCTGCATGGACTTCACAGGCCCTGTGGACTTTCTCTCCCCAGAATTTTGTCTCAGGAAAGGCAACAATTACCGTTGAAGAAAGTCTGAAGGGGAAAGCAGAGGTGCCATTTTCAGAGTCAGCTTTTCCAACTCAATCTTCTCAAGTGATTCCATTCTGTTCATACACCCAGATTCTCAGCTGATGTAAATGGGTGTCACTTCAGATTTCCACTCTTCTATGTACACTGGCTGAGGATCTGGCACCAAATGCACTACATGTTATCAAATGGATAAATACCAGTGGGTAATCTTTGTGGATCTGCATTAGTTCCTCTTCCTAACACTTTCTTTGGGAGGTAATCAGAGACACCCAGGATGCAGGCAGAGGTTTGAGAAAAGGGAATCTGAAAATATTTGGAAGACATAACCCTGCCTAAAAAACCAGAAAACTAAAAATGTGTGATGCAATCATGGCTGATGTCACTTGGCAATAAAACATTAACAACAGAGAAAGCCCACAAATTTTAACTAAAAAAATGAAAGCAGGCAAAGCTAGTGCTCATTAAAGTAGCGACTGAAAATTATCCTTCACCCCAATTCCTTTTTGCCAGTGATTCATACCTTTCAAGAACGTCATTGTAGTGAAAATTTTCCAAGCTGCATCAGACCAATGTTTTATGTATTATAAGCGTTTGAGCAAAATCAGTTCAGCAACTTTTGCGCTTTTTTTCGTGAAAATAAACCAACTTTTTGCATATAAGAAGTTGTATATTTGGATAAGCAAAAAATAATTGAAACACATTGTTTGAAACCTGGCTAATTTTAAGACTTGTAGGGCACCTTCAGAGCAAAAACAGAAAGCCAGGTTTGAAGAGAATTAATCCAGGAGTTTTAAATCTGTGAATGTCATTTTGTATAACATAACTTCTGCTTCCCTCCTGCTACCTCAAACTTATTTGGTTAGGGAGAAAGAAGGCTCTAGTCTGCTGATCACACATACTTATCTATGCCATGGGTGGAACAGTTCAGTATAAAAGGATCTGAAAGAGATGACTGAGCTACAGCAACTGATGTCGGGAGTCTGCTGTGCTTCTAAACTCTGCCTGGAAGAGAGCTGCTGGACCAGAAGCCCATTTAATAGATTTGGAATCAGAGCTTGCAGTCAAATAACTCTAGATGCCGATTCCCTTTCCCACCTCTAGACCCACTTCATAAAACCAGTGAGGCAGTGTAAGTACAAAAAACCAGTCCTTGTGTAACATTCAAGTATAATTTCATTTGCAGAGATGCCACGAAAATTATTTGAAAACTAGGGGTGATCAAGGGAGCTCTTGGTGTTAAAAGCAGCAGGAGATCACGAGCTTGGCACAGATTCCAGAGTGACTGTACATCGCATGTCCACTCACCCCATCACTGAAAGCTGGCAGCCCTGATGGCAAGATAGTGAAAAGCATGCTAGCCCCTAAGCGGCCTTCTGAAGGGCTCCTCTCCCAGTGCGCTGATCCCTGCAGGTTAAGAAGCACGTGCCTTTTTCATGCTACATGGTGCTGAGCGGTGAGAAGCAGCAACAGCCACTGTGCAGGCCTTAAACAAGCCACACAGTCACCTGGGTTGGGCTTGGGGTTGGATAGACTTCTGAACCTGGTGGAAGAGCAGGCGACTCAGGAAGCACATTATCTGGAAGATGTTCTGCAAGGAGTAGATCCTGCCACCGTGCATGAACAGAGGGAACTGCGGGGTGGGGCTGGGCAGTTGGCCTGTGTCTGGCCTGCAGGGTATAATCAGAATCACTCTTATTATTTCCTTCTCCCCTTGGCTATGTTTTCCCTCCCAGTCCCTAGGAAATAACACAGGGCAGCCCAGGATTTGGTTGCTCTCTGCATCCTCACAATGGCTCACTGTTGATTTTAGCTAGTAAGGGTCTCTTCATGTACGGTGAGGCTCCACCCAATGATATTAGAGCAAATCAAGCAGGGGTACTAATTCAGTGTCAGTACCTTGGCAGCCCAACTTTGGTACACTAACCTCACTGCCATAGTATCCAACTATAGCTCGTCTAAACGACACCATTAAGACAGGCCAGAACAACCCTTAATGGAGTAAGTCCTAAGCAAAGAGGAAAGTAGAATCTCACTTTGAGGGGGCTCAGCAGGCCTGAGTTCTATCCCTGGTTCTACCACTCGTGTGCTTGTACAACATGCATCTGTGCCTCAGCTTCCCCACTATAAACCAGAGACCCTACCTCATTCAGGACAGCGTTCAGAATCTTAACATACTCCACATGAATTGCTGGGATGACCTCAGATGGGCAGTACTAGAGAAGGTAAATGCAGTACTGAAGATCAGTAAGTGAGATCAACTTTACTATGAAAGGCATAGGATGGCCAGGCTGAGATGAACAAGGCAACCAGACTTCAGCCCAGCCTTTCAGTCTGAAGGCCAGGGCTCAAGCTGACAAGCCTCAGTAAGCTGAGAATGCCTTGCATGGAGAACCATGAAGGAGAGGGAAAACCACAGTAACAATCAAGGACTTGGATAGCGTCACAGCCCATGTCGATTACAAAGCGTTCACAAATACTTGCAACTTCCCTCCATGCCACTGCCCGTCATTATCCTTAGACTGACCAGAATCATGCTCCAATATGGCAAGACTAAGAGGCACTATAAGAAATCCAAACACAGTACAAAAGGCATCTTTAATGTGCCATTTCTCTCTTGCTCCCCCATGCCAGGTCTTACCGATCATGTCTCTCGCTTCCATTATGCCAGGGCAGCTGGGCATTTTCACTGTGTGGCCTCTCCCTCTGTGATCTCACATGGTAAGTCTGTGGGAACAGGTACACAAGCAGCAGTGTCAATAAGGAAGCTCCGTGAGTCACTCCCTTCACTAATCCCAGGCCTTTGTTCTCTGTGATCTGGCACTGTCACCCAGGTGCAATAGCCAGTAGAGGGTACCCACCCCTGGCATCATGATACCACAACTGTGGTTCTACTGTGGCACCACCATAGCTGCTGTAAAACTCTAGAGCTGAGCGGATTTTATTACAGTAGACTAATTTGCCTTCACAACAATGCAAACCAGATTCTGCATTTCTCTTTAGTCCAGGAAACCACACAATAGCATTAAGTTTTGACTGAGGGCCGCAAGCACCAATATCAATTCATCCATAGTTTGGGGGTGAGAATGATAACCTATATATGCAAAGCCATCAGACCTAGCCCCATGGTAACCTTCATCCAATGCCTTCTACAATGCAAAATAGAATAGACTGTGTTGTAACGTTAAAATATTCTCTTCCCATGAAGGACAAAGGGAGCTTTCTTATTCAATGGGAGCAGGAAAAGACCCAGAGATCCAGCCTTTCCTGAAAGGATCTTCATTATCAGCAGGTCTTATGGAACAATCTGGATTTGAGACCCATGTGACTGTTTCACACACAATCAACTCTTCCTAAAGGAATCCTTTCACTATCATAATGGACCTACGTGACACTGGATGGCTTTTTGTCACAATCATGAAAGCATTTTCCCAGGTTTTGGTTCACAGGGAGTTCAGAACATTTGCCAACATAAGCCACGAAAAGTTAGATGTGATGCTATCACTAAATGGCTAAACTCTAAAGAAAGACTAAAGAAGCTTTACCTAAGATCCCTGCTAAATTTCAGTGGGATGAAAGAAGGTTAAAGAAGACCTGGTTTGAAGGCCCAGGTGACTAAAACTAAAGCATCTTCCTACAAACACTAGAATCCACTACGTTAGTGTTGCATTAAGTTTCCCTGTTGATTAACTAGTACCGGATTTTTGGATACTGTTTTTATTACAAGTACTTGCAGAGCCAACTCCTTTTTTAAGTGTGATACCCTCACTGATAAACTTACAGCACTCAAGAAAGTTAGGCACTCAGTTAGGCTCCAGAGCGGCGAGAGATGCACGGGTGAAAGCCCGCTGCACCCCCCACTCCCCTGAAGCCCCTCAGAGAGCCCCCAGCAGCCGCGGAGCCCCCCGCCAACCCCTAGCACAGCCAGAGGCAAGCGGGGCCCGTGGTGGGAGGGGGTTAACCCCTCACTGAGTGGGAGGAGGCAGCTGAGTGGAGCCAGGCTGGGTCAAGCCCCACCCAGGCCCCTACTTGGCCCAGCCCCCCAGGGAGCCACGCGACCAGAGCTGTGCGAGCAGGCTGTGCAAACAGGCAGGCTTGCCTGCTGGCGCATGAGTTAGTGCAGAGTTCACGCAGGAGGGCGCGCGGGAGGGCCCAAGACCCTGCCTGCGAACCCCCCAGAGTAGACAGTCCCAGCCGTAGCCAGCCTACCAGTGGCATGACATGGATGGGCACGCGTTGCACCCCGAGGGTCCCCTCGGGCTCTGCGGCCCCCCCCACCCCGGCACCTCAGAGATGGCCACCCAGAAGGAGGCCATGGTCCCCGGCTCCATGCAGACGGAGCCCCTGGCTCTCGGCTGCGCGGGCTGCCTGTCCCTTTTTCAGGCTCTGGCAGCAGGGAGCATGGCCACCTCCCTGTGTGGGGTCTGCTCCCTTTTGGGGTCTCTGGCACGCCAGCTGGAGGAGCTCCAGGCTGCAGTCCAGAGACTGTGCGCCATCAGGGACTGCAAGCAGGAGATCAACTCCTACTATCAGGCCCTTCTCCCCTGGGAGCCGGAGGGTAGACCATGGTCCACCTCCAGGACAAGGGAGGACTCTGGGACCTCCCACTCTGTCCAGTCAGGGGCATGGAC
>NW_017729029.1:38522817-38525781 GCF_001723915.1 Gavialis gangeticus
CCAGCCCTAATGTCTATGAAATCTATGAAAGCTATGAAAGAAAAGAGGCAGTAGAGTGGCCCCTGGGGCAGGCATTCTGCCCCCAAGAGACAGTGAAAGTGGGCATTAGCAACAGGTTAAAATGAAATCAAAGGAATCCCTTCAGAGACCTCTTGCTATGAACAATGTTGACAGACAGATGGCATCGGTCACCCTGCCAAGATGCTCTGCAGAGGCTGGAGCTCTCCTTTAACATACTGTCTGCCATTTCTTCTAAGCCAGGACTACACCCTAACTACAAGACATTAAAGGGCTGGTACAACAGGACCCAGCAGGAAAAAGGCTGGGATGCATCATCATCCCATAAATTTTCTCCTAGAGACTGCACTACTGTAGGTGGTCATGTCTGTTCTAGATACAATACCAGTCTTTTGCGTTTCTGGGCAGCTGATCTGGTGGTGATGTTCAGAAATGGGAGCTCTTTCAGTGGTGAAGGCTGGGTAGAGGAATTCAGGGGCTCATGCAAGACAGAGGAGTTTTCCCCATCATGTGGGACCAGCAATGGCCTTGGACCAGCATCTGTTATCTCTATGGAGAGGAAAGAGAGAAGAATTAAATGTATTTCTCTATGTTCCAAAAGGTAACAGCATCATAGTCAGAGTTGGATGGAGGTGATTTCAAAACCTATGGGAGAAGCAATGTCACAACCATGGAAACAGGACCTCATCAGTACAACGTATCTCTGAAGTCCCTGGTGGAAGAGCCTCCAGATAAAAGTCCTGCAAAGTTTTCCCACAGAAGTCCATTTTGGGATTTTCTCTTTCCTTCTTACAATAGTGGCATATGCCCTTCACCAGACAGTGTGGCAGACTTGGTTAACACACATTTCCCTCCCACCCAAAGAACCAGAGAAATCCCATGCTGGATACTTTCCACTTACATGAAATGGAATCTGCTAACAGAACTCCTCCATCTCAAACAAGCTCTACCTCAGGCTGAGTTTAACTGTGGCCTTAGCAACTGTTCCCTTCTGTGGGCCTTAGACAATAGCTGGCAGGCACTCACTGCAGCAGTTTGAACATGCTGACCAGCTGCCATTCTCCCACAATCTTACATTCTCTCTTCCCTCTTCTCTCTGGAGCTCATGCCATCTTTCTTGAACACTGGTAAACTTTGCCTTGGTGTAAACTGAACACCATTTATCACTTGTTACCTCCCTCCCATTGTCTTACCATTACACCTCACTATGCCGAAGACAAGAGTTCAACATCTTTGTACCTTAACTGCTCCACCTTCTGTGGTTTCACCCTCCAATCACAAGCTGCTGATTACATCACCTGCCAGCGACAGCCTATCAGGGATGTGCATCTGAAAGGATGGGGGAACATCCTCAGCTGTTCTCTCCTGCTCCAACAGGCCAGGCTCCTCTGCCACCTTCAGCCTGTTGGGCACCTGCATGCTTTGACTGATGGCTTCTGTGAAGCCCAAGTCGCATTGGATTCGGTTCAGGTCCAGGCTCCAAAATGGCCACATCATCACTTCCTTCCTAGGTCACTTCATCCACCTTGATGCCACACAGAGAAAGAGAGTGATGGTAGGGTTACCGTATGTCCAGGATTTGGCTTTGCCTCTGCTTTTCCGGCACTTCCTGGCTTACCCTAGCAAGATGCTACTTGGGACGTGTGTGTGTCCATCCGTCCATGCCTGCTAGCACTGGGGCTGCAGCAGGGCAGGGAGGCAGGGGAAGGGGGTGTGGGGTTCTTCAGGGGCAGCAGGAAGCTACGTGGGCAAAAGGGCTAGGAGAGGGGGGTGGGAAAGGGGCCGCGGGTCAGGAGTGAGGGAAACTGGCCGGGCTGGGTGGGGCAGGATGCTGTGGGTCAGGAGTGAGGGGTATCAGCAGGGATGGGGGCTGCAGGTTGGGAGTGAGGAGCAACAGTATGGTCCACGTGACAGGGTACTGTGGATCAGGAGTGAGGGTCAGAAGCAGGGCTGGGTGGGGGGTTGTGGCTTGGGAATAAGGGGTAGGGCATGGGCATATCACTGCCCCCACAATCATATACCCCCTCTCCCTCTTCCCCCCACAGGTGTCTTCTTTTTTGAAAATGGAAACATGGTAAGTCTCACTTAAAAACCTGGGCACACCCTGCCAATGCACATGGAGCAGGGCACAATGTGAAGTAGCATTAGGATAGAAATACCCAATATAAGCCAGACTGTGTTAAATTTGAAAGAGCAGCCCCTGCTAAGATAGAGAGGAGGGCTGACAGTGACTAAACATAGAAGTTCCAGGATAAAAAGAAAAGAAACTAGGATCTGGCCAGTAGTTCCTCTCTGTAACTGGATTAACAGACGTGCTCTGTACTTTGAGATCCTACAATGAGCTGACCAGTAGCCATTTTCTCAGGGTGAGAACGTGATGGTAAGATGGGGAAAGGGGCTTCATAGCTCACAGAAACAACACAGCCACAGGGGAGGCAGCGCAACAGAACAGACGGAACAGAGCGGGCACAGAGTCAGCTGCATGATCTCAAACAAGTCATGGCCCCTCTCAGTGCCTCAGTTTCCCCTTGAATATGCTGAGCTTTGCCATGTAGATGTGCTTTGTAAGGCTCCTCTGGCTGACAAGTGCTAGTACAATGTGTTGAAGCCTAGGAGTAACTGGGGGAAGGTAAAGCACAGCCCAACATCTTTGAACAGCTTTCCCAAGTGTCTGATGTAGAAATGCTTTGCTCTTTTTATAAGCTCAGCAGCAGCTGGGGGAAGCCTGAGAAGCAGAGGCAGCAGAGAGGTGATTTCCATGGGCATTTGTACATGACATGGTGTTTTGTCCTCGTTAATTAACCACGCCTTTAAAATTTTAGCAATGCTAGCAACGCGTTTGTGTTTGCACAACATGTTCTTTCCAGCAATGTAAGTCCTGTGCATCATTCCCCACAGGCTCCAGCAGGGGGAGCCAAATACCAATCTATCCCCCCCCCAGTTGTC
>NW_017729029.1:38530781-38538679 GCF_001723915.1 Gavialis gangeticus
TTAACCACGCCTTTAAAATTTTAGCAATGCTAGCAACGCGTTTGTGTTTGCACAACATGTTCTTTCCAGCAATGTAAGTCCTGTGCATCATTCCCCACAGGCTCCAGCAGGGGGAGCCAAATACCAATCTATCCCCCCCCCAGTTGTCTTTCCTAATGAATTACAGCAGGAGGCGCACGTGAATTGGCCCCCACAGTCCCCACCCCCTGCCCCCACCACAAGTCTTCTGCTAAGTCCTCCCCATCCCCCGCCACCTGGGCACAGTCACCTCAAAAGTCTGTCACTTGCCTGGGCTAGGGCCAGTCTCCCAGGAGGCAACCCCCATGGTGATCCTGACGACAAGCCGTGTGAATCATCCCCTCCTGTCTCTTTCCCTTCCACCCTTTACAAAGTAATGAGAATTTATATATATGAACTTATTTTTTTACTATATAACTGATATGATATCAGAAATGTACAGTGTGGGGTTGAGACTGGCGGGATAGTGGGTGTTGCTGCCCCAGTCGGTTGGCGATTGTGGCTGATGGTGGTGGCAAGCTCTTACATTTCTGGCTTTTTAGGACTACATTTCCCAGCATCCCTAAGCTGCCAGGGCTTGGAACAGTTTCCCCGGGGACGCGTAAATATGGGGCTGCTTCCCTCACTCCCTTCCCTGCCCACGTTCCACTGTGAATATGTTTGTGTAATTCAAAATACGGCTTTTGGAGAGATTCATAGATTCATAGACATTAGGACCGGAAGGGACCTTGAAGATCATCTAGTCCGACCTTGAAGATCATCTAGTCCAGCCCCCTGCCCCAGGGGCAGGAAGTCAGCTGGGGGTCAAAGGATCCCAGCAAGATAAACATCCAAATGTTTCTTGAAAGAGTCCAGAGTAGATGCTTGCACCACTTTGGGAGGAAGTCTATTCCGGGTCTCAGAGGCTCGGAGAGTAAAAAAGTTTTTCCTTATGTCTAGCCTAAAACAATCACGGAGGAGTTCATGACCATTGGTCCTTGTTATCCCTTAGGGCGCTCTGGTGAACAGATGTTCTCCCAGTTCTTGATGCACACCCCTTACATACTTATAGGCAGCTATCAGCTCCCCCCCTGAGCCTTTGGTTTTCTAAGCTGAAGAGTCCCATGGCTCTCAGCCTCTCATCATAAGGCCTATTCTCTTGCCCTCTGATCATGCATGTGGCTCTCTGGACTCACTCAAGCTTCTCAACATCCTTCTTGAATTGTGGAGCCCATAATTGGATGCAGTACTCCAGCTGCCTCACCAAGGCTGAGTACAGCGGGAGGATAACATCCTGAGAACATAACATAACTTGAGAAGCATCTATGGATGCAAGCCAGAGTTTTGTTTGCTTTACCAGCTGCAACATCAGATTGGTGGCTCATGTTCATCTTGTGGTCAATCCTGACCCTGAAGTCTTTTTCAGCAGTGGTGCTAGCAAGTGTAGCACTGCTGAGCCTGTAAGTATGCTGCGGGGGTTTTTCCCCCCCGAGGTGGAGTACCTTACATTTTTCGGTATTGAGCGTCATCAGGTTTTTATCCACCCGCTTACTAAGTTTGTCCAAATCAGCCTGGATCACTAGCCTGTCCTCAGGTGTGGACGCTATGCCCCAAAGTTTAGTGTCATCAGAGAACTTGGCCAGTGCACTGCTGACACCAATGTCTACATCGTTGATAAAGATGTTGGAGAGAACCGGTCCAAGGACAGAGCCTTGGGGAACACCACAGGTCACGGAGCACCATAATGATTCACATCCATCAGCTACCACTCTCTGGGTCCGACTTCAGACCCAATTTCCCAGCAATCGGACTGTGGTGTAGCCAAGGCCACATTTGGCCAATTTTTGCATAAGGAGGTCATGGGACACAAGATCAAAGGCTTTTTTAAAGTCCAGATATATGATGTCAATTTCTTCTCCCTTATCCAGGTGATATGTCACTTGGTCATAGAAGGAGATGAGATTGGTCCAGCAAGACCTACCCACGACAAACCCATGCTGGCTGTCCCTCAGGATGTTGCTATCAGCCAGCTTATCAAGAAGGGTCTCTTTGATAATTTTCTCCAGAATCTTACTGGGGATTGAGGTCAAGGTGATTGGCCTATAATTCCTGGGATCTACTTTCCGCCCTTTCTTAAAGATGGGCACCACAGTGACCTTCTTCCAGTCTTCAGGTATACTTTACCTGAGCACCACAAATTTTCAAATATTTTTGCCAATGGTTGGGCTATGACACCTGCCAGCTCCTTGAGTACTCCAGGGTGTTATCTATCAGGACCAGCTGACTTGAAGATGTCCTGCCTCAAGGTGTTCCTTTAACAAGGTCTGCATCGATGCTGGGTATAGATATGCCCTCACCCCGGACGTCTCACGTCATGCTAGGCAGAGCGGTCCTTTTGGGCTGATGAAAGACTGATGCGAAGTACCCATTAAGCAGGTTGGCTTTTTCCTGGGTGTCGGTTATCAGTTGTCCCATTTGGTTCAGCGGAAGTCCAATGTTACCTTTGCTTTTTTCCGACTCCCTACATATCTAAAAAAGGACTTTTTATTATCCTTTATGTGTGAAGCCAGATGGAGTTCAGTTGCGGCCTTGGCTTTCCTGGTCTGCTCCCTGCAGGCACAGACCAGTGCTGAGTACCCCTCCTTGGTGGTGATTTGAGCCTTCTATCCTTTATAAGTCTCTCTTTTCAGGGGTAGGAGGTCCTCAAGTTCCCTGCTGAGCCAAGGGGGTTGCTGCACCCTTTTGATACCTTTCCTCCGAGTTGGGATGGACAACCCTTGTGCTGTCAGGATCGCTCCCTTGAGGAGCAACCGCTCCTCTTGGACTTATCTTCCTGTCAAGTCATGGTCCCTTAGGGCCTCAACAATGAGCCTCCTTAGCTTGTTGAAGTCAGCTTTCCTAAAGTCAAGGACTTCTGCATTGCTGACCGACTTGCCAGCTTTACAATGGGTAGTAAAGGTGATCAACTCGTGGTCACTATCACCCAGCTTTCCATCGATTCTTAGATCACTGACCAGATCATCCCCTCTGGCCATTACCAGGTCCAGCAATGCTTTACCACTTGTCAGCCCATAGACTTCTTGAGTCAGATACAGCTTGTCCACACACACGAGGAAGCTTCGCAACCAATCGGACCTGTCCGAGTGCTCTTCCCATGAGATGTCTGGGTAGTTAAAGTCTCCCATAACAACCATGCACCAAGAGCGTGCAGCCTCAGCCAGTTTCCTGGGGAATTCCTGATTTAGTTCGTTTCTGGTTAGGAGGTCTGTAGTAGACTCCTACCATGATGTCCCCTGTGCCACATTCCCTACATAATTTAACCAGAGGCACTCCAATCGTCCTCCCTGGGTGCCAGTGTCAATTTTCAGGGACATGTAGCTTTCCTTGACATAGAGCACTATACCCCCACCCCTTTTATCGTCTGCACGATCTCTCCTCTACAGGCTATAGCCATCTATACCTCAGTCCCCGTCAGGAGGGAGTCTCCCACGACAACCACTC
The DNA here is from genome assembly GCF_001723915.1 of Gavialis gangeticus. Lineage (NCBI taxonomy): Eukaryota > Metazoa > Chordata > Crocodylia > Gavialidae > Gavialis > Gavialis gangeticus. The sequence goes on from NW_017729029.1 coordinate 38,534,280, forward strand.
TATGAGTGGCCTTAGGGAGAGCAGGGGCAGTAGCTGACAATGAGCCTGCATTGCCTGCAGGAGCTGGCAACTCAGCAGGCTCTACTGGGGCTGCAAGAGGTTCATACCTGGGGTGGGGGGGACCTTGGTTCAGTGGGCATTGGAGCTGCTGACCACCTTGGTCCAACCCCCTGGCTGGACAGCATGGGAGATCCCCGAGTCCTCCCTTGTCCTGGAAGGTGACCTTAGTCTACCCTCCGCCTCCAGGGGGTGAAGGGCCTGGCAGTAGGAGTCTATCTCCTGCTTGCCATCCCTGATGGCACGCAGTCTCTAGATTGCGGCCTGGAGCTCCTCTATCTGGTGCCCCAGAGACTCCAAAGTGAAGCAAACCTTGCAAGGGGAGGTGGCCATGCTTCTGGTCCCATGTGCCTGGAAATGTGCCAGGCAGCCCCCGCAGCTGAGAACCAGGGGCTCTGTCTGCGCAGAGCCCAGAACCACAGGCTCCATCTGGGTGGACACCTCGGAGGTGCATGAGGGGGACGCCACAGACTCCAAGGGGACCCTCGGGGTGCAGTGTGTGCCCATCCGCATTGTGCCGCAAAAGTCTTACTACTGATGGGACTGCCTTCCCTAGGGCTCACAGGCAGGACCATGGGCCTTCCTGCTCACCCTCCTGCGCAAGCTCCTGCACTAACTCACATGCCAGGCAGACAAGCACACCTGTTTGCATGTCATGTTCACAGGGCTCCCTGGGGGCTGGGGGGGCATGTCCCTCCTTGCCCCGCGGCTGACTGAATTGGGGAGCCCTCCCTCCCTGCTGCGGGCCCCACCTACCTCCAGCTGCGCTGGGGGTCCGAGTTGGGGTCCCACTGCGGGGGTCCTGGGGGTCCCTAGGCTCAATGGGGGCACGACAGTCTTCTGCCCATGCATCTCTGCCGGAGCCGGGGGACAAGCTGTTGTCAACTGTTTTTGATATGGTGGGTTTTTGTTGGGCTTGGGGTGGAATATGCCCCCTTCCCCCCCTCAACCACACTCCTAAGGCAGACTTCAGGCTGTTCACATCCGCCCACCTGCCATCAGCTGCCCCCCACCCCCTGACGATGAGTGGTATATTTAACCCTTCCACCCATGGGACAGTAGGTTCCAGTGTGTAATGAGCCCCCCTCCCCACAAACCGCTGCCAGCCTCGAAGCAGGAACCCCCTGCCCCAGTCTACCTTCCCCCCCTGCCCTGCTCATCCCCCACCTCCACCCTCCCATCTGCTACCTTCCACTGCACACCGCTGCAGACAGACACAGATCTTTATGTTGTAAATTGTAAAAGAATTTATTGTAATAAGAAGAAAGAACAAGTGCTGCAGCTGCTGTCAGCAGCAATATGTGCAGCCAGACAATCCTGCAAAAAGCCACCTGACCAGCTTCTCCTTGTGCATATGTCCTCAGTCCCTGCGCTGCTGCCCAGCCATATCTCTGTCTGGCCACCACCTGTCATGCTTCTTCAGCCCACAACCCCCTGAAAACCTCTCCGCAGGTCTCAAAGATGTTATGCAGCATGCAGGCTGCCACTACAAAGGCCATGATATTTTCTGGCTCCATCTTGAGCCGGCACATAAGCACCCTCCATCAGTTCGGCCAAAGGTGCACTCAACAGCCATCCTGCAACTGCTCAGACTGTAGTTGAAAACCAGTTTCTGCGGGTCTGTAAGGTTCCCTCCATAATGCTTTATGAGCCACAGCTTTAGGGGGTAGGCAGCATCCACTAATATAACCAGGGGAAGGGCAACACCGCGGATCACTCTCTCGTGGACTTCAGGTGCATTATGTCCTTCCTCCACAAGGCCAGGAACGGGGAGTTTCTGAACACACGTGCATCATGCGTGCTGCCGGCCCACCCCATAAAAATGTTCATGAACTAGCCCCGGTGGTCCACCACAGCTTGCGGGATCATGGAGGCAAATCCTTTCCTGTTTGTGAAAGCCCTCCCCCTCCCCAAAGGGCACAGCACTGGGATGTGAGTGCTGTCTAAAGCCGCCACACAGTTCAGGAACCCCTTGTCATTGAAGCCATCTACAACTTGCTGCGGATTTGCCAGGCAGATAAATTTGTTTCCAGCCATGTCCTTTAGCAGCTGGCATACCTTGTGAGTTGCCAACCCAGCCGTGCAGGGAGCCACACCAAACTGATTCACAATGTAGTGGAGGCTGGTTGGGGTGGCAAGTTTCATGATGGTCGTTGCCACTCTCTTGTCCAGTGGGATGGGCTGACACATGTTAGTGTCCTGCCTCGCGATGTGGGGCCCCAGCATCTAGACAATATGATATAACATCTCCCTGGTCATTCAAAACGTCTCCAGCCACTACTGGTCCTTCCAAGTGGTCAGCACGATTCACTCCCACCAGTCCAAGCTGCTCTTGTGGGCCCAGACCACGCAGATGCTGCTCCTGAGTTTTCTCAACAGAGCTCAATTATCTTCTTCGCTAGTCAAAGTCCTCGGGATATCTCCATTTTCTTTTTCTGTTTTGCAATGCTGTTAAAGCTTGGACACAACATGCCGCTGAATACTCTACCACCCTTCTCCACTGGTGCAGCATGCCGTGTATTAATCTCCAGGCCAGCAGTGTTTGAAGCAACAGCACTACTGCCACCTCCTTCTCCTCCTCCTCATCCACATCCTCCAAATTCTCCATGTTGGAGGAGTCTTCACTGTGTTGTTTTCCATTCTCCACTTCCCATTCCTCACGCATTTCTTCCTGATTCTCCATTTGGCCCCTCACCATCATCAGCTGCTTCTCAGATCTCACCTGTAAATGATCACCACCACCAGGGGGCTACAGCTCTGTCTAGATACATCCCATATAGGACCACTGCTTTTTCAACAAGGAACCCCGGGGCACTGGGCTTTTGTCCAACCTTTGTTTGGTCCTCAGATAAGAAGCAACTTGTACGTTTTCTGATGCATCAAATCTTACAACTGTAATCAAGCTTGCAAACATAAGATTTTGCCATAGTCCTCTTCTGTTAATGTAGGACAAGGCAGCTGAATACCTTTGCAAAGAAAAAAAATGGCCTTCATTGTGGGACTAAGTAGAGGGAGACAGGCCAAAACACAAGCAGGGAGGTGTGACTGATTTTTGCAATATTGCAGGGCATTGAGCAGTCACACCAACTAACAATGGCCTTATGTGACCCATGGTCAAGCCCATCACCAAGTCTTTGTTGGTAAATGGGCTGCTTCATCACCTTGGGTTGGTGTGGTGATGCCTTCACAATCTTCTGAATTTTCACAGCATGTGTATAAAGGCAACCCTCAAATTTTGCCACCAAAAATTTGTGAATCACTTGCTGCTGACCACGAACTGCTTCACCATCTCTCAAAGCCAAGACCAGCAGTATGGAGGTCACAGAGCAGGAGGCTCCAACACCTGTGGACCCAACTGGACCTGGGAAGAACTGCAGGACTTAATCAACATTTGGTTGAAAGAAAAGATCATAGAAAAGCTGGAAAGTAGGAGGAATAAGCCTGTTTATGTCTCCATTGCAAAAGCGATGCAGGCATGGGGACACAATTGTGACTGGATCCAGGTCCAGTGCAAGATCAAGTCCCTGAGATATGTGTTTTGCTGCAACAAAGATGCAAACTTTCATTCTGGGGCAGGGCACTCAATTGTTCCTTTTTAAAACCAGCTGTTCATCATTCTCTCTAAGGATGCAGGCAATGCTCCGGTTATGCAGACTTTTGGGACCAGGGTTAGGCAGGTGAAGAGTACTCTGAAAGAGGCAGCCCCTCCTGAGAATGAAACCATGAGCATGTTGCAGCTGTTCAGAGACTGCTCACAGTTCCCAGGTGACAGGGACTTGTAAGAAGAACTGGAGGTCACCATAGACATGATAGCAGTGCCAGTGTCCCCCCCGGTTCCATGGACTAGCACAGATGATGAGGTGGAGCAGCAAGAGGAGGTGGAGAAACAAGAAGAAACCCATGAGGCTAATGGGTTTCTTTTCCCAACAACATTCAGGCATCACTTTCTGTTACTGAGACCCAAGAAGATGCACAGCCAGTGACTTGTAAGTATCTTGTAATGTGCCTCTTGCCACTGGCAGGCACTATTTGGGTTCATGCTAGTTGGGTTTGTGGGGGGGTGAAATTCATGTGTTGCTGGAGGTGAGTTGCCATGCTCTTTCAGTGGTGGTGGATGAAAGGTATATGCCATTCTCTTTTGGGGTTGGATAGCTCATAATATAACAGGTGCTGAACTGTTTTTTGGCTTTAAATCTTTGCAGCTGGCATGGGCAGTGGCAGCCGTGGATGTGGTTCCAAACTGGGCACTGGTAAGTTTTGGGCACTACGAATGGTACCCCATTCTTGTGGCATCTGTTTCTGTGCCTGCAGGCATTGTCTTCACAGCGGGGGGGGGGGGGGGG
>NW_017729029.1:38538751-38541505 GCF_001723915.1 Gavialis gangeticus
GGGGGGGGGGGGGGGGTGATATGTAGTTTCCTCCTCTTGGGGGAAGGCAATGTCATGAAACCAGGAAGGCTTTTTTTGTGTGTTTACAAGCTACCAAACCTATGGCAGCCAGGAATGGACCCCAGCTCGCACTGCATCAGAGCGCTGCAGGGATATGCGCCACAGACCGCGACACTCCTGAGAAAGCTCACTGGAGGTTTTGGCAGAGAATTCATAAGCCAGAACGTCACATGTAAATGTCTGGCAGGACCAACTCCAGGAGTCCCTGCATTCTGATGATGCCATCATGGAGGAAGTGCGAGACAACATGTGGCATTTGGTATACGTGGCCACGGAGTCCCATATTGAATTCCAGAGGTCACAGAGCTTTTTAAGTGATGCCAGGCAGAGATAGGAGAAGCACCTTTTTAAAAAATGGCTACCACCCCAGAAAGGGACAAGTAATTCCACAAACGACACGTACCCCCGGTGGTTAGGAGGACACGGCAGCGGTAAGCTCCCACGGATGCTGCTGGTGCTGTCAGTGGCGGGGAGAGGGGAGGCGAGTGCCAACCAGGGGTCAGCAACCACCCTTAGACACTGCCAGCAGTAACCAGTGGCAATCGCTGACCCGCTGATTGGGGTGGGGCAGTGTAGCAAGCAGTGACCGCCCGCGCCTTTTCATAGGGGGTGCACCGCCGCACTCAGCAGGTGCACGTGCCCTCCCTATGCATCGCCAACGAGTAGGTCCGCTTGGCTTGCCTCTGTCCAGGAGGTACCTGGGAGCATTACAGTTGAGCCTGTTCCTCCTAACGCAGTGGGGTCAGAGGAAGGCCATACGACTGCCAGCAGGGCCAGGTGGCCACCACTGTGGTTCAGGGAGCCAGGTCCAGTTCAGGGTGCTGGTGGGATGAAGGCAAAGAGGCCCAAGTAACTGACTGCTTACAATATTGTGGTCCTTACAATAAAACCTCAAGGTATCCTGGCTTTCAGCGCCTGCCTCCATTATCTTTGAAGACCTCACAAAATTCACCCTCACGCTGCTGGGTGGAGAAGGGGGATTTCATTCATTCTTTGCATCCATTTTTGTTTTCATTTTTCTGCCTTCTGTTTTTCCTAGCTGTGTGTTGCATGGGGTGCAGGGGGAAGGGGCTGGTAATCTCTCTTGCACAGGTACACAGGGGTAGGGCTCCCTGGCTGGGGGCTTGCTCAGCAACTGCTAGCTGGCATACATATATAGCAGAAGTGTTCCCCAGAGGGAGGTGAGAGGTCTGTCAGGCTTGCCCCTCAATGTGTGGGCCTGGCCTGCACACAAGCATTTTGCAAAACTTTTCCTGTCTTCTTTTCATGCTCTTTTCCAGCCTGGCACCAGACTGCCTGGTTTTTTTTGGACACCAAAATGAAGTTGGGTGGGGGAAGGTGTGGAAACTGTCCCACTCAAGGCCTATAAATTGGGGGAGCAGTGCTCACACTGCAGATAAGACAAGGCTAAACACCAGAGGCAGAATGAATGCAAATCCAGCATTCGACAAATAAGATTGCTGGCTGCTGAAGCAGGGTGTAGCAAATCTTTCGGTCCCTGGATGAGCGCAACTTTGGAATGTGAGACTTGAAAGAAAGTGGCACCATTATGCATTCATGGGTAAGTGACACTTGCCTGTCCTGTGAGGGGAGGAGGGGTGTGCATTGTTCTCTGCAACTCTCATAAACTAGGTTGTTGGACTGTTGGGTTTTTTTGAGTTGGTGCACGCTGGTTTTCAATTAAAAATCCTATTGTCTCTCTGTGCTTTCATGCTAGCTAGCTGCATGCCGTGCCCAGAAGAGGAAGAGCCTAAGGCCACTTCCTTCAGCATTCTCTGAACTATATGCATTACTTGCTAGCTAAAGTATCTGGCTTCACACAGGGTGCAGTAATCAAATTTTAATGTTTTATAAATAAAATATTTTATTTATATATCTTATTTCCCTCTACTAATAAGCTGTGGGCATGTGGCACGCCACGCCTTTGCCACTCAGTTGTGTACATATAGCACTGAACAGCTCTAAAAATCTTTCCCTTGTTGATGAGATTCATTAATGTCTTCACTTTTTGTTGGAATACTCTTCCAGCAAATCATGCCAATCCTGTGGTTTTTGGCCTGGCATCAGTTCATTAGTCACTTCCACACAAGCTAGGCTGCAGGTGAAGGTAATGAAGAGATCAGGGTGGCTATAGTTTTGCACATATGTCATAGCATCCTGAGTGTGCTCATGCATGTAGCAAGGCCCACCTGTGAAACCAGAAGGCAAGATGACCAATTGGCAGCATCTCCATCATTGTTCATGGTATCCCTGAGGCGAACATAGTTTTCAACTTTGAGTTTCTTTTGGTTCATTTGAATGAATCTCAACCTTTCTGCTTCAGTTTTGGCATACATGCCCACAGCAAACTGGTAGAAGAGATCTTTGCAGCACAAGATGCAATTGAAACTTCTAGCTTACTCCTACAGGATGCTGCTGCAAAAGTCCACAGCAGAAATCTTCTTTTGAGTTGGCAGCCCCATCACTGGGTTTGTTTGTCACAGTTCAAAGTGGTAGCCATCCTCACCCTGCCAGAAAATTAATGGATACTGAAGTGCGTCATATGATCAGTGTGTCTCAGCAATTCTCTGGAGGCAGTTGTTCCTGAGTTGCAACACAATGTCTTTTATTTAAAAGTCCTTGTTACAGCCATACTTCACAATTTGACTACCAATGGCATCTTGCACTGCATGGTTGGCCTTCGAACCCTCACAC
>NW_017729029.1:38541658-38544655 GCF_001723915.1 Gavialis gangeticus
CCCCCCCCCCCCCGAGAAAGTCACTCCTTCCTTGTTACAGCCACAGACAGTAATGTTGGATTTGTACTTGCAGTTGTACTTGAAAAATTGCTTTGATTTGTACTAGATCCCCCCCCATCTAGTCCCTCTTTGCCCCTCCCTGGCTGTGACCTTATCACACTGCCTCCAGCTGGGGAAAATTTCCCTCCCTGTGTGTATGCACACACACACTTTGCTCTAACTGCTTAGCGAATGCTCCACGTGCTCTGCTTTCCTCATGGCTGGGGGCTTGCTCAGCAACTCCTGGCTGGCTGGCATACATATAGCAGAAATATTCCCCAGGTACCTTGTGGCCTTCTCCTGGTTACTGGCCATTTCTCTGCTGATGAGCAAGCCCCTCAACCCCTCCCTCGGTCCCTCTATTCCCACAGCTGGGGCTTCTGGCTGGGGGAAAATTCCCTCCTCGTCTCCCTGTTGCATCCTGGGGTGTTATCACCACACACTGCTGCAGCTTCTCTTCTTTCTCCTTGAGTTTTTTCTCCTTTGTTACAGCCATGCTTTACCACTTAACTACCAATGGCATCCTACACTGCATGGTGGGCCTTTGAACCCTCAGGCACAGAAACCATCCCCCCCCCCCAAACCACACACACTATTGCCCCATGCCTGTGCCTTTGTGCTCTTCTTAGCACACAGGGTGGTGTTTTATCCATTACTGGCCATGTGCCAGCCTCCCAAACTCCTTCTTGGTTAGTGACCACATGTTAGCTTAATGAACAAGCTAGCTCCCTGTTGCCCCATGGCAGTGCCCTCTTATCAGATCCCTCCATAGGTGCCTCCCTGTTGCACCCTGGGCTGGGGAGAAATTATAAATTACTTTACCAAAGGCATGCTTAAGTGGGTGGGTTTACCTGCCTTCTCAGCCAATGCTTGTATTGATACAAATGCAACTCACTCGGTTTTGCTAATGAAAAGAAAACCAAAAGGGTAAATAAATAATGGATTGTTGAACAATGATTCCTATAACTGTCTCTTTTCTTTTGTGAAACTAGGAGGAAAAGTTTGCCTCAAAATACACCAAATACTAGAAATCGCATTCTTTCACGTTAGGTAGCCAGGCACTCTCTCTCTCTCTCTGCTGCTTCTTTTGTAGGTACAGTCCTCACCTCTCCAGACCCACCCCACCCACCACAGAGCCGCACAATGTATGCCAAGCTCCCTGTGAAGAAAGCAAACATGAAGAAAGCAAGCATACCACACATATAGAGACACAAATCACAAAGCTTTATTACAAAGCTTTGATTAAAAAGGGGGCGCAAGGTAAAAACAACTTCTAAATAATAAATAAAATGAAAGACAATATAAATAGTAAAATATAATAATAGTATAAAAAAATTTTTAGAAGTTGGGGCAGGATTCTTGCTAATTAACTTTTAACTACATCAACACTTTCTAAATAAGAACTCCTTCTTCTAAGTGGTCTCCCTTACTGTTCTTCTGTGAAACATTTCTGCAGGGAGGGGGAAGACAGAAGAGGAAGGGTCTTGGACAAAAAAGTCCAAAAACTGACCTCTTGCCCCCCAAAACTGTTGCCCCGCAAGCCTGCCATGTACAAGGTCAGTAGGACATCACCTGAGAGGATTTGTACCCTGTATCTGGTGCAGTAGCAGGTCTGGCAGGCAGCATCCATCTGAACTATTTGCCATGGTTCTGCAATGTGAATGTAAGTTATAAGAAATTTGAAGGAAGTACTTAGGGGGTAGGTAGCGTAGCACACTCCAAACTTTTTGTATTTGTAAGCTTACGATTCTGGTGACACCGCTGGGCTCTGCAGTTCTGAACACAGCAGTGAGTACATCGGGCGAGAGTATCACATACACAACTGGTGGCGGCAGCAAAAAAAATTAACATTGGGTACTATGACACAGGGAACTGGTCACCCCTCCATTTCTCTTAACATTATTATGATCATTATCATCATCATCATCATCATACCTGGACCATGCGCTATGCTGTGCCCTAGATGCCTACCGTCAGCTGAGGAGGAGGAAGGAGGAGGGTAAAAAAGAAAAAGACAAACAATAAAAACCACACAGAAAATAAAATTACAGTGGCACCTACTGGCTAAAGGCTTGAACTACAGAAATACTGCAGCACCACCTGGTGCCAATAGAAAGTCACTGACCATTTGCACAACACCAATCTATAGATTGGAGTGAGGTAAGCAAACTCGATACAAAATAAAACATGTCCTAGCAGTGTTAGTTTAACATGCTGAAGAGACTTAGAGCAGTGGGAAATCCCAATAGTGCGTGCGTGCGTACACACACACAGTTGCATTGGTGTAAACGGGAAATCTCGTGTCATCTACAAATGCCCCATGTGACTGAAATGAAGAGGAAAAAGGCAAGAAGGATTAGGCAGGCCAGTCACAGCCCCTCTGTGCCATCCAACCTATCCCATTTGCCCCAGTGCCTCCAATCTACTGCATCCCATCCTTCGTAGTCAACCCTGCTGCAGGGATTACACCCTAACAGAAACAGAGGGTCCTTTTTTGTGTAAGTCAAGATTTCCATAACAAAGGCTGCTGTTCCCAGCATAGTGTTTGGGGGAGGTAGGGAAAATGGTGATGTTTTGGGGGAGGCAGAACCACACAGGAGGAACCTGGAAGTTGGTGCAGAGAAGGGAAGCAGTTGGCACAGGGGGACCCAGTGTGTGGGTCCCAACCACCTCTGATCACAGCTACAGCCTATTTTAGCTATATCACTTTGATTTCCTGCCCACTCACCCACCTAGTCATCTCCCAAAGTCTCAAAGGGATAAGGGACAGGGGAGGGAGCACCAAAAGGCACTCTACTCTGTGCACATCACCCCCCCACCCCCGAGAGGAAATAGCCCCAGAAGAGGGAACAGCTGGCATAGTGCTGCCCTGCCACCGGGGCAGCAGGAGTTGGCAAAGCCACCTGGTAAAATCCCAGCTCCCAGTCAACTCTCCCACTGACCCCCCCCCCCCCCCCC
>NW_017729029.1:38544803-38550987 GCF_001723915.1 Gavialis gangeticus
CCCCCCCCCCCCCCCCCCCCCCCCCAGCAGCCTGGGAAGGGAAGGACCATGGCAGGGGACAGGCTCAGCAGATGGCACAGAGCAGGGAAGCAGGGCTTGCAAGAAAAGACAGAGCAGTTGTCAGAGCCTGAACCTTTTGGCTAGTGCTGAGCCAGGTCTGGGTGATCCTAGAAGTTCCACCCTGCTGCAGAAGATGGACACTTTGTCCCTTCCTCTGAAAGCTCCCCGAATGTGTTAAAACACAGGCTGCTACTAAGGAGGGTAAAAGGGCCAAATGCTGGCCTGCAGCAGCATCTCCTTTATGCCTTGCAAAGACCAGAGGGATGTCAAGGATCACCCCAATAATGAAGGAATGACAGGGTGCAGCAAAGCCTGTGTGTTCCAGTCCCCCATAAGCATGGGAGGCAACTGTGTGGGGGGTGAGGGTGCAAGAACTGAGCTGAGTTGGAGCCAGCATGCAATGCACTCCAGCAATCCCCAGTGGACAGAGTAACCCCCAGGGGTTCTGTGCAGGTGACACAGGAAAAAAGGCAGTCCCTCTCCACCCCAGGTTGTAACTCAGGCTTATTCACCTGTAGGAATCAAGAGGTAAAGGGAACTTAGAGCCAACTCCACCCCACCAACCCTCCCTTATGATTCTGCCCCGTGTCCAGACTCAGGGTGCTGAGAGAAGTGCAATTCCCCAATCCAACTCATGGCACTTCATAGAAAGTGCTGTGAGTTTAACTGACCCAACAGACATTTGCTGTTGGATTGGGAGGGTGGAGGATCGAGCTCCCCATTGCAGCTGATCCAGAGAGAGAGAGAGAGAGAGAGAGCGCGTGCGCATGTCTACAGCCTCTTCTCCTAGCTGCCACCCCCTCCCACCTCTGATGCAGTTTCAGGGGGAGAAGACAGAGGAGGGAGATCTGTTCTGGCATTTTCCCAGCCTGTGTGTGGGCACGTACGCACATGGGGTGGGGGGGGGTGGATTGGAACCCCCCCACCTTAAGGGGGTCCAATCCACTCACCCCACCCTCCAGCACAGGGTGGGCAAACCCCATCTGCAAAACCAGCACAGCTTCCAAAAACAGAGGGGCTGAGGGAGAGAATGGATAGGCTCCAAGGAGAGTCAGGCCAATAAGTACTCAGCTGCCAAAAGGCCTGAGAAGGAAGTGCTCAAAGAGATGGGTTTCCCTTCTCCAGCTTACTTTAGGGCTTTTCTCTGCTGCAGAGAGATCCAGTCACATCAGCACAATAGGGCTGGCTTTCACACTCCTTTCCTGCATTTGTGTTTTAAGCAGTCAGAGTCAAACAAGAATTTCTGCCTCAGCCCAACTGATCACAAGCAGGTGTCAGGCTGGCACAAGTCAGCTGTGCGCCTCTAGGGGACTTCGGGCACATGGTCTTTCTATCTGCCCTTTGGCACACCAGAAACCAAGTCAGGTAACATGAACCCACAAAGGCTGGACACAGCTTTAAAGGGGTTGTAGGCAAAAGACCCCAGGGAGCACCTGCTTTCACCATTGCAGACAAGAGCGCTCATGCTATTCATGTCACCAGTGGGAGGAGTGCTGGCCTCAGCAGAGTCTCTAGCAGACAGGATTTATGCTCTTGTATGAAGACAACTGAGGCTGAGGAGTTTTCTAGAAGCCATCAGTGCCACAGGATACAGAGGAAGGGCACTGTAACAGGGAACCCTAGCCTTGTTACCAGAAAACAGGCTAGTCCGTTTAAGAATAGAATTTTCTGGCCACAGCATGCTGGCAGGGTAGGGGTTAAAAGCTGAGCCTGGCCGGCTAGTCAGGTGACTGGAAGGGGGCAGGCCAAAACTATAAAAACCCTGGGCTTGGCAGCAGTGGGGAAGAGGGGGTGCAAAACAGCTCCATGGAGGGGCTTGGCTGCCTGTCCAGCTGCTGTGACAGGGGAACTCCTGAGACTCAGAGAAGCAGCAGTAGCCCCACAAGGAGAAGTGTAACACATGGTGGGAAGCAGAAGCACAGAGCCATGGACACATGTAAGCTGGTATGTGGCTTCCTTTAATTTTTATTTTGTGGTTATAGCCTATGGACTTGCGGTTTTATATTTTTTGTCTGGATAACCGGTGGTTTGTGGATGAGGCTGTAGGGGAGGAGGCCTCATTACCATCTTGGGCACAGTCATTAGTGCACTAGGCCCCTTGGCCTCTTGTGTGTGCAGCTGTATAGGGCCAGCATCTCAGAGCTAGGTGCAGGACTTTCAAGCCAGGCCCCAGTGGGGGAATCTTGGCTAGTAGCCCAAGCTAAAAGAAAGGGCGACTTTGGGTAGTGGGAGCTCTGGGCCACTGCCCAGCCTTGAGCTTGCAGCCTTCTAGCTCTGTACCCAGTGGACAGGCCTCTGGGCCAGAAAGCCTGAGCTCCACATTGGAAGCAAAAGGAGGGCCATGAGCCCCAAGAGGATTAGGGTTTGACTCAGAGGCTCTAGCTCCTTATCTGATGGGTTTAGACTGGTAGGCCTAGCTAGAGAAAGATGGGGGAGCAAGGCCCATGGTGGCTGAGAACCTCAACACAGGAGGTACAATAAGCAGTCTCCCGCTCCTAAAAACAGAAGTTACATCAAGACATGGCAGGAGAACAAAAGCAGGATACAAGACAAAAAGATTAAAGGGGAAACATTTAAGGGACTTCAAAGGTACCCCTCATAGGCCGAAGGAAGCAACAAGAAAAAAAAAATGCCACTGGAGAGGGCAACCAGTTACAGGCACCAACAAAGCTGTGCATGGGGATCCTAGGACTGAGGAAGCAGAGGGGCTGCATGTTTTGAATGCAGATGACCAAGAAAGACAAGGGTGTGGGTGGGAGGACTGGAGCAGAGCTGGAAGGGGCTGAGGTAAGGCTTTAGGGAGCGATCCTGATAGCACAAGGGTTGTCCCTCATCTCAGAGGAAAGGTAACAGAAGGGCACAGCAACCCCCTTGGCTCTGTGGGGAAACTTGTGGACCTCCATCTAAAAAGAGAGTCTTATAAAGGATGGAAGACAGGAATCGCCACTAAGGAGGAGTATTCTGCACCTCTCCGTACCTGTAGGGAACAAACCAGGAAAGCCAAGGCTGCAACCAAACTCCAACTGGCTGCACATATCAAGGACACAAGTCATTTTTCAGATGTGGGGAAATCGGAAGGAGAGCAAGGGCAACATTGGACCCCTGCTAAGTGAAATGGGACAACTGACAACCGACACCCAGGAAAGAGCCAGCCTGCTTAATGGGTACTTTGTGTCAGTTTTTCACCAGCCCAAAAGGGACTGTCCTGCCTAACATGACATTGGATGGTCAGGGTGAGGGTGAATTTATACCCAGCATTGGTGCAGACCTTATAAAGGAACACCTTGAAGGTGTCCAGCCTCTCAAGTCACCTGACAGCTTGTACCCCAGACTACTTAACAAGCTGTCAGGCATCATAGCCCAGACACCGTCAAGGACATCTGAGAACTCATGGCACTTGGGTGAAGTGCCCGAAGACTGGAAGAAAGCCAATGTGGTGCCTGTCTTCAAGAAGGGGAGGAAAGTGGATCTGGGGGAACTACAGGCCGATCAGCTTGACTTCCAATCCTGGGAAGATTTTGGATAAAAGTTATTAAAAAGAGACCATTCTAGACAAGTTGGCTGATGGCAACATCCTGAAAGACAGCCAGTACAGGTTTGTTGCAGGTAGGTTTTGCCTGACCAAGCTCATTTCCTTCTATGACCAGGTGACATATCACCTGGACAAGGGAGAAGAGACTGACATTGTATATCTGGGCTTTAAAAAAAGCCTTTGACCTGGCGTCCTATGATCTCCTCATGGAAAAACTGGCCACCCGAGGCCTCTGCTACATCACAGTCTGATGGCTGGGGAATTGGCTCTGAGGTTGGACCCAGAGAGTGGTAGTCAATGGAAGTGAATCAGCATGGTGCTCCATGACCAGTGGTGTCCCCAAGGCTCTGTCCTTGGACCTGTACTCCTTAACTATATGGACACGGGTGTCCAAAAACAGACTGGCCAAGTTTGCCAATGACACCAAACTTTGAGGTAGAGCGTCCACACTTGAGGACAGGCTGGTGATCCAGGCTTGCCTTGATAGGTTTGGAAAGTGGGCGGATAAAAACCTGATGACATTCAATACGGAAAAATACAAGGTACTCCACCAGGGGTAACCGCATCAAACTTATAGGCTCGGCAGTGCTATGCTTGCTAGCATCATGGCCAAAAGGGATTTGGGGGTCATGACTGACCACAAGATAAACATTAGCCACCAATGCGATGTTGCAGCTCATAAAGTGAACAACTCTGGCTTGCATCCATAGATGCTTCTCAAGCAAATCTCAGGATATCATCCTCCCACTGTACTCGGCCTTGGTGAGGCTGCAGCTGGAGTACTGCATCCAATTCTGTGCTCCACAATTCAAGAAAGATGTCGAGAAGCTTGAGAGTCCAGAGGAGAGCCACACGCATGATCAGAGGGCAAGAGAACAGGCCTTATGAAGAGAGCCTGAGAGCCATGGGTCTCTTCAGCCTGGAAAAGCGCAGGCTCAGGGGTGACCTGGTCACAGCCTATAAATATATAAGGGGTGTACATTAGGACCTGGGGGACTGCCTTTTCATCAGAGTGCCCCAAGGGATGACAAGATCCAATGGACACAAACTCCAAACTCCTCCAAGGCAGTTTTATGCTGGACATACTCCTTTACTGTCCAAGGCCTTCTTTACTGTCCAAGACTCCCTCCAGAGGTAGTACAAGCACCTACTCTGTACTCTTTCAAGAAATGTTTGGACGCTTATCTTGGGATCCTTTGACCCTATCTGACTTCCTGCCCCTAGGGCAAGGGTCTGGATTCCATGATTTTCCAAGGTCCCTTCCAGCCCTAATATCTACAAAATCTAAGAAACGAATGAGTAGGGCTGGGGGTATAGGAAAGGAGGGGCAGGATAGGAATATAACAACTGCCCTGGATGCTGGAGTCACCCCAGAGACTGATCAGGTCCATGCACTTCCCTACTGTTCAGCTGTTTATTTTTGGCTGTGACCCTCCCCCAGGGGCCCTGCATGTTCCTAGAGCACCTCAACTCCCCAGAGCCTGCCTGTGGGAACCAACCAGCCCAAGGTATACCAGGCTACTAGTCAAAAAGATCACCAAGAAGAATGCTCCTGGGTTTAACAGTGCTACTCCAGGCACTACAAAACATATGCAGGAGCTTAAGGGACTGACACCAAGCAGTCAAAGGGGGTGGGGGAGGAAGGAGATCTCAATGGGAGTGGATACCTCAGGGGCTGGGTACAGGACAGGAAGAGTAAGACTGTGCTCTGGAAGAACCAGACAGTCCAAGCCCATGGAATAGGCAGCAGAAACCAAGAGCAATGAACCAATGCAAAGCCAATTTCCATCATCTCCATTACATCATTCAACTACTGTCATTTCAGGTCAGCAAGGACCACTGCAGCCACTCACCTGGGCCAGGTACAGACATTCAAAAACCCAAGGCAGAACTGATCTGAGTTATGTGGTTTTCTGTAAGCAGTGCAGTCATAAGTGCTAACTCCGTGGGTACTCCAGGGCTCAAGCACCCACCAACAAAAATTAGTGGGTGCTCAGCACCCATACACCATGGCTACTTTGGTTTTAACATGTTAGATCTCTGTAGCTGCTTGCTGGAATTGAAACAACCCCCCCCCAAAAAACCCCTGTGCTTTACTAGAAGATGCAGTGCATTACTTTAGCACAGCTCTGCAGCATCTGTAAAGACTGGGCACTTCATCAAGGCTTTCTGGCACTTTTAGCTAGAGCCAATTCAGTCAGCTAAGTGCCAAAAAAAAAAAAAAAAAAAAAAAAACAAACCACTAAAGCACCTGATCTATACAGACATCAGGTGAGCCAGGTTGAAGGAGTGGGCCGACTCTTCTGGACATGCACAAGGCTCAGCATCCACCAGCAAAAATCAAAGTCAGCGCCTATAGGTGCAGTTTAGATCAGCTGCAAAAAGAATACACATTCGCCTTTTGGGGAAGGGTACAAACTAGTTTCCAATCACTTACAGGTAAACGTGCAATGTCTGTACTTGGCCCTGGAGAAGACTGTGTGATCTGAGACTGGGAGCAAAGGGGATCAGGAGAGGGGCTCTTACAGAAGGAGTGGTCCAGCCAGCAACCTCCCCCCCACCAAAAACAAATAAAAAAAAAAATCCCAAAAA
>NW_017729029.1:38555987-38571653 GCF_001723915.1 Gavialis gangeticus
CAGCAACCTCCCCCCCACCAAAAACAAATAAAAAAAAAAATCCCAAAAACAAAAACAGTATACAAGCCACAGACAGAGGTAAGCAAAGCCTTTGGCCACAGCAGAGCCATTCTGAACTGATGCAGCACAAGACACCCCCTGCGATTGTGAGGGACAAGGAGAATGAGGCAAGAGAGTGGGAGGCCCCAACACACTGGCCCTGTTCACTAGATTGATGTTGCTCTTGCTTCTGGCCTGGAAAATGCCTCATACAGCATTGCTAGTGAAACTTCTCTTTGGCTCAGGTGTTCAGTCACTCTGGGTGCACAAGCTGGAAAGATGCTGTGGTGCTTTACACAAATCAAGAATGACACTAGCTTTGAAAATCAGCTCTGCCTCTTGAATTAGCCCTGAATCATGCTAACTGGATACCAGCAATTAATGAGCACAAAGCAGCCCATATTCAGCAGAGCTGGAAGCAGCAGGAACACAGTACTCATGGCAAGGCCTGCCTACACCCAATCTGAGTCTAACCCAACTGCCACATGCCTGCCTAGTCACTGCTTCCTTCTAGCAACTTGTCCCTGCATGAAATACTCTGAGGTGCTTCTAGTGGCAAAAGGTGTACTTGGTAGAGGTGTATGTCTTTTTGTCTCAGACCAACATTGCTACCAAGTACACTCCTGAAAAATGGAAGATGCCAAACTTTAGCTGATTTTTGGATTTAAGCTTCATTGCAGAACATCAAGGAAACTTTGGTTTTGTTTTTTTAACCTCCCTGCCTGTCATCTGACACCCCCAGGGAAGGAATTCTACCTGATCAACACATGAAAGAGTTACTCCATGCAGCTCACAAAGACACTCTCATGGACCCAGAGGGGGGCAACCTTCCATCTTCAGCTCCCTCTGTGAAAAAATGAAGTTTTTTCCTACCTATGGGGACTTTTTACCCTCTTGCACCGACTACACTTTTCCCAATGCCTGACAAAGGGACTTTGTTCTTTTCTGCAAGCTCTCAGGATCAATTTTCTTGCCATTTTCCAGTTGGTTTAATAAAAGGTATCATTCTGGAACCAAGGAGTTCTAGTTTTTTTGTAGGTCTAATTGCAGAATTACTAAAAGGAACTAAAATGCTTCATCCTGCTCAAATGAGTAAGTTCACTCCTGTGTAATATGCTGCTGGGAGCAGCCAAGTTTGCAAAAGAGCAAGAAGCAGAGGAATCCCAGGCAGGTAGGCTGAGTGAAGGAGCTAAACACACCAGAATGGCAGAAGAGGCATTTACCCAATGAGCTGGGAGACATTCACAAGAGTGAGCCCTGCATAAGCTGCAAGGGCAGCCCAACAGCCAGCAGAACCCAGAGGCAGGCCTATGCAGCATTAGGCTGGCAAGTGTGATAACTTGTCCTGGACTAATAAATTATAGTTTGGAGACATTACCCAGGGGGATAGAGGTCTGTAAACAAAAAAAACTCAGCCCTTTTTTTTTTTCCTCCCTGAACAATGCAGCCCCACCTGGAAGAAACACACACCTAAGTAAACTATATCAAAGGCAAACTCCTACTAGAAAGGCTTCTTTCCAATTCTCCCATCATCAGCCTTGCCCTGCATCCTCCAGGGACACTAAGGTCATTCCCACTCCAGCCCTGCCTGTCCTGCTCCTGTCCCCAGGACAGTCCTGCACACAGCACATCTCACTGGCAACAGGTACAACCCACTTCAGGAGCAAACTCTAGCAAGCTGAGCAAGGCAGAAGTTGGTGTCTGCATCACACCACAGCCAGGGAGAGGGAGGCAAAAGCTGGAATCAGTCTATTGCAACGTGAGCCAGGCAAGTGCAGCACAAACTGTCCCAAAAAGGAAGTAAGAAATCTTACATCCTGCACCAGCTCCAAAGTAACAAACCCCATCCTCAGCCCTTAGCTTGCGCTTGCACCCACCCTGCTCCACTCCCCCTACAAGCTCTAGATTATTTTTCCGCTTTATTTCAAGTTTAAAGCAACTTACTAACCTGTAAACAACTCTTCTTCCTACCCCTTTCCATAAACTGCTGGTGATATCACTCGTACATCCTGCTCCCTCCCCTTTTGGCAAGTCAGGCCTCGGGAAGGCCATGGGATTGGCTGCACTATTCAGCTGGCCTTAATTCCCTTAAGGAGACAGAAGGGCTCATTAGTGAGATATGGCAGGTGGCTAATGAGAACCTGTCTTGTTCTCAGTGGCAATTAGAAATCCACTTCTCCTGTTTCAGGCAGCAGTTCAATCCTTGTTCTCGCTCTCCTGTTTCATGACTGTCGAAGTGCCAGGCCTTAACACTGGAGACAGCCTGCTCGCAGCACCTTCTCCAGTACCTTTGCATCTGCAGAGTTTGAAGTGCTTCACAGATGTGAATGGCATAAGGCTCTTGGTGGGAGGCAGTCGTTAAGGGATCTATCTGAGATCTCCCTTGCCAAGCCAGGGCAGGAATGCGAACCAGTCCTGACCTCAGGTCTGTGCTCTAACCATTGACCTTTCTCCCTCCCGTTAAGGGACAGTCCAGGTGACTCTCCTCTCTCATTCATGAGGGCTGTCTTCCATTTTCCCTTTGTCCTCAACAAGGGCTTAGCAGCACCCCTCATAGTCCAGGACCCCATGCACCAGATGCTGTACAAACACTGAACAAAAAAAGGGGCCTGCACAGAAAGCTGAGAGTATTAGCATAAGAATGGGCTAAGAGAGCATCATGTCCAGCACACCTGTACACAGCTAGAAGAAGCTCCCCCTCACAGGTTTGACTCATGCAGGCTTTAGCAGGTAAAAGGGGGGGGGGAGCGGGTACTCAAGAGCACATGGACGTAGCAGGGGCTAAGAGCCCCTCTGCTCACTGCAGATGCCACATCTTGAGTCACAACCTGCATTTGATACACTAAAGTGTTTTCCACCTACTAACCCTGAACAGCCCTGAGGTTCCTTCCCCTGGACAGGCTGCTGCAGGCCAGGAGCTAAATGTCTAGATTTACATTCAGGGGACACAACGCAAGGTATTGGTTATGGAAAGTTCTCACTGATACAGTCTGTTCCCCTTGGGGCAGTATACATACTACAAAAGTGTCTGTGGGAGACAAAGTTCCTCTCAGGAGAGGAGCTGCGGCTCTTCTACTCCTCTGCAGTGTCATAATGAGAGTGGCTACTGGTTTGGGAAGTAGGAGGGTTAGCAGAAATGTTTCTAGGGACCATAGTGATGTGGTTTGAAAATGGGATGCTCTGATTTCTTAATAAATGACTGCTTGCTGAGCACCTATTTCCAATGGCCCCTGACAGGTAACCAACCTGTGGCATGGGTACTGCTAGTAGCACTGGCAGCCTGTCTGTGGCATGCTGCAGATGGAGGGGGCAGGCAACACATTGGCAGATAGGACAAGCAGAAAGCAGAGCAACACATTGGGTGAGGGAAGGGGATTGGAGTGGCACTCAGGAAGGATGCAGGGCTTAATCTGTGGTGTGCCTGCCAGAAAGGTTGGCTGCCACTGCCTTGAAGTGTTGAAGCTACAGCACATCTGTAACTAAATGTCTTCCCCCATTTTATTGCTGATGGCTTTCCTTTTTTTTGCCACATACACTGGATCAGTTTCACCACTTTGCATCTAGGCAGTTTCATGATATGTTGCCCTATCTCAGGTATGTCCTTTTTTGGCCTGAGAAACAATTAAGTGCAAACAACCATCCACGGGCTATATCTCAGCTGACTTGTGTCCCTATTTTGCAGAAACGTGCTGAGAGCCCTTCAAAGGATACGTTTGTTATCAGTGTAAGAAAATAAAGTCAGGGGACTCACTACAGCAAACTGTCAGACCCACCTTAGGTGTTGCTGCCTGATAAACAGTTTGAGTGAAATATTACAGGCAGCTTTAAGAGGTTCTGAATCAGCCTGACGTCCCCCATACAGTCTGGTCTTGGATAACCTTGTTCTTGAAATTTACAGGGGAGATGAAAGTCAGAGGTTACCCTCCTAAGTCACTTACAGGCCCTTTTCAAAAAAAATCTCTGCCCTCATCACCCCTGCCATTCATTTTTAGCAACCAGAGACACTGCTTGGAGACCAGAGATAGCTGTTTGCTTTTGGCTTTCACTGCAAGCCAAGCACTATTACCCAAGAAATCCAGTTTTCCCTTAGCAAACGTGCATCTCCATGTCACATACTGCACCAAATATGTGGCTGCACAGGAAACAGTTGCTTTGCTTTTTCATTCCTGCTGCATTTGTCTTGTGCAAATTCCAGAACACAGCAGATCATACAGTTGTTCTCTTAAAGAGACAGTCAAGTCAGAAACCATAACCATGCAGATCAACTGTCATTATGCTTTAAAAATATACTGCTATCTGTGAGCAAATCTTCATAGCTGGAGAGGAGGGTGGTAGGAAGAGGAGCAAGAAAGCCAAGCCAGGGTTGTACAAGTCAGCAACAAAATCCAAATGTTCCAGTTCTCAGTATGTTCTTTAACCAAGACATACCTCCCTGGACGTAGAGCCTAGCGTTCTAGGACACAATTGACTTTCAAAGAAGGGCTTCCAGACTACATCTTACCTCCTGATAATGCCAACTTTGGCGCTGCATGCTGGGTCTTAAGTCCTTAAAGGAACGGCTATTTTATTACATTTAAAAAGCTAGTCAATAAAAGGACAAGAGGGGCCCAATTCCATGTACCCTGAGGCCTGTACCTTGTGTTTTTTACCATTTACACTAGTGCAAAATACAAGAATGATGCTACTGCTGAATCCTTCTTTGGTAGAACTGCATGCTCCTTTTGCCCCGGAAATGGGAGCTTCATAAGGTACCAAGCTGAATCGTGCCCTGTATCCTGAAGGGGCTGAGACCTCCCAGACCCACTTGACCCAAGGTATATCTGCCCAGGACACTTGCTAGTTATGAGGGGGAGATGTCAGTCTTACCTGGCCCAGAGACCCCAGCTGCTGCCTGCAATTCTGATATTCCCTCTAAGCTCCCCACCCCTGCTCCCCCCCAGTAAAAAAGGGTACCCAGAACTAGTGATGACTCTGAAACTCATGCTAAGCTTGGGCCTACTCACAAAAGTTAAAATACAGAATACTGATACTATCTGCATATTGCAAGAGGATGCAAGTTCATGGCTAGGCCATCTGAGAAGGAATAATAAAGTATCTCTTCTAGCTGATCTTCCTCTATTCAGGATGATTTCAGGCAGACTCTTAGCTGTCTGGTGTGTAACCATATGAAATGTCTATCCTTGATTAATTAGTATGGTAAATATTTCTGTGACAGGCTAGCTGGTAATGATTTGGCCCAGGGGTTTTGAAAGGGTAAAAGATGATTGGAGGGCTTGGGATTCCCTTTCCTCACCAATCGGACCCCAGAGACTCACCCTCCATATCCACTGATTGGCCCCTTGGGTCACCTGGAGGGGGATAAAAGGGGCAGCGCAGCTGATTCATAGGAGACCAATGAGGAATCAGGAGGAGACAGACTCAAAGAGCTGGCCCAGGAGTAATTACCCCAGAAGCATCTGAAGGAGTATGACCTGTAGGCAGCAGTTGAACCTTCAGCACCAAGATGTATGGCTGGTAGGAGAGGCTCCCTGCTGGGCTCCAGGATCCCCTAGGAGAGGCTGCCCAGCTTCAGCAAGGGACTAGGAAGCTCAATGTCAGGCAGGGGATCCTGGAAAGTTAAAACCCCTAGCAGCTTAGACCAGTACCAGCACTGATGACTGTATGCTAGAGTTTCTGCCTACCATGTGGAAGATCTGAGTTCAAGTCCCAGCTGGGGTGAGTGAGGTGTCAGGGAGAAATTCTTGTTGCCATAGAAAAGGGACCATGGTGTTTTCCTTCTTTCCTTGCTTCAGGTACCTAGGCCCTATATTCCTCGTTGTTTGACATTCTGTGCCTTTTAGATTTTGCCAGCTGGTATTGTTTGTTCTGCTGTTTTGTGTTTTTATATTTTGTTAATCCTATCTTTTGTCAACTGGATGAATATGTGTATGATTGCCTAACCTTTATTGAATCCTGCCCCCTCAGGGCATTACAGTGTCCTATATACCCCCTGGTTTATACATGTTATGTTCCCACTACTGTCTCTCTCATTAAAAGGTATATGGTTAAGTCCCCATTGGTGGTCTGGCTCTCCTCTATAGAAGAAGGAGGATCTCTACACCTCCCACAGTGGTTGTGCACCTGCTTTGATCCCTTCAACTGGAGAGGGGGTACCTCTTGGAGTACCTCCTGGGTTGCATTTCTTTTGTAACTAACTCACGTTTATGTGCAAGAAAAGACATTCTCCATATATGATAGATGTCTCGTCCTGATTTAGTATGTTTTTCCTGGCTGTTACTCAGTTTCTTAATCAAACCTCTTCTTACTGGTAACTCATTCAAATTAGAAATTTCTGATTAACCAGTAATGAGCAGGTTTTTCCTGTCAGTTACTGCTTGGGACTCTCTCTTGATTTACACAACTAAAAGAATGCTTTGAAGATGTTAAACTCAGGGTATAAAAAGACAGTAAAACAGCGCATATGCTTCGAGAGTAAAAAATTTCTCTGACACCACTTGCTGATGCGCCCAACTTACTCAAAGTTGAAGAGAAACAGATCACTTCTTCCTCACCTGTTTTCATGAGAAATCATCACCTTATAGCTAATAACTGGACTTTAATTTGGTTTGGGCTCACTTGACTTGATTTTAAATACTTGTAGTAAATAAAGCCTTTCTATCACTCATTGAACAAGGTTCGTGTCAATCCCTAGGCTAGTCTAGAATCCTAGGTTTTTATTTGCTAACAGTAGCGACCTGCTTGCCCACCGCTTGTTAGGCTCCTGCTGGACTCTAAACAGGTTTAGTTTGAAGAACCATCACGTTGAACAACTTTGTCAGTGGGTTTTTTCCTTTTTTTAATAATTTTTTTTTTTTTTGCACAGAAATATACCAAGTTTTACAGAATACAAACTGCAGGGCTCACTGTGGTGAAGACTGAAGAGGGTTGATGGAAGAGAGTTCTCTTCCACCTCTCTCTGGCCCTTCTCGGGTTCCCACAAAATCCCAAAGGTGGCTACTGATGACCATAGACACCTCTCACAACCTGCTAAGGCCCAAATGTAGAAAACAGGCCCCAAAGGAGGCAGCCACAACAAACAACACAGGCAGCTGAAAACAATGGAGGCTCTGGAACAGAAATCACAGCATTTTCTATCAACTTGGTTCATGAGTCAACATTTCTGTGGTCAGATGTTGCACAGCAAAGCAGGGGAGGATATGGTGCAGTTGGACCAGAGGTAACCCCAGGACAGCCAAAAAGAGTATAAAACCCAGTTCTCAACCCAGCTGAGTTGTCTTTGCAAGTACCCACAGAGGGGGAATTGTGCTCAACTTTACAGGAACAACAGTGCTGGATGTTTCAATACTACTAGCACTATGGGATCACCTCATCCAGGGTTGGAAATGTTGGCAGTGACAGTGATGTGGTGAACAGAAAAAAATGCAGGTGGCCCCTAGATAAGTCCCTTGCTGCAAAGAGCTCTGCTTACTAGTGGAGTTCCTTCAGGAACCGATTGCAAGCATAACCCTGAGAGCAACTGGAGCACTGTCCAGGATGAAACATAACAGGAACACTTTTCTCAACCCCCTTCATATCCATCCCACAAGCTATGCTGTGCTCCTGCTGCAAAAGGAAAGAGATGGGCCATGCAATTGATTGGTACTACAGAACCACCACCAAGAAGCTATTCCTTCCTAACAACATATCACAGACCCAAAGAAAAACCCAAAAAGCAGGAAAAACAGCTGCTCTCCTACATCAGTTGGAGAAAGATGCCATCAAGTCACACTCCTAGCATTTTAGGACAGAATTAGTCTTCTAGACATCCTTAGCAACATTTGGGTTTCATTCAAAAAAAAAAAAAATCTTCCAGAGTTCAATTTGCATAAGAGTTGATGCCCTGCTGTCCTGAAACATTTTGGTCACAGGCTGTTTCAGTTCCCAGAATTAGCATACATTACAGCTTTTATATTTAAGGCTCAGCAAAGACAGGCTTGAGGCTTTTGAACAAGCCCTTTTTGTGGATTCCACTAACTCCTTTCCATCTGCTTTCCATTCTCCTAGGTTCTTGACTTTTTACCATCCTCATTTGTCCTTCTGGTTTCTGAAGGTGGGGAGAGAGTAGGGAAGATTTTGGAGTGAAGGAAAAACCCTCATGGAAACAACAAACTGAACTGGTAGTGAGGGCTGGGACCACAAAATATCACTGCTGGTGTATGACAGCAGAGCTGTGCCCTCCTGAAGGAGCAGGAAACTGGACTCATCACGTCATTTTCAGTTTCTCTAACTAACAACTGCCCAAAACCCATTCTCAGTGGTCCACACCCACTACAAGTCCTGCGCCTAAACTAGACAAGACATTAAAGGAAAAACCCACATCACTGAATCCAACACGGCTCTTGCAAGCCACCTGCCCCAACATGTTTCTAAGAGAGCCAGGCCTTAACCAAGTCTGCCTATGCCCCGTTTGGGCACATTCTGAGGTGACAGTGAAGATCTGGAGACGAGGGAGCAGCATAGGAGCCTGAGGTCTAGCTCTGTTGGAAGCTGGGACTTCCATAGTGACAGCAGATGATCTGAGAGTCCCTTCTTGTTTCAGAATATTAGCCCTAGCACCTAAAATGCACCACAGCCAGTATAGAAGTCCCCCAAAAAACCACTTTGTAGCTCTAGACCAGTGAACTTTTACATGTCCAGAGTGAAGCCTCACTGAGTTGGCTCTGGGGAGCTTACAGGAACCTTCTACTTGCCCTATGCCAGGCTACACACCTGTCTGCAAGGTTCTTAAAACACTTCACCAGCAATGAATTCAGCCTCACAACCACCTCTGTGAGGTCAAGTTCTTCTAAGTGAGGAAGAGAAGGCACAAGGAGGCTACACACTTCAGTGGCAGGCTCAGGAACAAACCCGATTTTTGCACTCCAGGTCTCACACCTGAGCCACAATCCCACCCACAGGTTAGTCTCCAAAGAGTTGGCATGTTTCATGCCCCTCTTTACAATGATGTCACTGTATCCAAAAGTCACAGGAAAGAGTGCAGTTGGTCACTTAGATACATATAAAGGAGATGGTGCTGAGAACACCACCTCTCCAACACGGTCGCACTGAAGAAGAGAGGTAGCATCTTGTGTCAAATATGCACCATATAGAAAATGCCCCTTCCCCAAGCAGCCAACTCCAGCCTGGAGAGATGTTAAGAGCACAAGACCCACCACCCTAACTCCCCACACTATATCTTTTGCTTAACCAAAATGGTACAGAGTGATTTTGCTGATGGCAGTGTCATTCAGAGCACTAACAGCACTGCCAGCGTCTGGGCACTTCCTGAGTGGCAGGGTCCAAAAGGTTTAAGGTTTTCCCCTCCTCCCACCCTACCCATCCCCTCCGGCTTACTTCACTGCAACATATTCACCCACAGCTCCTTCCTCCTCGCTCCTGTGCTCTCCCTCCCATTTCAGTTCCAACGTTCCTGCCTCTCCTAAAACTGCTGCTGCCCTTGCCTTAGGTGACAAAGAAAACATGGAAACAAACAGTGCTTGTCTGACTTGGCAAGGTCACCAAGCCCAAAACCAACAATCTTCCAGCCCGCCGAGTGCTAGATTCCTTTATGCCTGGGGCTGCAATATGGGCAGCAGCAGCAGCAGCATCCAAAATAGAACCTCAGATTAGACTCATTCTAGGCCCTCCCTTTGCCCCCTCTTCAAAGCTGATTGTGGCAGAATGAACGGGCAGAATGAACGGGCAGAATGAACAGAACTGAGAAAGCAGGTCGGGGGTGACAGCAAGTAGAATTTCAAGGGTTCTGGTTCCTAACATTAATAACTACCCTGTGGCACATCACGTGCTCTGGGGAAGGGGAGATTTCCTTGTTGCACCCTCCAACCTGGACATGTAGTTTCACACACCACCTTCCTTCAGCTGGTCCAGTCAGCATTGGCAGGAAATGGTGGGACAGGGAGGAAATAAGTGCATGAAGCCAAGAAGCACCCCCTTTAACTCCATTCAGTATGTGGTAGAGGTACTGGCAGAGATCATGGGGCACCAAGGAGTGTGGAGGTAGTGATGCCCCTACTATTCAGAGAAGGGGGAAAAACCTTGCTGATCTGCTTGGACCAGTATTTGGTTTAGGGTCATTTGGGACAAAAAAGAAAGATCATTCATTCATCCACCTTGGCCACAGAGAAATCTAGACAAGTATCCTACCCTCCAAGCCCCCATCCCCAACTGCTACAGAGGGTGGGATATGGGGATGCTCAACAGGAAACATGTTACAAAGCCAAACTCAGATATCTGCACCAAGGGATCCACTTTACATGTGAGTACTGCTTAGATTTACCCCTTTAAAGACTATATAGGATCCCTGGTTGCAGCCCCTCCCCTTGACAGATAATGGCAACACTAAACACATTGATAGATGGAACAAGCAGGGGAGAGACAGAGAAGTACAGTCAGTGCAGCTCACTGGTCTAGGTGACAAAGCTAGAGTGAATCCATTTTATGTTGTGCAAAGCTGTGCAGAAGTCAAGTGGCTCAACATTCTCTCTCTTTCTCACCCACACAGGCAAAACCAAGGAGAGGTAAACCTTCCGAAGGCAAAATAAACATCAAACACTTAATGAATGAGTAGGGAATAATCCAGAACCATCTCCTCTTCCTTCCACCTGCCCCCAAAACAGATCCCATAACTTTGATGCAGAAAACAAGGGTCTTGTCTAGATCTAGAACCAATGCCAGTGATGGGGCACAAACCAGCTCAACAGGTATTGAAAGAAGGGGTAAAAAAAAGTCCCATCTGTGTGTGATCACTCGTGCCCCAGTCTCTGCATGTTGCAGCACTGTGGATGTAGGGGCATCAGCACCTGCATGAGTAAGTGGTGGAGCCAAGGTGAGCTCTGGAGTGGCAGTGAAATTGTCTGGAATTCAGGGAAATGATGCGGTTCTCTTGGATGCAATGCACCAACATGACCCCCACACAGAGTCTGTGATGATCTGCCACTTGTCTCCTGCTGCTATGGCACTCAAGAGGGAATGGAGGGCAGGGCCAGCTTCCCTTCTCATGGGCAGCTGCTCTGTGGAGCCTCCCTCCCCCTGCTTCTACTGGTACCACTATTGCATAGGGAATACCATCTATGTGGGACAGGCTTTAGTCCCACAGGAGGGCTTAGGGACTCTTCCCACAGCAAGGAATTGGGCTTTGCTGGGAGATGGAGTGGAAAATTCCCAGCCAGCTGCTCCCAGAACCCTCCCATCCAGGTAATCCTGGGCAGATACTACTACCCCACCTGCCACTGTGCCTCTCTGAGCTGGTCCCTTTCCACATGGAGTCTGGGCTGGCTATGTTTTTCCTGGTGAAGAGAATGTGGGGAAAAGAAAATTGCAGAAGCCTTCTTGTGTTAGTGGCTTCTCTCTGTTGCAACCCCTGCTTTGGGGAGGAGAGGTCTAGCTGGATTCTGTTGCCCCACCTCCCTCCCGTAGGGCCAGTTATTTTTGGTGAACAAGGATGGTAAGGCTATTCTGTGATGGCATCATCTGGTAAAAGTGAGAGAGCAAGAATCGCACCTGAAGGAGGGTCCACGCATGGTAAGTGGGCACCATTATTTGCCCAAGCTAGGGGACACACCCACAATCTCTTCGTACTTGGGTGGAGGGTCACTGTAGGAAACACTGGTTTCCTCACCACTACCGTTCTCTGGGTGCCCAGTCACCTCCTCATATGAAGGGGGAGGGGTGGCACTGGATAGTCTGGAGAGGACAGACACAGAGTGCTCTGGAGGGTAAAGGGTCCCGTCCAGCTGGGAGCCACCTCCTGCTCTGCCATCTCCAAGCACCCTGGGGCCTGGCTCCCGCTGGTACTGGGCCTCCGTCTGGCTGTGCGACGTCTCTCGGTAGATCATGACTCTGGGGAGGCTGCGGCCCGCACGGCTGGCCAGGTAGCAGTTCTGGGCATAAGAGGGCCGGTGGCGCGTGGCTTTCTGTAGCTGGCACCTCCAGATGATGAACAAGGCAATGACTATGAGCAGGGCCACTCCCAGGAGGGGTACCACCACATACATTGCATCAGAGTGCCCCAAGCCCTGGCCAGGGTCCTTGACAGAGTAAACAGAGTTGGCATAGCCCTTCCAGAACTCCAACTACAGAGAGAAAGAAAGAAGTACTAGTCACAAGAGTTCATGTCACAGCAGTGCCCACCCTGCACTCTTCAGCTACAATTGTTCAGCCACCTCCTCCCAGCCCCTCCCCTGTCCAGCGGGGCCTCAGATGCAGAGCAACCCCTGAGGTAAAGGATTCCAACCACTTACTTTGCCTGCAGCTAATGGACTAATGACATGACATCAGCTGTTTCAACACCAACCCCTGCCCTGGCCAGTCAAAGCAAGAGAAGCATGACACAAAAACATGCTGTGGAAGTGTCAGCACTGCCTTGCCAATGCTAGAATTCAGAGCACAGACCCCAGGACTTGGAGTGGGAAGAAAACATTACACTGCCCTAGAGAAGTGTTTAACAAGAGAAAGTGAGACCTAGATTTGCTACTGACACTTAAGCAATTGGGCAGTAAGCCATCTTGTGAGGGGGGCAGGGGAGAACTTCCCCCCCACCCCCCACTCCCCAACTCCAGACTCAAGTTACATACCGTCTTCTCTTTGTTCTCAAACACCTCCTTGACCTCCTCATAGCTGCAGATCTCCTCAATGCACTCCCGCTCAATGGTGCCTTGGCGAAACTCCTCCAGAAAGCCATTGGCCCGGGGCAAGCGTCTGAGAACCGAGTGGGCATTCCTGGCCCCTAGAAACACTGAAACAAACAAAGAGGAACTGAGGGCTTGCACTCTCACACATGCACGCACACACCAGCCTCTTTCCCAGCCAAAACCTAAATGTGGAACTTGTTACCACATCTCTGAAAAATCAAAAGCTATAGCACAGCTGACTTTCAATTTTCCAACAAGGGCTCAAATAGGGGTAGCCAACCTGTGGTATAAGTGCCTCGGGCAGCATCTGTGTGGCACATGGCAGATTAGGGAGGGGACAGGCAACAGTGGCAGATAGAGCAGGAAGTAAAAAGCAGAGCAAGAGATTGGGCAGGGAGCAGAAAACAGAGCAACAGATCACTCAGAAGCACATCAGAGTGGCACTCGAGGATGGTACAGAGCTAATTTGTGGCACGTCTGCCAAAAAATGTGTTCCTCCCAACTTCCCTTAGGACTAGAACATGCTCCCCTCCACACACCCTGCCACCAGCTAAGCTAAGCAGCCAGTGACAGAGCCCATCCCTTCATGCTGGCTAGGATGAGATGCCCTATCTTACTCTACCCAAGAGAAAAGCAGGACCTGGACACCCACTTTCAAGGAGTCCCAGCTGCCTAGGACTAGCCTGGATAGTGTCAATATAAAGCACTTGATGGAAGATGTGAACTGGGCTGAGGTAAGCCTCTCACCACGTGGGACAGTGGCCTGAGAGATTTTGAAATAGGATAATCATAGCACCATCCCATTCACCCAGTACTGTCATGTAAAGAAGCCAAAGGCATCATATCAAAACAGAGGTTTGGCCCTCCAGGGTTCACATGCCCACTCTGCAGCACTGAATGCTTTAGGGAAAAAAAGCAAACACTCCTGCTCACCTAACTGCAGGACTAGGCTGGGGGGAACCTCCCAGCACATGGCAGCAGCTAAATAGCCCTATTTTTATAACCTCCTGACCCAAGGGAACATTGCTAGTGTTACACTCCCAGGATTTCAAAGTGCTGCTACCTGTGGACAATATGCTACATCACCCATCTGTTCTCCTCTTTAACCACATAGGAACTTTACTTGACACCCAATCCAGGCCAATCCCATCCTGCCATACAGCCTGCCCCAGTCTTTTAGAACATATGCACTTAATCCAAAGGACCAGATTAAACAAAGCACTGGCAATGGCAAGAGACCAGAGCCCCACAAGCACTGCTCCAGCACAGATCTGCTTGTGACCATTACATGAGGCAGCAGCTCTGCTGCATGGGGAAGAACCCTGCATAGAAGAAGAAAGCTGCCACCTTGGAGGGCCTGATCCCTGGAACAACAGGCAGAAGACCTGTCACGGGGGCTGCCCACAAGCACCAAGCATCAGACTGGAATGAACAAGCAGACAAGTTACCCCACCAAAGGCACCTGTGTGTGAGGGAAGGAGGTTTCACAGTAGTCATGACCTGAACACATACTGCAACTGTGTGATCAGAGGTCAGGCAGTGAATGAACCACTGACAATATCCCCTTGAAAAGGATGCCAATTTAAGTACTTTCAATGCAGCATGCACATACTAGCCATGCTCCTTCAGCCCCTTATGCCATGTTAACAATCCCACAAGCTCCTGGAAGGAATGGCTTGTAGGAAATTCTAAAAGGCCTCCTCAAAGCCCAGAGGGGCTGTGGGAGAAAAGGCCAAACTCCCAAAGTTCCCTGGAAAATTAAACCAATTCCCATTTTTTGTTGCGGGGGGCGGGGGGCAGAGAGAGGTCCAGATAAATGCTCAGCTGATGGGAAAAAAAGGGTCCCGTTGAAGCACTGCAGAACTGCCACAAAACACTAGAGGGCACTCTGGCAACACCAGCAGACAGCCAGAAACCAAAGCAACCAGTGCCTGAAGGTAACACTACTCTACAGTTATGGAGGGGCAGGAGGAGACAACAAGCTAGTCAGGATGAGAGATAGGCAGCAGCAAGTGAGAAAATATTTTTTGATATTATCAGTACAGGACCAGGCAGACACTGCAGCTCCTCTTCCATCAAAAAAAAAGCATCAACTATCCCATGAAAGCTATGTAGCTAGAACAATGACTGTCTGTTGGGTCCCAGTTTGAGATGGCAGAGCCCAGACGAATCTCACCACAAACCTTATAATAACATAGCACTACACATAGCACAGCAGGGCAGCCAATATACCAGAGATCAGTTAAATTAACTAGGTTTATCGAGAAGTAAATGGGTTCTGTGGGTTTGATGGACAGGACCAATCCCAGGCCCTGGCCCAGCAAGCCAGGAATAAAGGCATGAATAAGAAGGGGCCATGCATATAGGAAGATAATTCAAGTGTACCCAGAGTGGTCAAACACTCCAGACTCTATAAAACAAGCAACATGAATGCTGTTCATGACCCCTGCCTTGGCAACTCAAACCATTTCTAGGTTATACAAAGCAAGACATGTTGCCTCACCTGTATCCAGAAGGCACTAAACAATGGCATCAGAGTGAGGCAAAGGTGGAATTTGCCAGGGCTATGCTACAGAACAGTATTTTGAACACCTGCCCACCACAAGTTGCCTAACATTCAGAGCAGGGAGAAGGCAGCAACCTTGGCACAGCAAGGCACAATGGCTGCCTAAGCCGGAGTGGGGGGGGAATGGGGAAAGAAGTCACAGCTTGTGCAAATTCAAGCACTCTGTGCACACATACAGCCCTACTTAAAGTTAGGCCTAACACTTAGGTGACTGCTACTCCCTTGTTAATTAGGGGCTGTACTTACTGCTGTGGTAGTGGCTGATTTCTCCTTCCACTGAATGACTTTCATTTATCTTGCCCTCAGTGCATACAGCAAGGGATCCTACAGAGTACACTAGAGGTCCTGATGCACCTGTATTCATAAGCAATTACTACTCTGATGTGCTGCTAA
>NW_017729029.1:38576653-38595570 GCF_001723915.1 Gavialis gangeticus
TTACTGCTGTGGTAGTGGCTGATTTCTCCTTCCACTGAATGACTTTCATTTATCTTGCCCTCAGTGCATACAGCAAGGGATCCTACAGAGTACACTAGAGGTCCTGATGCACCTGTATTCATAAGCAATTACTACTCTGATGTGCTGCCGTATTTAGCGGTTGGGATAAATTTTTACATGGTTTATGAACTAATTTCTCCCCTCTCCTCCCCTGCCAAGATTTAGTATGGATTGGTTAGGGTGAAAGGGTTTGTGGAGGCCAGAACTACTGCTGCATGGACAAAGAACAGCACAAATGCTGCAAACTAGGAAGTTTTCTCCAGAAGCTACTTTATTCTGCAATTTCAATCATGCAATCCAGCTGTGACAGCACAGCAAAACAACATATTTACAAAACCAAGGGCAAGAGGTTATGGGGTGAATGTGCATCTCTCTGGGATCCCCATTCTCCTTCATTTTCTTCAGTCTGCAAAGGACTGATGGGGGAGCAGGAGAAAAGAAAACTGCCCCAAGGGTGGCACTGTCAAAACCTGCAACACAGCACAGAGTGGGCAGTGCAGGGATGGGCTGCTGAGTCAGTCTTTCTTGAGCCCTTGTATATTCAGTGGAGGTTACATGAAGGAACTGCTGGTCTGCACAACTTGTTTCCTCTTTTGCTGGGAAGAGACTGGCCTTGCCCTGCCCCATCTTTCAGAAGTGAACCTTGCGCTCTCCTCCATACATTGGGATGATCACTCCAACCTCCTTCAAATCTTCCTCTGCAGGTCCTGAAATGACATGGACATTCTTTGCTTTCCCCAGGTTTGTCCACCACTGAGGATCCTGGTCACTCAACTCTGTCCCATTAGAATGCGACTAACCAAGACTGTTCATTGCAAGCAAAATGCCCTGAACTGATGTGAGTGTTGAGGATGCGAGTAAAGGCGTGCAAAGCAGTGTCTGAGGGAGGAAAGGTGGAAGAGCCTGCCCTGAATGGTGCCGGAAAGACCGAATGAATGAAAGAAAGGGCCATATGCACTTCTGCAGGTCCAAAACTGGATCATGGGGGAGACATACAAAGGCACATGCTAATTAGCATGTGTCACAGCAGACTCAATTGGGCCTGCAGAGAATCTGCTGGAGCATGTTAATTAGCGTGCTCCAGCAGCCTCTGCATCACACCTTTTCAGCATCTCCACATTTCAAAATGGCTCATTTGATGAGATTTATTTAAATCAACCCACCACCATTTTGAAGCATGGAATGCTGAATACATGTGATGCTGCAAGCGCTTTAATTACAGCGGCTCTGAAAGCCTACACCTAGACATGGAGTAGCAGCCAGAAAGGCAGTGTGCTGGCCAGGGCTACCAAGGAGGTGGCCAGAGTTGAAGGATTACTGGGAAGGGGCTTGGCAGGTTACAGAGATGTGGACACTTTCACTGTCATGGAAGACTCCCTCTGCCTTTGAAAATGGTTAATGGCAGCAAGCATGTTACCTCAGACCCTCTCCCTGACCACGTGAGGCTAGCCTGCCCATTGGTACAGCAGGCATTACAACAGAGAATTGCGTACCTGGCATGGAGGACCCTTCATTCCATGACTCCTCCTCCAGCTGTTCAACCAGCATCACCTCTGTCATGTCTGGATCCCTGGAGTCCCCAAAGAGACCTTGCAATCCCAGCAAGATCTCTGCCATTGCCCAGACTGGCTTTGTGGTGTCCTGGTTTAGAATCATTGCTGTCCTCCATGGCTCTCATCACAGCACTGCATGCAGCCTCTGTGCTACCCAACAGCACATCAGGCTGCATGGAAAAGTGAGTAGGGAGGGTTCAGGTCCAGCTCTTTAGATATTGAGTTCACTTTCCATCCTACACCTGAAGCATGGCCCCAGCTTTATCTGCATCAAAACTACAGTCCCTCCACATCCTCATGGCTCAGCCCTCTGCTCCAAGAACTTACCTTCTCAGTTATAAAGCTCACTGATATAAAACTGCTGGACCAGCCCCTCAGGCCTGGTTCCAGTATGCTCTCTTCCAAGCCACACTAGCAGCTGAAGCAAAAAAAAGCTCAACTGGTACTGGAGTCTACTGCAATAAACACCATGTACACATCAGTGCCAGTACCTGTGCTCCACTACTTATGCAGGCAATGGATTTATTATGACCTCTGTATTAGGCAGTGCATAGCAAGCAGACAACTGGGGCCACCTACACAGTGGCCAGTGCACACAAGAAGGTGGGAACAGGACTCAGCACAATCAAAGCAACTATGCCAGCAAACTCCTGCCCACAGTGGCTGGGAACAGAACTCTAAAGTGAACAGGTCTCATTCAAAGAGAAGTGTGACAGCAAATGCATTACTGCATGGGGAGGGGGGTGGGGGGTGGAGTTGACAGCCATTCTCTTCAGCACACCTTGAACAACTCCTCTACAGTAGAGGAACCTTCAGATTCTACTGGCCAGGAAATACTACAGAGAAATGTAAAAAGACTTACAAAGGCCATACTTCTATCCTCTTCTGCAAGAGCCATAATGCTGTCACATCTCCTAGGCATAAGGGACAACTCCCTCACCTCAAGGAGGTGACTGACAGCTCTTTGCCTCCCCTCCAAGTACAGAAGATGGTGTGTCCCCCCACTTCTCTCAAGAAGGGGCTGCGAGCCCACCCCACCCATCCTTCCAGAGACCCGTCCTGGGAAATACTTACTTGCCATGCTGCCTCCCTCAGACACTCAGGGCTGTCACCTACCTGTTGAGAAGAAAACAGGAGAGTCAGGAATTGCACAAAGCCTCAGCGTGGCAGCCCCTTGATTCCACCAAATTGGAAGGAAAGCTAGCACTTTCTGGGGCCCAGGTTGGGGAAGCCTACTACAGTTCTTAGCTACATGCTCTTCCTCCCTGAGAAACTCTGATTTATTCAACATTTCCTAAAGGCATCTTTAGTACCTGCCATGATAAGCAGCCTGGCAGCTGACCCTGGAGCCTTTTCCAGATCATCCAACCTGCTTTCAGCCCTCCCAGCGTGCACTTCCATTCAGCCTCTGCTCCCTGTATCACAGCTCCCCATTCTGAGGTGTGACCCCAGAATGCCCTAAGCAACAGACCCTAAAGTCAACAGAAATTCCCATGTTCAACTCTCTGGGAACAACATGCACCACTTCAGCCAGGAATGAGGAAAAAGCACATCCTCATGGCTTGTTACTCATCAGTTGTGCAGAAGATAAAGCACACATCCCAGTCCGTACCTTTTACCCAGTTGCCTCTTATCGTCTAGCCTTAGGAGGGGAGGGGGAAAGAAACATGCAAGCTCACAAAAAGTGCTTTTCAGGTTGTGTCTAACACCCAGCTCCATCCTGCGGTCAGGCAGAGAGCTCCTCCTTGCCAGGGAAAGCTCTTCCTACTGGTTTGAGAGCACAGAGCCCAATCCTGCAACCTGCTAAATAGCCTCAGCTCTCAAACTTGAGAGGGATCAAGGTCACTCAAACAGTTCACAGGATCAGCCCTGTAAAATACGAACCCTGGTTGCCTAGAAGCATGCAGAACCCAAAGCCAGCCAACATTCTGAAATCAAGTAAGATCACCTCACCAGAGGAGAGGTCTGATGACAGTTGGCTTACAAAGCTTGCAGTCACCAAGCTACTGGGCTGGAAAAATGGCCCTGAAACTTACTAGCTTTAGGATTAATACCCAGGCAGATGACAAGGGAACACTCCTACACAAGCCCTGCCTGGTTTGATAGTTTCTAGGGGTAGGGACCACCTGTTTGTTCTGCATTTATACAGCAACTAGCAGAAGTGCACACTGGCCCACACGTTGAGCTCCTGGACACAAATACTAGAAACAAATGTCTTAAAAATCCAGGAATTTCATCTTTCCAGCAGCAGAAAGCAGCTGTTTCTGATCTCGGAGAAACATGGAGACTGATCCTCACAAGCCGCCTTTCTGCTTACCCCTACTGCGCCTACCACTCAACACCACAACTCCATTCCTTCAACATGGCAGCAGTCCCTGTACTAAGAATGATTAGAAAAAACAGAGTAAGTCTGCAGATGATCAAAGTAAAGCTTTCCAAGGCATGGAGCAATGGCGCTCGCAGTCTGCAAAAAGACTGACTGCAGAACTCAGGCTGGAACTGAGCTAAGGAGATAATAAGTGTGAGAACTGCCTGCTCACATGCCACCACAGTCAAGTGCAGGTGCTTTTAGGGCTGGAAAATTTGTTTTTGTCCCTCTCTTTTTCTAAACCTCTGGACGAGCAACCCAGGAAAGAAGCTATGACATGAAGTGGCAAAGCCCTGGGATCCTGAAGTGTCCTCCAGGATCTTCCCTGAAAAACAAGATGGTTGCTGATGTCAGCCCTGAGCAGAAACAACCCTGGCTACTATTTCCTTAGTCCTGTTTTCATTAAGAAAAAAAAAATCCATGTGATGAGGGAAGGGTGGGTGCAAGGAGAGGGCTGCCCACAGATCCCTGTCCTCTCCTGCACTTCCAAGTGACATGTAGCTTTATACCTGTGTCCCCTCTGAAGCCCACCCTGCCAACGCTGGGACAATGCCGGGGGGGGGCATGCCACTGTTCCAGCCCGACCCTAGAGAGGGACCGGGCTGGGGCAGCTCGCGGGCAACCCCCACTAGAGCAGCTAGGGGCTGGCAGCGGGCGGCCGCGCTCCCACTGGAGACCCTCCCCCACCCACCCGTGCACGCGGCTGCGGGGCCCTTCAGCGTGCGACGCCTCCCCGGGGCTCCTCCAGCCCCTTTCCGTGCCCGGCGCCTCTTTTCCACCCCTGGCGGGGGGTGCAGTTTCCCCCCCGCGGAGGATCTTCCTGGCCGGGGGCGGACAAGCCTGGTCCCCGCCCCCGCGTGCTTCCCTCCGCTATAAATACCGCGGCCACAGCAGGTTGCCATGGCGACAGCGAGGAGGCGGCAGGGATGCGCCGCTAGGCTGCTGTTGCCGCTGCCCGCCCCTGCGCTGGGGCCACGCGGCGGCCCCGGAGCTCCCGTGGGGGGTGGGGGGAGGAGAAGCGGAGGCTGCTGACTCGTGGGGGAGGGGCCCCGAGACCGGGGAGAGGGCGAGGAAATGCCTGCCTGCCTACCTGCCTGCCCTGCCCTGGCCTGGCTCCCGCCCCCGCCCCGAGTACCTCATGCCCCGCGGCGCGTCCAACCGGCAACTCCCACCCGAGCCTCAGCAGCCGCCACCCGCTGAGAGAAGGGGGCGGAGTCGCGCCGCCCGCCTTGACCAACACCAAAACAAGACGGTGGCAACGAACCAATCACACGGACGCTAAGGCGGTGGCGCTCCTTCCCATCTGCCCAATCGCGGGGCGCGGAAGAGGGGCGCCGCCTTCAGTTGTAACCAGTCGTGGGCTGGGAAGGTGGGGCCTTGCCCCTGCCGCGTCCAATCAAAGATGCTCTGGCAGGGGTTGTTTAAGAGTGGGGTGCGGGGGCTGCTGTCTCTGGGGTTTGGTGGTGCTAGTGGCGTCTGAGCTCGAGGCGGGGCGCTCGCCGGGGGGAGCCGGGAGCCCCGCCTGGGCCGCGCTGTGCGGGGTTTCCTCTGCTGCTGCCCGGGTGGGGAGGTAGGTGCGCTCTGGATGCCGCCTTCGTCCGGGCAGCCACTCTGCTGCCAGGCGCTTGGTGCGGCCCTCTGCGCTCGGGTCCTGCTGGAAGAGAGTGCGGGTGCAACGGGCCGGCCCTACCTGCTGGACCCCTGCACTCATCGGGCCAGCTCCAAGCATGCTGCCTTGCTAGGAGGCGGTGAAGTCGGCAGGCAGCTGCTTTTGGGTGCAACAGAAAGTTCAGGCAGTGGTTGGTTAGCCAAGGGTGTTACCTGTATCGATGTCTGTTCAGCTTCTTTAATAGTAATATTAATAATAAATGTATTTCATGTTCCAGGTCAAATCAGTTCCAAATCGTATCAATTTGAGCAGAATTCAGTTGTTCCAAACACCATGTATGGTGCTATAACCATAAGATGGGTAAGACTGACTCCATCATGGAAGGCCATGGGCCATTTACTCACGGAGATGGGAGCACAGGTGGTATTTTCCTCCATCCCCCTGGTAAGTGGACGGAGTAGACGCTACGAGGCCTGTATCGGTGTAGTTAACTGGTGTCTTTGGAGCTGGTGCTACGAGGCGGGCTTTGGATTTCTGGACAATGACCCATATTTCTGGGCTGAGTGCATGCTGGGGTGGGATGGACTACATCTCTCACTCAAGGGTAAATGCATTTTTTCCTCTAGGTTGGCTGATCTCATTTGGCAGGCTGTAAACTAGCTTTGTTGGGGGAAGGGGCCACCCAAGGAGAAAGGGATGTTTTGCCAACTAGCAAGGTGACAGGAGAAACAGAAACCCAGGTAAGCAACAACAGGCACAGCAGTCCTGGGAGCAGGGGGGAGGTACATGCACTCTCAGGAGGCCTCACATGTCTGTACACTAATGCACGTAGTATGGGGGGCAAGCAGGAGGAACTTTGCCTTCTGATAGCAGGGAAAAATCCAGACTTAGTGGGGCTCACAGAAACCTGGTGGGATCCTACCCATGACTGGGTGGTGGGCATTCAAGGATACATACTATATAGAAAAGACAGGACTGAAAGGAAAGGTGCGGGGGTCGCCCTCTATGTCAAAGAGCAACTCACATCGTCAAGAATTAGCCTTGGGGCAGAGGAAGAGGCACTATGGGTCAAATTTCAAGAGGGGGCAAGGCAAAAGGGATCTTACAGTGTGTTTCAACTATAGAGCACCCTGCCAAGGGGTTGAGTTGGACCAGGATTTCTCAGTACAGCTTATGGAGGCAGTTGGGTCTAGGGATGTCATTGTCATGAGGGACCTAAACTATCCAGATATCTGCTGGGAGGAACAGTCAGCCAGGTCTGACCGTTCGCGTAGGTTTCTAGCTGAAATACAGGACCACCTTATCTAGGAGGTTCACAGCCCCGCTAGGGGAGATGCCTTGCTGGACCTGGTCTTGGCCACTGGGGATGACCTGCTGAGGGGACTGCAGGTCCTTGACCACCTGGGTGACAGTGATCATCGCCTGCTGGAATTCACCATCCAGCGCAGGATGTTGAGGGCTTATACCAAGACTAAACCCCCTGACTTCAGAAGGGCCAACTTCAATGAATGTAGGAGATTAGTGAGGGAGGTGCTGAGGGCCCAAAATGTAGAGGATATGGGAATCCATGAGGGATGGTCATACCTTAAGGGGACGATCCTCCAGGCTTAGAGTATGACAGTCCCTGAGAGAAAGAAGAGGGGAGGTAAGAGAGCTCTGAAACCCCCATGGCTCAGCAAAGGCATTCGAGAATGCCTGAGGGCCAAAAGGGAGGCGTAAACCCGGTGG
Organism: Gavialis gangeticus; assembly: GCF_001723915.1. Lineage (NCBI taxonomy): Eukaryota > Metazoa > Chordata > Crocodylia > Gavialidae > Gavialis > Gavialis gangeticus. The sequence continues at coordinate 38,583,972 of NW_017729029.1, forward strand.
AAGAGAGGGGTTATCATCAAGGAGGAATACTCCTCCTTGGCCCATGAGTGTAGGAGGGCCATTAGGAAGGCCAAGGTGGGGGTGGAGCCCAGACTAGCGACCAGGATTAAGGACAACAAAAAGTCCTTCTTCAAATACATTGGGAGTAAGAAGAGGGCACCGGGTAATGTAGGGCCCCTGTTAAACTCAAATGGTAATCTTGTGGCTATGCCAGATGAGAGCCGAAATTTTTAACAAGTTCTTTGCCTCTGTTTTCTTAGACAGGGACCAGGACAGCTCTCCAGGTAGGGGCAATCTTGGGGATAGCACTGCCAGGCCTTGGGTCTGCGCAGAAGTAGTTGGGGATCTTCTGGAAGGGGTGGATGTTTTTAAATCTGTGGGCCCTGATGCTCTCCACCCACCGGTGTTGAGGGAGCTGGCGGGGGTCATTGCTGTGTGCCCTTAGCCCGGCTATACAAGCGATTGTGGTCCATGGACCAGGTGCCCAGAGATTGGAAACTAGCTAATGTGGTTCCCTTTTATAAGAAAGGGAGAAAGGAAGACTCAGGAGACTATAGCCCCATAAGCCTCACATCAGTCTTGGGGAAAATCCTTGAAAAAATTATCAAGGATCACATCTGTGAGGGGCCAGCAGGGGAGATCATGCCCAGGGGAAATCAACATGGGTTCATCAAAGACAGGTCCTGCCAGACCAACCTGATGGCCTTTTATGACCAGGTAACTAAATCACTGGATGATGGTATTGCCGTGGATGTAGTCTTTCTGGACTTTAAGAAGGCCTTTGACACTGTCTCTCACCCCATTCTCATTAATAAATTGAGCAACTGTGGCACTGATGCCTACACATTTGGATGGGTCAAAAATTGGCTGATGGGGCGCCCCCAGAGAGTGGTGGTGGATGGGTCGTACTCGACCTGGCAGGATGTGAATAGTGGGGTCCCCCAGTGCTCGGTCCTGGGGGCCTACACTGTTCAACATCTTCATCAGCGACTTGGACGATGATTGGCAAACTTGGACAACATGTTTTCCACCAGGAAAACACATTGTCCAAGTTTGCTGATGACACCAAGATGTGGGGAGAGGTAGGCACACTCGAAGGGAGAGAGTGGCTGCAATTGGATTTAGACAGACTACAGAAGTGGGCAGATGGTAATAGGATGGGGTTCAATGTAGATCAATGCAGGGTGCTGCACCTGGGGAGAAGGAATCCACAGCATACATACAAGCTAGGGAGCTCCCCCCTTGTGAGCACAGAAGTGGAAAGGGATCTTGGAGTCATTATTGACTCCAAGATGAACATGAGCTGCCGATGCCAGACCGCAGCCAGCAAAGCCAACCACACCTTGTCATGCATCCAAAGATGCATCTCAAGCCAGTCCAGAGAGGTGATACTCCCCCTCTATGCAACATTGGTCTGGCCACAATTGGAGTACTCCATCCAGTTCTGGGCACTGCACTTTAAGAAGGATGTGGCCTGCCTTGAGAAGGTTCAGAGGAGGGCCACCTGCTTGGTTGGAGGGCAACAGGGCAGGCCCTGTGAGGAGAGGCTGAGGGACCAGAACCTGTTCAGCCTCAGCAAGCAGAGGCTGAGGGGCGGGACTTGGTGGCTGTCTACAAACTCGTTAGGGGAGAGCAGCAGCAAATAGGAAGAGTCCTATTCCCCCCACAGCAGCACCTGGGGTGATGGGGAACAATGGCCAGAAGCTGCTGGAGAATCGGTTCAGGTTAGAGATTAGGAGGCACTATTTCACTGTTAGGGTAGCTAGAATCTGGAACCAACTTCCTAGGGAAGTGGTCCTCACTCCTATCTTGGGTAAATTCAAAAAGAGGCTGGATGAACACCTGTCTGGGGTCATGTGATCCCAGCGTGTGCTTCAGCCAGTGGTGGGGTGTTAGACTAGATGATCTATTCATGTCCCTTCTGACCCCTACTATGAAACCAGCCAGCATCCTCCATCCCAGGCTCTTACCCTGGGACTTCAGATACTCCCAAATTCATTGGCAGGCATCCTACATGCAGACCTGAGCCCAGAGAGCTTGGGATTCAGCTGCCCTCACTTGATCTTAGTTCACAAAGACTTTTTTTTTTTTTTTTTAAGGAAAAGTTTGTTGTGTTCCAAGACAAATCAGCCAAATCTATTTCAGATCCATGAATCATTTAAGAACCATATATGGCCCTACTACCAGCAGACATCTTCCACCTCCACCTGGAGATTCGAATGTTTCCAGATCATTTGGTGGGCATTCTACGTGCAGACCCAAGCCCAGATGCTTGGGGTTCAGATGCCCCTAGGTTTTGCTTGCCCTCGGCCATATGGCTGCAGAAGCAAGCTAAGGAGGAGTCTCCCAGTTCCATAAAGTGGGTGCAAAGCCAAGATCTTCCCAGTGGAAGAAAGTGTGGGAATTACGCTTTCCCACTGGAAGAGAAAGTGGGAGGGATACATGACTTCTGTGGGTACTACCCCATGCCAGAAAGGTGGCTAACCCCTGTCCCTGGGAAAACCATCATGGTGATTGACAGAGGTGATTGATCATCACCTCCCCTGCAAGGTGATCTGAGTCTAGGCTTTGCTGCCTCAAGCACCCTGCAGGGGCTTTTTACTGCAAGTGCCCTGGCCACGTCCTTGCCGCTCACAGAGGGTGATTACCACCATCAAGCCTCTGAGTACCGAGCTCACAGGCATTGCCCAGAGATTTCTTGCCCTTTTTTTGCTCATTCTCCTCTTTAGGTCTCCTTAGCTCTCTTAGGTCTCATTTGCCTCGGATCATTCAACTGTCCAGTTGCTGAGGTTCTCTTAGATCTTAGCAGCAAAGGAAGATGGGCTGCTAATTTAGCTGTATGATTGCTTTTAAAGAAGCACAAGGAAACTTGAAACCTGGACGATGAGTGCTCCTGGTCTGATCTGTGCTCACAGCTTCTCTGTTTGATTCTCTTTGCATAGCAGGTCTGTGATCTACAGTTGACAAGCTGCTGAGATATGGAATGTAACAGATCTCAACAGAAACTGTCCACTGGTCTGGGACTGAAGGGTAACCATGAGCTTGACTTGTGCCTCCTGCCCATAGTTGCTGTATAGCAGGGGCAGGCAAAATATGGCCCACTAGCCACATCTGGCCCTGGCCCATGGAGCATCATTGTAGTGTGAGTGTGTTCGTAGGGTGAGTCCCACATGCACACCCCACCGTGCACATGCACCAACACCCCTCCTTCACACTACCATACACACAGACCCAGAACACCCACACACCTTCACATCCCAGCCACCCTCCCCTGCACACACAGCCCCCCATAAGCCCCATACCCACCCACATGCTTCCTCACCCCACACCTGTCCACCCTCCAGACACATCCGCATCCTCCCCACATACCACCCACAGCCCCCGACAAACCTATACCCACCCCCCTATAATATACAAGAGTAAGACTGCATTTTAAGCTATTATATACAATTACCTCTATGTACACTACACAAACGCATGTAAACCAGGACAAAAGTATCTTTTTAAATCAAATTAATGAATGTTTTAGATATTCTAAAAAGTGAATATAATTTGGTATTTTTCTGGTTCTGAGATAGCCAAACCCTTTGCTGAAAGGCATACTTCCATGGGCAAAGGGAGAAACTTCTGGTGGCAAAGGTCAGGGGTTAGGGGCAGGACTTCCAGTCACAAGATGGCAACCAAGGGGCAGAGCTACCCATGTGGCCCTCAACAGCTTGCCAAAACTTGCTAATCAGCCCTCCAGCCAAAATAATTGCCCACTCCTCCCCTGTAATCTCCTGCAGTGGATCTAGCGTTGTACACATGAACATTGCACAGACTAGATTTTAACTCTCAGTGCAGTCCATAAAAAAAAAAAAAAAAAAAACTCCCACTAAAGTCAGTAGGAGTCAAATCAAGCCTAACAGGGGCTTGATCCTGTGAAATAAATTCACTCCGAGTAAAAAGAGCCTAGTACGTAATGGGAAGAAAACAGGTCTATTTGTTGGTGAAACAAGCCTTATGAAAAATTAAAAACTGAACACTGCCAGGTGCCTTTGGAAATGCCTGAGCCGCTGCCTAGCTTCTCAGAGCCCTAGCTTGAACTGTTCTCCATGGCATGCTGCCTGCCTCATTTTTTTCCTAAGATATTTGTGGTTCAAATGGGGCTGGGGACTGTGCTAGAAAGTGGCCAAGCAGAGGGACAGGCACCTTTACCTACAAATGAGAACTGATGTCAACACTGCTGATGGATACTCAGGATTTGGCTTTGCAAAAGCAGAGGGAGAGGCAAGCAGCTAAGTCCTTGGAGTTGCTGGCCCAGGCCCAAGGCTCCCCGCATTTGGGACAGCCTAGTGTTCAGCAGGGTCATCAATCTTTAATCCAGAGCACAAGGTATTTCTTTGTGAGTTTCATGTGTAGCTGAACCAAAGCTGGAAGGCGAGACACCCTCAGAAGGTTTGGGAACTAGCTTCGCCACTGGAAAACAATATCTCAAGAGTCTGACAGTCTTGAACTTTGCAACATTCATCCTCTCCCTCCTCAACACTGCCCCCTCCACCTCAAAATTCAGCAAGGCGGGGAAGTGTGCTACTTCTAGTGCTCACTAGGGGTCAGCAGGAGCTCATGCTGGAAAAGAAATGGATACCACAACTGGAAAAGAGATGGAAAACCAACACTGCTTCAGGGGATATGATTATCTTCCCCTCTCCCATATAAGCTCAGTTAATGGCTGTGGTGTTTTCAGAACTGTGCCTGTTTTGCTGCAGAGGTTCAGTTTCAGTGCAGAGGTGCATGCACAAATACAGTGCAGTATGCTACAAGCACAATCCCAAACCTAGCACCATCTCTAAACAGGAGAAAAGGTCACCCCTGTGGGATGCTGCAGTGTATTCTGTTTCAGGGTTACACAATGCAGTAGGAAGCCCCTGGCTGGAGTTGCACCATGGGCAATGCTGGGCCATTGGAGGTGATGGTTAAAATGCCACAAGGTGCAAATCCATGTTCCACTGCAATGAGGACCAACCTTTTTTGGCAGATATGCCACACATTAAGCCCAATGCCCTTGAGTGCCACTCTGATCCACTTCCCCTGCTCAATTTGCTGCTCTTTCTGCTCCTTGCCCTGTTCCATGTTCTGCTCCCTGCCCTATCTGCCATTGTGCTGCCTGCCACCTACCCGGTCTGCAATGTGCCATACATAGTCTGTCAGCTTGTCAGATGTGCCACAGGTTGTCCTCCCTTCTACTGCATTGGCACAATGCAGCTCACAAGCAGTGATGGTGGCACTTTGTTTGCTGGGTAGCACAAGGGCTGCCTAATAAGCTGAGTCAAGGTGAGCAAAGGTTTAAGAGTGGTATCCCTGGGAGCGAGTTGTGAGTATGGAGCCAATCACCTTCAGTTAGCTGGTTCTACCACAGTCCAGGAGAGCATGGGGTGGAAACCTCGCCAGGTGCTGTCTGTTTGGTAGCCTAGGAAATGAAACAAAGCACCTTGCTGTCCTGTCTATTGGGCTGCCATAGTCTGATGCAAAGGGCTGTGCTGCCCCTTCAGTCTCAAATAAGCCCCCAACACTCTCCTTTGCTTCCTTGCTAGATGGGAGGATGTTCTCACAGCTGGATCATGTCTTCAGACTATCAGACATCCTGCGCACTGTTCCTAGACTAGCTGGTCTCTAAACAGGAGCCAAAGGATTGAGATCTTAAAAGCAGTGTCTTTCCTTCCTTTTTCATTCTCTGCTATATTGTATTCTTGGCAAAGCATCAGACACCAGGGAACATTCAACCCAGCCTTAGCCCTCCAGCCCAGAGCAGCACTGGTGTCATCACTCCATCTGCTCAGGCAGCCTGGTTCACTGCGTGGGGCAGCAGCTGCTATTGCTGGAATGGAAATCCATGTCCCTCAGGGCACGGAGACAGTTCCTGAGGTAACCAGCACCCTGAAAACTTGTAGAGGAAAGAGATGAGCCCCTGGGGGGTGCAGGATTTCCAGGGGATGGTGCTGAGCCGTTGGTCTTTGGGCTCAGGCCAAGTCACTGAGTGTCTTGGGCTCTGACTGGATTTTTTTCTCTTTGGCTGGAAAGTGCCAAATTCCTCAGGAAAACAAATGTAAAAATGCATGGGGGAGGAGGGAGAAGGTGTCCTGGACTTCTTTATTTTACTGCTTCTTGGTCCAATGTAGATTTTTCCATAAGCATGAGGGTATTTTCCTCTCATCTGTCAGTACCACAAGCTGCTTCAGGATCTGAAACCAAGCTGGGGCTGGCTGGTGAATCACCCAGGATGAAAGATTCTGCAGCCGCAACAGAGTGACAAAGGCCTAGATGATGCATGAGCCAGAGTATGCTCAGCAGGGAAAGCTATTTGGGGCCCTCTGAGGCAGGACTGTCCTGGTGGATACCCACACAGGTGCCAAACCCATATAGCTGGTTATTGTGGGACCTGTCGGTATATGGACGCTTAGCTCACAGCCCAAGAGGCCTGTTTGGATGTTGGCTTCAACACACTAAGGTGGGCACTGTGAGGTAGGGGAAGAGTGGCCCTCACATAGGACTTCTCTGAACTATGCCTGCACAACTGTAGATGCCTGGCTGCACATAGTCTGAAATGGGGGGGGGATCTCTCCTCCCTGTCCCCAAAGCCAGGAGCCCCAGCTCCTTTGCTCCACTTCTGTAAGAGTCCACTTCCAGCTGCAGTTCCACAGAACCTAGACCCCATCTGGCATAAGTGACTGCACTACGCACCTGCTTCAGAGAGGCACCAGCAATGATGTAAGCTGCTTTCCTACAGTCCTCAGGTACACATTGGAGGAGCCAGCCCAAAGATAGCCTCCTCCAAGGGAAGTGACTTCCAAGCCCACTGGAAACCACCTCCCTCAGGAGCCAGGATGTGACACAGACAGAGGTAAGACAGTCAGTGACAGAAGCAGGACTAGCCCTCTGCTCTTGATCCCAGCCAGGAGCACCAGACCACACTTTCTGATCTTTCTTTGGGCTGGCCCTCAGCCTTGCTGCATTTGGCCACAAGATGGGGCTATTGGAGCGGTTTGATATAAAATGTTGAGTCCCAGCAGATGCTATGCTCTAAAGTCAAAGCATGCTGAGAACTGGGGACCCTCAGTGCAGCCTCCTTACCCCCCAGATACCATCCCATTCCCATTCAAGGCAGCCCAGTGCCTAGCCAATGGCCAGAAATGCTGGCACCGCCTTGCTCCTTCCTGTGCTAGGGCATCAGCTGGCAACAGAGGCCCTTCCAGTTCCATGGCCCCTTTACCACTCTGGGATCAAGTCTCCAGCCAGTCACTTCCCACGTAGGCTGAGCTCTTCCTGGTGCCTAGAAGACGCAGCCAAACCAAGGGTCTGAGCAAAAACAGCTCCTAATGTGGAGGTTGCTGCTGCCTCTTGGTCTCCAGCCATACTCCAGCCTTCCCCCACTTTGGCATAGGATGTTGTGATGATTTTGCCCCATCCCCCCTGGAACCCCTTCCTGTCCTCTACTGTGAGGAACAGACTTCCTGGTGATGGGATAAAGAAGACATTTCCCAGGACCCCTGAGGTTACAGCATCTTAAACTTTATTGCATGCTTCAGCCCAACATACACATTAGCCACTGGAATACCAAGGCTCAGGCCCAATGTAAGTGTGGGAGCTTCCAAGCTCTGCCTGGGCCCCACAACTCACAACCTTCCAGGCAGGGCTCTGGGCCCTCACTCTTCTCCCTGACCCTCTCAGAAAGGCTCTGGTACAACAGGACAGGCCCATCCCACCCACACCTCTCACAGGACATTGGATATGCTCAGGAGTGGTCATAATCTGAAGCACAGATGGGGCCCTACACCTTTGGCAGAGATGTTGGCACACCCTGCTGTGATGCCTACAGATGCCTACTCCTGGAACACCCTGAAGTGAACTGCACCCCCTGCTGGAGACCTACAATGCTGTTCCCCATCCCACTTCCAACCATGGTGAGGATTTCCCCTCTCAGTGCCAGCTGCTTTGGGTCAGGTCCTGAGTACTGCAATAGCAAATGGCCAGGTCTGCTAGATTCCCTTTGCACTCATGCATGCCCCCAGTGGGAGGGAACCCTGTGGGTGACAGCCACTTTTCAACCAGCCAGTGTAAAGTCTCAGCTCTGCACGAGAAGGAGGCCACAATTTGCCACTCTGGCTGGGTCTTTCCCACGTGTGCTGGGTGCCTCAGGGTTCATTTCAGACAGGGCTGGCAGGCATCTACCCCATGCAATAGCATCATCTCCCCTGCTTGCTTCCCCGTATCCTCCACCTGCCTTTCCTCCCCCCCGTACTCCTCTTCCTCCACCTCCTCCTCTTCCTCCTCGCTGTCAGAGTCCTCATAGAGGTTGATGGTGGCTTGCACTGGGAAGTTCTCCAGCAGTTTCTCGCCCTCGCTGTACAGGTAGTCAAAGGACTTGGACTTCGGCCAGAAAAGTCTGGGGGAAAAACAGGCTTGAGAAATACAAGTTCTCTCACTTCCTCCTGGTAACAGCTAAGGGGAGGGAAGGCCCAGCCTGTCCTGCCAGGGGCCCTGTCTGGGACAATGGACGGTATGGGAGGGCATTAGAGAAGGGCAGGGACAGGGCTGGCTGTGAGAAGTAGTGGAGTAGCAGGAGCGGCAAGTCAGGCATGAGGACACTAGGAAAAGGGGGGCAGGGCTGGGAGAGCAGGGGGAGCTTCAGCATTGCTGCTTGTGTGAGATTGACATGACTGTAGCCAGCACCATTGGCCCCTCATTTCCAGGAGCTCTAAACTCCCCCATCAATGACAGGAAGCAGGCACCAGCACATGGGGTCCATCCTGCACACGTACCTGACAGGGTGCCGGAAAAGCGCCAATGCTTTGCTGGGCTCATCATCCTCCATCACCTCACCACCATAGGCCTTGGGAAACAAAAAGCAGGGGTTGGGATGTGCCATTTGCAATACACACACCACAGTCCTGCCCCAGAGTGAGGTTAGTGGTGGTGCAAGGGTTGGGTGAATGTAGCTGGTGCAATGGGCTCAAATGGAGAGGACTTGGATGCAACCAAGACAAGGAACAGTTCAGCTGAACAGTAGGAACAATCCCCTTGTCCGTCGGTTCCATCAGCCTGGAGCCAGCTCCTAAGTGGAGCAGCCACAGCCCCGTCACTTGAGTGATTAACCCTAGAGGAGAACTGAGCTCTATCCAGAGTAGTGGCCTGTCTCTGAGAGGAGCCAGCACCAACTTCATCAGAGAGTGAAACACTGAATGGTTTTTCCCTCCCATCAGGGACAGCCCTCTCCTGCCAATGGGCACTGGATGGCAGGTGCCCCCAGGCTCAAGGGCTCTTGTTGAATTCCTTTGATTGTGTGACCTATGCTAATGCAGGAAGTTCTTGATGCAAAGTGAATCCAGTTGGATAGTGCTAAAGCCCTTGGCCTTGGCAGCAGCCTTGGAAATTCACTGCCACAGGATATAACCAGCTCCAGATCTGCATCTTCCCCACATCCCCTTGTTCTTGGGTTAGATCCAGGCCAGCCCCAGCCCCAGCCCCAGCCAGTTCACTGCAAGGACCAGCTGTATACTGGCAGGGACAGGAAATCTCCACACAGGCCTTGCCAGCTCTAGATGCTACCATGTTGGGTGTTCCCCAGAGACTCTCACCAGGGAGCAGTCAGGGATCAAGAAGAAGCTCTGAGGAGTGACAGGATGAGAGGAAAAGGAGGGAAGTTTTGGCTAAATAGTAGGGAAAGCCTCAAGACTAGGAGACCATGGAATCTGTCTCAGGGAGGGGTGGGCTTAGTGCCTCAGGGGCTGCACTGCAGGCATGATGTGAGGGGCCAGATGCCCTCTTGAGGCTTTCCATCTCCCCTGGATCTGTGCATCCTCTGCCTGGCACCATTCTCCCCAAAGCTGACAGGACAGGGTTAAGGGAACTTAACCAGTGAGAACACACTGGTCACTCCCTGCCCCTCAGGAGATTGCACACAGCCAAGTAGGCTGCCCATACTGCATGGCCCACAGAGCAGATGCCAACCCCATGATGGGGTTGAACCTGCTCCCTAGGCCCCAGGGTAGCCACAAGGACCCCGCAGCCTTCACCCCACTGGCAAGACTGAGGAGAAAATGAAGGCACTGGCTGTCACTCTCATGAGGGTTTTATCCACTGTAATCTCCCCATGAGCCAAATCCCTGCCCAGCACTAGACTACCCCCCAAAGGAATTCCTGCCCTGGCCCAAGCAACAGGCCTCCCTTTCACACTTCAACAGAGGCCTCTGTGTTTGCTCAAGAGGCCTTAAACACATGCATCCTCCAGAGCTCCCATAGGCAAGGGGCCATGTGTGGGTTTGAGCCAGCAATCCCTTTAGAGCTTGGCAGTGCCCTACACAGTTGACAGCAGGAGGAAGTTTCACATCACAGCTGCTTGCCTTCAGAAAGAAGGACCCCCCCACACCACCCCTCCCACATCCCAGAAGGCTCCAGGAGAGGGAAGCCCTGATGTGAGGGCTTGAGGCCAAGATGAACCCTCCACTAAGGAAGGAAGGGATGGGCAGGGTCTATAAGGGAGTCAAGGAGTGCCAGCTGCCTGCTCTCAGGGAAGTGGTGCAAACAGGGCTCAGCAAGGTAAAGTTGCCTGCTGGCACTAGCCAAAGCTGCAGCTGACCCAGCCAAATGCTGTAACCAGGAAGCAGTATTTGTAGGCTCCAAACTCGGCACCAGCAGGGATGCTGTAGGACAGTGTCCCTAGTCAAGCAGCAGTCATGGTACCCTTTGGCCAAGCATAGGAGGCATCCACTCTGCCTTGCCCTGGCCCCTGCATGCAAACCCTGGTTATCTGCCCTCCTGGCACTAGCTCTGGCCCACTGTATCACGGGAAAAGTGACAGTGCTGAACTTTGGGGCCATGTCCCAGTGTCTCCAAGGGCTCCCTCAAGCAAGACTCATCCTGAACTGGAAAAAATTGATCCAGGATGAGCAGTGTAAATAGTGTAATTGAGCCCAGTTAGACAAGGGCCCCAGCTGTTTTAGCAGCTCTTTAACTGACTGGTGATTGTCAGTCTCATGGCTGATGTTAAAAGGGGTTCTAGCAAAGGTTTTTTTCTGCCTTGGATTTCTAAGGGCTGATGCTGAATCTTTGCAGGATCCCCCAGAAGGCAAACCATGTCCCTCATCTTGCTGCATCTGCTGAGAGGACATGGTACAGAAACTGCTGGGGGTCACAATGACCTCCCAACCTGGAAGGATTATGGCTACACCTAAGCAGCTCTGCACTTAGGCAAGTGATTCAACCAGACACGCAGCAGAGCTTGTCAGCCCTTGTGAAGAACTGAATGAGCAGTGGTGCAAACTACTTGGTGTCTGTGGACCCTGTGGGGGGGATCTCAGACTTCGCTCTCTGAAATTTTGTCTGTTTAGCCAGAGGTCCAGAAGTAAGTGTTAGACTCACTGTGTCCATCTCGTCCTCCTTCTGCTTTGTAATACCCTCAGCAGTGGGCAACCATGGTCTCCAAAGGGGCAGGGATCTGCGGGAGCAAGAGAAGGAGAAAGGTCTTGCTTGGACAAGTCAAGGAGCTTTGTGTCTTTGAGAAGCCCCAACTCACCCCAGCAGAGAGCAGCATCCCTGCCAAGGTGCACCCTCCTCCCCCCCA
>NW_017729029.1:38600570-38601573 GCF_001723915.1 Gavialis gangeticus
AGTCAAGGAGCTTTGTGTCTTTGAGAAGCCCCAACTCACCCCAGCAGAGAGCAGCATCCCTGCCAAGGTGCACCCTCCTCCCCCCCACACCTCTGCCAGCAGCCTTGCCCAGCCAAGCCTGTGTGACACACCAAACCCCCCTCACCCCATAGGCACAGACAATGCAGCCCCATACTTTGAATCTGCAGCCATCATGTCTCACACTGTGGGCAAGTCATTACTTCCTCATCCTATTCACTGGGTTTACAGACCTACCCTTCCCTAAACCTGCCAGGGACTTTACATCATGAGCCAGTGCTGTTGTTACATCGTGACCCATCCAGCAGGCTCTCAGGGATCTGTGACAGCCTGTGAAGCACTCCACTCTGAGGAATAGGAGCAAGGGAATAAGGGCTGGCAGTTACAGCAGGACAGATGCAGGGACCCCAGGGTCCTCCACCTGGTGCTGCCATGGAGGTCCCTTCCTCCCTCTGTACTTCAGCTTGCCATTGCTGAAGTGGGCCTGTTAGAGAGGGGGTCGGAGGCTTGTCTCAATGTTGTTTCTGGGGGGCCCCCAGTTGTGCTTGGGTAAGAGAAGTGCCAAATCTTAGAATGAACATTTGTCCCCTCCCCCCTGCACCACCCACCCCTTCGAACCCCAGCTCCCACTGCCCCTTTGCCAGCAGGCCCATGGCAGCACCCACCCTGCACCCTCCTCTGCCAGGCCCATCTCCAGCCTGGCCTCACCCACAGAAGGGGCATTATAGCCACACAGTGACCAAAAGCCTTGTTACCTTCCTCCTTGGTGTAGCCCCTGAGCAGGGCTCTGGCAGCCTGAGGGGAGAGGGGATGGGTTAAACCAGCCATGCAGCACTGGGCAAGATTGAGCAGCAGCTTCCATGGTGTGTTCTGGGGATGAGTGTCTATCTCAACTGCCTGGGGCCTTTCTTACGAAACCTTTATAGCCCTCCTGGTCTGGTGGCTCAAATCGTCAGGGCAGGAGCAGGGGGTAAAAGCTGGGGGG
>NW_017729029.1:38601673-38619617 GCF_001723915.1 Gavialis gangeticus
GCAGGAGGTCCCAGGGTGTGAAATTTGTCCCAGTTGTGTAAACAGTGTGTCCACAGGGGGGCCAGGGGCTTTGTCGGCTCTGGTGAAAAAGCAAAACACAGAAGGGGAAAAGTCAGGCACCATTTGTGAGAAAAGTCCCAGGTGGGCTGGGGATGGGGACAATTAATGAGGGTGATTAGGAGCTCTTTGTACCCGCAGGCACAGGGGAGGGTGATGGATTCGGGAGTTGGAAGGGGGGGCATGCAGGAGGAAATCATTCTGTGCTAAGGGGTATCCAGAGAATCGCACTGGGAGAGAAGGAGAGGGCAAGACAGAAGGGATGGAAATGAGAGCAGAGGAGGGAGAAAGGGAGGAAGAGGGGCGGGAAAGCAAAGGAGAGACATGGAGATTAACTGGGTGCACCAAGGCCATGGAACTTGCTCAGACAATAGCCACATTCTCCCCCTGGGCTGGATCGTCCTAGGGAAGCAAGGTCCACAGCCCTGGGTGCGGAGACTTGCTGTGTGCCAAATCTGTGTCAGTCCTCATGCAGCTCCCTGGGCTGTATGGTACCAGGGCAGCAGTTTGACAGCACAGAGAGAACAGCTGGATCCCCAGCACTGTGCCAGGGTTGGGGGCATCCCACTGTATGGGAAGTGGAGCTGGTGGGATCTGGGCACACAATTGGAAGGGAAGGAAGACATGGGAACCCCAAGGCAGGAAAGGATACTGTGCTGCCCTTTCCTCTGCTGGGGCTCTTAGGTGCATCAGTCATTGCCAGGGAACCAGTCCCTTGTGGCAGGCAGAAACCAGCCCATTTCCCTGGGACTGTACATGAGAGGGACCTGTAATTCAGCACAGGAGACTGAGGGACAGAGCTACCATTATAGCCAGAGCTGGGGAAATCCAGACCACGCTTTGGCTTCAGTATCTCTGTCAAGCTGCCTCAGCTTCAGATTCCACCCCTCCTCCACCCCCGCCCTCAACACCCTTCAGCCTAAGGCAGTGGCTCTCATTCTTTTAAGGCTCAAGGTACCTCTCAGAGAACACCAGCTCTGAGCTTTCACTCATTTCTTGACTACGGAAAAATAATACAGCAATTCTTCTGGTGCAAAGAACTCAACAAAGCCCACAACAGGTCAGAATGGTTTTGACACTCTGGATTCCTATTTGAAATCACTGGGTTTTTCTTGCACATCTAACACTGCTAGTATTGCACAGCACCCTTAAAGGGTCTCATGGCACCCTGATTGAGAATCACAGATCAAAGGCTTGCCCCAGCCCTACAGGCCATCAGACTTGCATGCTTAGGGCACACCAGTATACACAGCAAGTGAGGAAGGGATGCAGCCAGCATCACAGTGAGCTGGGGACCTACTTACAGCTGGACCAATTACCAGTAGCCTCTAGTACCAGTCCTAAGCAGGGCTCAAACTCACACCTCTGAAGCAGAGAGCAATAACTGCCCTCTTTAGCACTCCCCTGCTATCAGCTCCACCTCACAGAAACCAGCTGGCATGGTTTCTGTGGGGTGGTAGGACCATGCTGAGTGCTCCACTGCAGGTGTGGGATCTCTCCTCCTTGGCAGAGTCCTCCCTCTGCACTCCCAGCCCAGCAGAGTATAAGGGGTCCTCCCCTGAGTCCTCCCACCCCCAAGATGAACCAGAGTTACTGGCTGACACTGAGCCTCCATTGGGGTTTCCTTAGGAGCTGGAACACACACCCACAGATCAGGGCCACTTTTAACAAATAGGTCTATTGAACGGTTCCTCAATCAGAGCCCACTCCTGTGCTCCACAGCCCCCTCTGGAGATACTCCACACATGCTTCTCAGCTGGCCTGAATCTCACTCCATCTCAGGCCAAAGGGCATTAATGAAGCTTTAACAGGATTTGTTGAGAGGCCTCTGATTAACACGTATTCCCAGGGAGTGACAGGTTAGTCCAGCACTGTCACACCCAGCTACCCTCTTCTCTCAGCCTAGGCTGATCTCTGCTCCCCTTGGTTCTGCTGGAATGGAGCCATGATAAGCCCTAGCACCTCCTTCTATGAGCCCCAGCCTTTGGGCCAGGAGGAAGGAGCTGGAGGCTCATAGAACGAGTCAAAGCAAAACAGACTTTACCCAGGGACCTGCCTAAGGCATCTGAACTGCTGAGCATTGCGATCCTGAGACTGTAGGGGCTGTGGACACATTCTGTCCTTCTGGACTGAGTCACAGTCAGACTCACCCTAGGCAGCTCCTCACCCCTTTGGGGGATCCTGCTTTCTCACTCCCCCAGAGACATGGCGTGAAGAAATCCCCACCACTGTTCCCTCCCCTCTGACTGTAAGAGCTTTCTCCATGGTCAGTCTAGCTCACTCTCACTCCATACACTGCTCTGACCCCTGGGCTTTGGCATTGACTCTAGTCCTGGCAAAGTGACCATAGGCTTGGGAACATAAAGCTGGCACCTTTGCAGAAAGGACCCATCAACCTAGGGACAATCCAGCTATGAAAAACACAGCTGTGTGCCTGTGGCAAACATTTCTGAGCACAGTGGTGTCTGGCTGATGCCTTAGGCTGTCTGCTTAGTTCCCAAGTATACACTAGTTTCTGCTAGTACAAAGCAAGGACTTCAAGTCAACTCAGAGACTCATCACAATGGCCTGCTAACATCTAATTGTTAATACCTACTGCTCCTTGTTTTGGAAAAATCTGTTCCTCAGGTTTTTGAGTCATATCATTGAAAGCTCACACCCACCACAACATGTGCATCTCTCTGCATGCTTCCAATTTAAAAAAGACAGTTTGGAGAGAATTCGACCCCAAGAAGAACCAAAGACTCCATGAAGTGCTCCATCAAATACCCTCTGCCTGTTAACTTTGTATGGAAAGTGTTCAGATACTTAGGGGACCGGCAGCAAGATAAACTCCTAAAAGGGACAGGTAGTCTCAATCTGACATTACAGATGAGGAGACTGAGTCATGGAGAAGGTAAGTGCCTTGCTCACAGTTGCGCTGCACCCAGTAACAGAGCTCTGGGGGAGATGGGAGTGGATTGGGCACGGAGTTTTCCAACAAAATGGTTTCATGCCAATTTTAACAAGCAAGGGATTGCTGGCCCAAAGCACAAGAGCATGTGAAATCTCACACATCCAGAAGAGCCAATAGCCTAGCTTTCAAGCAATTCAGCTGGATCATAGAAGATCTCAGCTCAAGTTCCTGCTCAACCTGATTCAGACCAGGCACACACCAGTTTTCTAACAGTCAGAAAGAGGGCCTCAGTCACCAAGCTACTGCTGGACAAGGGGGAGGTTGTTCCACTTTCGATAAACAGTTAAACATTCACTGAAGTAGGGGCTTGAACCTTGGTCTCCCACTACCCAGGAAAGTCCCTGATAAATAAGCTCCAGGTTCAGACTCAGTCTGATTTTCTTCTGGTGGAGTAGCTCCACTTTGCATGAATAATTATTGAATGCTAATGGGGCCAGTGAGAGTGTGACCATGTGGGGCCAACTCTACAGCCTAGTGGGTGTGTTACTTACCAACGATATGAAAGACCAAGGTCCAAGCCCCTTCTCAGGGGAGGATTTAATTATCTATGCAAAATGGAGGAGCCCCAAAGAGGAGAGTTGGAAAGTCCTGCCTACCTGGAAGAACCCAATGGCCAAGCACTTTTTGAAGGCAGGAGGACTAAGTTCAAAGCCCTGGCCTTAACCAAGTAGAACTGGGCCTTGAACCATGATCTCCTACATGCTAGACAAGTTCATGAACTACTCCACTCTGGGCTGGGGGGAGGAGAAGTTCCCCTCTTGCTTTCAGGAAAAGCTTCATCCCAGAGCAAGAGAGAAAAGAACTGGTATTCCCTAAGGCCAGGTCTCCTTGCTACAACCAGGGGCACTCCATAAAGGGCAGCACTGAGGCAATGGAGCTGCCATAGTGAGGCCTAAGTGGGCACCGATTAATACAGCCAAGACAGGTACCCTAAGAGTGGCTCTGGATGTACGCTTGGTGCTGCTGTGAGGAAACTGCCTGCCTTCTTTTTTGGGAATTGGGCTGCACAGAGCAGGAGAGAGTGTCCAGGATGTGCACTGTATCAGTACAGACAAAGAAACACTGTCCTTCAGTACTGGCGACAAACAGCCTGCCCATCTGTCTATGGGCCTCATCATAATGGCACCAAGGAACCCATGTGTTCCCTAGAAGTGCACAGGACGAGCAAGGGGATGAGCAGGTAAAGAAAAGCAATTTAGACAAAGTACTGAAGGACACCTTTCTTTCCCTCCCCCATTGCCTCTGAGGGGGCTCACCCCAGAGGTCCATTTGCTATTCTCCTTAGCAAGTATGAACCAGATTAGACATGCCCGGGACAGCCGCGAAGGCCAGGCAGGTCATCTCCCAAGAGGGACAAAGAAAGAAAAGAGCAAATGGTCCCAGCAAGGCCCTGACTATTGTGTCCAAATGTCCCAAATGTTCCATCTCTGAGAACAAGCTTATGAAGCCCTTCGGCAGAGCACAATTTGTCACTGGTGGGGCTCCCCTCTTCCCTCCACTGGTGGCCACATCCTGGCTGCTGAGTGCATGTAGGATGTGCAGGGCCTGTTGCGTCTTCCCATTTGTTTCTCATTTGGGCTTGGAGTCTTAGAATAACAAACCCTGCAGAGGGCAAGGAAAGCTGTTGGGAGAGGAGCTGCCAGCCAAGGCAGATCCCCCTCAAACCACATATCCCTGAACATCAGGTAGTGAAAGGCCTTACAGCCTCTGGTAAGAAGCCAGAGGTGATCACAGAGGTGCAATTTTCAGACAGGCAGGGGTGAGAGGCCAACAGGCAGACAGGGATACTACTGGGTAGACTTTCTAAATCCACCTCCTTCCATTTAAAATGTGGAGTGCCAGTGTCTGTAAGGCATCGTGTGCACATTTGCACCCCTCTGCGAGGCATCCCACTGTGAAGAATCACATTGCCTTATGGCCACAGCTCAGAGGGCCTGGGAGAATGAAAAACACAGACCCCGCAAAGGAGAGATGGATTACAAAAGTGTGGCCTAAGCCCTGAGCAGATAGCAAGCACTGAGGAGATCTGTGCCGGGTGTCACACGTGACACCTACGGCAGGGTGTGCAAGGTGGGTGCAGTCCACAGAATGTTTTCTGCTCACTCTGGCCAGTGTGGTGTTATCTGACTCTCATCTCTGCCTGGGTCTCGCACTCCCCTAAAGGTAAGAGATCTTTTACCGGTGGTTTTGATTAGAATAGCCCCAGTTGCATCACCACATTCTCATGGCTGAGTGGCTTGACCCTTCAGAGATGTTGCCTGTGGCCATCAGTTAGGTGCATAGGTTCAAAAGTTTCCACTATAAAGACCCTAATGCCCTGTGGTGTTCAGTGTATAGGGCTGAGGCTCATTTCTGCTGTGCTTTAAAACAACAAGGACCTGGCCCAGCCAGAGAAATGTGCTAACAACCTGTCTGGATGCTGCATGTTTTGCAGGCTTCAGGCCAGCAGCTCCAACAGTTTGGCCCTGATTGGCAGAGGGACTAAGTACCTGTTGCTCCAGAGGAAGTCAATGAGTCATAGGTGCTCAGCACCACTGAGAGTTAGGTCTCTCATGCTAGCCCTAGACCAACAGCCCATGAGTTTGGGCTCTGCATAGCCCCAATACAGCAATAAAGCAGTGAAGTTATCTCCCCCATCAGACACTCCCCCTCAATAACTTCCATGTTCCTAGGCACCTAGCTCCCAAAATTGACACCTTCTAAGTAATCATGCAGCAAAGGCCCAATCCTATGAAGTGCAGATGGTCCTCTGTTGCTGTGGGTGGAAATGCAGGCCCAGGGGATTAAGTGAAAATACCTGGCACCTCTGGGCTGGTTGAAGGTACTCGTTCTTCATCCTCTCTCACGCCTCTCTGCAAACTTGTTAGGGCTCAAGCATCACAGGTGGGGCATAAAGATCATTATTTTAAAGATCATTGTTTAGGCCTGACTGACATGAGTTTGTTGCTCTAGCCTTAAACCCTCACTCTCATTCAACACCCCAACCAACTCACACTTCTGACTAGCTTTCACCACAACCTCATGATCCATCCCTGACCATCCTTCCTCCTGCTCCCACACTGAGCCTCACATTGGCTCATGTTATGTTTTAATAATGCCAAAAGAAAGCAGCCACTAGAATTTACAAACCACATGTGGCCCAGACTTCCTAGACTGACCCTCAGTGTTTGGCAGTTGAAAATTGCGGTTTCTTTGGCTCAGGGAAACGGTCTTACCTGATCTGTAAAGCGTGCATCTCAGGGAATAAGATCGACCTCCCAACATGAGACCAAGCTGGAGGTCTGTGCCACTAACCAACCTGTCCTGCCATTTAGTGCAAAGACTTTCCCAGCTCCCAGAGGGCACCAAGCTGGTCATTACCAGTATGGTCTCCATCACATGGACAACATGTTTGTCTTGAGTAGGAAACTGGACATCTTGGCTTGTCCCTTTGCTCTAAAGCTTCTCTTTGCCATTTGATAAAGCAGAACACTGACAAGAAAATACAGACTCCCCTATGTCAGTCAGATAGTGTGTTCCCAGCTTTCACTGACCACACAACTGAGGTCTGAAAGTCTCTCTCATTTGCAGCCTGCCTAAACAGGACCCTTCACACTGTCTTTCCTCTAGTCTGTTCAGCATCACTTTCCCAGCAGCTGCTCAAAGGGCCCTGCATTTCTGGAGGCAGGTTTGAGAGCTAGGGAAGGCCTGAAGGCATAGGCAGCGGAAGGCCAGGGCTTGCAAACTAATTTTGCAGCAGCCAACAACAGCAGCAACACCACGGAGCAGCTCGGCATGAAGCCAGGCCAGCACTCCACACACGCTCAGTGCCCCACACACACTCAGTGCCCCACACACACTCAGCACCCTCCACACGGTTGAGGAAGAAGCTAACCATGCAAGTGTCACACTGTGCAGAGCACAATGGGAGTTGTAGTTCTCATGCTAATGCATGCATTCACCCCCTCTCCCCCAAATAATATTTTCTCCCTCCATCTATGCCTGAAACCTGATATTAGACAGGTCTGATAACAGTCATGCTGACTGCTCTATTAGTATGGCTATCTTGGATCACACGTCCCAGAATCTTGTATCAGCTCTCGCATCTCACAACCAGCACCAGCCAAAATATGATCATGTGGGTGGACAGGAATCTGGAAAACATAGCCTGCAATTGAAGACTTCACACCTCTGCACCACAAATGATCTCTCCCTTGCTCTTTACATAGATGCCACCTCAGCCAGTGGAAAGTGTTGGCACACTCTGCTCGGCTGTCACCTCCCCATCCCTCTGGAACCAGCACACTTACGAGCTTGTGATGGAGTGTCAGGGAAAGGTCACACCATCAGCCCCTCCACCCATCCTCATCCCCCATCCCCACATACTTTCTACATGCCTGATTGGTCTGGATTTCTCACACTAGATGCACCCCATGGGGTTGAATGCTTGCAATCTGACTGCAGAACTGTGACCAATCCATGCCATATCTACCATCACAAAGACAACAGAGTGGTGACTTTGATCTGAGTAGCTTGATCTCCTCAGCTAAGCAGAGCTGGATCTGGCCAATGCCTGGATGGCAGCCCTCCAAGGGAAAGTTATGTGCTTCAGGATGTGCCACTAGATGTTGGGTATGGAGGGGGACAGGAATAGCAGAGGTAGAATGAAGCTTCTGCACTGACCTAAGACAACTTGAAAGCCATCACCTCCATGCCTCGTCAACACCTTCAATTTCAAAATGCTCCTTGGGATGATTATAGCATGCTGCCTTCTCAATACATTGCTTGCAGGTGGAGAGATGATACTGTGTTCTCCAGACAGATGTCTCACCTTCTCTCTGCCCCATTTGCATCATACCTCACAGAATCCATAACACACCAGGAGCTATGGGAGTAGGTAGAGTCAGACCAACACCAAGGCAACACTCCAACCACTGCAGGATGTTGTGCTCCTCAGTTTGCATTTGTTTGCTGCAGACCATCTTCTGGGTCCATCCTTCTCTCATAAGACATGCAGGAAACCCTGTTCAAGCAAATACCTAAGGGGCAAATTCATAGAAAATAGGCAAAAAAGGCACCCAACTCCTCAATTTGTTACGAGCAGGAAAGGGTTTATTTGGATCTGCTGTAAGCCTCTGACCCTGGCAAGATTTGCAGATGGATTTTGCAAAGCTGCAGCTGAACAATAAGCAAACCCTGATCCCCCTCCATCTCATCCCCCCTCTGCTCTCCATGGGCCAAGAGGCACCTTCTTGTGGCAATTTCTTGACTCATGCCCACTGTGCAATCTCTGCTGTACTGCTCAGCCGTTCACCACTCATGCTGCTCCCCACCTACTCCTGTAAGTACTCCAAGGCCTTGTGCATTTTTCTCCATGTGCCAGTTTGCCCCTTTGAGATTTCCCCTTATTGGTTTCTGCATTCCCTGTCCTGAGCTGGCCTATCCTGATCACCTGAGTGCCATGTCAGTATCCCACGTGCAAAGGCTGCTGCTGGCTCTCAGCCTCTTACTTTTGGGGGCTGCTTTTCAGAGATGGGAAATTCAGGCACTGCCTATGTGAGTTTGAAAGGTAAAAATACACTTGTGTTCAGCTCCTAGATGCTACTTTGTAGCTATATCAGGAGACAGCCTCAACCCTGTGGCATAAAATAGGCTGTGGGAACCTGGGAATCACCGGGGCCATGCCAAGACTTCATAGCCAAAGGTACATTAGACATTCCTATGGCACACAACCAGAGTAACCAAGACCAATGTTAGTCCATAGGCTGCTGGGCTGCGGAAGAGCTGACACAGCAGATTAACAAAGAAACACTGGGGAAATCTGCAACAAAATGGGATGCAGAACTGGGGAGGAAAAGAGGTTCTTGGGGCTTGTTAACTCTTTCTTGGGCTGTTACTGGCCAAGTCTGCCATTGGTTGCCACAGAAAGAGTCACCTAGCCATGCCACATCTGTGTGCTTTGGTGGGAACTCAAGGCAGCACAGGGAAGGATGGAAGCAATCAGGCTGGAGGATAAGTACTGACCTGTAGCAACACCCCTGATGTGCATCCACAAGGCAGCCTGCTGGGCTATCATGGACTTCACACTGTAGGGGAAAAGTGGGCATAGAGAAAGAAAAGATCACTGAGGGCCAAAGAGAGGGAATGAATAAAGGAACCAGAGCCTCAAGCAGCAGGTGAGGGCAGGGCTGTGAACACCATAGACCTCTCCTCTTACACTGCTACAAAATGGGTGCATGGGTTGATGCTGAGTTTGTTTTTTTCTTTATGTCAGGTGAACTGCTAAATGTTAGGTAGCCTGCCCCCTCTGGCCTTGGGGCCAGCTAGCCCTACTTACATAGAGCAAGGGTGTCAAACTCATCTCAGGCCCTGGGCCACATCCAGATCTCAGGGGCTGCTCCTGGGCCAGGTCTGTGGGGCCACATTTTGGTAGCAGTGTGGGTCTGGGACCAGGTGGCTGTACACAGCCACATGTGGATAATGTGACATTGGGGTCCTGAGTTGACAAGGAGCCAGGCGTGTGTGGCAGTGCAGAGGTCTGAATGGGCAGTGGCACAGAACCAGGGGCATGTGGCTACACAGAGCTATGTTCGGGCAGTGGCACAGAGCCAGGGGGATGCTGCCAATAGTTATGTTCATTGGGGTCTCAGGACCCCAAATTCTGCTCTGCTGAACTTCCAAAAGCCCACCAGACTACTATTGAGAAAAGCCAAATGCCCTTTCACCTCTGCAATCTTTCTATATGGGCTTTAAAGAAAACACCCACATCAAGAATTCTGTCAAGGGAGCCAAGATGTCATCTCTTCCATTGTGGCATGGACACAGAGCAACGCACCCACATCTTGGAAAGTGAGGATGAAGAGAAGATTCACCCTGTTGATCTCTGTTTACTTGGTGCTCTGGGAGCCAGCAGTCAAATGTAAAAATACCCTCGGTTCACCCTCTTCCCTGGCCAGTTACAGGAAGTGTCCTGTATGCTTCCACTGACACAAAGTACAGTGCTAAGGGAGCAGGCAGCGTTATCTCTGTGGTAGAGAAGCAGATGGAGAAAGAGAGATCGTGACCAAGATTCTCACTGTCCACTAACTGCCATATTGGAGACTCCTTTGCCATCCATGGGAGTCATATCATGAAGTCCCTCCAGAAATGAACCCCCAGGTGTCCCAAATTTTCTATTAATCCGAAAATTAATCTATTAATTTCTGGGCTATGTGGCTTGCTCAAGGTCACAGAGCAACTCAGTGGCAGAGCTTGGACTAGAACTGGGGTCAGCTCCTTGTTTCCTCCCTTAGTCACTCAACTGACTTGGCTGCCTCTCCCACACTCTTGGCAACCAGGGTCTACCTACAACAGGGAAGTGCCAGCCTGAGGGGAGCTTATCTATCTGGTACAGTCAGTGATCCTCACTCATTCAACAGTCAGTCGTAGAGTCCTGGGTGCCAATAGACATTACAGCAACCTCTGATGTGTGACTGGTATCTGCCCTGCCACTGAAACTGGAGTTTAACCAGTGAAGCAGGAATAGCTTTGCAATGGTTAATTCCAAGATGACATCTTTCCCTTTCAGGCCTGTCTAATCTCTCTTCCGTGTGTCTGCTCCATTGCCAAGGAACAGTCAGGAAGGATTTCTCAACACAGCCCCTTTCCTTCCCTTGAAGCCCAAGGCCTGGTAGCAGGGGGCTGGAGCATGCTGTGGCCCAAGAACTGATAGCTGCAGTGAGCTTTCTAACTCCCAAACATGGCTTCAGTTCCACTGAGGAAATCTCATCTTAGCAGATGGACTTACTCTGAAGACACCGGATTTTTACAGGAGAGAAGTGATTTCCCCAAGGCATCATGGAAAGATCCCATCTGTGCCGTCTCAGATGACTGTAAGTTTTAAGCAGGGACATGTGGTCTCTCAGGTAGGGAGGTCATATTCATTCCCAGGAAACCAAATGTTCTCCCTTGGGACTGCCTCACATTCAGGACTCCAAGCTATACAGCAAGAGGTTCCCCAGGCCTTTTACAGAAGTCACCAGGTGTGGCAGGATCTTAAAAGATAATATGGAACAGGAGAGAATGCAAGAGAACTCACCTGCGCTGAGGCAGGCAGGTGGTGAAGTGTCAGGGAAACATTTTCAAAAGCTCAGAGGCCCACGCTCAGCTCTGCTGCATGTCTCAGGAGCAGCAGGAGTGCCTGTCCTCAGCGAGGCAGATGAAATACTGGGTCCATTCCTACAAATAAAGCAGAAGGACTTGCTGGTGCAGGATCAGTCCTGCCTCTATCAAGCACTGCAGTGCTGAGAGGCAGGGCTGAGCAACCACAGACACCAGTGAAGACTCAGAAATGCAGCTTGGGGTTGGGAGCAGCATAAAAAACCCAGGTTGAGATGAACACAGCAACCTGAGATATCCTCTCAGTTTAGACGATAGAATATTTCAGCATCAGGGGACAAGCATGTAATTATGTCAACTGAGCTGATATGGCAGGGTTCATGGGGACAGCATACTAGCATTCTCGTTCATGCTGTTCCAAGCAGGACCCAATCTCCAGGAAAGAACCTCCCACAAGGAGGATTGCAGTCTCACTTCCATGTATTCACACAAACTGGCCTGGCCTGATCTGGGCTAAAGATAGTCAGCAAGTTGTTCACTAGCCAAGCACTTTGGTACGATCATCACTGTATGCAGATGCACAGCATTAATGATGGTGAGAGGAGACTCCTGGAAGGCACCATGTTGAAGCACAGGATAAGCAGAGACTGGGATCCATGCAGGAGGCATTGTGAGCCACAGGCAACTGCTCCTATCCCACCTGAGGGAGGATGGAAAGAGCAGGGTGAACAAGTGTGTGGAGATGACGCAGTAATCAGGCACTAAGTAAACAGAGATAAACAGGGTGAATCTTCTCTTCATCCTCACTTTCCAAGATGTGGGTGTGTTGCTCTGTGTCCATGCCACAATGGAAGAGATGACATCTTGGCTCCTTTGACAGAATTCTTGATGTGGGTGTTTTCTTTAAAGCCCATATAGAAAGATAGCAGAGGTGAAAGGGCATTTGGCTTTTCTCAACAGTCTCTGGTCAATATTTAATCCAATATGGATTATTTTCTGTCTTCCAGGTACTTTCTCCTCCCCTTCGGTCCCCCCCCCGCCACACACACCCACTCAATGCTAGCATACAAGGGGCAAGGAGAAGCTCAGACGCAGATGACAAGAGAGAAGTCCATACCACTGAGCTGCTCTCCACAACATGGGAAGACAGAAAGACGAGAAAGGCACTTGATGTGAAGAGAAAGGAAGCCAGCAATACCAGACAGGAGCATTCAGACACAGCAAGGCAGCAAGTGACTGAAAATGGTCTCGGTTGGGCTGCAGCTCATGGGTTACACCCTGGGGTTACTGGGGACAATAGGCACCTTGACAGCCACACTCATGCCCAACTGGAAGAACAGCTCCTATATCGGCTCTAGCATCGTGACAGCGGTGGGCTTCACCAGGGGACTTTGGATGGAGTGCGCCGTCCAAAGTACTGGTATCACCCAATGTGATATCTACAACTCCCTACTGGATCTGCCTTCTGACCTCCAGGCTGCCCAGGCTATGATGGCGACCTCTGCTGCTGTTTCTACCCTGGCCTGCATCATCAGTGTGGTAGGGATGAGATGTACCATCTTTGCTCAGGGCTCCCCAGCCAAGGACAGGGTGGCAGTGATAGGTGGGGTAATCTTTGTCCTGGGGGGACTACTGTGTTTCATCCCCATTGTGTGGAATATCCATGTGGTGCTGCGTGATTTCTACAATCCCCTGATCCCTGACAGCATGAAGTATGAGATCGGGGAGGCATTGTACCTGGGCATCATGTCTGCCTTGTTCTCCCTCATTGGTGGCTTCATACTCTGTGCCTCCTGCCCACCCCGGAACCAGCAACTGGACTTTCAAAGCATCTACCAATCCAGAGCCCTAGTTGCCAAAAGCCCCCGGCCCTCCATCAGCCATACACTAAAGAGCCCCCGGCCCTCCATCAGCCATACACTAAAGAGCCCCCGGCCCTCCATCAGCCATACACTAAAGAGCCACCGGCCCTCCATCAGCCATACACTAAAGAGCCACCGACCCTCCATCAGCCACATGCTAAAGACTAATAAGAGTGAGTTCAACTCCTACAACCTGACAGGGTATGTCTAGGCACAGCAAGGCCCAGTCAATTCCCCCGCATCAAGTCCAACACTATCCTAGCAGCTGGCTGGAACCTCTACTGCTTTGGGGGCTACCTGGACTGAACTGTGGCAAGCACGGAGATGCCTTGCCTCTCATGCTTTTCATGGACACCTTCTCATTTAAATCCTGATGTTCTCTGAGGCTCCTGCATGGGACTTGCAGCTTCTTGGGAGACCAGTCATTGGTCCCACACACAGACTAGCCTGGCTTGGGCCCACATAGCCCTGTTGCATGAGATGGGTTTCCTTGAGCTGCCAGCAGTGAGTACAACCCAAACCCAACAGCCTCAGGAGACTAATCTCCCTTGGGAACCCCACTCTGCCTCCTGAGCCTTGCTACTAGGAAGAGAAGCCTCCAGGATGGCCAGCTCCATCAAGCCAGCCAACATCATGGAGGACAGACCTGGCAGGGAACTGACTCTGGCAGCTGGTGGGGCAATCCCAGCTGCTGTAAGAGTTCACTGAACTGAGAGTACTGGAAACAGAACATGGGAGGGTGTTTCCAACCTCCTGAGACTGGAGGAGGACTGTGGCAGTTGTGAAAGAGCAGAGGCTGGAGAAGCATTTGAGCAGGGCGGTGATGGTGGGGCTCACTTACTGGGACACAGGGTGAAGCACTTGCAGTGTCACGGTGGTCTGACTGGCATTGCAATAAATCTGAGAATTCACTGTTGTGCTGTGCCTGAGCTTTCTTCCCACAGTGAAAGGCCTTTCCACTTAATCCCAAGCCCACCCTGGGCCATCTTGTGCCCCTTACACCTGCCTGTCAGCTGCCAAGCCCCAGGGCAGGCTCACAGTCATATTTCAAAGGGATGGGGAACCCGCTGTGAGACCCTGCCGCATTGAAATGCCTGGCTTTGAGAGCCAAATCCTTACGGGGTGGGGACTCCAGGTCCCCTTCCTGATGGATAGAGAACAAAAATCCCTAAGAGAACAATGGCAGTTCAATCACAGACTAATCCTGGTCCCACTCAAACCACTATGGTCCTGATTCAAGAGCAACACACTGTAATCCTCCCCTAGGATCCTCAGGCCAGAGTGACCAGAGCCAGACAAACAAGCCTGCATTAAGCTTTCATCTAGGCTGCTCAGTTACCTGTACCCATATCCTAGCTGCTTCCTTGGGAAGCTCACCAAGCTGAAGCCTGTGCTGGTGTGGGCGGTCCCAGAGCTGGCTGCAGGGACAAATGTATACATGCATAGAGGTCTCCTGATGAAGATGTATAGGAGCGGAAGGCAGCAGGGTCCAGTGGGCAGGATATGGGCCTGAGAGCTAGAAGCAACAAAGCCTGAGCACAGCTCTGCCACTGACCTATTTGAATGACCTCCAGTCAATCACTTCTTCCTGTGCCTCAGTTATGCTGTCTGTACAATGAGGCTAATGCTTTTCATGCAAAGTGCCCTGAGATCCTAGAGTAACATGGACTGTTTACAGACATCAGGTGTGATTACTGATGTTCCTGGGATTCCTACCTTCATAGCAAGAGATTCTCCCAATTCCTCAGTCCACAGGTGCAGAGAGCCCTGCACAAGGGTGGGGACAGAGGCATCCTTGCCTTGCAGGGACTCTTTCTGGATGAACTGGTCAGCATCACAGGCCTCCCTTTCAGGCCTGAGCAGCACTGGAAGGCATTAGCTATAATCCCACACTGAGCAAGTCCTTGTGGAGATGAGGGCCATAGCGGCTGAGCCAGGCATCCTGCAAGGGCAGTGTGACCCCAAGCTGTTTCAGCATGCAATGGCAGTAAATGCCCTGTCCCCCAAGTTAAGTTGGAGCTGTGCTCCTGGATTCCCCTCACACAGTGAAATGCCCCCTTGTACCTTCCATGCTCTGACTCTGCCATCACTTTTCCTGGGCTGTTTCCCCAGACCACTGGATACAAAAAGCACGTGCAGCCTTCTCCAGCCTAGGACCTGGGCCTCACATGGTGGCAGCTGAGTTAGTTGCCTTCTGCTCTCATTGTCCTGTAGAGGCAAAGAGGCTCTCACAGTGAGAGGTTCCCCCATGGGCTCTTGCTGCTGCAGGGAGAGGTGGTTGTCCACTAATGGCAGCCTAATTGGGAGGCAGGACCACAAACTGTGGCCTGCTTTGCTTGAAGCTAAACCTTCCCCCAGCTCCTACTGGAAGCCAAATCAGACAGAGCTGAGGTGACAAAGGTGCCCACCCTCACAGTGAGCATGGTAAAGAGATTCCCTCTCAGGGGGCTGGAGGAGACATTCCCAGAAAAAACCAGCTGACGCACCAGCCCTGCCCACTGAGATAAACTCAGTTGGCCACTGGCTCCATCCCCAAAGCAATTCCTGCTGCATCCTCCTCCTACTGGGATGTCCTAGAGCAAGGCCGGACTCTCCTATCCCAGCTCAACCACAGAGGCTCTTCTTCAGAGTGGGATAGCAATTACCTGGCTGTGCCAAGCTCTAGGTGTCTCAGATGTTTCAGTCTCTCTCCCCACGCTGTGACATTGCACCCACTCGCATAGGCACCTGTGTATGCTGGTTCGTGTCACCTACTCTGGCCTGTGGCTTGTTCTGTGCCATTGTCAATCACAGTGCTGCTCCCTAAGCCTGCTTCTCCCACACTGGGGCAACTTGCAGCAATGGGGAGGAGATAGGTGGGAGAGAACAAGCAGGCTGACAGACCCCTGCAGCAATCTGCATCCCAAGATGCTCTGGTATCAGGGAGAGAGCAGTACACACTGTGAGCAGCCTTGGGTGCTCTCCCCATAGTTTAAGGGACCCAGCTCACCTCCTTTGCTCTCTGGCTTGGACAAACACTGCTCTCCTGGAATGACCTTCTCCTTGGTTCTTGCAGACTAGCCTTCTCCAGATGGTAACGGTCTCTTGCTATGTGCCGCCATTGTGCAATGAGGTTTGAATTTTGGCTGGAGCCTCTCCATGCTGAGGTACTGCACTCAAGACATGGCACAGGCCTGTGGGGACTCCTTGCATGGATGGGACGAAGCAGAGGCCTGATGTATTTTTTCCTTCCGTCTCAAGTGACA
This sequence comes from Gavialis gangeticus, assembly GCF_001723915.1. Lineage (NCBI taxonomy): Eukaryota > Metazoa > Chordata > Crocodylia > Gavialidae > Gavialis > Gavialis gangeticus. Next base: position 38,617,870 of record NW_017729029.1, read on the forward strand.
AGTCTTTGGGTGTTCTGAGTCGCAGCATTTCACTGTGCTCATTTCAGCGCTCCCTCCTTCCCCAGCTGGAACAAGGGGGGACCACCCCAAGTCACCAGCCCCTGAAAGCCTTTGGTTGAGCATCCAGGCCAGGGGGCTGGGAATCAGAACAACTGGGTTCCAAACCCAGAGCTGATTTAATGCACCACATGGTCTAAGCCAGTTCCTCATTTTTCCACACCTCAGTTTTCCCACCTATAGTACGGGGATAGTCTCATTCCTCACAGGGAAGCTGCAATGCTTAAATGCACTGATATTTGCCAACTACTCTGAATCCTTCAATGGCAAATGCTGCAGGTGTGCATAGGACACAGGTTTACAGCAGGCTCAGTGCATTGGTTCCAAGATAGCTCCTTGATGAGAGAGAATCCCAGGGTAGCAAAGCCATAGGCATAGCCCTCAGCAGACAGGTGATATTATATAATCACAGTCCCAGGGTGGGGGTTAACTCTGGGAGGCCCAGAGCAAATGTTCCTATCAGACCTCTACCAATGCTATGGCTGCTAGTGCAACAGGGGCCTTTCAGTGTCTTAGGGCTGTCCCTACATGGCCTGCTCCCTTGCTGGCTGTCACTTCCCTACTGGGACAGAACAGGACTGAGCAGAGTGCTGCTCTGAGGATCAGGATTAGAAGGAGCCTCTGTTGCTCATGCAGTACCACACAGTCATCAGCCCCCCGTTTAGTTTAAATGGCTGGAAAAGAGATCAAACAATCTCTATGAGAGTGAGGACTGGATGGCTTGGCCCTGGAAGCACCTGAAAGATCAGCTGTGATGCCCAGTCACCATGGCCCAGGCCAATAGAGTAGGGGTTCCTGAATGTGGTTAAACATCACAGCACTGCTGTTCATTCCTGGCATTTCTGTACTCCCAGGCCTGGGAAGATCCCAATCCCTCCACCGGTGTGGGGGGCACAGACATGGGCCATGATCTCACTACCCTGCACCTGTCATCTTAAAACCTCAGTGCAGGCATCTGGGAGGTGACCTTTCTTTTTCCCATTTCATACATGGAAAAACAATACTTAATTCCATCATCCTCAGAGCCAGCAAGATGCCCCTGGGCCTTGTTTGAAACTCCAGTCTCTGGCTCCCAATCCTGTGCTCCAGCCTTGACACTGCAACCCTCCATCTTGGGCATTCACAACCTGATCATGGTCAGGGATTAAATGTTCTCCTCACACACCTCCTGCCCTACAGCATGCTCTGTACTACAGGGGTTGCTTTCTTTTGCTGTCCCAATGTGGCACCATGGTCCCATTGCTCTGGGTCCTAGGAAACAGGATGAGAGTGCCTCCACATTGCAAGCTGTTGAGGGACACAGCTATCCACAGGAGGAGGTCAGAGATGAAGGATCTTGCTGACGTGCATGTGCTGACTCTGCTGGGTTTTATTAGAGACATCAATCAAAAAGTGAGGAATAAAATAATTAGGCCTGGCAGCATGGGTCCTGGCTGGACCTGTTTCATGGCAGCAGCAGGACTGGTTGCAAAGAGCTCCTTCCAAAGAAGCAGCCAGTCCCTAAGGTGGAAGATGCCCAAGGATAAATGACACTCAGGGAGCAGCTGTGATGAGGTCTCTGTTGCAGCATTCTTCATCCAAGCTGACTGGGAATTTCTATTGAAACTATTTTATGATTTTTCACATTGCAAGGCACCAGTGGGTTGGTATGGATCTGTGCTGGAAACCCTCGGGGGGGGGGGGGGGGGGGG
>NW_017729029.1:38619776-38626403 GCF_001723915.1 Gavialis gangeticus
GCGGGGGGGGGGGGGGGGGGGGGGCAGCGGAGGAAGAGAGATGGCCACAGTGCTCCGTAATTGCCATCAGCCCAGCTGTGGCTAGGGAGGATGCAGGTCCAAGTGTCTGCTATGAGTAACTTAGTGGACGTCTCAGCCTTAGCAGGACAGAATGGGATTGAGCAGGGACCTGCTCTAAGAATCAGGGTTGGAGGCAGCTTGTGTGACTTGACACCATGTTCACAATCATCAGCCCACCCAGGGGCAGACAAGAACTCACCCTTCTAGTTTAAATCACTGGAAGAGACCAAATGAGCTCTGTGGGAGCAAGAGCTGGACACTTTGACTCTGGAGATACTTGAAGGATCAGCTGGGTCTGGGTCCTGGTCCTGGTCCTACATGTGATGCTGCATCCCCTGATCACCATGCTCTTTGCTATTCTGGGGCATCATTTTTTCTTTGGGGGAACGCTCCCCAGAGTTCTTTGTATGGATATAAAAGATGGGCCAAGCTTGAAATTCTCAGGAAGCACTGTATGATGGGAAAAGATCTGTCCAGCCAGCATTACCTGCTGTAAACCTTGGGCAAGATTCCAGGATGCCACGTGGTCAAAACACTATGCAGAAGCTGTGAGATAGGAGCTCAGCAGAACAATGCTGGGACATGCAAATACAGCAATAAAATAAGCACTAAGCACCTTGCAATAGTGAAATAGGCCAATAACAGCAAGCCCAGCACTGGCAGGGACTTCAGGAAGCATCAAGCACTGAGTAGGCCATGCTCCTGCCTCACAAATGTAAACATACTGCTGAAGTCTTGCCAGTCTCTGACAGAGCTACCACAAAAGAAGTCTGTCGTCCTGCCTGGCACAGTCAGGACACTGATGTTGCCCCCTTGTACAGGGAGGATCAGGGAGGGTGTTGCTTTGAGACACATCAGGGAGAGGTTGGAGGAAGCTGATGCTATCTGGTGTGCAGATTCCTTTAAGGGAACTGGGGGCTTCAGGTTCAGTTGGAAGGCTTGTCACCTCTTAGCCTCTCATAAAGCAATTTAGATTAGCAGAACAAGAGAAGGGCAATGGGTTCCTCGCTCAGACGTCACTATTTCTATCATTAACCTTGCACAAGTGAAATCATGTTTACCTGCCGCACTAATGCTCCTGATAATAACATGACTCATGCTTTCTCTCCTTGGTGCCATGAAAGGCGCCACCCTGGGGACCCATTCCAGGTGATAACAGATATTAACTAGGGGAGGCTGCAGCTTATTTCAAAGTGAAAGACACTCACCATCTTGCGACCAGACCCAGCAAGAACAAAACCCCAAGCCTCGCAATTTCTGCCATGCTCTGGATGAATACTGCCACGGCTCTGGTGGAAGCGACAGGACAAGTGATGAATGGGCAAGGAGTTTGTGGGGACTAATCCGTTAGCCAAACCCTACTCGGTCAGCCAGAAGCAGGGCAGATAATTCAAGTCAAGGCCTAAACCAAGCAGGGAGCACAGGACTAAGGCAGACTCACTGCAACAGGTAGCAATAGCACAGAGAGCTCAATCAAGGGCCACCTATACACCATGGGCCATGGTCTTTACACAGGCCTGGAGCAGAGAAAGACCTTTTTTAAAGCCAGGAAAGGATGCGTGGTGAAATTGCATTAATTTAATTAAGCTGTTTCATTTAAAATGTTTGCTGCTTTGCAGATAGTGGATGAAAGAGATTTGAAAAATACTTGACATAAAGGGGATTTTCTATATCAGAAATTCAAGTCTTATCTATTTGAGTTTTTTCTTCTCCCGAAGACATTATAGGTGCCTAGGAAAGGTTTATGGCATCCTAGATATTTAAGAAGAAAGACCCAATTAATTAAGAAGAGTTATTTAAAATTCTGGGCATTGGTCATTTTTAGCAATATTTTCCAAGGTTGAAGCTAACACTAGAAGCTGAATGTTGTCTTTAATTCAGTACTACCCCCTTCCCCCTCCCAAACGCAGGGCTAAGAATCTCCCAGCTGACAGGCCAGACTAGGAGGGTGGTGGAAAGTACATAGGGTTGATAGTCAAAGTACCAGACAGAAGGTGTCTGGGTCTCAGGAGGACTCGGATTTGGGCACATCACTTGAAAGGGCATGGGACAAAGTTAAGGGGTTTGGGGGTTACAAAATAGACAGTGTTTGAAGCCTGTGTAACCTTAAAGAAGGCTCTCCTGGCAAGCAGGCCAGGGCCAATTTGACTTAATTGAGTAAGTGGTGCCAAGCAACAAAGAAAAGAAAAGGCACAGGGGTTTTCAAGATACTCAATGGGACCCTGTGAAACAACACTCTCTTCTGGCTATATGAGAAACCTGAAAGGAGTTATCTTTCTTTTAAACTCAGATAAAGGACAAGGAAAGGGGGAAAATGTGCTTAACAAGTAAATCTAGTTGTGATCTTTCCAAGAGCTTTCCATGAGGTACATTGCCATTAGGTTAATCAGGTCATTGGGCACCATGCCAGCTCAGCACAGCCCAGTGATATGGAGGACATGCACTGATTCCACCTCCAGGGGCACACACGCAGCAGCCCAATGAGATTAGTGCTATGTGTGTTAAGCTGTTGCTCCAAACAAGGGTAGAGCCATCACAGTGTTGGATGCATGCAGCTGTGCATGTAAGTCTGGCTGATCTGCAAGCCCGCACAACACAGCATCCTTGCCCACTTGAATCACCACAGGTAAGCAGGTAACTGAGGCTAGGGCTAGGCACTGGACCTGAAGGCAGAGGCATTGAGATCTGTGTTGCCTCGGTTCCTTTTGTTTCCTCAGTGTTAACAGGAGCTGCAAGGTGCGCCATGGGTTGACAGCTTCCCTTCCCACACAGTACAGGGAGCAGCCCATCTCCTCTCCTCTCCCTCTCTGTTAAGGCAGCTCTGCAGGGCAGACAGCATCCTTTACATACAGAGGCTCTTTGGTTTCCACAACCAACCAATTGGGCTATTGCCAGCACACCGCATGCCTGAGATCCACTGTCCATTAGCAGCCCTCTGGGTGTCTTGGCAGCACCACAGATGAGTCATGGGCAAATCAGACTAGGAGGGAAGGTGCAACGGGGATGAGGCCGGTCAAATGGAAAAAACAGAGCACAGAGGCACCAGGGCCTAAAGTGGCTCAGGGAGTGAGCACATTAAGAGGGGCTTCCTCCTGCTGTGCTTCAGAGACAAATTTACATGCTCAGCTTTGATGATGAGGATCTGGTCTGCCTCCCCCCAACCTTTCCTTTCTGGGGCAGGGAGTCCTCCAGTCACCCCTTTGCTGGGAAAGGCTAGAACCCAGTCTTCTCCGCTGAGCTGTAGCCTTACTTTGATGACTAATTTGGCTGTCACAAGGACAGCCACTAGAACAATTATCTTTGATCGCCTTGTTGCTCTGAAGAGTGTCTCAGAACAGGTAAGGGGCAATAAAATATTAATACGCTCTTATCTTCAAAAGCAATAGAGAGACCATAAACAGAGCCAGCAGGTAGGAACTGCCAGCCAAGTCCGAGGCTATGGCCTTATCTGTTATGCTTCTGCAGAGACCACTGTCTTGGCCTGTTGCTTCAATTATGTAACACCCTCCAGCCCATTTCCAGATCCAGGGTCTCCTCCTTGTCTGGATTTGGACCTGTCAGAGGCAGCAAGGTGAGCAGCAGGGTCAGGGTGCCGCACTGGTTAATGCAGTTGTCTCTTGGGCCTTGCAATGCACTTCAACAACACATCCCCTAAAGGGCTCTATACCCTGGATTTCAGCAGTGGTCCCTGACTTTGCTTGCCTCACTCCTGAATTGTCAGCTGTTTTAGGAGCTCTACAAGCCAAATGAAGTGGCTCTATGGGCCGGATCTAGCCCACAGGCTGTTTGACACCCAGTTATATCTTGGCTTCCAGGTGTTATTTGTTAACCCTACCAAAGGGGGAAATGTTCCACTTTTACACCCCAGAGTCCCCTCTGCTTCCCACCTCTCCCCACAATGCATTGTCTCTTGAAGTACCTCAGCATAACCACATCCACAAAAGAAAAAGACACAACAGGAAACAACAAAGTGTCTCTGCCTCTCAGCCAAGTAAACTACAATCCTATCCCCCAGCAGCCTGGAACAAAGAACCCAAGTTTGGGCATGTGAAGTCTAGGTACTTTTTGCCCAGATGCCTCCAAGAACTTGGCCTGCTTCTGTTAAGTACCCAGAGAATGGGATTGGAGGAGGAGGAGGGAAAAATAGTCTCTTGTCACAGATTCATTGCATTTTGGAAATATTTATGTTCCACTAGTACCCAGAGAACCTTCTCAGGCCATTGCGCTAGGCACTCAGTACAGTACAAGGCAGTTCCTACCCCTAGGCACAAGAAGTCCTGGGAACTGAAAAGCAAGTGGAAAAGAGCAGGGATGTGATTCTTGTGAGGGAAGCAAAGAGGAGATCCAGGATGTCTGATTTAATCACAATCCTTTTCCCCACTCAGCCTCTCCCTAGTAGTGATTCAAAGCTACAGGTTCCTGGGGAAGACTCCAGTGGTAAGCAAGAACTGATGTCTAAAACGAGTCTCATCAGTGCAAGAGAATGATGCCAGAAATACTAGGAATTGGAGTCCAGGCGAGACTGCTACAAGCAACAGCCACGTCCTAAGTCGGCCAAGTCACAATTCTGTTTAACCCCTGGGCCAGGGTCACTTTATGTTAGGACCCATCCATGGTCTCTCTCCTCTATGGGGGAAGGGATGTAGGTTCAGACAACACAGACAAGAAGGCTCTGCCAGATCTCTTTGGGGGCAGGAACTAGAGCTCATGCTGACTGAGCAGGCCTCTGTGGGGTTTGGCAGTGCCCAGTTTCATGACTACACACATGTAAAAGTAGCCAGGAGTCGTTCAGCTGGATAGCAACAGAGCAGGGCTGGTGAGGGCAACTGGAAACCACCTTCCTGTTAAATGAACATGCAGTAGAATGGGCTGGACTGTGGCAGTGAACATACCAGTAACTCCAGCAAGGGACTCTGCAGTGTTACCTGTACCACCTGATCCTTCCCCTCAGTATCAAGCTCACCTTTATCATCAGGATGAGTCCCCCATAAGCCTGTTCTCAGCTCATGCTTGTTTTACAGAGATTGCAGAAGGAAACTCCTTCAAACAATAGGGAGCTTTGATGGGGATCTGCTTAAGGAAAACATTGGTGTTGTCTACCTAGCAGGGACATGCTGAAGGGATGTTCTCCCAGCCATGCATCAAGACTCGTGATCATTTACACCAACAGCCATGGTTCCCAGGCCAGAAAGACAAAAATATGAAATGAATCATTATGGGGGCATCCATGAATGCTGTGCACTGCCTGGGCAACAATTGTATTAACCCTCCATCTCCTAAACCTCTGCCCAGTTTTCCACCTTGGTGGAATCACAATGTCCTCAGGATCACATCCTGTCCCATTCCCAATACAGAATTCCAGGTCAGGAAATGCAAACAGCTTTGGAGCCCAAGATACTGGTGTCATTTGCTGGTCAGAGCAATATGGATCATTCACATGCTCTGAGAAACTAGCTTCTACCATCAAAGTGCCTTCCTTACCTCCCTGAACGCTGTGCAGGAAACAGAATGGAAGGCATAAGACACATCAGCAACTAAAGGTGCAGACAAACATGTAGCTTCCCAGTCTAACTCATAACCTTCACAGAAAGCATCGTAAGTTAGACTGATACTTCTAAACCAATAGACGTTTGCTGTTGGGTTGGGAGGGTGAGAGATGGAGCTCTAATTTGGAGCTGATCCAGGGAGAGAGGCTGTCTCTCTGCAGCCTCTTCTGTTAACTCTGCCCCCACCCCACCTCCTGGCCACCAGTGCTGTCTCAGGATGGGAGGGGAAGAAAGCAAGGGAGGGAGGTCCATTCCAGGGTTTCCCCAGCCTGCACTGAAGTGGGGTGGTTGGTTTGGAGCCACCCGCCTTGGAGGCGGGGCTCCAATCCACTCCCCCCACAGCACTGGCTGGGCAACCCCCAGAATATGCTTCCTCCACTCCCTTTCCCCTCTCCAGTTCTGAAAACAGCGCCAGGAGCATCAGCCCAGTCCTGCTCCCTGGTGAAATTACTGAAGGTGCTCCACTTTGGAGTGCCTTCATCTGAAGCCTTGTGTAATGAGGGTTCAAACTGTTGGAGGATCAGAACCCTTTAAAGCACTTTGCAGCCCTGCACTTGTGTTTGGCCATGGCTGTAGAGCACTTTCAGGGCAAACACAAGTGCAGATTGGGCAAAAATTGTCACTTCTGTCCACGAACACTGCATGCTCCTGGAGGCTACGGGGGCATGGTGACCACCCGCAGGCAGCGGCAGTAGTGTTGGCAGGGTGGGCATGGCAGCAGCGAGCTCCCACAGGCAGCTGGCACGGTGTCGGCGGCGGGTTGACCAGGGAGCTCTCGCAGGCGGCCACAGCGGTATCAAGTAGTGAGCACTGACCACCCACAGATGCTGCGGGACTGTTCTGAGCAGCACAGGCAGCCCCATGCGGGCTGTGAGCTGCAGCCACGGGATGGGGGAGGGGCCACTTTTCCCCTGCACTCAGCACCAGCTTGTAACCTGTCCCTGTGCTGGCTCTGGGCTCACCCATCAGGGCTGCGTGCGGTGGCAGCAGCTGCGACCCCCGCCCCTCCTCCCCCCCCCCC
>NW_017729029.1:38626416-38634628 GCF_001723915.1 Gavialis gangeticus
CCCCCCCCCCCCCCCCCCCCCCCCCCCACTTGCCACGCAGGGCAGCAGTAGCTGCCCGGCCAGTGCTCACGCTGTGGTAGGTTGTGGTGAGGCTGCCACCACCGCCCCCATGCTGCCTAGTGCGTGAGCTCTGGGCAGGCAGCAGCAGCAAACACTGCTTGCTGCAGCAAGCAGGGTGGGAGCCGCAGCTGCTGCTGCCATGGCACAGCCCCAACAGGTGAACCTGGAGTTGGCATGGGGTCGGGTTACGAGCTGGTGCTGAGCATGGGAAAAGTGGCCCCTCCCCGCCCCATGGCTGGCGCCCCACGCTGCAGCCGCTCACAGCCTGCGTGGGGCTGACTGTGCCTGCTTAGGACAGCCCCACATGGGCTGCGAGCGGCTGCAGCAGGAAGCTTGGGCCACGGGGTGGGCGAGGAGCCGCTTTTCCCCGCACTCTGCACCAGCTCCTTCCCTACCTGAAGTGAGCAGGCATGGGAGCACAGGGCCTGCACCAGCAGGCCCCAGAGCAGGGTGGCAGGATCCTGGCCGGCAGGATCTCTACGGAACTAGGCCAGCTTCCCCCTCTCCCTGCTGGTGCAGCCCAGCCTGGCTCCACAGACCCCTGCTAGCATGTGCCCCGCTCTGGGCCCCACTGGTGCTGGCCCTGGGACATTGGTCCCAAGATGGTGACCAGGGGGCGGGGCACCTCTCAAGGGGTAGGGCTACCCATGCAGCACTCGACAGCTTGCCAAAACTGGGTAAGTGGCCCTCTGCCCTAAATAATTGCCTGTCCCTGGGCTAGGGGATGTGAGCTCACATAGGATGTCAGCTAACAAACCAAGAAAACACTGTTACAGCTTCAGACAAGTCCATGCTAGAAAAACATCATCCATTTATTTAATGCTACACCCTCCTTATGCAGATGCAAGCAGAAACAGTCTTTTCTCCAGCTTTTAGTAGTTTGGCAGGTGAAATAAATTACACCAGCAAAAGCATGTTCATGCTACATTTACACTAGGGTTTTTGACAGTATGGAAATGTTACCAAAACCAGACTCTCAGTACATTTCTGGGATGACAGAGCTGGCTTTGGGGAACTGAAAGGACAGGATCTAAACAGATTTGGTTCCAGAAGATAAAAGGCCCCAAGAAGCAAGACGTTTTCCAGTGGAGAGCTGCAGCAAGCAATGCTTTCAAAGCAGCTTACATTTATTTTTTTGAAACTTTTAGTGGACTCCTTGGCATGAAATAAACTGAACTAAAACTCCCTACAACTAAGGGATAAGAGTGACCAGGTGTTCCAGTTTCATACTATGCCTCAGTCCCACTTTCCAAGCTGCCAGCAATAAAGGAGATTCATCTTTCAGAGACTGGATCCTTCCATCATGCTTCAGAGACAGGATACTTTGCTGGAGCAGAGATATAAAGCCATCTCTGGTCCCCAGGGAGCAAGGCTGCCAAAACAGCCATTTCCAGGTGGTAGAAAGGATAGTGGCCTTTTCAAGATAGCACTGAAGAATATAGCAGCATTGTCCCACTTGGACAATGGAAGAATCATCCTCTTTTGTATCATGGGCCAAGTTTTCAAATACCTTTCCCAGAATCACTCGCTATCCTTGAGTACCTGCTGAACATGCATGGAACATAAAAGAAATAGCTGCTGTTGATCACCTGAGCAGTGAAAAGTCCCATGCCCCCAGACATATTTTGAGAGGGCTAGTTTTTAAGTTTCCCCTGCTTTTTAATGGGGGGAGAAGAGCACTGACAGACACTGGAGTTAAGGGAATTGAGGAAGTTACCTTCATTCAAAAGCCCACAAACTAAGTGACGTGGATAGAAAAAGTAGTAAACTAGATTGAAGCCCTAAACTTCTCTAGGTCCAAGTTTAATATATTGATGCCCTTTGAGTCATTCTTCCATAGCTTAACTGTAAAGATAGTGTTGCTCTTTGCCTCCAGATTTTACTCTGTTCTCCACAGGATGCCTCAAGTTCATCTCAGTTGTGCACAGTAGTAAATTTTCAAAAGCACACATGAAAGAAGGGCAATTAGACTCTGATCAGCCCTACTGTTCCAACAATTATATAGGCTGCTTCCCCCAACACACCTTTATTGTAATGTTATTTGTAGATAGCAATCTCTGCAAGAGGCAGATAATGCCAATGCAGACTGTTGTTTTTTGTAAGACTAGTTCCCACCATTGCTAAACAGACAGGAGTCCTGATAGAGGAGATATGGGTTGCACACGCCCATAGGAGGCCTGGTAGATAAGAGATTGCAGATATAATCTGCTTTTGTTTTTTTAACATCATGCAGGGACACACTTCAAGAGCCAAGCGATTCCTAGGAGAATCATTTCCTTGCTTTGCTAGGGCAAGAAGCCTCAAACTCAGAGTCACAGACAAATAACTTGCAGACGGAAGACGGCCCCAAGTCTTTGAGCTACTGGAGAGGACACCTGAGGTCAGCAGTAGTGGATTCACAGCCTGTGAAAAACTGCTGCTACAGTGAGATTATTAAGACATATTAAATTGCCAACTGACTCAAGCACTTTCCCACAGACCAGAAAGTAAACACCCCAGAGTTTATAAATTAGTAGTTCCTTTGCTTTGAATAATGTCCCTTCCACTAAAGTGAAAGAACCAGCCTGTATGCTCTCCCCTTAATGGGCAGCATCACAATGGCACCCATGTGGTCTTTGCAACTCACAAGTCATCAGAAATAAAACCTGCAATCGAAACTAAGTTAACAAGACTGCTGGGGTGTGAGCCAGAAGCAAATCCAGCTAATTGCCACCAATTTATTAGCTGTCCGTTGCTAATGAGAATAGTCAGCCAAGTATTAGACTGGACCCAGACCCAGAGCAAGCCAGTCAAGTGTGAAGAGATCATTTTTACATAGTCACTTCAGTATATAGCCACACTAACCAAGAGGAGTTGAGTCCACTATACCTAACAGAGATACAGTATAGATCAGGATTCATCCAGCACTCACTGAAACCAGTGGTAAAACTGCACGTAGGATGCCTGCCAAAGGATTTGGAAGCATCTGAAGCCCTAGGCTGGGGTGGAGGGTGCTTGCCAGTAGGAGGGCCATATATGGTTCTTGAATGGTTCACATGGATTTGGAATTGACTTGGCTGATTTGACTTGGGACTTGAAACTGTTTCCTTTAAAAAAATCAGGGGATGTCACTGGAACAAGATCATTATTTGAGAAAGTGTCACTAAGTCAGGTAAGCATCCAGGCTCACAGAAAAGAAAATATCTATAGCAAAGGAACTAGGGTCTAAAAGGTTCACCTTTTCACTAGCAAAAGCTATTCTTTGATTTTATTTATACCTCAAAACAAGAACATTTCTAATATAAGCAAGTATTTGTTCCAAAAGCCAGAGACAAATAAGGTTAGGGTTCAGAGGTACTCAGAGCAAAAACACCATAGGATTAAATCAGGCTGATTAAACTGATACAAAAAATATGTTGCTTTAAATCCACTGGACACAATTGAAGGAACTTTGCAGAGAAAATAAAACTTAGGAAGTGAGGATCTTTGTTTCCTGCATTTCATTACCATGTAGCCCAGTGATCAGGGCCTTTCTCCAGATACAACTCAGTGAAGAAAGGAAACAAGCAGAGATCTAGCAAGAGGAAACTTTTTAAACTATGGCAAGGGTGTCAAACTCATTAGGCTAGACCAGTAGCACAGAACTGGTTTGCAGGCTGAATGAGCAGTGCTGGGCCAGTCTGGCCCATGCTGCAGTCTGAGATCCACAGCAACATCACAGGCTGGATAATAAGGGCCCCATGGGCCAGATCTTTGATACCACCGTATTACAATAATACAGTGCAAATAGATTTAGACACTGGCTAAGCTTTCAAGGCTGCAGTAAACAAGTGCCTCATTTCAGGAACAAAGAAAAATAAAAGAAAAAAAATCTAGCATCAAGACAGCTAAGGACCCAAAAAGACAAAACATCAGTGGATCTTATTCCCTCAGCGCTCTACTCTAAGAAAGTATCTGCTCATTTAATATACAACAAATGCAATAGGAACAGTGACATTTTAGAAAGATGCTAGGGCTAATGGTTAAGGAAGCTGTTTTGGGCAGAAAAAGATAAAACTTACGGCTGTGATTTGGGGAAAATGTCCCAAATACAGCTAATTTCTATTTGTGGTACCAGAGCTATGAAAGTTCACTAGAATGAAGGCAAAGATATTTTATTGCAGAAGGAAGGTGCAAAAAGGAATTTAGCTTCTCTGATGGATAAGTCTGCATAGAAAAGGATTTTGTTATATGCAAAGCAAAGAAACTGATTAAGAGACCTTGATGTTTCTACAGAGGCAGCAAGACTGCTCAGTTATCTGGAAAGCTGTTTTCAGATTCCAAAGCATAGTACTAAAATTAGTTATCTAAGATCATTAATGGATCTTATTTAACTACAGCAACCTTTGTTAATTTTTCCACTGGTGAAATCAGAGCACAGAAAGTGTGGCAAAAGCACTGGCAGCTATAGAATAACAGGGGCACAGATAGCAAGGATCTCTGGAAGTAATCCTTTCAAATAAATAACAAAAAAAGAAACACTAAAAGCTGATTCATTTCCGAGCCCAGGGAATGACAACAGTGAACAAATCTGGATATAACATCAGTTCAATCACTTTTCAGCCTCTTGAAGGCTCAGATCAATGGTGAGCCCTTCACAGGTGGGGGGTGGAGAGAGAGCTGGGATGGAGTGCTGCCACCTAATGCCCCATGTTGCCACTGTTCTGCCTCTTGCAGGCAGTCGGGTGAGGGAGCCCAGCTCTCCCATCCTCTGTCTGGTTCTCAGCCTGGCTTCAGAATCATGGCGGCGCTCCCCCACGCTTGGAACACTCCAATTGGCTGTTTCCTTCAGCCAATCAGAGTACAAATAAAGCATTAGGGAAGGAGAGACAGACTTAGGCTTTTATAATAATAGACTGTTAAGAATCATGAAACAAAAGATGACAAAGCCATAAGTGAAATACAGAGTGCCCAAGCGAGGGACTAACATGAGAGGGATGGGAGTCAGGAGGAGAATACAACTAGAGTATAGTAATACAATGTTAGCCCCAGGGGGCACAGTGCCAAGATCAGGCCAGACCTTGGGTGGTGGCGGCACTAGCCCCAGGCTAGCGGGTGTGCTCCAGGAAAGGGAATCGGCCAAACACTAGGCACCCCCAGGGAGACACTCAGAGCCTGGAAGGTGGCACAGTGAGGTGGGTGGCTTAGTGCAGGAGCACCCACTAATGGCCTGCCACAGGCCCAGTCTAGCACATAGCCCACATGCATCTGATCTGGCCCACAGGCCAGGCCACATAATTCATCCATCTTGCAGCCCTGAAACACTTGACATCACTGGTTTATTTATTTACACTATGGAATTTGCAGAAGGTTCAAAGGGAGAGCTTATGGGGAAAAAAACACGCATGGCAAAGTCAGGAATACAGAAACTGTTTAAGAGTGCTAGCAATTCTGGGTCTGCTATGCTACTTGATGTAATGTAACAAGTATGGAAGTGCCCCAAACTTCAAATCACATTGACTGTCATGTTAAGTAGTACAGAAATTATCTTGCCACACGATCTTGATTATATTCTGTGATTCAATTTTTTTGGTTTATGTTTTTTTGTTTGTTTGGGGTTTTTTGGGAGGAGGTTTGGGGGGGGAAGGGGAGAGAAACAGTGGCCAAAGCAAACATGCACAAAATTATTAACATTTAAATACAAAGATATTTGATGCAATACTCAGTAAGCTTAAATTAGATGGAAAAAATCTTCTGATGAGTAGTTTTCTGAGGGAAATATGCCAATTCAACAAAATCAAAATGCTACACAGAAATGCAGCAATTCTGACAATTCTGGTGAAAGTTATCAAAACCTGTTTCAACTTTTATGTTTTTGAATACAAGGTAAAAAGGTAATTGTGTTTCCCTGTAATTCCCAAATTTCAGTTTTTCATCCTCACAACTGTTCCAAAGAAAAATATTGAGATGTCAGCATGTCAAGGAGAATGGAATTCCTTATTTTAACCTGCTTGATATAAAATTGAATCAAATCAGGCTGTAATGGAACCACTCCTGCTGCCTGAGAACTGGTAGGACAGCTGTAAAAAGAATGATGAAAAATGGAAGGATGGAGTTGTAAGAAGAGGTTTGGAGAAGTATCATAACATGGTGTAAAATCCTATCTAAATGTGATTTAGTAATCCAAGAAAGAGAGAATAAAAAATAGGTGTATTCTGCAGATCCAGTTTGAAGTATCAAGCTACAGAAGCATCTCAAATCCTACAGGAAACTACAAACATGGGCTGAAAATAAAATTAGATTCAACTCAGAGGAAAAAAAACAAAATGCAAGAGTCAGGAAGGCTAGATTTGGTGACAAGAGTCAATTACACAGCTCTGTAATAAACCCTCATCACACCCATCCTTCTTAACAACATATTACAATACAATTGGCTGCAAAAAAGGACACAGAATGATATGCTTGTACAGTTCTTGTGCTGGAGATCTTTTATTCAAGGCACATATTGAAGTGACAATTTTTGCCTGATCAGCAGGGATCCTGGTTTTCCCTGATAAAAAAAAAATTGCAAATTCTCCGCTAAATAAAAAGTTTGCAAGTTTTCTAATAAAAAACCCAAAATGTGTGATTAAAATTAAAGGCCCCCCACAAGCCCTCCCCCAGCCCTGCTGGTGCCTCTCACTCCCCCTCCACAGGTCCCACAGCCTTGCTGGTGTCCCTCATTCACCAACCACAGCCCCACCAGAGGGGGCCCCAGCCCCCTGCTTCCCTCCCCCAGGGCCTCTGCAGGCTAACAGGCACAACCTGCTGTTGCATGGAATAGCGGGGCCACATGGACATCTTGCCGCTGTGAGCTCTGCACTGCCCTGGAGACATGCCTCCTGCGTCGGGGCTGCAGTGGGGGCAGCAGCGGCATGCACAGGGGGTGCATTGCCAGGACAGTAGGGAGCTTGCAGTGGCAAGATCCCCACGCAGCCCCGCTGCTCCCTGCTGTGCCAGGTCATGCCCACCGGGCTGCAGAGGCCCTGGAATAGGGAACCAGGGTGGGAGCCCAAGTTTGCACCCTGCACCTGCCCTGCGTACAGATCTGGGGGGCACAGGTCCACCCCATTTCCCGGGAGTGGGTGCAGTGGCAGGGAACCAGCCTCCAGACGAACCACCTGTGGCCCCGTCCTGCTCCTCGTTGGGACCCTGTAGCCATGCATTGTAGCCCTGAGCCCCAAGCACCAGCGGGCCGCACAGCAGCCCCAGCCCTGCTCGTGTCCCTCCCTCCCTACAGGGGCCTCAATTCCCATCTCCCGCATCCCCACTTACATGCTGTAGCTGCTCTGCAGGCTGCCTGGGGCCACGTGTATCTCCATGCACATGGCGCCCCTCGTCTCACTGCCCTCCTCCCATTCCCTGCAGGATGGAACTCTGCCAGCCTGCAGGGAACTCACTGCCAAGTCTGCGGGTTTCTCTGGTAAAACAAGAAAACTGCATTTGCCTCTAGTAAAAGGTAAAATCCAGGGTTCACTCAGTTTTTCCATGGGAAACGGAAAACCCGGATCCCTGCTAATCAGGCCCTTGAAAGCGCTCTCCAGCCATGACCAAACAGCTGCAGAGGCTAGGGACATAAATTACACATAAACCAGTATAAGTGAGTGGAAACTGGTTCTACTCTGTAACACAACAGAAGTTCAGTGCACAAAAACTGCTTTCAAAATGGCCAAAACCAGTTTAAGATAAACCTGGATGGATGTAGTATCAGACTCAACTGATTTAGGTTAAATTGGTTTACTGAACTTTTGTCCCAGATCCCCTCCAGACTCAAGTTAACTCACAATCCCCCAGCATCCCAGGATGCTTTGCACCTCCCTTGCAAACCCCCTCTCGCAAGGTGGGCAGGCTAGCCATGGCCTAAGTTCCAGCTCAGCAGGGAAGCTTGCTCTAGTATGCTTCCCCACCCCAGCTTCTGGCCTGAGCCACTGCAAGCATGTGGCTGCATTTCTGGAATTAAAAGTAAATGTCTGCTCACTTGTTTATTAGTTCACAAGTTAGTCTAAGCTGCATAGATTGAAGATTGAATTGATTCAGCCTTGAGCTCTTTAACTAACTGTACTTGGCCCACAAAGGCCTGATCCCATGAAAATCTGAAGCCTCATTGCATGAGAGTTCAGATGAGGATGCTCCAAAATGGAACGCCCTCAGGAAC
>NW_017729029.1:38639628-38655891 GCF_001723915.1 Gavialis gangeticus
CTTCAGGTAATCTTTAGATACTGAATTACTAGAGAGAAGCTTTGTTGGTAGGAACAGCACTTCTGGCCAGAAATCTTACTTAAAACTTATCTTTGTTTTGCAGCTGTACCTGAAAAGAAGGAAGAGAAAACAACAAAGGCAGTGGAACAAGGTAAAAAGACATGGAAGTATACTGATATTATCTAACTTGGAAAGACAATAGCACAAGAGGAAAAAAACATTAGATTTGGATGGTTGTATGCAAATACATTTGTGTCTGCACAGTCTAATACTGACCTGCCTTGACATGATTTGGTACGATCTGACACATTTACAGCCTCAAGTGGTATAATTCCAGGACCAAATTTCAGACATTTGCTACCACCTATTAGAATGCTGGTTTCATAAGTCTGGGTGTTCCAGGGGGATACAAACGGAACCCCAGGGAACACCTCCCATGGCAACAGCTGAGGCAAAACCCCAGGAAAAGAAAACTAAAAGCTCTAAGAAAGGGGCTTACTTGTCTCCAACAGGAGAAAATGCGCCGTGCCGAGAAGAACCGCCGGCGCAGTTCATCAGCTGCTTTTATTTGTGGCTGGAAGCAGCGCCGGTGGGTGACATCACCAAAAACTGCTGCCTGGCAGATTTAAAAGCCAGTGGTGGGGAAGCAATGGGGGCAGCAGCAAGACCCAGGGGAGAGGGTGACATTGTCCCCCGGGCTCCAGGATCGTCACGTCAGGAGATCGGCTCACCAGAAGGGTTCCAAACCTCTTAAAAGGGTAAACGCCCGGCTCAACAGGACAGCCGGGACAAGGAGGATGGCATCGAGGGATCCAGACGACTACAAACGCTGGACACGTGAGTGGGGCAGGCTGTGGCCCAGACACCTGCTGTTTCTTTCTTTTCTTATTTTCCTTTGGTTTCTTGATTGAAGCCCAAACCGGGGAAGCGTCCACAATTGACCCGGAGGGTCAAGAAAAAGAGTAGAGGCCACCTCAGCCCCATCTCCGAGCCGTCAAATTCACTAAGGCGGAGGTCGAGATAGGGCCAGTCCCATACCCCATAGACACCTGGGGTGAAGACAGATACTGAGGGACGGGCAAGAGGGAGCCAGAGCAGGAGTGGACATCAAAGAAGCAATCTGGTGACCCATCACCTGGTCGTTCTGAAAGCTGGAGTATGGCTGGGGTGTAGGGAAGGTGGAGCTCCAAGAACGCCTGCAAGGGGCAGTGCCCAGTCTGCGAGTTTCCATGAGGGAGAGTCCTGCTACTACTGAACAAAAAATCAAGTCATGGCAGGCAAGTGTCAGGGCCTCCCTTGGGGTAGAATGCAGTCCAACACCCAAGTCTCGGGGACATGCCCTGAGGCCTGGACTGGGCGTGCACTCCAAGGCCACTACAGAGCGCCTATATTAAACTAGACGGGCGCACTGGACAAATGCTTTCTGAGGGATAAACTAGCCCATGATCTAAATCAAGTCAAAGCAGCAATGTTATGCCTGGCCAATTACCTCTTACTACATGTGAGGATGTCCTTCTCTTTTACCAGAATAGAAGAATTTGTTTCTAAGTAGGAAAATAATTGTATATTTTTAAAGGGCTTGTAACTGCAAGACGCCTCTCTGGGTACTAACATTCACCAAAACAGTGTCTGTATTTCTTGCTAAAAAACAATGACAACAACAAATCCAAGAGGGTAAGAAATAACACAAGGCAGGTTTTGAAGCTGTCTCTTTCATGGATGTGAGGATAAGGAGGAATACATGAGATGTACGTAAAGGACAGTTTGGGCAAATAGGTGGGTCTTACACAAAGCACCATCTGCTGAAAGAATCAAATCATTAAATCAACACGGTTCCAAAACTCTTCAGTGAAACTAACACCAGGACAATGCCATTGTGTCACCAGGTGTCCCCATAGCAACTTGGAAAGATAAAATTAGTTCAGGGAATCTGGTCTCCTGCCATTATTTACCACAAACAATGCAATGTGTAAGACAGAACAGCCATCCAGAAACAAGACTTTCCAGAAATCAGCTAGTAAATCCCCAAAGCAGTTTTAAATAAAATAAAATAGTCTGTCTAGTATACGAGGAGGGTGAAATTTGATCTCCAGAAATTCCTGCTATAAAGCCTACAGAGCCATAAGGAGGAAATGAAAAAGGAAGCCCTCACTGTTACTAAAATGAAGGGAAGATCCAGAGTGGGAACAGAAATTCTGGGTTTATTAAAGCTGCTGTACAAAAAGGCACAATGGCAGTGTGTAGGATGAGCTACTCTGACATGCGGTTTGTCTCCAGCACAGTCTGCAAGATCTCATCCACTTGATCTGACTCGAAGTTAATATCCTGCAGCTCCAGGTGAGGGAGTACTAGCGAGAGGAGCCGAGTGATGTTCAGACGCAAGTTCTTAAGCTTCTCCATAGTGCTGTAGGTGAAAGCAAAGCCAAGAGACAGACATCAGAGACACAAGCACTGGTGCCAATACAACTCCTTTTTCCTAAAACAAATTCCCTTAGCTGGGGTTCTCAGCTCCATCCCAAAGACAGTGTTGCCCTGGGAATGATCTGAGAGGAGGTTCTGGGGGCCAACATACAGCACCAGAAATAAGGCAGATGCAACTCTGGTGCCAGCTCTGCAATAAGCTTCCTGTCAACCTTCCTCTCAACACAGCCATTTACTCCAGAACATGGGGCAAGAGTATACACTTTCCACACCGAGGGTCCATGTCTCGGAAGAAACCCAAAAAATTAGGTTTTTTCCCTGAACACAGGTTTTATCAAAATACAGGCCTGACCAACAGGTCAGATCATCATGAAAATGGAGGGTCCCATGCTTGCAGAAGAGTTTGGTACCTACACGGCATTTCTCTCTCATGACATAGTCTCCTCTCCTTAAAGCAGCCAATATTGCGTAAATGAAATAGGAATGATCTGTACCGTCAATGTCCTGCAGAACAGAACCCAGAACGGGAAAAAGGGACTCTGTGTGAGCTGCCCATCCAGCCTGGGCAGTTTCTTGGATTCAGTAATCCCCTGCCCTGTACAACATATGAACCCTTACATTTTGATCCACTGTCACTCACACAGTATCTTCAGGTCCTCAACTTTAGGCACTCCTAGAAGCCATTTTCCTAGATAATATCAATCCACATTCTCCCCCATGGTCACCTTGATATCATCCACAGGTTAACTCACATTTCTAACCTTTTCGAGTCTCCCCTTTCTGGACTCCTGGAGGAAACATGCACCTCCTTCAGCACTTCCAGGTGCATCTCCGCCTCCCTGAGTCTCTCCTTTAGCTCAGTCTTCTCCTCTGTGGTCCTCTCCAGTTCTGCTTTCAGCTCCTGGAGCTCAGCCTGACGGTAACCCATGTGTTTCTTGCTCCAGTATAAGCCTTCAGTATCCTGGGCTCTGAGGGATGCTAATTCTTGTCGGCTTTTTAGTAAGTCTGCCCTTAGGTTGCACTTCTCCTGCTCCAGTTTCTCCACCTGAGTTAAAGAAACAGGAAGTGAAGATACATAGACAGCATGCAAGTGACAAAGTGAAAGCAGATAACCAGGTGGAGTACAGAAGGAAGCCCAACCATTACCTCCCTCACAGCAGAAGGTAAGAAGTGGGAATTTATCCTCCCCATCCAATTCCCTGTTGGGACTTACCTGCCCTACTGGAACTCACAGCCTGGAGGTAAAGTTACCTTGTACTGGAGCAAATCCCGTTCAGCTGAGACACTCTTTAGTACCACCGAGACATTCTCCACAGCTCTTCTCAGTTCTTGCTGCTTCACTGTGTCTTTCTGATCCACAGTTGTCAATTCCTGTAAATCTCCTCTATCTCTGTCCCCTTCAGGGGGAGGATCATTGGAGTTCAAAGCCTTTTCCTCAGCCTTTGGTCTGTCAAGTCTCTCTTCCCACACCAAAGGGATCAGCTGAATGGGAGCTCCACTTTCTGCAGCAGTCTTTGAAATGCCCACAACAGCCACAAAGGGCCTCTTGTCCATTTCCCCCATGCTACCATACATATTTACACAAACACTTCCACCTGCTGCCTGGCTTTCTGCTACTAAGTTTGGCATTTGCTCTTGCAGGTCCCCCTGAACAACAGCCATTTCCTTTTTAACACCTGCTACGGGACTGTCAGGTGCTGGAGATCTGTCATTGGGGCAGAGATTCCCAACATCGCTGGTGCCACTGGATACATCCTCCTGGTCTCTGGAAAGGCAGGGGCACATGCTCTCAGTCACACTCACATCCCCCTTGATGTTGGACTTGTAGCAGTCATCTTGTTTTGCTTTAGTGGAAACCTTTTGAAGAGGAGAAATGGGGGGACTGGGACTAGTAAGATCTGGGGGGGAAGATTCAATCTGTTCCTGGTATCGTCTCCGCTTTTCCAGCAGCTCTTCTTCCACAGACAGCTTGTGCTTGCTGTGAAAGAGAAGAGTAAGTCAGCCAGCTTGAACACTCCTGCACAGCAGCAATATGCTGCTACCCCATCATACTGAGCAAGCTAGTACTTTGTGGGGTAATTCTGATCGCCTACAGTGGTTGGGATCAACATCCCTCTCCTTTTTCCTCTCCACACAGGTCAGGTGCATTAGGAGGATAGAGAGGTCCCACAGAAATACTGGATACTGGTGCTGCTGTAGGTTGTCCTAGTGCCATGTTAGTGGTAAGCTTTACTTTTAAAGCACTATACAGATGCTAAAGAATCTTCACACTGAACCACAACCCTGAGATCCTGTCGTGATCCTCATTTTACACGCAAGGAACCTGCCAAAGCCAGAATCAGCAGTAGAGTTGGGACTGGAGCTCAAGTCTCAGGCCCCTGCTCCTCCCCAAACTCAACCCACTAGAATGCATTCCCCCAGGGTCCTAGAATGGAAAGGTCTTTTGTTTGTTTGTTTTTAATATAACATCAATTTAAGAAACAGGAAACAGCCCTCTTAAAATACCCAATCCCAAATGTAATCCATACAAACCAGGGAGTTGGATGGCTGACTCCCACCCACACCAACTGAAACCAGAACACAGCTTCTACCTGGAAAAATACACTGCTCATCTACCACGAGAGGAATGGTTGCTTGTCTATGTCCCTTTTATCTGATCTTTGAGCTGTTTACTTTTGTTCCAAGTGTTAGACTCCACATTCTTTTCTTTTTGTTGTTTTTTTAAACCAGGGCTCTCTCATTGCTTCAGTGCCATACCGCTCCAGATCCTTCCAGGTAGGATCAGATGCAAAACTTTCTCCTGGAGTGTTTGCTACCCTCTTTAAGTCTAATTTGTCAGAGGTTTGCATTTGGATGCAAACTCATTCTTAACCCCAGAGACTCAGTCCAGTTCCCACCAGTCATCCAAACTGATATGACAGGTACACATGCAAAGGCTCCTGACAGATCCATGAACAAACAAAACTTTTCACACTGTGGAGGTGATCTCTCATGTAGTTTTCATTGTAGTTTGTACAGTGCCAGCCTGGCAGCCAACAAATGAAGGACAGAGAAGGTGAGAGACCAAAGCACTCAGATTCACTAAGATTTGTTAACTGTAGGATATTAAGGATCTCCAATCCTATCTTTTCGCAGATCTTGCAAGAAAAGCACTGAGCTCAAAGCCTCTGAAAAGAGCAGGTAGAAACAAAAGTGAAATACTGGTACACTAGCTCAAAGAAAGAACTCCAAATAGAAGGCAGAGGTAAGAAAGAGAGAGATAGACAGGGACCAAGTGTCATGCTGAGCCTTGAAAGCAAAGGGAAGCCAGTGATGAGATCTGTCGCAAAGACACGAGACATGGTCAGAGATGGCAGCATTTTGAAAAGTCTGTGCATCAGTGCAGCAAGTCAAGAGTTCAGGGAGGAGACAAGCAGCAGCTTTCATAGCTGAAGCAAAATGACACTGGGACATGGACCAGAGTTTAGATGGTGGAAATGGAGAGGAACAGGAGGATGTTGCAGTACCAGGACAGAAGCAGCTCTGTGGACTACTCCTCTAAGCCTGTTACTTTATCACAAGTCCTTGCCAGTGTTTGATCCAACTTCCACCAGGCTAAATACAACTCAGCTAGGGCATTATTGTCTCTTCTTCTGTATGGATAACAAACACTGTGACTTTGACATTCCTTTCGAGTAAGAGACCACTGTCCTGACCAAACTCCAGTCTGGTTCATTCCATTCTGCCTTCCTGAATTTTGTGGTACTCTGTCACTCAAAAGTTAGCCTTTACTTTCAGCCCAGAAATCATAGAAATTGAGAGTCAGAGAAATGTAAAGCAAGAAGGGACCTCCAGAGGTCATTTTAGTTAACTCCCTGCCTGAGGCAGGACAATCCATAATCTAAACTCTACGTAAGACTACTATCAACCCTGACAACACAGACATAACACCCTAACTTGCCACAGGTAAAATAGGGGAACCACAGCAG
The DNA here is from genome assembly GCF_001723915.1 of Gavialis gangeticus. NCBI lineage: Eukaryota > Metazoa > Chordata > Crocodylia > Gavialidae > Gavialis > Gavialis gangeticus. The sequence goes on from NW_017729029.1 coordinate 38,646,018, forward strand.
TCAATGTCCTGCTTCTATGAAGTGTTCTTAATATGTGCTCAAGATCCTGGGTAGAGGGCCATGTCCCCTGCTACAGAGGAATGCAAAAACCCCCACAGTCCATACCAATCTGACCATGGAGTAAAATTCCTTCCTAACCCCCAAATATGGCAATCAGTCTGACCCTGAGAGGAGGAACAAGACCTAGCCAGGAATGTTGGCACACCTCACTCAAAGCTCCCAGCCTTAGCTGTAGCCAGCACCCAATGCCTCTGAGGGAGGCTTAAAAACACCCTGTTTGCTTGGCAAACTAAGTATTCCCCCTATTCCCATGCTGCCTAGCAAAGTCTTTAGGAAATGAGGGGTCTAATGTTACTATCACCATCTAGTCCATCAGCAGGTTTCACCATCTACTCTAGAAGTTCTCAAGCTTTTCATAGCACAAAATGTGTTTTAATACCGAGATTCTCCTGCACACCTCTCTCCCATCTGCAGAGGCAACTACAGCGATTATTTCAGATGGAGAAGAGGCATCCCATATTTCCAAGTTCCTTCAGGGTTGAATTAGAAGTTGGCAATAAGATAGCTGCATGTTAATTACCAATACTTCACTGATCAGCTATCATTTAACTAGGAAAGCAAACAAGTGACCACCACAAAATGCTCTTCTCCCCAGGCAGTCTTACAGAAATGTGGACAAACTGCACCACCAAGTGGATAGAGTGGTATACTACATCACTCAAATGAATGTAAACTTCAGTTCACTGACTGACTACCAGTATGATGCAGGCAACACCAGGACAAGATACAGGAAGGGAAAAAACACACCTAAAAACCCAGAGTGTAATTCATATTTCCCCAAGAAGCTTCTCTTGGCCAAAAAGAACTGTCCACCTGTCAGTTACCAGAAATGGACTGGATTCCTCAGCTAGAACCTGGCTTCTTACGAGAGGCGACTTCATAGGTTTTGCTGAATTTCCTATCTCAATCTGATGATAGGAAGTGCATTCCCCTAACCCAAGGAAATGGCAGAGAATCAACTAGCATAGCACAAAGGACATCCAACAGAAATTCAGCTCAAGGCTGACTGTACATAAAGGTGACCCTTCCACTATTCTCACTGCTCTTCTCTCCTTGTCTGAAGTTTAAAAGGTCAAGGATCAATTCATGTGCCAAAATTTAGTTGGTCCAATAAAAGATATCACATTTACCTAAAGAACCTTGTCTGCTTATAAACTAAAAAACAAACATCTAAAACACAACCACCCACACACCTTGCAACATGTTTGACAGCAACATTCCAACTTTTGGCCTTTTAGCAGTTAAGGGTGGGCTGTATGGATACTACTGGGGAGAAGCTAGAGAAGCAGAGATGTGCCTAGTACAGGTACCCAGTAGGGAAATAAGCAAACTCCTTGCACACACTGCTGCCATACATCTCTTCCACCAATGTCCCACCTGGGAACCAGCGAGTGCTGCTCTAAGAGAACAGCACTGACAGTTTGACAGGGAATACAGTAACACTGGTTGGAGCCACAATTAAAACAGAGAACTGTAGAATTCATTTATCAGTCCTGCATGTTCCTATTTCAATGCCGGCAAAGCAGTAGAGCAGCTGAACTGTTCCGAACATCTAGTTAAAAAGACATGCAGAGGAACAGAGGCAAATCTGCTGGCTCCAACAGACACCCGTTTTGATCAGATTCTCAGTTCACCCTTTCCCACTCCATCCCATGCTCTTCCTCTCCAGGAGCAAGCAGGCTCGGCCCCAGAGTCAGAGAAGATGCATAACTGACAAGAGCGCAGCAATTTGCACCCTACCACCTACCCTCCAGTTTGCAACATGTTTCGCTTTAGTGGCCCAATGGTCCAATGCACAGAACTGAACTTTTCCAGAGCAGGTGGAGGCGTGTTAGAGCCAGCAATCCCATCAGTGGCCTCTTCCTCAGGCTCCTGTTTCACAGAACTTATGATACGGTCATTCTCAGCAGGAGAGGGCTCTGAAGCAGGGGATGACACCTGGAAGGAAGGGAACATCCTAAGACCAAGGCCTTCTCTCACAAGACAGTTGCAGTTTTGGACACAGATATTTAACCAAACTGAAAGCAACAGAGGAGGCCACTTGATGATTCAACTTGAGCCCCCTTCTCAGCAGGTCTCACTAGTCAGGGATTATACCAGGTCCCCTCAGTGGTTCCCATGCTTAAGGTTCAGCCAACTGAAAAGAAATCCCCATTGCCTCTAGCAATTAGAGCTCCTTCCCCATTCCACACCCCCCCCAGCAATTAGAGATCCTTCCCCATTCACCAACACGCACACACCAGATCCTTCCCCATTCACCAACACGCACACACCAGTGCATGACCCTGAATCTCCCCCTAGTGGTGACCATTTCAGAGGGCTCTGCTAGCTGGATCTTGAATCTGGTCTTTCTTGCCATTATCAGCCAAGGACTGAACCAAACAGCTTCACAGTCAGTGACCTAAAAGAGAATTCCTCTCTCCTTCCTCCCCCACTGTCAATTTAACAGGTGGGACTAGTTACTGTTTAGGGATGACAGAGTTTGGTTCTCTCAGTTTGGGGGATGGTGCTTTAGCTTCTTGAAGCCAGGATATGAGGTACTTCCTAGCACTTTAAGAGAACTTCCATGCTTGTTACACAGGGACACATGCAAGAGACAAACTGACTTTCTTTCTACACATACACAAACAGACATGCATCTGGCAATATGGTGGGATGACCATGTCATGAAAGAAACATGAATGAATAAGGGGACAGCAGAGGAACTGATGCCACTATTGCAAGAAGAGATAACAAACATGAGTGAGGACAGAGTAACTACCCAAAGACTTCCTAGGCTCAAAACAGACTGAATGCCTTGTACAGTGATCAAGCCTCATCTACTTACGTACTTTGGGATAGGCATGTTTATTGGGAGTCACCTCCCAAGGAAAAGAGAAGGTGGGGGTGAGAAGTTCCCCTGTCCTCGCCAGGTTTGTCCCTCCCAATGGATCAGGAAAGGCTAGTCTAGCATGCGACATGAAGGTACCTTTAGAAAAAGAGCATGCAAAAAGACTAAGCTGGGAATGGAGGGCCGCAGGAAGATGTTTTAATACCATGGTGATTATTGGGAGGGAACTGCCCCTAAAGGACGGCCAACCTGATCACATGCTGCAACATCCAGAGCTGCCTGGAGAACCCATCCTGGGCAGCCATGTCCGAAAGACAGTGCTCCTGAAAATTCAAAACATCAGTCTTTACATAACCAGTAAGCCTGGAAGTGGGGAAGAGGGCCAAACAAAACCAGCCCTGCAACCCCAGGATACCAGGCCCTCGTCTACTGAGGGGGTTAAAATCAAGCCCCTTTGACAAGGCAGGATTTGGGGCAAAGAGTGGTGCACGGGGGTTGTAGATGTCCTGAGCCCTGTCACATTGTTAACATCTGATGTCAGTGTTGCTCTGGTGTTTGTATCTCCAAGCTGTACATCGATAAATTTTCTTCTCGTTTCATCCAATGCTTTTTGATCCTTGTGTCATCTCCTCCCACAACAGATGGCAGAAATGAGAACAATAAAGGGACTGAGCAGAGATGCTGCCATCCCCAGCAGCACACAATAGGATTCCCTGCTCTCTGAACCATCTCCAAAACACAAAGCCTTCTGCACTCTCTCTCTCTTCTCACCTGGTGCTCCAGGTTTTCTAAAGATGATGATCTTCTCTGCTTCCTGTCTGAGGGCTGATCTCTGAATAATGAAGAGGAAGAAAACATTGAGTTTTCCCTCGCTATAATACTCATCAGGAACTAGCCAGGAGAAACTGTTAGGAAGTGCACAGATTCCTCTTAGTGTGAAGCAAGCTCACTGCCACAGCAGTAGTCATACCACCTACATGAGTTGAACAAGCAAATAGTTTGGGCTAATTACAGGCATCTAATCTCAGAGGGACAGAATTTAAGAGTGGGGGAGGGAAACAAAAGGGGACATGGTTGATGGAAACCCACCAGCCACCTTGAAACACTGGCACAGGTCACCTGCACCACTTTGAGTCAGAGAGGTACTGCTGCTTCCTTAGTCTCATCACTGCCTACCAGTAGGATGTGTAAAAACAAAAAAATGTGATGAGAGAACTTGTTTGCTGCCTCCTTGCTGCTCCTGCCTGACATGCAGGAGGAAACATGTACATACTTAACTGTTTCCTGAACTTTCTGTCATAGCTGGGATTCATCTCCTCATCGCTGAGCTCCTGTTCCTCAGGTGCTAAGCAGCTTCTGCAATGAGATCAGTTCATTGTGCCTGAGGATGCTACAATAGTTGTTCTCTACAAATTCCCAACATTTTTAGACTCTCCCAGACTTCCCTAGATTAACCACGTAGCATATAATATATAGTTGCTTTATCATTCTTACATTTGATGGAGCATTCCGTGGTCCCTATATCATAAAGAGTCGTGCTCAAAAAACCACCTTGGTACTATTCACTAGACTACATATCTTAAGTCACAGCTCTTCTCTGAACTACGTGGTCCTATTCAATTTAATCTCATGTCCTAAAGAAGTATGTCAGGTATCCAATACATTTATTTAACTTTCTATGCCCCTTTTTAAGAGGTGTGCCAAGCAAAGTAGTCCACTGGCTTCCTAATAATCCAGGGTAATTTTTTTTTATACCCCTCCCCTCCCTTCCCCCCATACACACATTTTTAAAAGCATCTTACAAACAGCATCTTGGTGGGTTTGGTTTTTTGTTTTCTGAAAACCACAACTGCAGTGAGCAGAAGTTTTCCTTGAACTGTCCATAATGATATTAAGTCTTTCTCCCCGAGTAGTTACCGTTAATTTAGAAACCATTGGTATGTAAAAGTAATCCTAATCGTTCCTTTTAATGGGCTTTACTCTGATGTGGTCTACAATGACTTTCAACTAAGCAATCATGTACCAAGGCAGACGAAGTAGGCCCCTTTAAAATACTCACAATCAATGTGTCAACTGGAGAAATAAATATTACCAGCAACTTTCTTCCAGATGACAAAATTTGTAGTATATTGAACAGTCCCCCAATCCTACTTACCCTCTCACCTCATAATTAGTTTCCTTAATATCCTCCAATGAAGAATTTATCAGATGCTTTCTGGAAATCCAAATGTTATTAGGTAAGATAGAATCACTTGTTAAAACTGATTCTGCTCACGAATTCTTTTAGATTGCAGGGGAGCGTCCTTCGGTAAAATCCCATTGGCTAGTCCAATAACATTATGCTTAGAAAGGTGATAAAATATCACCTCTCTAATAGCTGTTTTAGCCAGTTTACCTAGTTGGAAAGCAAAGCTCTATGGTATAAAATTCACATAATCATCATAAAAGAAGGCTAAAGTAAGATACAATTTCAATTCTCCTGCTCTTCACCACTGTTGAACAATAGACGGCATGGTTATTAGCAGCTGAGCTACTTCATTATTAATTTACCTCAGAATATTTGAAGGCGTTCCAATCGCTCCTGGTTGCTTGCTTTAATTTAAAAGGCCACTTTTTCTAGCCCAAAAGGTGGGGAGAGAAGGAAGGTACAAGCAACAACTAAACAATGTAAGCACTTAAGCAATGCTTCAAAGTATAACCAGAGATACAAAGGATGCAGCAGACAGAAGGAAAGCACTTAGATGAGAGCTAGCACAGTTAGGTACCTGTGTTTCAGGTGAGTTTTTTGTTTTAGATCTATAACTTTATTTTCCAAGGGAAAAGTGTAGAAGTCCAGATATGAACCTGACCAGAGGGGCTTCTACATTTTAAGGTACATGCACATCCACATGAGGGGGAGAATGAAAGCCAGCAAAAGTGGGCATGACATGTATTTGTACTCAAAGGGTATGGAGTGATAGGGAGAAAGGTCTCCCAAGGACTGGAACAGGCAAGCTCCTTACTTGTACTTGGGGTGGGGATGGAGGTAACAAAACCACTTCTCTGGTAACGATGACTGATCTATTTTGTCAGGCAGCTTCCTCCATTTCAAGCACTCCTCACACTGCACCCATGTCTGATCTGGCCTCTCTCTGCAAAAAGTGACACACAGCTGAAATGGCCTAGATGGAGAGAAAAGGATTGAGGGCCTGCTGCATTTCATCCCTAGTGTATTGGGAAAGGCTGGACAGCATTAGCACCTGAACACCAACAGAAAGTTCTGCTGAGACACCTTATATTCTAGCTGGGAAGACCACATTACCCTCCAGATACCTGTCAATTCCCCTGAGCACTCATCAGGAACATCCCTTTCATTACCTGCTCTGTCCATCCCCACCCATAAGCAGTGGACTGGTTTGAAACTACCAAACTTACTACATGGATGGCCTGTCATGAGATCTCCCAATTAAAAGTGAAGATCAACCCACTAAACCCTCTCCCCTGTCTCTACAGATGAAAGACCCACTGCTCTTAATGCTGCACTATGAGATTAGACTACTGTAAGACTTGTCCTCACGCTATCATGCTGGATGCATCTGAAGTTCCCAAGTTCATCTGGGCCATCTTCGCTTTCCAGTAAAGATTGAGTTTCTGTCCCAGGGCAGTAATTGTCCGTCTAGTGGGAAAAAGAGAAGAGTGAAAACCCAGGCAAATCCTGCTGTCTCTCTCACCAGGTAACACAGCTAAGAAGTGTAAAGCAACAGACCTCCCTTACTACCAGCCTTTGTCTTTTGCCACCCTTGCCAGAGACACCCACATCCCATGATGATGAGGACCCAAAAACGTGACAAGCTTGCTACTGTTGGGCTTACCTGGATTTTAGAACACAGCTTATATTGTGCCAGGATTTAACCCGGTATATCATTCATCCCACACTTCAGAACCATATCAAAGTGTTTACAGTACATAAGACTCCTAAACTCAAGATCCCTTGGGTCAGCAGTTTGCTGCTTCAAGCTGTCTATGAACCTTTCACAGGAACAGAACACCCTGTATACTAAGAAATGCACTTGCCTTCAGAACCAGGTGATCAAAGCTTCCTCTTGGATCAAGTAGTCAGGACATACATAGGGAGTCACTAATTTATGACCCCAAAAGTTTATCAGTAGTATGAATTTACACAATGGGGCCAAGGATGGCAACTCATACATGATAGCCCTTACCAAGTGGTTTTGTAGCACCATTTTAAAACTAAGGTTTAGCTCAGGGGTGGCCAACCTATGGCACAGATGCCAAAAGAGGCACAGCCACCCTCTACGCGTGGCACATAGCAGATTGAGGAAAGGGGCCAGCAAAACAAAGCAAAGCAGCAGATCTGACATGGGTAGATCCAAATTGTTACTCTAGGAAGGTACAGAGCTTAATTTGTGGCACACCTATGAAAAAGACTGTCCCTCACTGGTTTAGCTAATCCAGCCAACCCTATCAAAAATATGGGAGAATTTCTCCTCCTCCTTCCCCACCACCCAAAGAGGGTCCCTTAGCCAAAGTTATTTACCCTTATGGTCTAATGAAATGTCCCATCCAGCTACTGATTAACATATACAATTAGAAGTACCCTCTGAGACTCAGGACAGCAATGAACTTGTACCAAATTTGGTACAAACTCAAGCATGAAGGATTTTGGTACCTGTTCCAAAGGGGAGAGAATGGAGCAGCCACGGGTAGCTTTTTCCTTCTCCCATGAAGGAAAGATCCCTTTCTGAACACTGAATAAGGGCTCTAGATGCTTCTGTAAAAATTCTATTCATTTTGCATGTCAGAGTATTAAATGTTAGATCATACCAACCAAAAGATCAGAGAAAATCAGAGGGCTGTCCCAGCAGAGCAATCCAGAAAGAAACCAAATTTCGGCAATGATCAGATCACTGAAGCTGTCCCAAGTTAGTAAGGTCTGTTTCTGTTGTTCTGCCATGACATTGTGAGCAACATTTGAGGACACACAGTCTTCTCTAATTTTCTTAGTCCTTAGGGGACTCCCTTCTACCCATAATCCACCCTTTCCATTGATAACACTGAGTGTTGGTTGAACAACTCAATCTGGCTGCAGCCCAGACCCAAGGTGCCTCAGGAAGATACGTCTGACTGATGAATTAACAAACAGTTTGGCAGGGGGAGGGGAAGCTAAAAACTGTTAAACCAAAAAAAAGTCCACAAATACCTCACCTCTGAGCTCTCACTTCCTGCTGAGATAAGGGGCCTCTGTGAATACAACATTACTGCTGGTAGATATCTGCACTAATTTAAGAGCAGCATCTAGCAGCACAGCAAAAATCAATTTTATGGTCCTGCTGTGCTCATCCTCACTCCCTGCTGATCCTCTTCTAGATTCTACACTCACATCCGTTTCTAAAACGTTTGTTCCTACAAGGTAGCATATACCAACAAGATGGGGGTGCCCAATTACACACATAACTGAGAGAGGGTGGGCATAAAAGAGTGGCAGTACAAGCTCCTGCTTGCTGCTCCTGCCCAGAGCAGGGGGGCTGGACCCAATGATTTCACAAGGTCCCTTACAGCCCTAAACTTCTGTGAAACTGCAAAGAGAAGACTCAATGGGGACATAGTTGAACTTAATTTTCCTGTGATGAAATTCGGGTTCTCATAGTTTTGGCAACACTGCTTTGCTGTGTTCAGCAAACGGACATAGAACAGACTATGTTCTAGGAAGACATGCACTAAAGCCAGAGCTGGGTGAACATGGAGATTGTGCTCTCTCACCTCAGGAGACCATGGCCTTTCCAAATTTCAGGCATTTTATGGCAAGGGCATCAGAGAAGGAAGATGAGCCAACCAAGAGCTACTTCATACTTAAAGCCTACTCATGCAACAGCTGCAGAGCCCCCTTACCGGTATTCCTTGTTTTCTTCAAAGTCCTGTTTGTTGTGTGCTGGTTTAAGAAAGTTGCACTCAATCACCCCGATTACTCCCACAGCATCTCCCTACACCAACAGCCAAAAAAGAAGAGAAGGAAACAATTGTTTCAGACATTCTGCTTATCATGGTAAAAAAACCTAGCATCTCTGGAAGAATGGTTCTCACCTCCTTTGCAACAAAGGAACCAAGGCAACATAATCCTATACTCTACACTGATTTCTGTACTAGGGAGGGGGCACATGTGCCTTGATGCAAATGGCTATCAAATCTAGGCCAGCATCAAAACGAAGCTATGCATACTAAAATTGCTTGTCACGAGAGGGCCTCAGATACTACGTTTCCAGGTTCAATTCCTCCTACACAAAGGCTAGAGAAACTCTGGAACCCCAGGGAACCCAGAAGAAACGTTCTATTCAAGGGTCACTTTGCATGAAGCCGTATGTTCATCCCCCTTCCTCATTTCTGAGGCACACAGGGAAAGCATTGACCACTCACCTTCATCTGGCAGCCAACCTTCTCATAGGACTTGATAAGTCGGTTGTTGTGGTACATCATGATCCCACAGTGGCTTTTATTTTTGCAGTTGAACCCAAAGGTAATCTTCACTCTTTTATTCTGAGAAAAACCTTGTCAAAGGAGAAACAGACAGCAAGCTTGATAGGAGAGAAGAGGGGAAAAGAATGAGGTGCTTTGTAGGAAGGATGTTGGCAGAAGGGATAAGAACAAAGTAAAGGATGACCAAAAGGTAAGCCATCCAAGTTTTTCATTTCATAATTTCACAATGAATGGTATGTGGAGTAGATGCTGCATTCCTAAAGCAACACATTTTCCTCTTTAGCTAGAAGACTAAGCTAAGCCTTGGTTCCCTAGGGAGAGAGGCCCTGTATACACAGCCGGAAGTGTTGGATAACCACAACTGCAATCCATCTGATTTAACAGACTGATATAAGCAAATTGGACAACCAGGTTAAAACATACTCAGTTCTCTCAAAGGGGTGCAGAATTTATTTTAAGAGATTATAGTTATAGATCACAGTTATTGTTATATATATTACAGTTGTAAGAGAT
>NW_017729029.1:38660891-38665373 GCF_001723915.1 Gavialis gangeticus
AGTGGTGTGATTGAAATGAGATTAGGTTACAGGGTACTGTTTGGGGTTTTTCTAGGTATATTACTACTATGTTACTGAATATTTGCAAGTGCAAATTAAGTATAAAGTCTTATGAATACTAATAATGGACTATTTCCTGTAGATAATTGCACATGCAGTTTTGAGATTCAAACTCTGTCTAAAATAGGTGGCTCAAACAGTTACCATCCAGGTAAGTCACAAATCACTAATAAGGTGATTATTTTTGGCTGATTTGATTTCATAAACCTCAATGAATGCTGAAGTGAAGAATCCAAGACACTCAATAAAATTCCACTTTCTTCAAGTTCTAAATGAATATGGGTTCAATTCTGGACAAGAACTTCTGCTACTGGGCTTACAAAAGAAAGAAAACATGAACAACAGCTCTATTTCATCAAGGTGGGGGCTATTCCTTTCAGAGGGATATTTATACTATAGATGTCCATACAGCATATTCTCCACTAAATGCCATCTTAAATTTATTTAAGATGATGTATTCCTCTACCGTCAGAGGAATTTTACTTTTTACTCATGCTGATTCTACAGAACAAAAGCCTCTCAGAGAACAAGTCAGAGTCAATTTCTTCCAAAAAAACAACTCACTGGCTTTCCAATTTCTGACTCTGTATGCAGGGCTAGATATTTTATATATATTTCTTCAATTTTTCCACATTTGATACAGAATTTGAATCAAACCTAAATCCTGGAAGACAGAGTTACTTTTCAGACAAGAACCACTGTTCATGTACATTTAAGCAGTGGGGAGAGCTGCACACTTGGTTGTTCAATATTCAGTTTAAGACTTACTCCATTTTGTGGAGATTTTAAACAAACAAGTGCAGCTTCCTTTTTTTTTTTGCTTTGACATGGGACGCCAGTTTTACTTTGTGGGCGTATTATTAAAAGAAACAAGTGAACAAAAATGTTGTTCTCATTTAGCTGTATGCAAAAATACATCAAAACCTCACAAGGCCAACTTCCATTTTTTCCGGAAAAATAAAGTCAGCAAGTACATAAATACCTTTGAGCTGCATAAGATCTCCCCTTTCTTCATAAGCAAGGTCTAGTCAAATGTACTGGTTTACACATAAGGCTCTTACCTATTCTCTTTTAAGGGAGTTCATAATTTTAAAATACATTTCTGAAGCATTTTGCCCAAATCAGCTGGGCATGTCAGTCAAGACCTTGTTACCAACACAAAGGTATGGAGTCTCATGATTTTGGCTTGGGTTTTGAATTCAGCTGTCTGCAGTATGAAGGCATATCAGTTCCTTTCTGGCAGCTGGACCTCACCCATGCTTGAGGCGTGCAAGCATTTCCACACTGCTTTTACTTCTTCCATCATAAGCAGTTGTGAGGACTCCTTCATGAACTGTTCAAAATGGAGTCTAGCCTCTCCAGAGGTAACAGAAAAGTGGAAGGAGAAGAATCAGCCTGACTGCTCATTTAACGCTAGACTCTACACTGCTGTCCTTATCCATCTAAACCAGCCCTAAATATAGACATGGGGTTAATATTCATTGGAAATGACTGGTTCCAATAGTTGCCTTGATGCAGTGAAATTGCCATGGGAGCAGGAGCGCCATGAGGCAACTGTAAGGATACTATAAAGGTGGGTTTGTATACATTATATTCAATATGGGCCAAGCTCTTGGCCATCAGCTGAGTCTTCACCGTCTTCTGTCGCAGAACAATCTGCATGCGGGGCTTCAGGTACAAGATACTGCAGTATGCCTGAGAACAGGGGATAGTGCAAGACAGGCATAATGAACACAAATTTCACCAAACAGGTGACTCCCCAACCAGTCCCAACCCAGAGAGCCAATCAATTAAGACCTGTCCAAACAGACAGACACCTGGCATCAGTCCTACACACTTTATATGCCATGTGAATACCTAAACTGAGAATGGCTCCTGTCGTCTGATACCAACACGAGTAGTTAAACTCACAGTGCTTGCCTGGGATACATGTGGTACAACTTGTCTCAGCACTCAACCACTTCCACAGAGCTAACTCCAGCCACCCTGACTCACCCGTAAGGAGTACTCTGTTTCTGGTGCAGAGGACTCCTGAATCTTCTCGAGGTGTGGAGGTAGTAGCTTCCTCCCAGGATTCTCTGCTTCCTCTTTGTTGAAGTCTGATAACCGAATGTCAAACCTGTCTGTATCAAAGTCTAGCTCCGGCTTCCCATCTTTATTTCTAAAAAATGCCACAAACAAGAGCTAGGAGAACATTCTGCTCAGCCATGGTGTATTAGGACCAAAACAAATTTAGAGTAGTTAAGCAATAAACTCACACCTAAGAGAATAAAAATTCAATTCAGTCCTGACATAGTAAAAGTGCAAAAACTGTTCCTGTAAGTGCTACTCTTCCATTTCCAGAGTCATGCATCACATACCTTAAAAGTTCAAAGTGCTCCCGTTCCTTTCCTGTTCCCCTTGGGGCAGTCATTTTTACAGGCTTAAGTCACACAGCATCAAAGTCAAGCACCTCATAAACATGAATTAGACCTCAAAATTGTTCTATAAGGAAGGGAAGAAATACTTTCTTGGCTGACCTGACTACAAAAAAAGAGCATGTCTGTGGCAGAGACAGGAAGCAAACCCCTACCTTTTGATTCCTAGCTCTGTTGCCCAAATAAAATTATACACATGAAGAAGAAATCCAATGCATCCTAATGAGTACAAGGTAATATCTAGATGGACAATGTAGGAAGCCTCTGCCCTTAGGAAGGATTGTCCCTGTAAGTCTTAAACATTGTTCTACAGAAGTTCCTGCCCTCTTTGGGAAAAGGAAGCAATTGGCTAGTACTTGGCACTGGAAAGCTGAGAAGCAGAGGGCCTAGGTTTCTACTTTCAAACCTGCACCCTTAGGTTAGATTTACACAAAGTGCTCAATTTACACACAAAAGGAAGATTTTTCCAACTGTCAACCCTGCAAATTCTACACTTAAGCTGCGTTCTTTGCTTCCCACACACAACATCCAACACAGGGTATATGTCCTAGCCAGGTCTTGGCAACAGCTGTGAAACTTGCTGCATCCAGCACAGCTACTGTCATGGGCACTTAAGACAATTCTATTGCTTTACACAGAAGAATACACTTGTGAGCATTCTCTCCCAGCTGAGACGGCTCTGCAGGGTTAACAGAAGTAAACAGCAGCAATAGGACCACAGCAAAACAGGTCTCTACCATAGTAAAACAGGACTGCTACAAACAAGAAGCATCCCCACAGAGTAAGATGGATGATATCATATTTACATTTAAGGGTCAAACATACCAAGCTATATAAAATTTGGTGTTTCTACCAGAGGAGGAGGATAGATTGAACTGCCCCTGCTGTAATTCAGACCAGCCTTGTACTCAAACATTATGCCACTGAACTAGTACTTCTCCCCTCATTTTTTCAGTATTCAGCTTTCCACCTCCCAATGCCTAATTCTTCATGTGCCTGGGTTCCCAGTACCTGCGGATGTTCCAGATGAGGATACGTGTGCCCTTCTTGCCTGGAATGGCATCGAACTGTGATAGCAGCTCCTCCTCCGTGTTGAAGAGAGTATATTTCAAGATGGCCTCAAGGCTCGGCACAGAGTCTTCTGTTACAATCATTTTCTTTAGAAGCCACAAAATCAAAGAAAGAACAGAACTGGTCTAGATCTCCCCCCTTCCCTCCTTACACATTAGCGATGTTCTTGTCTGATATTACGGCAAGGACCATGAAAGGCTATAGCACCAACAGAAACATGACTGAGCACAGTTCAAGAGCACATTTGCAAAGCTAACCTGAGCCATGAAATAGTAACCCTGTAGGGACTTTGTGGAAAATGCCAACAGACATCAACCTTTCTGTGCATGGAGATGTAAGGAACTGATATCATACAGATGGCTGTACAGAAAATGTGCTAAGGGGTATCTGTGTACTCTGGGTTCCCACTGGCATAGAGGCAGCAGAATATGCAATGGAAGTGTGTAAGCATAGGAGTTATGCACTAAAGACGAGTGTTACTGCTGCAGAAGTGTAACTGAGGCAAGCACAGAGCAGACCACTACTGGGATGCTAGAAGGGGGCATTCTGCAAAGGGGTGCTAGTGTTACCGAATGGATTCCACACAGAGATTAGCAGGAAACCCCACAGGATTCCTGACCAGCTCCGATCTAAAAAGGGAACATTTGATGGATGCAACTCCAAGCCCCAGCTGCAGTTGGAGTGGCTCTTCAAGTGCTGAGCTGAACACTGTCACTATATGGTCCTTTGAAAATACTACACCCTCTGTAGCTGCTACTCACAGGCAGCAGCACATACAGGCAAAACTGTGAAATGCTACTGAGGTGCATCTCCAGTCAGCCTGCATCACCAGCACTGTGCTGCAGAAAGATAATTTATGGAAAATGCTGAGTTTCAGGCTCCCTCAATGCTGTTCTTCCCACATGCTGCCCCCCTGCCCCCCTGTCCCCCACCC
>NW_017729029.1:38665384-38670615 GCF_001723915.1 Gavialis gangeticus
CGATCCCAGGGCCCGGCCTGGCGGGGGGGGCGTGTCGCAGCGCGCCGAGATCCGCGGGGCTGCCCCGTCCGCGCCGCCCGCTTCTTGCCTCCTTTCTTTCTGGTCATGTTGCGAGGTGCGCGGTAATGACTGTATTTGTACGATCATTTCAACCCTTGTATGATGTAGAATCAGTAACAGTCAAAGTGTTCGAAATGTACGGTAATTTTTGAGGCAGCTCATTGATGCAGCATATGCAAAACCCAAGTTATTCTCAGGGAGCCTTAAAGACTTTTGGGTTTGCTGTCAGCACTTTCTTGTGGCTGCTTACCTCGAAATAAAAAAATGCTTCAGCTCTGATGACCATGTGCTCACTCACTGGCTAGTTATAGTGAGCAATGTAAAATAAACAAGAAGATTATTTGCATTTATATTTGCATATTTTTTCAGTGTAGTATAGTTTTTCAGCAAATATGGTAATTTTGAGCTCCCAGTATGATAATTTCATAGTTAAGACCTGGCGACGCTGTTTCTAATTTGTGCTTCAGGAAGGCGCAGGGGGCGCTGCACGCCTGCAGGGCTGGGCTGGGCAGGGAGCAGGCAGAAGTGGGACCTGGTCCCTAGGTTTCTATTCTACAGGTGTTCCTCTTACACTGTGCCACTGCTCTGCAAGTTAATTTCCTCACTGGTTTTACATTTTCTTTCCACAGGCCCTGACGGTTTTGTTTTCCTCTTAGAAATGCAAAGAAGAAAAACAAAACTGGCTCTGCTGGGCTCACTGCATCTGGCTGTGTTTTTTTCCTTCAGATCAGTCATTCTGCTGCTTCTCTAGAGAGACCCCCGTGACTGCTGCTCTCATTAGGCAGAGAATCAGTGCCATCTGCCATACCTGGGAGTTGTAAAACCATCTCCTGGGAGCGATTGAACCCATTGCTTCTTAGCGGAGCCCCAGCTGTCATGCATGACAGTTACCAGTAAAATCATACAGAAGTAGGGCTGGAAGAGACCTCCTGAAGTCATTGAGTTCAGCCCCCTGCCTGAGGCAGCATCATTCCTGTCCAAACCATCCTATATAGTCCAGAATTTAAACTCTTTGTAAGCCTACTGTCAACTCCAGCACAACACAAGACATAAGACCCTAACCAGCCACAAGTAAAGCAGGGGAACCACAGCAGCCAATGTCCTGCTTCTATAAAAGATTGTCAAAATAGTGACAAGAGATCCCAGGTAGAGGGCCACACTCCCTGCTATACAGAAAGGCAAAACCCCCACATCTGTACCAATCTGACCATGGGGTAAAAATCCCTCCTTCCAAATACAGCAATTGGTCTGATCCTGAGCAGTGGTGCAAGACCCTCTATCCAGGATCCTCTAGCTTTGGTCCCAGCAGGAACATTGGCTAACCTCAGTCGAAGCCCCCAGCCATGGCTGCAGCCAACACCCAGTGCTTCTGAGGGAGGCTTAAAAACACCCTGACAAGTAGCAGAAAGTGGGGATGGGGCTGACCAGCAAAGCTGAGAAGCGTGGGAAATACCCATAGTAGAACACAGCCATAGAATTATATCATCCCTGACCAGTGGCTGTCCAACCTCTTCTTGAACACCTCCAGTGATGGAGAGTCCATAACTTCCCTAGACAGCCTATTCCACTGTCTCACTGTTCTAACGGTGAAGAAATTTTCTTAATATCCAACTTAAACCTACTTTGCTGCAAATTCAAGCCTCATCCTTCCTTCAGCAAGAGAGAAAAAGTACTTTTCCTCTTCTTTACGGCAGCCATAAAGATGTTTGAAAACTGTTATCATGTCCTCTCTTAAGTATCTTTTCTACAAGCTGAACATGCCTAGCTCCTTCAGCCTTTTCTCCTATAACTTGCTTTCCAAGTTCTCAGTCATTTTTGTCACTGGGTTCTGGACTCTCTAGCCTCTACCAGACTTCCACCTCTTCTCATTATAAAAAACCTCACACAAAATGCTCTTTTGCCATCCGAAGAGCAGACAGGAGGAAAAGAATAATTGTTTGGAGCCAGATAGTGAACCCCTAACACTAATCGCATTTCAGTGGACTGACTCCCATGAGTAAGTGTTCACTGATGTGAAAAGGGAGCCATGATTTCATCCCTCATGTTTACCTATATTAGATATGGATCATGATGTTGTCTTTTCTGCTTCTACAGTATCAGCACAGCTGGTGGGAAGTCTGCCCTTACCCTAGCTTGCCCCTGATGTTGCAGTGACAGAGCAAATGTTATCACTGTCTACCACATGAAAGCTTCCTCTAGGAGACAGTGCTCAGCACAGCTGCTCAGCAAAAACGTGTTGCTGTTCCCTGAGCAGTCCGGGGGGGCAGGGGACGGGGGGGGGCAATGTTTGTAGTACAGGGAAGAGCAGGTTTATGTGGAACTAGGTTAACTGGGGTCTGAAATTAATAATACCTTTAATAATGAAGGCCAGATATGTCATCTCCAGGTCTCTGGGGCTTCCTTAGGATGATGGAGGATTCAGACTATCTGTCAGCTCTGCAAATCTAGCCGTAAGAGTTAATTAGCTAAGTAACAAAGGGGAAATTCTGTGAGTCAACTACATATGAAACACGAACAGGCAAAACTACACCCATTAGAGCAACATGATTTTTCAAGCCACACTGGGACTCCAGCAGCATACTTTGAACTTACTGGCTGCTTTTGTCCAAGACTTTTTTACTTTCCAACCCTAGTTTGCACCCTTTTCAGGACACATGCTCTTCAGGGTAGGGAGCTTTCCTGTTAGCAGATTCAGTGTCAGATTCTTTGTGGGCAATTTGGCTGTTACCAGGAATCTCACTTGTCAGTTCTATGGCACATGCTCAAACAATATACCTATCAAAATCTTATCACTACATCCTTGGCTCCATCATGTCCCAGTCACTCTCAATTACAAACTACTTTTCCACCATATGTGTGGCATTTTTTAATAGGGAAATATCACTGTGATGTAACTTGACTTAAATGGCTTCTTGCAGCACTTTCCACTGGCCCATGTATGCTGCTCTCCCAGCAAGGTAGGAGGTGAAGAGTAATCTCTACAGGAAATGCTGAATTGAGTTCTCATAAAAGTGGATCTGTTATTCTGTTGAGGTAACAGGTAGTACTTCTTCACAGTGTGCAAGGCAGCCCCATTGGGTTTACAAAGGTTAACTCTACTGGGACACAGCAACAGGAAATTCCGTGAGATTGTGCTACACAGCTGTTTATGCAAGGAGGTTTTTCACTTTGACTGGAGTGAGACTCATTTAAGGCAAGTTCCGAGCCTGGGATCTCTCCTGGGTTGATGAGGCTGCCTGCAGTGGAAATAATAATTCTCTGCTGACATTTAACCAGCTCGCTGAAAGGACTTTGTTACAGCGAATGCAGCTTGTGCTGACATAACCCAAGAGGCAATGCTAAGGTGTACCCGCAGACCAAAGCTATTCTTTTTCCAAATGTGTGTTATGATGAGCAAGCATGGTTTTCATCCTGACCATTACATACAGTTGCTTGACCTAGTTTTGAAAGACTATGGTTAGAAATAGCTTAAAACACCCAAACCACCTGAGAAGAAGAGGATGGGGGAAGGAAGGATATAATATTAAAGATCAGCAATCACATTTTCAACATGGCATCATTTTGGTCTTTAAATGTTTGCAGTCAAAATGGTGCAGAATTTTCAGGGTGCTGAGTTCAGCACATTGGATTCCCAGGTATCCAGCTGAGATGTTGTGAAATCTTGGGCATCCTCCATGCATCCAAAAGCCTTGGAAATATACTTGTAAAACTATAGTACCATTATTTAAAAGCACCTCTCTGTGCTGAGGACCTACCTGAGGAAGGACATTTTGTGCTAAAATGCTTATCTAACTTCTCTCACAACTATACATACCAATGAAAGCTATCATTACACTTACACCTCACAAACCTTGCTTCCTCCATGGTCAGAGCAGGAATCAGGCTAGCCTCCATGTGTAGATTAGTACCAGGATTCCTTCTGGAGTTTTGTGATCCATCTGGGGCTTTGATATCATTTGACAATCAGGAGTTTCAGGCTGATGTTTACAGGAAATGAGTCTGAGTTTTCAGTGCAAGTGGTAGAAGCATCCGTGCAAGTTGTAATAGGCTGTGATGCTGATAGAATAACATGATCAAAGTATGGCACAGGACAAGTTCACTGCAGAGTGAGAAATCCAGTGAACCAGTCACATAGGCAAGACAAAATACCAGCAGCCTAAGCTACAGAGAGACATCTCAGACAAGTCTGGTAATGCATAACTACCCATATAACTCAAAAAGAGAGGGGAGGATGTGGCAAAAGTGATCCTACATAAGAGGAGCAGGGTTGGCACTGGTGACATTGACAGTAAGGCCTGGGGCAAGCACTAAGAGATCAAACACAACACACCGCTTGTGAATGTCCAGTGAATGTGCACTGGGTCCCTCTGCATCATTTTGAACACAATGAGCCTTGAACTCCAGCAGGCCAACCTTCACTCCCATCAGCAGCCTCACACTGGCTGCCTAGCAGAGATATAACCCATTTGTCTTTTGCAGGGTCTTCAGAACACAGACAGCTCTGACTAAGTAGTGTTACTGGCATTTGCAGTCTGTGTGTGAGATGATTAATGACTGACACTTCAGAACCAGTTTCAGCCTCCCCAGCTTGTGCTTGCAACCTTTCTAATCCTCATGTATCTCACCAGCGCCCTGCAGTGATGCATCATGTTAGTCCTGCTTCTTATTAGAGAAGCTCACTTTTTTTCTGAAATGGCATAGGTAGCCGGGGGGGAGGGGGCACAACTCCTGGCATGGATCTGGAAACAGAGAGAATCATTTGGCTGCTGCAGTAGAGATTCACTGGCTTAAAAGACAGCAATTTTGGTCTCCATGTTCTGTATAGAGGCAGCCTGGGTGGCAGGTGGGCCTAATAAATGCAGACAGTGAGCAGGCCTAAGGATACAAGAGCTGAGGTTCTAAACCAGTGTGAGGAGAGGATTTCCTCCTATTTGTCTTAAATATACCTGAGGTTAGTTTCAGTAAGTGATACTTTGCAAATGATTCAATCTGAAAGCAGATTGCAGAAGCTGAAGCAGCTGCCTGTCCTTCCTCTGTCCGGGCAGCCAAGGAAATCTTGCCCTGTTGTTGGGGATTAGGTGTAGATGTCATTGAGGTAATGTTGAAGGAGAGAGATATTACAAGGGCACGCCAGCAGGAGGGCCAACAGTACAGGGGGAGAAGAAGGAATC
>NW_017729029.1:38675615-38687193 GCF_001723915.1 Gavialis gangeticus
TCTAAACCAGTGTGAGGAGAGGATTTCCTCCTATTTGTCTTAAATATACCTGAGGTTAGTTTCAGTAAGTGATACTTTGCAAATGATTCAATCTGAAAGCAGATTGCAGAAGCTGAAGCAGCTGCCTGTCCTTCCTCTGTCCGGGCAGCCAAGGAAATCTTGCCCTGTTGTTGGGGATTAGGTGTAGATGTCATTGAGGTAATGTTGAAGGAGAGAGATATTACAAGGGCACGCCAGCAGGAGGGCCAACAGTACAGGGGGAGAAGAAGGAACCTGGAAGTTCAGAGAATTTAACTTTGTTTAGAAGGTTAACTTATTGTGCCAAGCAGTAGTACCCCCAGACACTGCAATGCTTACATAGGTAAGCTTCCCAAGCTGGAAAAGTGTAGAAGTGTCCACAGTGCAGCTGTCACTTAGCCATGCTAATAAGCCTGGCCAAAGCACCACACTGTCTTGGCTGTTGTGAGTGGCTGGGCTGGCAGGTATCCAACCCTGTATGATCTGGCTTTGTCCATGGTTTTCTGCATGTAGTACTAACTGGTGAAGGTCATCTTGGCATCAGTTGGGAGGGTAGGCATGCTGTCCCAGGCTGTGATGCCCAGCTTTGTCCAGACATTATGATAACAGACAAGAGGAACAAAAAGATCCTAATGATTAACATGACTATCCTAAGAAATGGTGGCAGTCTTTCACTGAAGCCTGGGAGTGAAAGCTGTGCAAGTAAAGTACAGGCCACTGGCTGATACCCTGAGGGAGAAGGGGTATGACATGTCTGTGTAGGTGCTGATTGTTGGAGCACTTGGAGGATGGGACCTGAGCAATGAGAGTGTCCGGTGAGTCTGCAGAGGGAGTAGAAGAAGGAGAATAAGGAATCTGGAAGTTCAGAGACTTCCTGCTGCTATTCAAAACTCATGAGGTGCCTCATGGTAGTCAAACCATCCAATGGTCAAGGGACACCTATGTTGAGTGTATCACGGCCCATTGTCTTTATGAAGTTTGTTAATGGCCTTGAACATTTGCCACCTCAGCAACTGTACACCACATACTAAAACCATTGTCTGAGAATGTCTCACTACCCTACAACTCTGTACCAATGGAGTTACCATACATGGGGACTTGTTTCTCTTCTCTCCATAGCATCATGTTGCAACTTCTTAATTCACTTTGCCCTGGACTAATGTAGGCTACATGTCTAACAATGTTTTAGAATGTGTCAACATCTGCCAACTATGTATGTACCCATGTAGCTATCACGCGCATTAACCTGTATTCTCTTCAAACTCTACAAAACTATGTAAATATCTATGATTCACTAATAAAGTTCTAAATCTATTAAGCTTAATGAAACAGCATGGTGAGTATAACTAGAAAGCCTTTCATTACTCCAGCAATAGCTGGTTCAGGAAGCAGCCTGTATGGAACAGTGAAACATATCTAAGGCTGTTGCTGCTTAGTAAGGTATATTTAATGCAAACCTGCCCTTTTGGTTGACTCTAATACCACAAACCTTCCAAAGTGGGTTGAAAGGGTCAGATGTTATATATTCATCCACTTTGCATGAGGGTAAGTGACTATGCAAAATGCAAGAGGAAGGTGAACAATACCCAGAGGCTCTATGCTAGCTCTGCCATGCATTTATGGAATGCCTTGTTGCCTGTGTATCAGTTCCCTTATGTAGAAAAAAAGGGAGAACAGCACTCCCCCCACCAGGAGCCTGACTGAGATAGAAGGGTGGATTAATGCATAGGCCTGAGGGGCCCAGTATCAGAGGCTCCTGCCAATTAGGGGCCCCCCTGGGAAAAATTCAGAAGGGAGGCTAACTGTGCATGCTGGGGACAAGCTGCGTGGTGAACAGTTTTCCCTTTAACCAACCCAGCCACAGTCCTGAAGCCATGGAGTGGGAGCTGAGACTGGGCATGCAATTGACCCACTTGTTCCTGAGAGAATCATAGACGGGCATCTGGTGGGGTGGGGAGCTGGGGGCAGCTGCCAGGGCTTGGCTTTCCAAGGCGCCCGGGAGATATAAGGCAGCCCCCATAGCTGACATGGAGACTCTTATCACAGGAGCAATAAAGCCAGGAAGAGGGAAAGGCTGGGGGAGGCTGTGTGGTGCCCTGGCTGAGGATCAGCCCCTCTCGGCAGAGCTCTTGTTGGACCTTGGAGCTGGGCAGTGGCTGAATCCAGGGAGCAGGTGGACTAGAAGTCTTCAGCAAGAATGGAAGAGAGATGCTGGGCCAGTGCCTGCAGCCTGCTCACTCCCTGCTCAGAACAATCCTGACCCTGGGGCTGCAGGAAGGTGCTGGGAGCAGCGGGGGATGCAGAGCCGAAGGCTGGCCCCCCATTCAGGGAGCAGCCCTTGGGGTCCTCCTCCATACTCAAAGCTTGGAAACTTCTCTCAAAGCTTGGAAGAATCTGATAATTAATTAAAAGGTAAGCCATACATTCTCATGAGATTTTATATGTTTGTATTTTCTCACTTTGGTTATGTAATTATATAATAATAGCATTAAAACACAGGTGTAATGGGTATATAAAAGAGAGAGATTTACAGTATATGAAGTTTAGCACGTTTAATGTTTCAGGAATGATAAAAAAAATTGAGATGCATTGTGTTGGTCTACTGCTTTATTTTAATTGCAAGAATCACTAATGGTATTCTTAGACTCATACTTGAGGCTACTGGTATAGCCTCTATTTTTCTTGTAACAATGCAAAATGTGTATTTAAACACAGTCAAACAAGAGTCTACATGACCACTAAACTAAAACATCATTCCTTTCGTGATAGTATGCATGTATGGCAATCCCATGCATCTGAGTCATTTTCCTAAGGCAGTTGTTTTATTCAGTTGTGCATGTGGCAAAATTGAGTAGTTAATTTCAACATTGTGTTTTATACTTTATTTATTAATGCACAGTGTAAATGTTTAATAGGTCTATTTATTAATGCTTTTTGATGCATTCATGTTTATAATGGGGGCCTCCACTTTTCTGTTTGCCCAGGGCCTCAATAAATCTTAATCTACTACTGCCCTGATGGAGCAGGTGACAGGGAAAAGGATTGTGAAAGGATGTTTACTTCTGCTTCTGCTTTCACCCTGCCCTTTCCTTCCTTGGTACAAGATTAGCATCTGCATAGGTGACTGGTGCTCATTTATGAACCAAATCTAGCCAAGTGGAAATTGTTCAAAGGTACATTTTTGTTTTCATATTTTATTTCCTTTTGTGTTTGGGGACTTCCTGAGTTGCAGCAACTGTGGAAATGAGTTGTTCTCTAGCGTTCCCCCACAGGGATCCTATACCCTATACCTACTGTTTCTAGGACTCTCTCAGGTTGATTCAATGGGGAGAGACATTCTATATAAATGCTTCCTTGATTCCTTCAGCACTGACTGAATGGAAGCTCTCTTTCTCCAAACTGGGACAAAGGAAGCTTACTTTGTTGGACAGGGCTCTGGACTAAAGAGAGAGCACACCTGTTTCCTCTCAAGAGAATTACTTTATTGGAAAGCTAAACATAAGTTTAACTGGCATTCAGATTCAGGCAATGGAAATGCAAAACATGCTCAAACCTGGGAGGATGGGTGTAGGTTGAACCATGAGAACTCTGAGCTCTTGTTCAGTTTTTCCAGCGGTTCAGGTCCATGATTTCCCACTTCCCCCAGGTTTACAGTCATCTATATATACTCACTAATGACACACATCTGTCTACAATCTGATTGGGTATATGTTATCGAAAGGGGTTGATTATAAAGAACCCCCTTCTCAGGACTGAAAAATTTATGAGAAATACATAACAACTGTTTAAGTAGGATGGTTTCAGAGGTTATCAGTTAGGTTTCTGCTCTTAACAATGACTGCTATTCCTTATGATAATGGGTTTTAGTTACTTTGTTAGTGTGACTATAGTCAAACACCTAAATCAGTGCTCTGCTTTCCTGTATATATCAGCAAAAACATGGAATCTGGCCTTGAAAGCCTGTCTCTATAAGGTTATCCAAAGTTTACTCCAACATTTAGATAACTGAGGATGTACACAAGATGGAGGCACTTATGCCAAGGCCTCTAATGCAGTGGTTTTCAACCTTTTTTAATTTGTGGACCTCTAGAAAATGTCAAATGGAGGTGGGGACCTCTTTGAATTATAAGTGTAGATATTCACATACTTTTGTCTGATCTTAATCATCTTTACATGGACCACAGGTTGAAAACTACTGCTCTAATGTATTCCTTACACTGACAATATGTCCCCTGGGCTGCATCCTGTCATGTATTGGGCTAAGTGTAATGTATTCCCCAAAAGCTGTTTTTAATGTGGCTGTTCCAAATCACTGGACCCCCACAGCATTACACTCCACAGAAGCGCATGCACTGAAGCACCAAAAAAGCTCTTGCTAGGGACTGAGCTCCCTCAACTGTTTTTTCGTGACCCAAAACGTTTTTGGCAGCTACCAGGATTGGCCCTAAAACTCATATAGTAGCTGCTACATTCAAAAAGGTCCAACAAAATGAGGGGTGTGTTTTGGCTCCTGGGTAGAAATCAGTTGAGCTCCTTATATCTGGGCCAATACTGCTGAACTTTATTCAATATCATTGGGACAGTTCTAGCAACAATCTGGCTCAACATTATTCAGGTTTTTAATATTTTTTACTTCCCCTACGTAATCACAATTCTGAGTTCCATATACATCACTCTCATCTCTTTCCTCCCATGACTCATCATCTCTGAGCTGAAGGCTATTCATTGTGCCTGGTTTAGAGAGGAACTTCTATGAAGCCACTTCCCCTTACAAACACCTGAAGAAGGAGCCAACCATGTGTGACGGAGATGAGCAGACCAATGAAGACACTCGTGACTTTTTTGAGAAATGTTGTCATAAGCCAAAGATTTAAAGGGGAGAAGCTCAGAGCAGGAACCTGTCACGGCAAGCAAGAGTTCAGAGGAGAGCTGCTGAGGTAGGTGATGCCAACCCTGCCTTGTCTCTGTCTTCTCTTCACAATACCTTGTGGTTAGAACTGCATCATTAAGGGTTTCATTCAAGGATCAGCTATGTTCTTTGAAATATATTAATAGTCACATATGGGGCTTTTCTAGTTTAATTTAGTGAAAGATTTTTTTGGTGTAGGTAGGGAGTAAAATGTACTGGGGTTAAATAAAACACTGAGAATGATTACTTATGTTCTGTAATACATATATACAATTAGATGTAAG
The DNA here is from genome assembly GCF_001723915.1 of Gavialis gangeticus. Taxonomy (NCBI): domain Eukaryota; kingdom Metazoa; phylum Chordata; order Crocodylia; family Gavialidae; genus Gavialis; species Gavialis gangeticus. The sequence goes on from NW_017729029.1 coordinate 38,680,827, forward strand.
AAAACACACACCCGCATGCACTTATTTTGTTTCTATGCACACACACGTTTTCTCATTCACAAAATGGCCATGATACAATAGCTTGTACACTCGCACAATAGTCATAGTAGTATGTAGACCTACTCTTATTTAATGTCAAATATATATGCAAAACACATGTTCACAGACACTATATGCACACATAATTATACTGGGTTGCAGTTACACAGAATGACATGCACCTATATGCACACATCGTGACTCACAATGCCACAATTATACATATACACAATCACTAATACAGTGGTCACAGTTAAGTATACACATACAACAACATATACACTCTCACACGCATATAATAGCCAGTGGTAAATACACACATCCACTCTCACTCACACAATGCGAGTTATATGCACACACAATAGTATATATAATCACTAGCTCAGAATGGTCATGGTTACACGCATACTTGACTGTATATTGGTTATAGACATATCTATGTATACAAACACATGGTTACAGTTTCTCACGTATGCAGTTTTAGTTATATTCACAGATAAAAGTTACATTTACATGTGTATATAGTGACAAATATTTAAACTGACAATTATTCATACAGATAACTGTAGCTCTACAGTATATACACACACACATTGGTGAAAGTTACACACACACTTGCATATTTACAATTACACGTTCTCACAGAATGATCATATTTGCATATACATACAACACACAGTATATATTCTTGCTTTCATATGCAGGGTGCCCTGGGCAGCACATTCGTTGGTGCATGGACACTACCAGATACACGCACCAGATGCACATACACTTTTACATTTTATGCAGAAGGCTCCATATACTCCATGACAATCCTGACCTAATTCTTTGCAGCACAGACCTTCTGTTCCTAAGTTGCCCAAATGTTGCAAACCAGAAATACTGTGGCCAGTTTAAGCCATAGATTGAAGTTTTAAATAATTTAACCACGAAAGAGGGAGCTGAGTCATTGCAATGGCCTTCATGCTGTTCAGCAGTTAATATGAACATATTTCAGGACAGTCCCCACATACTCTGTGGGCTGCAGATTTGGATGTTGATAGCAGATAACTACATTAGAGAAGCTGTAGAAACTGCAGTTAGAGTAGCTATAGAACTTCAGGAACATTAGAGTAGCTGGGTGAAGGAGGGAGGGGTGGCAGTTGTTCATGGTAGATCTTGGGTTGCTTTTAAATGCCAAAAGTGATCTCCTACTTAAAAAGGTCGGGAACCACTGATGTAAGGACAAATATACTGGAACAGCCTTGCTGTGAAGAGGAGTCTTGTCAGTAGTGTCTCATTCATGTAGCAGGCCTGGTGTGAAGTAGAGAAGAATAAAGAACAATAACATGCAATACCAAGGCAGAGTTGTGCTTGGGTGTATCAGTCAAGGACCTGTAGGACAGCTAGTGATCTGGCAGACTTGATTACTATCTATTCTTGGGGAGTCAGATGAGTTCTTGTCTCTATAAATAGGTTCTTGTGATATGGTCTGAATTCACAGGAACTGCACTCATAAGGCTTTGTGTTCAATCAGCTTGCAGTTTACCCTACTGTAAGTATCTTAGATGCTGTTCCTTTGCAGATTGCTGTGCTTGAAAGCACAGCCTATAGAGTTTCTGCTGAGTGCATCTTTCACTAAGAAAACAGGAACAAAAGAATGGCTGAAGCAGATCAGACTGATAGATTTACTGGTCAGGTGTCCTGCCTAGGTCAAAAAACTCTTTGTTCACCACAGCAAAGGGATGGGACTCTACACCCTAAGACAGGGCTGATTTCCTGAGTCAGATGGTGCCATTTTCTTTTAGACACTTTGCTGTAATTGTAACCCACTGGTTAGTGCTCTAAATTCTCCTATTGTTCTCAGTCCACAGAGGGTAAGAGTCTTTACAATGCCTATGCTCAAAGCTTAGCTCCTCAGCTCAAGCTGTACAGGCTCATGTTTTTCATTCTGCAGGACTCTGGTTCAATCCCCATTAAACTGGCCAAGATGAAAGACTTTATTTCACACTACAGCATGGTGCAACCAAGTGCCATGATGATGGGCACTTAAACATGTGGAATATCTATCTATGCATACACCTTGTAAGTGTGGTGTCTTGTAATTGTGGTTCTCAAACTGTCTTGGAACTCATATGTCTTGAAGTTTGTTATACTGCTATGTCCTCCTCCTATGATTCTACATTATGGATAATAAAAAACTTGCACTTTATTTCACTATGATCACACTGTAAACTCTCCAACACCCTAAGAGAGATGGTATAGTTGCTGTTAATTTTTTTTGGCTGCTTTTTTCTCCATTTATCTGTCCTCTTTTTCTTCTTTCGCTTTCCCTTTCCTACCTTCCACACACCCTCTGGAAATTTACTGCACACCTTCTCAGATATACGTGCCCCTGTTTAAGAAACTGTCTTCTAATCATATGGATTAATGTCTTTGCAGAACCTGAATTCCAAACAATGGACTCCAACCGCACTCTCTTTCCTACCACTGAACGCCCTCAGGCATGGTCAAATGACTCCAGTTGTGAGATCAAGGATGGAATCCTTTCAGTGATTCTCCCTGTGATGTACTCCCTTATCTTCATCATCAGCTTGCTCAGCAACATACTGGCCCTCTGGGTGTTCTTGTATGGTACACAGAGGAAGACCTCAATCATGGTGTACATGAGGAACCTTGCAATGTCTGACCTTCTGCTTTCCCTCTGCCTGCCTTTCCGGATAGTCTATCAAAACCAGAGTGGCCCTGTGATCCTTTGCAACCTAGTTGGAGCTTTCTTCTACCTCAATATGTACGTCAGCATCATGTTCCTCAGCCTCATCAGCCTTGACCGCTACTTGAAGATCATTTGGCCCCTCCAGCAGTTCAGAATCCACACTGCGCCTTGCAGTACCACTGTCTCCAGGTTGGTTTGGCTGGCCTATGGCATCTTCATGATCCCTTTCTTTTTTGAGACTAGAAATAAAAGTCCCTGTGATCAGAAGTGCTTCCATTTCAGGAGCAAAAGTACAGTGGGGGCAGTCCTCAACATGATAGCAGTGGCTACTTTCTTCATTCTTCTACTGCTCTTCCTTTACTCCTATGGCAAAATATCAGTCAAGCTCCATGGTGTCTCAGGGAAGAGTCAGCAGCAGTGCAAGAAGACCAGTGTGAGAGCCATTGCAAAGACCTTCGTGGTCCTGGTCATCTTCAGCGTGTGCTTCACTCCCTACCATTTGGTCCGTGTCCCATACATCCTTGCCCAAGTGGAAGTCATCTCCAGCACGCAGTGGAAGCAGACTCTCCACCTTGCCAATGAACTTGTCCTCTGCATCTCAGCTTTCAACAGCTGCCTTGACCCAGTGCTTTTCTTTTTCTTTTCCAGCAGCTTTAGGACAGCTGTGCTGCGTACTGTTCAAGGCAAGCTGAAGAGAGTTATCCTGAGGAACCAAGGGGGTTTGAGTTACAGTAGATCTGTCACAGAGATCTAGGTCCCTTAGAGGGTCCTTGAGACTGGCTAAGACTCGAAGAGACAGTGATTACAGAAGTCTCTGGTTTGCTCAGAGGGCTATCACTTATCAGGTAAGACTCTCTGAAGACTTAACAGAAAAGCAGAGAAAGAAACTGCAAATGTTTTCTAGTTTCCTATTCCAGAATCATCTGACTCTTTGAAAGGGCAAATGCAGATGAAAGGATACTGAGTCTCTTTGTGGAAAGGAGAGCATGTTTTCAGTTCCCTTAAAAATGGGTTCATCTCATGAAGCTCAAGAGCACAAGGAATAAATGTATCACAGAAAGAGTACCTTGGCATGGAACTTGCCTCTCAGTCCAGGTCAAGGTCCAGGACTATGATGACCCAAGAAGAAAAAAAGGAGTGATTTCCAGGACACAAGAAGGACATGCCGCTGTGTGTTGGGGGAAGGCAGAACAGAGAGGTGTAGAGGTACTTAAATCCTGTGGAGATACCACATACAACCCACTCTTTATACTGCTCCTGGAGATACCAGCAAAAGTTTGCATGCATGAGTTACCTTTTGGTTGGGTTGTGAAGGCCTGTGGCTGACTTAAGTGTCATTTGGGTAGTGAATGAATAATTCAAAATGTGAGGAGGCATGTTTGGGTTGTGTGCATGGGAAAAGTTGTATGCATGGGGGTTGGGAAAACTTGTAAGCCAGGAAATAGTACAAACACCATAATCTGGAATAAACCATATAGAATCTTTTCTCTTGGCTTCCACTACCTTTATTGTACCTAATTGATGTCTCTGTTCTGTAAAACCTCAATCATGTATTAAACAAGGTAGCGATTATTTATTTATTTTTTTTTTGGTATTTACTACCTCTACTTTTACGGCATTGACCCCAAACCTTTAACATTTGGCAAATTGGTCGCCCAAGACCACAAAATATATATGTAGGATAATACTGGAAGTATTAAGGTCACAACAGGACTGTTATTCTAACAAGGGGCTCTGATAATGTAGTAAGCTGCAATACTCAAGGCTGTGGTTTAAGCTCATCAAGCCTGAATTAGAGACAGTGTTGTCACACCTCACACTGTCTATACATTTCTTAAAGGTGACCTGCAAATGAAAAACAAACTAGATTTCTGCCCTTTCTTTGCTTCTTTATGAAGTTTAAGAATAACTAGACTCAAATCCTTTTACCTTTATACCCTTAACTGGAGGGTTCTGTAGTTACAGGTTCCAACTACATGCATGGCTTTTTTGGCATTTATGTACAATTTGTGATTGTTACCTGAGCAGCATGGACCGCTACTGCATATCTCAGTAAACCATACACAGGCTGGACAGGTATATGGCTGTCTGTATGTGTACAGTGGGCTATGCAAGTCTCAAAATTGTACTGGGGTAGGAGAGAAGGTAGGTGACAGTGTGTAGTCTACTGGGCATGTGCAATAGGACTGTGGACATTTACATGTCCACACCACGTGGGTAATAGGTGCATCAGGAATAACAGAATCTCTAATGCCTGAAAAACATTTGGAAGAAGAGCTTTCCCTTCCAGTGGAGGTCCAAGTCTCCAATCCTTTCACTTAAGGGCCGAGCAAACTTCCAATCCACGTTTGTGACCTTCAACAAGACATGAGGAAAAGGCCTGACTTGACTTCTCTACCATTTCCAAGGTAATGATCATGTAGGTCATGTAGCTTTCGCCTTTTCTTATAGAATGAAAAGGATAGAGAAATCCTTTAAAACCCATTTTTATGTAATGACACAATTAAAGGCATGAAGACATTGTTTTCCTTCTCAGCTTACCACAAAGAGCTGTCAGAAGCATGCAGGAAGGAGCGTGGTCTTGTGCAGAGATCTGTGCTTTTTTTTCCCCAGCTCTGCCGTGGACCTGTTATAGCTCTGGGCAAGTCCTGGCAGATCTCTGTGCTAGCTTCCAGTCTACCCAATGAACACAATGGTTGTATATCTCAAGGTGGGTGGGGCTTAGTTTATTCATGTGGCCTGGAGGAATGGGATCTCCACATTGTGCCAAACCATCTAATGCAGTGATCTACCTCCAGGACCAGGTGTTTCAGGAGAACATGTAGGTGAGACAGTTCTAGGCCTATGCTGAATGGCTTTTTGAAGGGGTTAAAAGGGCCAGGGGTTCACTTGAAAATCCTGTGGGTAGAGTGTGTACTTGGTAGCCATGTTGGTCTGAGACAAGAAGACATACAAAAAACTAGAACTCTTGGTTCCAAAATTATATCTTTTATTAGACCAATAAAAGGTATCATTTTAGAACCAAGAGTTCTAGTTTTTTGTATGTGGGTAGAGACGAATTTATCAGGTTGTAGTTAGAAGCCACATAGACCAGAGGAGGCAGGATTCTCACTTCTAAGAAGAAGCTAGACCACGACCCTGCACTATATCCTGTTTCTTTACTGTAAATGAAGGCTGTTTCAAGGCAGCATAAAGAGAGGATTATGGTGACAAGTCTTCTGCAGATCAGCCCTAAATTTGTTTTCCACTCTAGCAGGGATCCAGCTGCCAGGGAGTAGCTTCCTTACCCCCAGGATTAGATGGGGTCTCTCAGAATCATGAGCATCACAAGTACTAGTCCTAGGTGTTAGGACTACATGGCCATTGGACCCATGCTTGGAAAGAGACAACACATTGCTTGACAAACACAAGGAGATCTGAGCTTCAGTCCTCACTGTGACATTGACTTTCTGACCATAGGCAACTCTGCTCACCTTGCTGGAAGGGACCTCAGAAGATCATTGAGTCCAGCCCCCTGCCCGAAGGGTAGGAAGTCAGCTGGGGTCATAGGATCCCAGCAAGATAAGCATCCAATTTACTCTTGAAGATGTTCAATGTAGGTGCTTGAACCACCTCTGATGGCAGGCTGTTCCA
>NW_017729029.1:38692193-38697174 GCF_001723915.1 Gavialis gangeticus
ATCACCCCTGAGCCTGCGCTTTTCCAGGCTAAAGAGTGCACCACTGCTGAGCCTATAAGGATGCTGCAGGTTTTTCCTCCCAAGGTGGAGAACCTTGCATTTTCAGTGTTAAACACCATCAGGTTCTTGTCTGCCCATTTGCTGAGCCTGTCCAGGTCAGCCTGGATCGCCCTCCTGTCTTCAGGTGTGGATGCTTTGCCCCAAAGTTTGGTGTCATCAGCTATGAAATCTTTGCTTCCCTTTCTTCTTCTGTAAAGCACGGTTGCTAATCCTTCTCCATCTCATGAAGTAGTGAGAGAGAGGCCAGTGAAGGGCTGTGAAGTGCCTGAATCTGTCAGCCAAAAAATCTTAGAGGTGTCAATTCACAGAGGCATCATTAGATCATCTATCCGACTTCTTTTATGTCATAGGCCAGATAATTTCATTCAGTTCCTCCTTATGTAGTCTAAGAGTTCCTAGTCAAGCACAATTTTTAGAAGGACATCCAGTCTGGACTTGAATCCATCAAGAGGTGGAGAATCTACCACTTCCCTTGTAAGTTTCTTGTAGTGGTAAATCACCCTCATTGGTAACATTTGTGCCTTATTTCTAATTAGAACTCATTGGACTTCAGCTTCCAGCCTTTGGTCCCTCTTCTGCCTTTCCCTGCTGTATTAAAGATCCTGTCAGCACCCAGTATTTTCTCTCTGTGAAGGTATCTATAGGCCATCCTCAAGTCACCACTCAGGGTTTTCCCTTACAAGCCAAATACTGGTAGATTCAGCTCCTAGCATCTTTCACTGTCAGCCATTTTCTCTGGCCCTTGGATCATTTTTTGTAACGCTGCCCTTCACCCTCTGTAGTTTTACACCCTCCTTTTCAAAATGTGCACATCAGAAGAGGACACATTGTTCCAGGATTGGTGTTGCTGATACCATAAATGTGGGAGCAACATGTTGCTGTGGGAAGGCAATTTTCTCTCCACAGGAAAATTGCCCCTGTAGAGCTACTCATTGGTCCCCTGTTTATCCATTCATTAGCTTTTCTTGATACAGCATTGCACTGGGAGCTCAGCTTCAGTTGCTGGTCCACTCTTCCCCTATATCTTCTACTGCATCCTTGTCCTCCATCCCTCCTGTTTCTAGGTCTGGCCTATGTTTTTGGTTCCTAAATCAGTTTTCCATCTTTTTAGACACAAGACACCTCTCAAATTCCAGTTCTTAGTTTTCACTCATTTTTAAGTGCAGAAAAATAACAGCGGTTCTTCCGCTGCAAAGAACTCAGAAAGACCACAACAGGCCAGGATGTTTATGACGTATGGATTCCTATTTGAAACCTCTTGGTTTATCTTGTGAGTCATGTGTAAGCGTCTGCAAACTAAACAGTGCTAATATTGCATGGCAGCCTTAAAAGGATCTCACTGCACCTCAGGGTACTAAGACACCCAGTTTCAGAATCACTGCCCTACATAACTTTGCCTTTTCCTGTATTCAAATGTACTCTGTCTGAGGAGGCCCAAACCCAGATCACTCTGTAACTGCCCTGCCTTCATCAGCATTTAACACTTTGCCGTCTGTGCACTGCCTACAATTTTTTACCAACAGTACTTTGCAGTAACTTTCAGAGCATTGAGGGAAACAGTAAAGAGCCTGGGGCCAGCCCCCTTACTTACATACTAAATATTGTTACTGCCAAAACTCTCAGCAACTCTGAGGATGTGGTGAGTATTATTATCCCCCCTTTTCAGGTGGGACAGACCGATTAAAACACTTCCTCAGGACCAAAGGCCAAGTTAGCTACTGAATCAAGAACAGAACCCAGGAATCCTGTTAGTCACCAGGGCCAATCACTCCTTGCCATCGTGAGTGCAGTCCTGCTCTTGGAAGTGCTAAAAGGAAGCATGTGGATTCCTCCATCCTGGCTACCAAGGACAGCTGGTCACACCTTTTGCTAGCCAAAGTGTGGATCACAGCCACATCTCTTTCAGGGGTCAAAACAAGAGGCCTTTTGGTTTGAGTCCTCCTTTAACACAAAACATTCTGGCCCCTCTGCTCACTGCATTCAGCAAAGGAAATCAAAAGAAAATAATCTTGTCCCTTTCAGTTCAAGCCGCAGTAGTCCTTCAGCTTCCCTCAGTAGCACCACCCTACTTCAGTTCCCTCTCTTCTCTCCCAGCTAGGACCCTTTTAAACACTCCCAATCTGGGCATCTGTCCAGTGTTCAGATTCCTCCTTGCTGCACCTCATTGTTCTTAAAGGGTCTCTGCTCCCTGTCACCCCCCCAATACGAATGAGAGCATTCCAGGGTAAGGACATATGTACTACGAAAAAGGGGGACAGGGAAAGAGAAGCTCTTTGCTCAAATGCATCCATCAGCTGCTATGATCTACCTGCCAGGTCTGCATGATTCTGTATTGATACAAGTTAGACAAACTGCTACCTCTTTAACCCTGAATGAGACAGGTTTAAAGGTCCTGAGGTTTTGCTATGCTTGAACAGCAGCAGAATCCCCCAAGATGTAAAAGTTGCCTGTCTCTCCATTATTTAAATTGCTCTGGCTGCCTGTACCCCAGTGGTTTTTGGAACACAGGAAATACAAGAGTACTCCTGAGCAATATAAAGGGATATGGTATATAGATCCTGTGGTAGTAAGCATAGCTGCCTGCTTATAGGTGACCTGGGTTTGATTCCCAACTAATGGCCTAGCCTGTCTTCTAAAGAGATTAAGCTATTCCAGACAGATGATTATCCAGAGACAGTTGATCTGCCTTGGGGTGCATGGACTGGGTCCCTCTCAAGGTCCTGTCCATCTTAGTTTTTATGATTCTATCCAATTCCTATGTTCTGCCTTCTGTGCACAAATCCTCTCTCTTGGTAGAATTCTGACAAGACACCAGAGATGATGAGCAAGGACACAGTGTTTTTTCAGGATTTTAGTCTGGAGACTTTTCTAAACCCTCATCATCTCTGTATCCATTCTCATTTTTGTTTGCTGACTGCAGGTCTGACTCTGCAACCCAGAGTGATTCTCTGCTGTGCTGTATATGAGGTCACCGGGCAAGATAATGTGGAGATTTCAAGTGAAGTATCTTCAGCATGCTGACAACACCCAGCTCTATGTCTCTTTTTCAGCAGGCCCACACCCTACAGCCTTGATCCTTTCCTAGTGCCTGGTTCCAGTTGGGGACCGGATAAGGGTGAACCAACTGAAGCTAAATCCCGCCAAGATAGTAGTGATGGTGGTGGGCTGACCATCGTTACTTGGTTTGGAGGGAAACAAGGACATCCATCAATGAGGGGGTTCTGTCCTCCCTTATTACTCAGATTCACAGCCTTCGGTGCACCTGGATCTTCAGGTGGAAATGGTGGCTGGGAGTGCCTTTCACCAGCTCTAACTGGTAAGAAGATTGTAACTCTGTCTTTCCCTAGCCCTTGTGGCATGCAACTAACAGCCATTCTAGGCTTGAATGTTGCACCCAAAGAACAAAGAAAATGCTCCAGAGCAGGGGTGTTCAGGGACTGGGTCCATAAGCAAGGATGCTGGAGAAAGCACCAAGGAAATCACACAAGCAAGAGCCAGTTTATTGCTCAACGGGTGCTGCAAGAACTCCTTAAAGGCAGCTCTAGAAACAATCAGCAGGACGAGGCTCAGCTGGCTCTGCTTAGGGGCTTGAGTATTGCTGATTTGGTTACCTTGCTGCAGTGTAGAGGCCTTACATCCTTACCTCCACAGCCATCAGCTCCTGCTGCTTGCCCCATGCTTTAGCTGGAGCTACCGCTGTATGGGAGACTGCTGTGTGTCCCTCTCCACATGGAGGTTCTCCATCAGTATCTCCAGTCAGCTTTGCTCTACCCACAGCCTTCCTGATGGCCTGGGTGTTCTATGCACCTAGAAGCCTATGGCCTGCATGGCTTGGGAGATCCCCACCTGTCCAGGCCAGTGCCATAGCCCTGATGGTCCTCCAACCAAGAGCACTGGTCCCCTTCAGTTGCTGTTTTCCTCTCTAATGATACACCCAGGTCTGCCATCATCTTCTTGCTCTTCTTTCTCCTCTTCCTCAGTCTGGCTACTGGCTGATCTTCAGTGTCAGGCAGCGATCTTGGGTCCTCAAAGACAGAAGCAGCCATGGAAGCAGCAGGAACTGCAGATATTGACCCTGAACAGAGAATAAAGAAGGAGTCTCCATTACACTTGTCTGCCTAAATGATAGGGCAGGGGTCAGCAACATTTTAGGGCAGAATATCAAAAAAACTGCAGTCCCTACTTGTAAGATGTTGGTGTGTCAGGAAAACAAAAAGGGGGGTGGGGGAGGGGAGGGAAGGCTTACTGGTTATTCTTTACTGCAGGATGAGGAGCAGTCCAATAGGGCAAGGAAGGGAAGGGAAGTGGTGCAGCACCCTTGAAGATGGCAGGCAAGTAGGAGGGAGGGAGGAGGATGGGGATAGAGGAGGGGGAAAACTAATACCTAGTACAGGGAGGAAGTGGTGGAGGAGCTGTGAGCGGCCCAATCCTTCTTGTGGCAGTGCAGCTCTGGCCCCTTGCCCGCCATCTGCCCTGAACTGTGCATGCACTTGTTGCCAGCAATGAGCCAGGCCAGGGCTCTGTGGACCCTGATGCAGCTGTTTGTAGCCTCCCTGCTGCGAGCAGCCCAGGTTCTGTTGTAGGTGGCAGGGGCCTGCCCAGAGCCCAGGTTGGCTGTGGTAGGCAACCAGGAGGCTGTAAGTGGTTGCACTGGGATCTCTGGAGCCCTGGCTTGGTTCAGGGCTAGCAGCAGGTGTATGTGCGCCTAAGGCCAGATGGTGGGGAAGGGGCTGGGGCTGCATTGCCACAAGAAAGATTGAGCCCCATGCGGCTCTCCCCACCATGTGCCTCGAGGTGTGCACTGGTGTGCCAACTCCTGTAATAGGGGATGAACTCCCAGGCAGGTTTTCCAAGTCATTTTGGAAGCTCTCTGTATCTAGTGCTGACTCCTGAGGTGGTAAATGCACGTGCTCTGAGGCTT
>NW_017729029.1:38702174-38715423 GCF_001723915.1 Gavialis gangeticus
AGATGGTGGGGAAGGGGCTGGGGCTGCATTGCCACAAGAAAGATTGAGCCCCATGCGGCTCTCCCCACCATGTGCCTCGAGGTGTGCACTGGTGTGCCAACTCCTGTAATAGGGGATGAACTCCCAGGCAGGTTTTCCAAGTCATTTTGGAAGCTCTCTGTATCTAGTGCTGACTCCTGAGGTGGTAAATGCACATGCTCTGAGGCTTCTACTCCCAAACACTCAAGGAGCCTTTGGTTGCCCTGAGATGCAGAAGAAACCTAGGGAGAGTACCTCCCACTTGGGCTGTGCAGGACTCACCCCAGACTGTCAGCGGTGAGAGAAGGGGAGGGCTGTTTGGCTCCCAAGCCCTGATGTTCCTGACAGTCCCCACAATTTTGCAGGCCCTTGGCATCCTTGATGTGACCTTAAGGACATGAATTGTCACTGAGACAGCCAAAGCTGTTCATTGTGGTAGGGGGAAGCCCTTCAGCCTACACTCTCCTCGTGCTGCTTGAGGATCAGACCCACATTTCTGTTTCTGGAGAGGAGCATCCTGCTACTAAAATACAGGATAGAGTTTTTCTCTATTTTCAGACTCCTGGGAGAGAACAGCCCTCAAGCCTTGGTTTGAGGCACTTGTCTAATAAATCCTTTGTTAGGTGTGGGCTGTGCAGGACTGGCACACTGTATAGCAGCCATTTTACTGCCCCAAATGCTGCCTCACACTTGGGTGACCACTGAATCCTTTGAGGTGCTCGCTTCCACAGCAGGTCAGTTAGTGGGGCCCTGGTGGCAGCAAATCTGGGGATGAATAGATAATAGTAGCTCAAACCCTAAAAATGACGTCACCTGCCATTTGGCTGCTGGTGCCAGAGATTCGACAGAGCATTGACTTTGTCCAGTAGGGGCCTGATCTTGCCATTGCCCAGTACATATCCTAGATAGCTGGCCTTGTGCATCCCAGGTGACATTTAGCAGGGTTGGCCATGAGGCCAGCCACTTGTATTGACTGCAGCCCCTCTCTCACCCACTGGAGGTGTTCCACCCACAAGTTGGCAAATATCACTACATTGTCCAGATAGGTGGCCACACATGCCCAGTGTGGGCAGAGTATTTTGTCCATTAGATGTTGGCAGGTTGCAGGGGCCCTGTGGAGACCAAAAGGCAGGGTTCAGAAGTGATAGAGTCCCCAGGGTGTTGCAAAGGCTATGATTTCTTGAGACGCTGGGTCCAGAGGTATTTGCCAATACCCTTTGGTTAAATGCAGGGTGATTATGTACTTTGCACTGTCTATTCCTTCCACCACTTCATCTATTTTGGGTATAGGATATGCATCACTTTGAAACTGCATTGACTTTACAGAAATCAATACAAAACTGGATAGTCTGATTAGGTTTTGGCGCCAAAACTGTTGGGTTACTCTACTCACTGGCAGATTTCTCTATCATCCCTAGGACCAGCATCTTCTTAATCTCTTGCTTTACTATTTCCCTCAGCCACGTTGGAACTCTTGAGTATCCCTTCTGAACTGCACAGCCTGGCTTCAGGATAACCCAGTGTTCAATCAGTGTAGTTCTGCCTGGAATAACTGTAAATACCTCTGAATTCCTCCAGGTGGCTTTTTACTTCAGCCCATTGCGTTGAGGTCAAAGCTGCCCCTAGCATGAGGCCAGGCATCAGATGTAGTGAGGGATCTGGAATTCCCAGGCCAACTCCCAGCAAACACATAGAGACCATACAGGCTTCCTGGGCCCTCCAGTTCTTCATCAGGTTGACATAATGTATCTGCAAACTTTGCTGTTTCTCTATTAGGTGAACGTCATAAATTTACCTTGCTTACCTTCTGCAGGACCTCAAAAGGGCCTTGTCAGTTAGCCAGCAACTTACTGTTGGAGGAAAGGAGAAATAGTAACACTGTCCCCAGGCTGATAAATCTGGAGCTGGGCATTTTTATTATACTGCTATTCCTGTGCAGCCCTGAGATTTTCTTTTGCAAGGACACCCACCAGATCTAATCTTTCCTGTAGCTTCAGGACATATTGGACTATGTTCTGTGTTGTTGTTCCTTGGGCCTGCCAGAATTCGTGTAACCCGCCCTGGGGCTGCTTTCCATATAATAATTCAAAGGGCAAAAAGCCCATGGAAGACTGCAGAGCCTCTTGAACAGTGAGTAATAAGTACAGCAATAACTGGTCCCAATTCGAAGGCTCTTCCAAGACAAATGTTCTCAACATCCCCTTCAGTGTCTAGTTAAATCTTTCAACTAATTCATCCATCTGGGGATGGTACACTGAAGTTTACAAATGAACTAACAAGCCCCAAACCTCTTGCGAGAACCAGGACATGAAGCCCATGCCATGGTCAGTCAAAGCCTTTTGGGGAATGCCCACCCAGAAGAATATCTGTAATATCTCAGAGGCCGCAGTTTGTGCTGAAGCCAAGTGAATTGCCACAACATGGGGGTAGTGGGTAGCATAGTTGACAAAGACCAGGATGAACTTGGACTGTCTTGAGCTGGGCTCCAGTGGTCCCACCAAGCTCGTTCTGACATGCTCAAAGGGAATGTGGAACAATGGAAAGGCTACAAGTGGGGCCTTATGAATGGGGTGGGGGGTGACCAGCTAGCATTTGGGGCAGGATGCAAAATAGTCCTTGATTTCTTGGTATACCCCAGGCCAGAAAAACCTTGCCAACACTCTGTCCTGGACCTTTTTCATCCCTAAATGGCCTCCCCATAGTACATCATAGGCTAATTTCAAAACCTGGCTATGGTATTGCTTCAGCACTACTAGTTGGGACTACTAGGTCCCTGTGGCCTTGTCTTTTGTTACTCTCATTGAGAGGTCCCTCTGTAACTCAAAATAGGGGTCCCAGGCTGCTAAGTTTGCATCTACTACGACCCCATTGGCCTGACCCAATCAGCCATAAAGAAGGTCTTACACTGGATCCTCCTTCTGATCATGAATGAAATCCAGGCCTCCTGCTACCTGATTCAATCTACCCTCTCAAGGAGCCCCTGGGATCCTAATCCTCTGGAGGGCAGTTCAGATTGCGTTGACCCCAGCCCCTTTCCATGAGTGTAACAGGGACTCAAGCAGGAGCCCTGTTACTTAGACAAGGTTGGGTCAGACTGACCTGAAGATGATCTCTGCCAGGTGGGAGGAATTATACACCGGAGACAAGATTGGGTTATTAGCTCACGAAAAACCGGCATAAAACTGGTGGCAGGAGACTGATTGCCTTCGGGCACAAGAAAAGGTGAGAGAGACAAGGAGCCCGTCTGATGACCTGGGAAAAGACGTCAGGTGGGCTGCTTACCTTACTCCTCAGGCGATCCCGGTGAGTGTGAGGAGAGCTGAGACACAGCATAGTGGCTTGGTGGGGGAATCCCAAATAGTGATAAGAATCCTGGGAGAATGGGTGGGCAGGAGGGTTGCAGGCTGGACTAAACCCTGACCCCAGATCCACAGTTTTGCCACATGCGGCAGTGCAGAGCGCAAGGGGATAACCTAGACTGCTTCTGGCACTCAATAGAGGCTAGAGGCGTGGGGAACGCGCCTTGTTCATAAGACAATCGGCACTTAGAAAGTTTGGCGGTACAGTGCGACTGGAGACACATCCGGTGTTGCAAGATCTGCTCAGCAACTCAGGCATGTCTCGCTAATGAGGTAATTGGTGAGACTTCTGTTTCTGTGCTACTTTTCTTTGGGAAATAAACCTGCATAAAGTATGTACCATCTGGGTAGTGTTATTTGATCCTTAGCCATAGAAGATCACTGATCTCCTTCTTTTCCTTTTGATCTAAGTTGTGGCAGGTGAGTACAGCAGAGAGATGCAGCTAGGATCACCCTCCTGCTCACACTGAGCATTTCCTCTATCTTGAGAGGGCCTCCTGCCTGTCTCACCACCACTCTTGGCATGATCTGGGTTGAGGTCCAAAGAGTTCAGGGTCTGAAAAGGGAAATATTTCCCCCAGTTCTAGTTGAGTGGAATTGGGATCAGCCTGGCTCCTATTAACTCTGAGCCAATCTCAACAATTTGGCCATTGAGCACCAGTCTCACCCCCCCCCCACCACGGGGTAAGTTAAGTGGTTGGCCACCACAGCTGTCATGTTAACTTCCTGTCCCCCAGTGGTCAAGCTCAGCCATATTACAGAGCATGCTTGGGTATCTCCATGAATATATGTCACATAAGCACATTCATTTATTGGGATGTCTGCTGGATTCACAAATTGTTCATGGACAAAGGTCTGGCTAGAGCCAGTCTATGAGCCCTACAACATGGACATCCCCTGTCTTAACAGGGACCACATTTCCCTTTGATCTGGTCTCTCCTGCTATACCTGTGAGACATATGCATGGGCATATACACAGTCCTTCTCAGGGTAGTCCCAGTATTGATTGCCCTTCTCCGCACACTGGAAACAAGTCATCAGAGCATCCCTTCTTCCTCCTGGGCTGTAGGAATGCCCCAGATGGCTATCTTCTCCCCCTAGCTGGGGTCCCAGAGGAGAAAGAGGTGGTGCCCCACAAAAGGCCTCTTTAGAGACCCTGCCTCTTTCCTCCACAGTTCAGGCCTCCTTGGCCCTGGGACCTGCCAAGGGATCGAGACAGTTTAACTCCACCCCCATGAAGTCCTCTACTTTTAGGGTCTCTTCCTCCAAGCTGTTTACCTACTGGCAATACACTCACCTTACTGGGAGAATGATGCAGAACTGCTTTAGGGTCACCAGTTCCACTATGTCTGCAGTTGATTGTGAGTCAAGGTTTAGCCAGAAGGTGCACAAATCCTTTAATTTCTGGGCCATGGCTCAAGGCTGTGCATTCAGGTCCCAAGTCTCCCATTGAAACTTGCAGTGATAGGCCTTCTCTGTGAGACTCAACTGGTCTACTATGGCAGCTTTAAGGGTCTTATAATCTTGGGCTAAACCTGCTCCCAGAGAAGTGACCTGTACCTCCCCAATTAGCAGAGGGGCCACCCTCACAGTCTATGCATCCCTTGGCCACTGATAGGCCTCTTCCAGTCACTCAAAAGTCACAAGGAAGGCCTCCTGGTCATCTGCAGGTTCTATATTCATGAGTACTACACTCTCTATCCTCTGGGAACCAGGTGACTCACCAGTACTATACAGGCTCACCACCCTTCCATGCAAATGTGACAGGTGTTTTTTACCTCACCCCTCTCCCCTTATATGGTGCATGACCTCACAAGCCCCGCCCCTGACCCCAGTCACGTGATGCATGACATTACCAACCCCGCCCCCTTCTCCAATCATGTGGTGTGTGACATCACAAACCCGGCCCCAGTTACACTGTGTGTGACATCACAACTCCGCCCCCACCCCATCACATGGTGTGTAACATCAGCAACTCCCCCCCTGCCCTCCAGTCACATGGTGTGTGACACCACCACCACACAGTCCATGGTATCCGAAGGACAGGCCATGCAGTCCCCGCAAAGCCCACTCCCTCATGCTGCAAGACCCACCCTAGACCACATGGTACAGTTATGACCTATCAGGCCCCAGACTGCTCTAGCCCCCCAGGGCACAGGCATGGCCTATGGGGTGGCAGTGGGATGGTGTGACCCTTCTAACAACCTGCCCCACCACCCCTAACCAATTGGCAGGGGTTTCAGAGGCCTCAGACCTCCCCCAGAATGATGCCAAACCAACTGGAGTGAGTAGAGGGGTGGGGCTCTAGCTGTAAGACCACCAACTCTAGATACTTTCCCAAGCAACCCCTCTGTTTGTCTGAGACTGTGCTAAGGCAAGCAGGGGTGGATACGAATTCTTTCACAACGCCTGTAGGCGCCCTCACCACAACCCCAAGATGGCCACATAGAAAGCATTACCGTAGAAATAGTTTTTCTATGAGGAGGAGGGCAGGCCCCTAGCCCAAAGACTTTTTGAGATGCTTGACCCTGTTCAGGAAGACCCAATGAACAGGCAAATGAAGGAGGCCCTGGACCCCGAAACAGATGTTGAGAATTTGGAAGATTGTATCTTTTTGCCAGAGCCTGCATGCAAAGTAGAGGTCATCGCAGAGGAGAGGTCGGTAAGAGACTTGGAGCATAGTTGCGGTGGGTGGGGTGGGGCACTTAGATTTTGATGGTAGTGGTGTGGGTTCACTTCATAGCATGTGTGTGTTTGGAAGTAGCTAAGGACTGATTAAACAGCAGCTAACTAAGGCCTTTATTTGAACTCCTTTGCAGTTAGATGAAGCCTTTTTAATGACTCCAGAAAGCCTCCTCACCAGTACTCCGATATAGATGACACCAGAAAGAAGTGTATGATTCTGCAGAGAACAGAGACCGGTTGAGGCTGAAGAGTTCAGAAGACAATTAGGCATTGAATTATCAGAGAGCTTATCTAGTGGGAAAGCCCCATGCAATTTTACCACAGCAATGTAAAAGTTATTTAAAAATGGTGGGTTATTTGTGGTTGTGTTAATATAATCACACTAAGTTATAACAACTGTTTGTAACCATTTGTTTTCAAACAGAACCTCTTCTTCTAAAATAGAAAAGCAGAACAAACACATACAGTCATGTTTTTATCCAGTAGTAAAAGGTAATTTTTCTGAAATTAGCTTTTGAAACTTTGTGTGTTTCTTGTGGGAGGAGAAGTTGTGCGCATATGAATTAGCGTCCCCTGTGAATATAGAGGATGGGGTTAAGCAAATTTTAAATTTGTAGTGTGTGAGGAAAGTGAATTCTCAATGCTGAGATGTAAATTTTATATTTCCTAAGTGATCACACGCACCACTCCCGAAGAAGAGCAGGGGCCAGGGTGGAGACCTCTAAAAACACAATAAAAAAAACAGAAATGCTCAGCCTGCAGATCATAACACCCAAGGATCAGAAGATCATCAGGACAGAACAGAATGGCATGGTTCCTCAAAGGAAAACACGCCACCTACCTCTGAGAAAACCATATGTAAAAACACAAGGATTCACACCCCCAAAACAGGTGAACTGGGCCCCGTGAATAAGAAACCCAGGACTGGTTGCTCACACAATTTAGAGAAAGAGGAGAGTCTTTCTTGTTTTTTGACAGATCATGATTTTTGTGAAAAAAGAGGTGGGTTTGGGGTGGTGCCGGCAGGCGTATACATCTCAGAAAAAGTGAGCAGAGTGCTTTGAAAGATCATGAGTACTACCAGATCAAAAGGGTAAATTTTACTCAGGAGGTAGTCTGTGTAACTTGGACAGCAGTCATGGCCTGTATCATAAGAGGAGGAGTCATGGTAAACACGGGGGTAAGAATGGGTGGCTAACCAGCAAGTGGCTCGCAGGCCAAAAAGTAAGAGCCTGGTTAAAGAGGAGTGTGGGGAAGGCTGAACACCGGTTGAGAAAAAATAAGAGATCCCCTAATAATGCTTTAGAAGGCCCCTTGAATGCTTCCCCTTCTCCCAGGCTTGACCCTCCACCAAGACCCATGGAGCCAGAGAGAGGGGATGGAGAATATGATTCAGGAAGCACTTTGGAGGGCCCCTCAAATGTTCCCCAGCCTCCCAGGCCTGACCCACCACAAGACCTGAAGAGTCAGAGAGTTGGGATAGCAAATCTGATGTAGAAGGCACTTTAGAGGACCCCTCAAGCAACCCCTGGTCTCCTAAGTCAGCAGAGGTTGTTTTACCAGACGTACATATAGTGTGGGTGAGAAGGCAAGAGTGCTCTGTAGCCAGATTTGGGGGGACGAGGTACACTGAGGATTTCTGTTTTGTGTATCTGGAGCATGTGCCATTACACGTGGCATACGAAGCCGTAAGCAGAGGGGTAGAAGAAATGGTAGCAGAACTCTGCCAGAGATTCACGGACAATGACTATGCCCAGTCACATATTCAGGCAGATAGCATGGCAAACTGTTTATAGTCTCAATCTATTAATTTAAACCAGATGACCCCAGAGCTGTTTTTAGAGTGGTTCAGTAACCTGTTACAAAGCCAGAGAGAAATATTGCTCGATTCGACATTTTGGCTGATTGTGGTCATTGTGAGAGGTGTGGGCGGTGGGAGCCATACAGTTATAAGCTCTATCCCCTATTCCCAGATCATTGCTAAAAAGAGGAAGTATTTGATCGACTTGAATACCTATGATACTAACCTGTGCTTTGCAGGCAGTCTATTGGCTGTTACAAAACGTAGAGGGGCCAGAGATACAGAACTGCTAGATGGTGCCAAAGAACTGCACAGGAAATTAGGCATGTCTATATATCAGAAGGTTATGCTCCATCAAGAACCTTTGTTTGAAGACCTTGAACAGGTTAACATTCACATAGTGATGCATAAGGAAAAATATGGGTGGAGTTTATTTAAAACATAGGACATACTCAGATACCCCGACACCTGTTTTCTTCTGCTGCATGGTGAACATTATCACCTATTTTGGATGTGAAAAAAGTGTTTGGCATGAGAAATTATTGCGATCTTTGTCAGAAGTTGTACAGCCATAGCCATGCGTGCAGGTTCTGATGTCGTCTTTGCCTGAGCCCAAACCGTGCTGAAACCATGGGTAAGACACAGAGGTGCCCTAATTGTAAGCTGTTCCATTGTTCCAAAGAGTGCTTAGAAAGGCATGTGGCCCTGGCCTCTGAAAAGCAGATCGAATGTCTGACTAAAACTCTGTGCGATGAGTGTAAATCTTACGTGGACAAAAAGCACAAGTGCAAGGGGTGGCAGTGCAAACAGTGTTAAGGGAAAAGCACGGATGTAAACAAGCACTGGTGCTTTATGCACCAGATTAAAGAGCCTGAAGAAGGCAAGGAGTACATTTTTTATGAGTTTGAACATGTGCAGGAGACGGGAATGCATGTGCCCAAGTACATTTTTGCAATGGAGCTAAAGACGGGAAAAAAAACCTCAGAAAGTCACAGGCAAAAACCCCAAAAAGGCTTGTAAAGCTAAGCCCCAAAAGCCTGAAAGCACTTGGGAGTTTAAGGGTGAAGAGTGTCTATCTGATTTTATTAAAGTCTTTATGGATAAAAAGTTCAAGGACTACACCTTCATAGCTCACAATACCAAAGGCTATGATGGTTACTTCATTGTTAGCCAGTTATTGAAGGAAAAAATGGGCATGAAACTAATCACCCAGGACGGTAAACTCATGTGCATTGAAGTGACCAGTCTAGATATCCGTTTCAACTTTTGGCCAATGAAACTTAGCAGGCTTCCACAGGCGATGGGTTTTGAAGGGGTTTGAAGAATGCAAAGGTTATTTCCCACATTTTTTTAACATGTCAGAAAACCAAAATTATGTGGGGCCTCTCCCAAAACTGGAGTACTACAGCGTTGAAAATATGATGAGAAAGAACAGTTTTTAAAAATTGTATCAGGATAACCGCGATAAGACCTTTGACATGCAAAAGGAGCTGGCCTATTATTGCCAGCAGGACATAAACATTTTGATGTTCTCATCCCGCTACAGTGATGAGATCATGAAAATGACATGGTGGGTAGATCGGGTGAAAGTAGATGGTGAACTCCAAAACATAGGACTCTGCATAGATCCTTTCCAATACATCATGCTGGCCTCCGTCAGCATGGCCATGTACAGGTTTATATTTTTGGAACTGCAGACCATAGCACTTTTCCCCCCAGACAACTATCACAGACAGAAAAAGAGGCTTTCAACCCCATCTATCCAGTGGCTAATGCACATTTAAAAGAAAGAAAATATTCAAATTCGACATGCCTTACAGGGTGGGGAATTTCACCCCCTATTTTTTAGATGGGTATGCCAACATTGACGGGCAACCTACAGCATTTGAATTTAATGGATGTTTTTTCCACGGTTGTGTCACTTGCTACAATGAGAAAGACCAGAACCCATTGACAGGGACCACCTTTGGGTTTCTGATTACCAGGCATTGCACAAGACCGATTATCTCAAGAGAGAGGGGTTTACCATCAGGACCATTTGGGAGCATGAGTGGAGGGCTCTGTTAGAAACGGATGGGGAGCTGGCAGATATTTTAAGCAGAACCCTGCTGCCTTCCCCACTGGTGCCTAGGGATGCTCTTTTGGGAGGGAGAACTAATGCCATCTGTCTATATTACCAAACTAAACCCCGCAAATAAATACACTATGATGATTTTACCAGTCTTTACCCCTTCTTAAACAAAACGAAGGAATACCCAACTGGACACCCTGAACTCATTCATGACAATTTCCAACCCCTGTCGAGCTATTTTGGAATAGCCAGGGTGAAACTGTACCCACTGTGAAACCCTTTTTTCCCTGTGCTATCCATCAGTGTGAACGGGAAACTTATGTTCATGCTGTGCCACCTTTGCACGGAAACAAGACACCAAAAGTACGACCCCACTGCTGAAGAGACAGCTCTCCTGGGCACGTGGTGCACACCAGAACTGAATAAATCTATTGTCAAGGGGTACAGAATAGCTCAAAACTATGAAGTCTGGCATTTTGATGAGGTCTAGCACCCTTTTTTCACGGTACATAAAAATGCACCTCCAACAGAAGCAGGAAGCCTTGGGCTACCCTGCCTGGTGTACCGACCAAGGAAAACAAGAGAGATACGTGGCCAATTTCTTGCACAAAGAAGGCATGACCTTACACCCAGAGCATATCAAACCCAACCCCGCAAAGCATCAAATAGCAAAATTGTTTCTAATTTCTTTGTGGGGTAAATTCAGTCAGAGAACTAACTTGCCCAACACCAGATTTGTGAGAGACCCCGAAGAACTCTTTGGCTACTTCTTTTCTTCCATCTATGAAATTTCATCTTGTGACTTTACTGAAGATGAGGCAGCCTGCGTGTCTTGGAAGCACGCCAAAAAGCGTTACATGCTCTCGGGTACCACAAACATCTTTATAGCCTGTTTCACCATCATTTATGCACACTTAGAGTTGAGAAAAATGCAGAAAGTCGTTTTTGACAAAAGTGTCCTCACAGAAAACTTTAACAGTCTCCCCTATGGTGTTTAAACATGGATCTGTGCTGGAAGCACCCCTTTTCTGTGATTTTGGCAGGCCCTAGCAACTGTGGTAAAAGTTATTTTATAAAAAACCTTCTGGATCACGCTGATCGAATGCTGCCTGTTTTGCCTGAGACTGTCCTGTGGTGCTATAGCTATTGGCAGCTGTCGCAGAGCTCTCAGGTGTCCTGCGACGGAGAGCAGAAATGGCTCAGGAGAGACCCCTAGTGGCAGGAAGGGGGAAGCTCAGCTGCCAGTCACCAGGACTGCGCAGGTGCTGGTTGCCAGGGCAACCAGGGAAACATAGAGACAGGAAGGGGAGGAGCTTAGCCCTTCTTAAGCCCCGGCAGGAGGCCAGGAGGGCAATTTTTCCTCCAGTGGCTGAGGGAGGAGGAACTCTGTCAGCACAAAGGGGAGAACTGTGATGGTGGGGACATCCCCTGGTCCCTGATGGGGGTTGGTGCGCTCGCTGTCTCTGGTAGGGATGGATTCTTATTTTTTGACCAGGACGGTCTAGCTTTTATGTTGTAGCCCAGGGGCTTTGTATTCTTGTGTTTATTGTTTTGACCGGAGGACCGGGTGAGGCTATTAAGGGTTGGAGGAGGCCTCATAGGGACTTCACAGTAGCGTGGGGTTTCCTGATGCCAGAGAGGGCGCAGCAGTGTTTGGGGTGCGTTGACTCCAAGCCAGGGGGGCAGTGAAAAGCCCCAGAGAGAGGGGGCAGTGAAAAAGCCCAGAGTTGGGGGGCAGTGAAAAGCCCAGAGTTAGGGGGCAGTGAGGAACCCCAATTGAAGGGGGCAACGAGGGGCCCGGAGCTGGCCCTGGTGAGAAGTCCCGGAACCGGCAGTGCGGGACAAGCTGGAGGGCGCCGGTGAGGGTGCAGGCTGAGGGACAAGCCAGAGAGCGTCCGCACAGCGTGGAGAGTAGGACAGACTGGAACTACACCAGATACATCTGCGAGGCTTGGGCTGTGGTGTAAGCGGAGGAAAGGAGCTTCAGATAGTGCCCCAGGCACCGAGACAGAAAATAGGCAGCCTCCCATTTGATTAAGATCTTCCAATCAAACAAAGAACAACAAGGCATGGCAGGAGAGAAGGCGGGCGGTTGGCCCTTGATCGGTGTTGCGGGACCACTAATAGATGGCCCTGAAGAGGCACAACTGTCACAGCAGCCTTTGTATAAAGAACTGCTTTGTAAATATCCTTTTATCAAGTTTGTGGAGGGTCTGCCGGACAGTCCCAACAACGACTCTTTCCTCCTAATAAAATAAATCTGGTTGTGGTAGATGATTTCATGGACTCTGCTTGTGACAGCAGCAAAATTGAGAAAGCCTTAGCATTATGTATATAGTTCAAAATGTTTTCTGTCAAGGGAAAAGGAGCCACACCATTGCCCTTAACACAAAATACATGATTTTGTTAAAAAACCCCAGGGATAAGCTACAGATAGTGTCCCTGGTGCGGCAGATGTACCTGGGTAAGGCCCAATTCTTTCTAGAAGCTTTTGAGGATGCCACTAAAACACCTTACAGGTGGTTGATTTAAATGCTTCTACCCTGGATGTTTTTAGATTAAGAACCGGGCTTTTTCCTCCCGACCAACCTGCTGCTTACACTTTTAAAAAAACAGCAGGTGGAAATAAAAAGAGATGATGTAGCGGCAAACTTTTCTTAGCTCTTGAGGTGGTGGAAGGGCAACATGTCTAACCGCATAAAAAGAAATTTGGCTCTCTTAAACCTGCTTCTTCAATCCTTCCCACAGCAGAGAAAAGCTATACTCTGCTCAGCCTCTGATGATTTAGTAGCGGCCATTTCAGAAATTGCTTTGAACACCTTTGAAGGAAACATCCTTTTGACACCACATCAAATTCGCGTGCTGAAAAAGAGACACGGGATCATAAAAAACCTAAGTAACACAAGATTGCCTCTTAAAGAAAAGAAACAGCTGATGAAACAGTCTGGGGGATTTATCAGCCCTCTGTTAAGTTTTGCTCTCCCTCTGATTATGGGGCTTTTGACTAGCCAGTGATGGAGCATGCAAAAAAAATGTACCTGGTGCCCAAACATGAGCTGGAACAATTAAAGGCTCCCCACCACCCCAGGAAAATATCAAAACTGAGGCAACCTGATTATTGGATGCTGAAATGAGGGATATTCTCCAAAGGCTGGGTTTAGCAGAATATGATAAGGCTAAACTGTATGCCACTGTGCATCAGAAATACCTTACCTACATAAAGCAGGGTGATCTGGACAGAGGAAAATTAACCCTGTTTCTGCCAGAACAGACCCCCCTAGAGGCCAGAAACCCCCTAGAAACCCCAATGAACCC
>NW_017729029.1:38720423-38726943 GCF_001723915.1 Gavialis gangeticus
GCCAGAACAGACCCCCCTAGAGGCCAGAAACCCCCTAGAAACCCCGATGAACCCTGACCCCATCATTCAGGAAGTATTGGACAGTGTGCATGCCTGATACAGGAAAAATGCTAAAGTTTTTCTCACTAAGCTGAGCCAGCACAAGGATATTTCTTCTTGGGATGATCAAGGGGGTTTCGTCTACAAAGGGATGCTCATCAAGGGATCTAACATGCTCGACTTGGTCCGGAGAACCCTTCAGACTCACGCTGGGACTACTAAACGTCCGCCTAAAGGCTGGCACATCTTTATGAAAGCCATGGCTGAGCTGAATGTACCATCTTCTGTTATGGGCAATGCCATGAATCGTGATCATCTGGAACGCCTGAAAGTATCTGCCTCAGACCAAGAAACACCAACAGCGCCAACCTAAGAAGTGAAAAACTGTCTTTAAAAGCCATTGCCTTTCCATGTAAAGTTTTACACTTTGAATTAAACTATTCTATACTGCTGCAATTTTTGTCTACAGAGGATTTTTTAAAATGAAAACATGCGCACACATGTTTAAACAGCAACAGCTTTATTTACACAGCATCAGCTGAGTGTTTTATTTAGACAAAGCATTTGTGAAAGTCATAGCGAGAAATACATATCTGGGCAGGCCTGGCCACACAGAAATTTTTATATTTACTTCTTACAAAATGCATCACCACCCTATCATTTTGTGCTAAATCACCAGAATAATACAATTGTAAAATCTGTTCAAATGATAGCCCATTGCTACGGCGGTGCAGGAAAAACACACAGTGGTATCCGCAGGCAATGGATTGGAGGTCTTGTAACTATTTCATCTGAAAAGCAGTGTCTGTAGCGTTCTTGTTTAAAAACAACATAATGCTTTGAGGAAAGAGAGCGCTGTTTGGGGGGTGACCGTACGAGTCAAAAAATTCCCCGCGGTTCCGGTCCTCCAGGTAAGCAGCCAGCCAGTGTTCTCTGGGGTGATTATGCGGGTGCGTGTTGACCACCAAGCTCAGGGGCCTTTGAGACAGTCGAGTCTTAGGAAGCCAGTTGCAGGAGAAAACATCTAAGAAAGTTTCTTTGGCATAAGGGTCTGAGGATAAAACCCTGGCAAGCTGTTTGGTGTCCATCTTCTCATGTAGTCAAACAGGCTGTTTCTCCTCTGATTTATTTCTATGACACTGTCAAAGACCCCATACACAATCACGTTAACTGGTGGGCAAAGCCGCGACAAAGTGTATTTCTGCTCTCAGGTTCCCGGTTTTAATCAGCGAATAATGATCAGCACGCTCCTGGTCAGGAGACAGGTCAAGGGCAAACAAGGTATACCCCCTGGCAAACTCCTCATGGTTGATTATCAGGGCCCGGTCTTACATATGTTTACTGGCTGTCTGTACCAGCTGCATGTATTCTCTCATGCTGTTAGCTTTCTCAAAATCTGGTCGTAGGGGCTTTGTCAGGGTTTGTTCTCCATCGATGTAGAGGGCCACAAAATTAATATTGTAATTTTTAAAGTTAAAGGTGTTCTTAGCATAATTCCCACTAAAGGCATGGTTATCCACAAACCCAATGATGATGAATTTGGGCAGCTGCCCCAGAAACAGATTCTCCTGGTTGCTGACTCGGCTGCCGGCAGGAATGCTAAACACTTTCATACCATGCGGTCTATGGGGTATTTAGTATTGGCTGTAAGCAAGGCCTCCGCATGGCCCAGTTGGATGTCTGGGGCTACCTTCACTTTTTTCACAAAAAGTTAGGTGGATGTGATTTTTAGTTTGCCTTGGTCAGCCACTGCAGAGCCCATCAAGCAGAAGGCATCTTTGCTGTGTGTCAGTTTAATTCTCATGTCCATTCAGCAACAGTTTTTCTTGAAAAAACAAATTGCTATGGAGATGACCAAGCAGCTCTATCTTTTTGCTCGGGTCTGTCAGGTTTGCCCGTCTCCGAAACCTATGATTATCGCCATCCCACACAACCATTTCATGATGTTTGGGGTTATCTTTGTAAAGCAGGCTGGCAGAAAATTGGGTGGCGGGGGTGTTATCACTGTAGTAGAGAACTGATTCGATGAAGGCGCAGTAAGAGTAACAGTTGTTGCTCTGGCTTATGAGATGATCTCCCACAGTGACATCCAGCTGACTGAAGACAGAGGCTAGCAGGTAATTCACCAGACCCAACACTGCCCCGGCATCAAGATCAGTTTCATCACCTTTTACAATCTTGCAGCAAAGGCACAGCAGCGTGTTGTTCAAATCCATGTAATCTTCGCCATTCCTGGCTATGAAAAAGTCAAGGGGGCTGGACTTGGTAATAGCCTAGAGTGGGGGAATCTCAACATACAGGCTTTTCTCAATGCAGGTCTGTGTAGCGGCTATTTGAAACACATCCAGTTTGGATTTGGCTCATTCTTCAGACCCGCAGTGAACAAAGGCCATGGCAGTTAAAATATATTTCTGTTTCCTCCAGGAGAGCGCCCCTTCTTTCTCCAAGGCTGCTGCTTGGTTTTTCGTGTATGGCTGCCCCGTTGACTTAACCTCTTCTTTTTAAGGGGTTGAGGAGGTCCTGTATGTCTGGAGTGTGGTGCATCTCTCTTTCTTTTAAGGCTCTTTCTTTGAATATACACGAGGCCGGACCCCTCCTGCTTTGCCGGCTTGACCACCTTATCCAGGACAGTTAGGGAGATGTGACTGATCACGTCTTTGGCTATGTTTTGTGCTGCATTTTTAGCATGGGGCTTAATAGTCTCCAGACCCCTTCTTGAAAGCAGAACAGCTTTTCTAAAGAGGCTGCGAAATATGCCTCCCACTCCAGCCCCGTACATCACGGGCATGCCCTGATATCTGGGAAGACCAAAGCCTGGGCTTTATAATAATTTCTGTACAAGTTACGGTCCCCATAGTTTTTTACCATCACCATCATGCTTTTACTTATTTTAAAATCTCAAAGTCTTCCAGGGGCATAGGAGAAGCTTAATGATCACCTTACAAAAGCAAAATGAGACGTGTTTGTTCTGATCCGTCTTTATTTAAATGCTGATTGTGTCAATATGGTGCTGACTAATGGGGACATAATGTGGGTTGTTGTATGTGATGGTGACAAACTCGTTGTTGCTCCCATGGGCAGGGATGCAGCATAGTAAAGGAACTGAAAACTCCCCGACAAGCTGATGTTCCACAATATAGACATATAGCGAATTGAACCCACTGATAATATCAGCTGGGAAGTGTTTTGGTAGCATTCCCAAAATATAGGCTAGCTCACCACAGGTATAAAAAGCATAAGAGTTATCTTTGGTCTTATGTCTCACTTTTCCAATCACTTGATCACAATGCATAACTAATTTGGGTGGAGTAGGGTGGATGGTAATTGTATTGTTCATAAGATCCAGCAACCCTGTGATGGTTGTATAATACACCTGATGCAGGAGGTATTCTTTTAGTCCCAGAAATTATTTTGAAAGGGGTGTTTTCGTTGATGTTGTTCCAGCTGTGCGGGTATTGTATTTCTGCTAACCCTATCTCCCAGTTCCCCAGCAGATCCAGAGGTTTAACCAGCTGTATGGTAAAGTTCAAGCTGGTGTTCTGCGGAAAAATCCTGGCACAAGTGTTGCTGGTCAAAGTGACGTAAAAGCCTCCATCACACATCTCAGCCTTCTGACTGAGGTACCCCTATATGTTATGAACTTGGGAGGCTTCCACCCAGGTGTTAAATTTAGTCAGCCACCCCAACCATTTCACCAATTGCTTCTTTCTTCCCTTTCCTTGCATTGCTAGAACTTTTTCAACTCTGTAAACTCTGTCCTGTTTGGGGTTCACTTGTTGTAGCTCTTCTGGGTAAAAAGAACCCTCAATAGGTTCATCTTCATTATCTTTTAGGCGATATACAGACATCTGCACGTGTCTAAGGACTTCAACCACCATGCAAATCTCATCAGTGAATGTTTGTTCACAACCTTTTTCAAACCTGCCTTTGGTCCTAGACACCCTCATGTAGTTTCCTTTTCTGAACACGGGTGCTGCTGCTTTCATTTTGAAATAGTCTCCATACACAGTTTTCTACACCCGTGGAGAGTTTGAGAAGTTCACACCAACAGGCCTGGTGCAGATAGTTCTGTGAAAACTGTGGTTGTAGCTCTTTATAAACTCTGGTAACACATCAATGTAGCAAAAGGTGTTGTGGGCTGTAAAATACCTCCACATCTTTGATTTTAATGTTCTGTTCTGCCACCACTGCTTTCACTTTACTATTCATCACAAAATGGTGAATATTATACTGTTTTAACAGTTTGCTTAAAGACCTATTTAAAAATTATTTCCCCCGATCAGTCTGTAATTTTTGAGGTACGCAGCCCTCTGTAAAAATGGTTTTAAAGGCCCGAGCTATTTCACCACCTGACTTGTCTTTTAGACTCACGGCCCAGGCATACTTTGATAACATGCCTATCACTGTTAAGATGAGCTAAACCCCACGATTGTGCTTGGAAATCTGCTGCATATCAACCAAATCTGCCTGCCATTGCACATCAATATCTGAAACAACAGTCTTGTTTCCTTTAAAATGTCTTCTCGCTGGTTTGTGTAGGGTGTAAAAGTCCTGATCTGAAAGCCGGGCAGCCACCCCACTTCTGTTCAGAACCTTATTCTCCCTTTTGGTGGCTTCAAAAAGCGTGTTCACCCTGCCAAAACTCCCAGCTTCACCAGGAGAGTAATAAACTTCCTTTAATGAAGCCTCCTGTGTAGACATGTCTGGTAACTACTGTGCCCCACCCCACCCCACCCCAACACCTGTGTGGTGCATTCAAATGCTTGAGGATAAATTTAAACCATGGTAAAGCAAGGTTTATTAAGCAGGTAAAAAAATACAATATTAACAGAGGTCTTCAGCATCATCTTGAACAGTTGTTCAAAACCAGGTCATGCAAGAAACCTTCTTCTAAACAGGGTTGGGGTATTTTTTTATTTGAAAATAGTCCCCCAGTATTCCCCTGCTCGGTGACCTCTATGGCCTCGTAGTCCTGCTTGGTAAACTCCATAGGCTCAAAGCCTTCGTTAGTGGTCACTGTCTGGACAAAAGTGTTGCATAAGTCTTTGGTCTTGAACCGCTCTCTTTTAGACATGAACAAAAACAGTTCACGTAGAAGACCTTTACTTTTGGTGGGGTGCCAATGTACAGGTTTTGAAAGCTCTCTGTGAAGGTGTTGTCTACCTGCAAAAACATTTTTATTAACACAGGCTCAGACAGTTACAAGAAAAGTACCTCACAAAAATCATCTAAATTAATTACCTCAGCAGAGACCCTTGAGACAGAGTTGTCCACGCTCTCCATAGGCAGGTCTGATACGGACTGCTTGAGTTCTGTCATGGGCCCTGGTCTTGTTTTGGTAGACTTGGCATCCATCTCACACTCCTGAATCTCCTCCATGTCTACCCCTGCTTGCCTTAGCAAGGTCTTAGACAAACAGAGGGCTCACTTGGGAAAGCAGATAGACCTGGTAGTCTTGCAGCCTAAGCCCCCACCCCTTTACTCACTCCAGCTGGTTCAGCATCATTCTTGGGGAGGTTTGACACCTCTGAAACCCCCACCAATTGTTTGGAGGTGCTGGGGCAGGTTGTTAGAGGGATCACATCCCCACACTGGTCCTGCCCACCTGTCATATTTGCATTGAAAGGTGGTGAGCCTATATATTACTCTCACCAACTGGGTGGGGGTCCATCTAGACTCCTAATGCTGCTTCAGGAACTCCTGCTTTCTCTGGAACTCTTACTGTTGCTCCTGCTGCTCCCTCTGGAGCTGTTGCTGCTGGAGTTGGAGCTGCTGAAACAGCTGCTGCTGTTGCTGCTGCAGCCCCTCTAGCCATTTTAGCAAGGCTCCCATCTCCATTGCTGGAGTTAAATTTAGAATGCCCATGTTCTCCACCACCTGTAGCAGATTGTTACTTTTTCAGCCAAGCCCAGGAGCCAGCCTTCCCCCTTTCCTATCTTAAACTAAACAGAATAAACAAAACATCAAAAACACACTCCCCTCACCCATCCAGGGCAAGGGCTTTACTGCAGTGCTTCAGTGTTGCTTTTCCTCTCAGCTTCCTCCTTCCCAGCCTCATATAGTTTTTAACTTCTTCCAGGGTCAGCCAATCATCCCCATCAGCTGGCCTAGCACTCCTACAGCTGGGCTCCAGCCCCTGAGTCATAAACCTTGTTACAGGCACCTTTAAGGAAATAACAAGGTTATGAAAAAATATAAGATGGTACTCTTGGGGGATTTTAATTTCCTGGATATTCACTGGAAGAATGGTGCAGCAACCTCTAAATGTCCACTATGATCCTAACATGTAAAGTACAGGTTTTTGACCTACAAAGTTCAGGCTATGACCAGGGAATCATCTCTTTTAGATGTTGCTTTGACCAATAAGGAGGAATTACTTGAGAAGATGAAGGTGACTGGAAACTTGAGAGGAAGCAATCATGATATGATAGAAATCATGATTCTGAGAAAGGGAATGTATGCAGCTAACAAATAAAGATAC
>NW_017729029.1:38731943-38740932 GCF_001723915.1 Gavialis gangeticus
ATGATAGAAATCATGATTCTGAGAAAGGGAATGTATGCAGCTAACAAATAAAGATACTGGACTAAGAAGGGGCACAGTCAACTGGTACACAGACTGAAGAGAGGTGTCAAAGACAGTGTGCAGTCTGGATCTGCCCTGCAGATCCCTATGATCTGGCCTGTGATAATGCCATGGGTATTGCACTGCAGCATGCAGTGTGCATCAGATTCGGCTGGATCTGGCACGTGGGCCCAGTTTACTGCATACTCTGCACACAGTACATAGGGCTGATTTGGTGCATGCACTGCATGTGATGTACAGGCCAGTCTGGGGCATGTGCTGCATGCAGCAGTGTAAGCGTGCTGCCAAGCCAGCTGGCCTCTGCCTGCAGGTTCTGCTCCCTGAAGAGCTCCTCAGCCAGTCCTCCAATTAAAAACACAGTGTTTGAGCAGCAAACAAATGAACATAGAAACAAATCAAACCAAAACTTTCTGCTCTGTTTGGGGTCCTAGGAAGGGAACCCTTTAGTTCTGGCCCCAGAATAGTATCTTGGCTCTCCTTGGTAGCAAACTTGTTCAGCTCATAGCTTGCCTTCTGCTCACAACTGTTCCCTCACAGATTGCTTCTCTTCTGCTCCTAGGGAGACATTTCTTCATTATCTAACACCCCACAGCTAAGCTTTATCAACATGGTTGAGTGTTCCCTTTTAAAGGTAGAGGCCACCCTGTTACAGGCTGCTGCACTAGACAGGCCTTGTGCTACTCATCTGAACCATAGATCATGATGAGTTTGATACCCCTGGGTTCAGAATAAAAGAGTTCAGGAGAACCTGCAGTTTCTAAAGGACATAGCACAGGCAGCTTGACAAAAGGCTATTCCAACATGGGAGAAACATAAGAAGAACAGAAGAAGACTGATGTGGCTATGGAAGGAGCTTCTCAGATGCCTCAAAATACATGTACATATACATATACATATATGTACCCCCTCCTGGCAAGGATCCATGCAATATGTATACGTATATGTATATACTTGGTGGAGGAAACCCTGGTAGGGATATGAATGATGGTTAGCCAGTTGGCTTAGAATTTGTTGTAGCCCAGGAGCTTGAGTTTTCTCTTTCTTAGTTGTATAAGACCAGAGGACCAGAAAGACAAAGAAAGCTTAAAAGACAGGGTTGTGACAGGGCGCAACCTAGGGGTGCTGTGATCTCCCCTAGTGCCCCCTACTGTGCCAAGTCAGTTTCAATGCACCCTCACTATCTTTTGCCGGGAGGGGGCTTGCCCCGAGCACAGACCCAGCTGCGGAAGCTGGGCCCCACCCCCACCTGCAGCAATGAGTGACCATGACAGGCAGCAGCCTGTCACTGCTTCCCGAAGCACGAGCTCCTTCCCGGCAGGGGCCGCTCTGCGGAGTGCGGCAGTACTGCGGGGGGCTTGCATGGCTCTGGCCCACTTGGGACCCCGGTGCTGTCACACAGCCTGCTGCAGCTCTGCCAGCCCCGCAGCGCAGTGCCCCCATCAGGAAGGGGCTCGCACTCTCCCACATGATGAGAGGGGCTGTTGCCCGCAACAAGTGCCCTGCCCCTTCCTGCTGCAGAGGCGGGAGTGGATGTGGCCAGGCAGGGTCCCTGAGGGGAGAACAGGGCAGGGAGCATGGTGGTGAGGGCGGGCAGGCCCGGTTGCAAGTGGGGTAGAGGGGAGACTAACTCTTCTCCCTGCCCCTCTCTGCCTCAGGGGCCATGGTGCCCTGCTGCTGCAGCACTGAGCGGGGAGCACCCTCTTGCTGGGAGGGGGCTTGCCCCAAACACAGACTGAGCCGTGGGGGCCAGGCCCTACCCCCGCCCAGCAGCTGGAGTAGCAACGTCATGGCTTACCAGACCATGAGCCCCTTCCCAGGCGGGGGCCAATCTGCGGGGCTGGCAAAGCTGCTGCAGAGCATGGCAGTACAGCGGGGGGCTTGCAGGGCTCTGGCCTGCTTCGGATCCTGGTGCTGCCATGCACAGCCTGCTGCAGCTCTGCCAGCCCTGCACCACAGTGACCCTGCTGGGAAGGGGCTCATGCTCCCCCACATTATGACAGGAGCTGCTGCCCCCAACAAGGGCCCTGACCCCTCCTGCTGCAGCTGCGGGAGGGGACACAGCCAGATGCTGACTGGCAGGGCCCCTTGGAGTGGGGCAGCAGGGACAGGGGTTATTCCTCCTCTGTCCAGCAGAGGAGACACCAGGGGTCCTATTCCCAGGCAGGAAGCATGGTGGTGAGGGCAGGCAGGCCCAGGTGCCAGTGGGGGTAGGGGGGAGCCAAACTCTCCTCCCTGCCCCACTCTGCCTCAGGGGCCATGGTGCCCAGCTGCTGCAGCAGCAAGCAGGGAGTGCCTGGCAGACCCAGCTCAGGTCGCTGCCGGTGGGATAGAGAGGGAGGAATTAAACCCCTCTCTGGCCAGTTCAGCACGGACTGGCCATGCCCCCACCCAGCACAGTTTCAAGGCATCCAAGGGTGTGCCCGCATTGCCTTAGTCCAGAGTCCTGGTACAAATTGGTTCAGCCTAGACAGGTTAGACTAACCTGCAAAGGTTGAATCAGTTCAGGCTGTGGCTTTTTGATTGTCTGTCCCTAGCCTAAATGTATGAGAGATGTGCTATATGTGAGGGGGATGTTACATGTAACTATGGTCAAGGCACCCAAGGGAGAGAAGGGGTACAGATTTGGCTATAAAACCCAGGCAGAGATGAGACCTGTGGATTTCCCAGAAAGACTTTCTGAATCCCTGGCTGTAAAGCTTTCTGTTGTCTTTTTGGTTTATTGTATTGCATTTTAAATTAAACTATGTATTGTCACTCCGTCTTATTGGGCTGTGTCTTAGTTTAGGTGAAGTCTAATATTAAATCTGGTAACAATGACATTACCGTGGATTGTAGTTTCTGGAAACTGGAGTTCATAGTATATGCAAGGAAATATGGCAAGAGTAGTTTCTCCTGCTTACAGGGCAAATGTGAAAGAAAAGTCTGCAAGCGAGCCTCAGGAAACAGAACAGTGAGCAAGGATGGCTCCCTAGCTGCTGTCACTGTTATTTACTACAAGAAAAGATCTTTTTTTCTTTTATTCTGCCTTAAAAAAAAGCCAGGGCTCATATGTTATTCTCACATTTTATGGGAGAAAATATAGTATTTGAAAACAGTCATATCCCCCCACCTTAGTTTCACCAAACTAAATATACCTAATTCTCTCAACCCCTCCTCAGCTTGCATCCAACCTCTTTATCATCTTTGTTGCTTGTTTTTGGATCCTTTCCAGTTTCTCCACATCCTTTTTAAATTGTAAAGCCCAGAACAGAACACAGTATATTATCTAGGCCAGGTACAGACATTCCTCTTTTACCAGTATAAGTGATTGGACACTGGTCTATACTCAGAACAGAACAGAAGTTTGGCCCACAGACTGGTTTAAAAGGGGTGGAACCCAGTCTAAGATTTGACACCCCCCATCATCACCACCACTGCCACCAAAAGGCAAATGTGGGTTCTGTTCACTACCAATTAAACTATGCTGCTTACAGAAAACTGCATAACTTAGACTGGTTCCGCCTCGGGCTTTTTGAATGTCCGTACCTAATCCTAAGAACTAACAAGTACTGAGTAGAGGGTTACTGTTACCTCCTGCTTCTTACTATAGTATTTTGGGCTCCTGTTAGTGCAGCCTAAAATTGCACTTGCTTTTTCATATTGCTGGCTCATGTTGAATCTGAGATCTACCAAAATGTCCAAAACCATTCGCAGCAACACTACTGCCTAATTAGAAATCTCTTATTGTGAACTTGTACACTTATTTTATGTAGGGAAGCTTAAACACCTTACTTTTTGTCTTTGTTGAACTTGACTGAGTCATCTTCTGTTCA
Source organism: Gavialis gangeticus (assembly GCF_001723915.1). NCBI lineage: Eukaryota > Metazoa > Chordata > Crocodylia > Gavialidae > Gavialis > Gavialis gangeticus. The sequence continues at coordinate 38,735,816 of NW_017729029.1, forward strand.
TTCTCCAGCCTGTCAAGGTTCTTTAGAATTTTACCTATTCCTTCAAAGTGTTGAAAAGCCTTTCCAGCTTTGTCATCCACAAACTTGATCAGGGAAGTTCTCTCTTACATTGAAATCATTAATAAAAATGTTAAATAACATCAGACCCAGAATACACCCCTGTGGAACCGGACTTGAAACCTCCTACTATTTTGACATTGATACAATTACTCTATGTTTGTAATCATAGGCAAGAAGCAATCAGAAAATCATTTAATTCTAGTCTGCCCACTTATTGTAGGCTATGTCATGGCTGCCTCTAACAGTAGGAGATTCAGCTCGGTGGGCCAGGAAGTCTGTTCCAGTCTAATCTTCTGTGTTCCAACGTAATTCAATACTTTGGGATTCTTCAGGATGAAAGGTACTGAGCATAGGTGGGTATTAATAAGATTACCCCTTGCTTTTAATTTGGTAGCAGGAGGTTATAAATCAGCAGTTTATCCATATGCATGTTTTTTTTCTTACATTCCCTATAAAAACACCTTAACTTCTCTTCTTAGTTTGTGAATCTGCTGGCTACATCTGTGGTTTTTCAGCTGACTCTGTCTACAGATTTCCATCTAGCGTGAATTGAAATAGACTTATTCAGACAATGGAGATTGGATCAAGTTCCCACTTGCTAATGTTTTAATGGACTGCTCTGTTTCCACATTAAAGCACTTGGTTGGTATGTGCACTATTGTATGTGCTGTAAACCTGCCTGTCTTGCCCTCTAGTGGCTGTTATGAAAATAGTTTAACATTAATCCAGACAGTTGATGTCTCTCCTGAGATGAGTCTGGAGCAGAAGGCTTGGAGTCTGATTTCATTTTTCAGTAAATCAGTGCCAGTGTCATAAGAAATGCTATTAGGTAGGCAAACAAACAGGAAACTGTCCCAAAACAGAGTGAAAGAATGGAATGATATCAGCATGAGCCTTAGGGTGCAACTGTTATATCTGCATGATTTTGTAACCATACTAGTGTACTGAAACTGCTGCAAATTTAACCTTCTTTTATTCAGAGTAAAAGTTAGTGTGCTTTAGCTATATCATATTGCTACAGCAGGGGTGGCAAACAGGAGCGCACAAGCCACAAGTAGCATGAGGTGCCATGTGCAAGCCCCAGATGCTAAGGAAAGGGAGGCACAGGAATGGAGGCAGGGATTGGAACACTGCACGGGGAGGTGTCAGCTGTCATCACTAAGAGCCAGATTAACACTTCTCTGGCCCTGCAGCTGCTGCCAAATTCACACCCCCATCACCGTATGAAACTGCAGCAGTTATGGGGATAGGGAAGGGTTAACCTGACCCTTTCTTAGCAGTGACACTTCTTGCTGCAGCAACCTGCCCTTGTTCTGCTCTGGGCAGCAGGGTTGCCAACCGTCCAGGAGCCTAATTGAAGCTCTGTGTTGTGAGTGAGCCCCGATGCTGAAGAAGCCATGGAGCAGAGCACTGCCATCCGACATCTGAATGAGAGCACAGTGCCCTGCAGGGAGCATTGTCTCAGGGCATTGTAGGCCATGGAAGCCCTCCCCACAACAGCTACGTGCTGCTGCTGCATCTTGTACTTGCCTGTAACAATGCTTGTTCACAGGTAGGCAGACAGTAGTTCTTCCTTGGGCCTCCATACCAGGATGGGGAGTAGGGCCAGTGGAGGTAAGGCTGGGGAGGGAGACCGGGGGGGGCATCAGGACGAGGGGGTTAGTAGGGGACCCCTAGGATGGGGCCAGCACAGTGTAAAACCATTGCATCACGTGAGCAGGATTGCCAATCCAAGAATGCTTTTTTGGACTGATAACTGGAACACTTTTTACTGACATCCAAACTTTTTTCTATGTTGGGTGGTAACCACCTGAATTTGAACCCTGCCCTTGTCAAGGGCCTGGCAGAAGCCTTATATGTACAGTATGTAAAATATATGCTAGTAAAAATAATTTGGTTGTCTAGTAAAAAGTTTGCAGATTGTCGGTAAAAATATTTGTCTTGGGTTGGCAACCTTGCTGTGTAGCCACAGGTGGAGGTTCAAGACCCCTGCCTCTATTCTGGTGCTCCAAGGTACAAACTCTGAGGTGCGCCTCTGGGGGACAGGGATTAGAGTAGCACTTGATGCAGGGAGGCTAAACTTGTGGCAAGCCTGCCAAAAAGCTTGGCCACCACCGTGCCTCAGGATCAGGCAGATATCAGATTTATGATTAAATTGTTATATTTGCTCATGGCAGCTGTTCTCCCCTATTAAACCCATACCCGCAGATTCAGTTTTGTTCAGAGTAGGTCCTTACACCATAGTTGTCACTAGAGCTTGTCCATTAGTAAGCTGAGCATTGTGAGGGGTGTCTGCCTACTACTGTCTGCCTACCTGTGATCATGTGGGGTTGCTTCAATTTCCCCAGTTCCTTGAACAGCTCTGGGAGTTCTTGGACTGGGTTTATCTTTGGAGTTTTAGTCTTGCCTCAATTCAGCCTCTGTACTAGGCCTAATTCTTCACTTTCACATGCAACGACTAGGGCAGCTTTATGTTCACCTTTCTAATGTGGTCACTATCTGGCTGTTTTGGAGGTCTGCTGTGGACTCAGGCTGAAAGGTGCTGCATCTTTGGCACCTGGTGTCAGGCAATAACATGGTTAGTGTTGCCTGTGGGTCTGGTGGGACCCTGGGATGTTTCTTGTTCCTTGAAGCTCTCAGCTTGTCTAGTTGCTGTAATGGCTTACTCAAGGATAAAGATAGTGTTGAGTTGCAATGGCTCTAACATGCAGCAGACTCTTGTGGCACAAATATATGATCACATCATTTCACCATGAAACCTGCCTGTGAAGTCACAGCACTATGCTAGGGCATATAGGCATAGGGTGGTGGGCTGTGACAAAATCTTTCAGCAGATTCGCCCACTCCTAGAAATCATGGACACAACTTATATCATAAATACTCTTTGGGGAGAAAATAAAATGTTTGTCAAACATGCCAGTGATGGCAGTATAAGACTCCTTTTTCATGACTAAATGATAGCATAATGTCATCAGCCTGTGATCCAATCAGATATGGGAGAGAATTGATCTGCTCCTCTGGCTTGTTTTTCAAACTGGATGCTTGCCTAAATGTCTTAGATCTGGTCTTCCCTCTGGTCCTTACCTGCCTGGAAAGTGAATTGCCCTGGAGCTAGTATCTGATAGGCAGGAGCCCAAGTGCTGGAGCCAAGACTTACACTTGGGTTCTTCTGTGAGTCATGTAAAACTCACTTGAGCTTGATCTCAGGGCTTCCACCATTATCCTGATGCTGCCACTATATCATATTTGCTCTTTTGGGAAATATGCTCTTTCAGTACAAGCTGCAGAACAGCAGCTCCTAGCAGAGAAGGAAAAGAGTAAAGCATTCTTGCAACTTCATTCAACACAGCTCAACTCCATGCTTGCTAGACCTCACCAAGCAACCCCGACATCAGAATGACTGTATTCTAGTGACCACTGCTAGAGTACAGACACCAAGATTGGATTATGCCACGTGACCCGTGGGGTGGGGTAACTGGGAAATGAGTTTTGGAGCTTTTGCATCTATGACCTTGTCACTATGCTTTGAAGTTTCTCTAGATCAGCATATGGTCCGTGAGCTGGATCCGGCCCACAGAGCCAGAGAAGGCTTTGCCTGTGGCTAGGCAGCTTTATCTGTGCTATACTACAGCCAGGCATCAGTGAGAAGTGGGGCTGGGGTTTGGCCACACTTCATCTGTGTGGGATGTAGAAACAACAGCAGCAGCCACCTGTATCAAGTGAACTGGCCCACCATGGACCTGCACTGGCTTCACCACTCCAAGCCACTCCTCACTTCACCACTCCCCAGTTCACTACTCAAAGCTTCCTCCCCCTGCTATGAATAATAATTCTGGGATATTTCATCAACATCACTAATATGGTCTCAACAGAGCATCTTTTTGAATCATTTATTCCAGGGGTGGACAACCTGCAGTATTCATGCCATAAATGGCAGGTCTGGAAGGAAGCAGAGAAAATGGCAGCAGATGGAGCAGGCAAGAGAGTACAGCCCAATAGATGTGGCAGACAGGGCAGGGAAGAGTGTGCAGAGCAGTGGATCAACAGGGGAAGCAGACTGGAGTGGCACTTGGGGAGAAAGAAGCGGGGCTTACCTTGTGGCACACCTGTCAAAAAGGTTGGCCCCCACCTGTGTAGCCTGTTGTGGTCTATAAATGGTCAGGAAGCCTTTGCCAGCTTTGGCTCTGATTTCCAAGGGTAGCTGAACTAATTCACATCAAGTTGTTTTATGAGGTGCACCTCTTTTTGTACCTGATTTTTGCAGAGATGAGTGAAGCTGTCTGCCCCCTGCCCTGTCTAGGCCAGGGTCAGGGTCTGGATTTACAGTGGTCAGAAGGCCTTGTTACACCTTACGCTGTATGCCGCACAAATATTGTTCGGCTTAGTGCTAGCTTGGAATTTGCAACAGCCTCACCAAAGGCTAAAAAACTTTCTCTGCCTGCCTCCCACCTGCACAGCTGTGACTTGCCACTAGAAGGTTGGTGAGCAAGGGCAGGACGAGGAGCTATAGCAGCGAGTTGCCACTAGAGGCCTTGGGAGCCAGGACAGGCTTCTCTCTCTGCTCTAAAGCTGTGCAAGGAGAGGGAAATGTTTGTGGGCAAAAAAAAATCCCTCATCTGGTAACCCATGCTGCCTGCACCAGTCATATCATGATCCCTTCATGAAGGTGAATGATACTATCCAGGTGGACTTGAGGACTGGCAAAATTGCTGACTTCATCGAGTTTGACACAGGTAGGTCCCTTCTTCTCTTGTTCTGCCCTTGTACTCCACTCTGACTAAACACATGTTACTTGGGAGGTGAGGGTTTTTTGTGGTGACTTTTATAGATAAGGACAGAAGTAGCTTTTGCCTGCTTGGTAACTCCCCTGCCCCCCTGCCTGTTCCTTCTGCAAGGAGATAAGCACCATAATAAACAAATTAGGTTTTGAAATTTGGGGGGGGGGGGCTCAATTCACAAAAGTTATGAAAAGGCATCTCGAGTCTAATGAGGGGTCCCTTGAATCTAAAACGGTTAAGGACCAGAGATCTAGACCTTGACTGTCCTTCTGATCCCAT
>NW_017729029.1:38745932-38748014 GCF_001723915.1 Gavialis gangeticus
GGATGCTCTCCACCCCAGGGTGTTGAGGGAGCTAGCTGGGGTTATTGCAGGGCCCCTGGCACGGCTCTATGAGCGATCGTGGTGCTTGGGCCAGGTGCCAGATGATTGGAAGGTAGCAAATGTGGTCCCCATCTTCAAGAAAGGGAAGAGGGAGGACCCGGGCAACTATAGGCCCGTCAGTCTTACCTCAACCTTGGGAAAGCTGGTGCCTGTTTTGTTCCTTCTTAGTAGAGAGGGATTGCCCAAGATGTGCCCATTTTTACTCCACAAACACCCACCAGCCTAAGAAATCATGACATTCATTCTGTAGTTCCAATAGGAGATGCCACACTGAACCAAAGTGGTTAATGCCCTGTGCAAGTGCAAGGAAACCAGGTCTGGAGATAGCTTAGTGCAGCTAACTTGTCAGCATCTCTTTGAAGGGGAATGACAGCTAGTCATATTTAACTGATGTCCTGGTCTCCCAAGGGGCATTTTGTGCCAACAACTTCTCCAACATCTCCCCCAACTATACAGTTGGTCCAATAAAAGTCACGTTTGGTTACTGGCAAGAAGGTAAAGAAAGACGTCTCTACCCGAGGCTTTCACAGTGCGGATGACCTTTGCATTGAAAAGACAAGTGGAATCAAGCTGTGGGCCCTGTGACTGACCTACACTGTTAGCAGAAACCTCTCTCAAAATGCAGCTGAGGTCAGGAAGCATCAAGATTGAACTGTGATGGGAATTGCTGCAGGTCAGGACCCAGCAGGAGACTGTGTCTATATTAACCCTGCTGTGATGTAAGTGGCTGCTTTGAAAGCGTCTGAGGACACAGCCTTGGAACTGAGCACAGCCTCCACAGTCAGTATCTGGAGACAGTTTTCAAAAGTGATTAGGTTTTGCCCTGTGCTGTGAGGTCTGGTTCTGCATATACCAATGGCTTCTGGCTTCTGTTAGCTTTGCCATTCTTGGATTGGCAATCCTGCTCACGTGATGCAATGGTTTTACACTGTGCTGACCCCATCCTAGGGGTCCCCTATGCACCCCCTCATCCTGATGACAGTAGGAATAAAGTTGGTGAGTGACATGACTGACACAGTGAGATAACTGTGCAGGTGTATCATTCATTGCTAGAAAACATCAGCCTCTCAAACCATAAACACTTGGGGAAACAGTGAAAAAGGAGCTACAGTGTCTGTGCTTGGAACTGCAATTATCTGAGGAGTACAGTTGCTGGACAACCTACCCAATAGTAGGAAGTCTCTTTTGGGTGCTGATACAACTGAATAGACAGTCTGCTTCATGCTTTCATGTTTTCTTCATTTGCTTTGACTTGTTAGGGTTTCTGTTAGGGGTGCACTGATACAGAATTTTTGGGCTGATACTGATGGCCAACTTTTAATGAGTCATATCAGCCAATACTGATCTGATTCTGACACGCAGCCGGGCAGCATGGAGAGTAGCGCTCAGCTGGTAAGTCTGTTGTGGGGGAAGGGGTGAGGGAAGGAGTAGGGGCAGATCGAAGTCCCCACAGTAAGGGAGGTAGTGGGGCTGGGGCTGGGGCAGGCGCTGCCCAGCTGGGTCAGATCAGGGGATGTAGGTGGTGGCTGGGTCCCACTGCTGCATGCACCCTGGGAGGGCATGGGGATGGGTATGTCCCTGGATCTGTGCACAGGGCGAGGGCTGGCTGCCACTGCAAGCTGGGTCCAGGGTGGCGCTGAGCTCTTCCTAGCAAGGGGCCGGGCTGGGCTGTGCTCGGGGCAGGCAGCAGCAGTGCTGGGATGGAGGTTATGGGGGGGCTGCAGCCCCCCCAAAATTTACCATAGCCCCCCCCCCCATGCTGCCACCGCCTGCCCCGAGTTCAGCCCCAGCCCAGCCCCCCCGTCAGGAAGATCCTGGTGCCTCCCTGGCCCCAGCCCACAGTGCCAGTCTGCCCTTGCCCCCCGTGCAGATCCGGGGGCATATGCCTTCTGCCCTCCCTAGGTGTACACAGTGGTGGGAGCTGCTCCTCTCATGCCCCCTGGACAAGCTGCTTATGGCTCTGTCCCGCACCCTGCCCTGGCTGTGCAGTGGCTGCCCCAGCCCCAGCCCACTCCCTCCCTT
>NW_017729029.1:38753014-38759770 GCF_001723915.1 Gavialis gangeticus
GCTGGGGCCTCGATCTGTCCCCCTCCTGCCCCCCCCCACCAATGCCCCTTCCCTCACAACAGATTTAACCACCAGATCTGGTTGCTCTCCATGCTGCCGGGCTGCGTCCCTGGCTGCTTGCATGCAGTGCTGCAGCTGCGCACATGCACAGGGCACTTATTGGTGGCATTATTGGCCACATCAACCAAAAAAAGCCGATTGCCTATGCAGTCAATTTTCCTTATATCAGTACCTATCTGATATGGGACTGATGTATTGGTGCACCTCTAGTTTCTGCTTTACCATTCTGTAGCCTGGGACCTTATCTATAGTTTTCCCCACAGGTGGGCTACCTACAGGGTTTCTTCTGTGTGAGTATCCAGTGAGCCAGTGGTATCTTTGTATTTCCTGGAGCTTCTCCCAGAGTATGAGGGGGCACACAATCTCTTAGGGGGTTTCTAGATTGGAGCCCAACACCTTTTCTTTGCAGTGCTCTGGAAATCTGTGGATGGGGTCCCAGAGAGAAATTGTGGCTTATGTTGTTTTCACTGTAGAGCAGAATCCTTCTGAAATTCTTCCCTTAGGACAATGGTGCAAGCAGAAATGAAGGAGATGGGAAAGAGGACAGAGGACAGGGGTGAGTCTTAGCTTCTGTGGCATGTCAGGAGTTGACTATTTCCTGCTTGCAGGCTAAGGAACGCAAGGGAGCCATGAGATCTGCGTGCCTCTTTTGGTGCAGCAGTTGAGTTAAGCAGTGGGCCTAAGCCAAAGACATAGCTTAGTGTTAGTGCCCTAAGGGTAGTGATGCTTGGGGAAGTGAGCGCTTAACTTCTTGTGCAGGCTGCTGCTGCTCCCTAAACACAAGCTCCCTGAGCACAGGCTGCTGCTGTGCCAGTGATTCAGGTTCCTAGGGGGCTGCTATTTTGAATTAGATACCTCTCTGGGGCTGGTGTCTAGCTCATCCCCCATCCTTCCCCCACCTCTCTTCCCCCTGTTACAAGATTGCATCCTCTGCAAAGTGTTTTATTACCTTAGCCTGGTCTTGCAGTGTTGCCAGCCTTTCAGGATATCATTACTGCTGACAGTCTTTGGCCTTTGCTGAGGCTGGCTTTGCTATAATAAAATGAACTTCAGCCTTCACCAAAGAAATCTCCTCTGGCTGATAGAAGGCAGGCCAGTGGGACAGTCAGAGAGATACTGGCAGTCGGGGCTCCTAGGGTTATCATACTTCCAGGATCAAAAAAGAGGAAACTGGGGGGGAGGATGATGGAGAATGCCAGTGCAGATACTACCGCTCCCTCATCTTCTCCTATCCTGTGAGCCCTAGGCCAGGCAGGCCCATTCTTGCTAAGAGACCTGAGAATGACTATGGAGGGTTTCAGTGGATCCCCTTCCTGGTCTGGGGAAGGATGGGAAATGCTCCCGAAACTACAGGTGCATGAGGAGAGCAGAAACTAGACTCACTGGAACAGACCTCAGCAGCCCACAGCCTGTGGTTTACACTAGGACATCATTGTGGAGAGCTGTGCCCTCAGGTAGGCAGTGCAAGCTCCTGCTGGGAGGGGGCATCTGAGTTTCCTGTTCTGCTCATATGGCAGCCAGCAGCCTGGAAACTGTCTCCACTTATGGAGGGGGAGAATTCAAAAAGCAAGAGCTTGGGGGTGGGGGGGAGATGGGACATTTTAATTAAAGTGGTTCCTGGGCAGCCACTCTAATTAAAATGCCTCACCATCATGTGTATTAAGCCCCCCGCATGTTTAAAAATGGCTGCAGGATGCTTTATCTAAATTTCATTCAATGAGGTTTAGTTAAAGTGCCCTGCAGCCATTTTAAAATGCGCAGGACTTAATACATGTGACCCTGTGGCAAGGCTGCAGCATCCTAATTAGAACATGGAGCAGACTCGATTAATTGTGTCTGCTCCAATGCTTTCTAATTAGGATGCCAATGAACACGTGTATAAAGAAATCTTCATTATATGGGGGCCAGCCCTAACTTGGGGGCTCTTCCCCTGAAGCTTTGAATTTTGGGGGTGGGCAGCAGTGACCTCAGCAGTACCCTCTCCAAAATAGTTCCAGCCCTTGAGGGAAAAGTGGCACAAATTAGAGATGGGTCAGAGATGATTCAGGCCATCATAGCAGTAAGTCTGAAGGCTCCCCTGGTGGCTCTGAGCTCCCAAGGGGCAGCAGGGGTCTGGGGCACCAGCATTCCCTTCATCTCTCCCTGCTGGCAGGCCAAGGCAGACTGGTCCTCAGTCCTGGGTGTTTACTACCCTCAGGCAGCTGTGCCATGCTGCTCTTCTGCTTAGAGAGCTTGGGTTAAACCCCAGTTGCTGCAGCTAAAGACTCAGAAAATTGTTCCCTCTATAGTGCTGAGAATGACGTGCCAGCACCAGTGATTCCAGGGGCCTTCTGATTACCCTGTGATTCCAGATGGAGAATGCTGCTGTCTCCAAATGGCATTATCTGCTGGCTTTAACTCCCCACACTTGCTAGGTGGCACCTCCAAGTTATCTCAAGGAGCTCTCTGGCCCTTTGTGGCACTACCTGCTGGTTGGGCTGGCTCCTGACCTCTCCAACTCCCCTCCTGTGGTACAGCCAACTGCTTGCAAGTGCACCTTAACTCCTGAATAATGCATCCTAAAAGGAACCTCTCTTCTCTCTCTGGAGTAGGCCTCCTGTCTGCTTTCTCCGTCTGCCCTCTTGGTTGAGTTTAACTCCATGAGAATAAAGTTGCAAATGATCACAAAGTACAATTGGCAGCCTCCACCAGACTACATTTTTTCCTAACTCTATTTATATTTTTCCTATTTTTCCGAAAACAAATTCCTTTCTGAAATTTCCTGTAGTGCAGTAGGCAACTTGAGAGAAGAGAGTGCACTTTGGACAGAGCATTCAGTATCTTCTTAAAAAAGGAAGACTTTTTTTTTGGAACACCGGCAGGACCTGCTGTGGAGAAAAGAGAGCAGTGACTTACTATAGAAGAATAAAGCGAGAGTCTCCAAAGGTCATTTAATCTAATGTCCTTCCTCAAGAAACAAGCCTCTCCTGCAGACAGGATGTGTTTTTGTACAGGGAAACACCTTTGGATTTCCAGTCCAGTCTTGTAATCACTCCACCACTGCACTTAGCCAAAATGGAGTCTATAAGCAGAGTGAATAAGCCATGTGTGCTATGAAGGTGTGTGTTAGGGTGGGACACCGATAACCAGCTGGACTGCATCCTCTGCTGTGGCCAAGCTCTGCATAATTTTGTGCTTGAAGGTCAGGAACTAGCTATCTCTTTTCTCCAGTGCTGCATGTGAGATGGTAGGTAGGGCAGCAACGATGGTCTCTGGGTAGGTCAATGAATGAAGATTCAGGAGGCCTAGAGTCACTTCCTGGCTTAGATACAGACTCCCTGTGTGACCTTCAGTATATCACTGAACTTAGCCAGTGTCACTTCCCCATACATACCTGTATCAACTCCCATTTCTTCTGGTATGGGAGGATGTTTCTTTCCAGCATCTTCAGACAGTGTTTCCAACTCTTCCATGGAAAGAGTTAAAAAAAAAGTCCGGCAGGGTTCTGTTTGATCTGTGCTCCTTAGGATTACACAGCCACAGAACAAGGGGCAGGCAGTGGCGGTGGGGCTGTCCTCCCAGCCACGGTTCCCGGTGGTGCCGTGAATGACCAGGTGAAGCCCGAGTCAGCGGGTGGAATAAGGGCCCCTTCTGTCCTGTGTTCTGAAGTCAAGTGTGGTACTGTCTTCTGTACACGAGCCTCAGCTCAGCCCCTTCCCTGCCTCCTCACAACAGCTTCACAGTTTTTCTGTGCTTCCCCCTCCCTTGTGTAATGTGAGTATCCTGCTGCACTTGTTAGCTCCTCCTGAAAATGCTTCGTAGGCTTTCTACCACTGCCTTTGCTGTCTACTCTCCATTCCCTACCAAAAGAGTTCTGCTAGCTCCTTTCTGCACCTTTCTGTGCATGTCCACAGTGGTAGAGCTTGCAAAGCCTGTGTCAGGAAGTATTGCTCAACTCGCACAGTTCTTGGACATGGCACATGGCCAATGAAATGTGCCATTTGGCTTCACTCTGAGCAGCACTAAGGCAACAGACCCAAGATACCCATTGTATTGGAAAGATTAGAGCAGCAGATTGGTGGAAGGCAAGACATTCCATACTAATCCTGAAGAACCAGCTAACCTGAGCACAGGAAAGAGACAGCACAGGCTTCCTTTATCTACACTACTGGGCATCCAGAAAGCAATGAGCCCAAGAATCTCTAGGAATGAGCAAAGTAGCTAGGGGCTAACAGCATGGACACTGTTGCAAAGAGGAGTGGATATGGGGAAAGCTTCTTATCTAGAATGAGGGAGGGGAGAGCAGTTCTAGTCCCTGCAGTGTAAGAAGATGATAGAAGAGCTAGAGAAAATACAGAGAAGAACAATCCAAAGAATGGAAGAGAGAGGAGGCACTAAGGTCTCAATCGTACAAAGTCTTTATAGATTTGAAGGGCAGAGAGAGACCAGAGTGATCACCTAGTCTGATCCCCACTGAGCCTACCTGCAGAACTTCAACAAGTGCTATCAGCATCAATGCAGTTAATTTCAGGTGATGCTCCCGCCTGTCTTTTACAAAGTTCCAGCCTTCATTTCAGGACTTCAGGTGAGGGACAATTCATCATACCCCTGGGTAAGTTGTTCCTGTAGTTAATAACCTGTTGTGTAACAAGAAAATAGTGTGCACCTTATTCCTAGAATGAATCTGTCCAGTTACATCTTCCAGCTACTGCATTCTCTTTTGCCTCTGGCTGGAAGATGTCAGAGCCTTTACCAGTTAGAAAATTTCCCTACATAGAGGTGCTTGTAGCCCATGATCAAATTGCTGCTAAATCTTCTCTCTTTTTAAGTTGAATAGATGGAGTTTCTAAAGTTCTAGACCTAAGTTCAATCTTGTATTTCTTTTATGAGACTTTTTTTTAGTTTATCAGCATTTCATTTAGTTTGAATATGAGAACTGGATGCAGCATGCAGTAATGAGCTCACTAGTGCCATAGACAGTAGTAATAATGCATTTGTATTTGTGATCTACATTTCATTGCATCCAAAGATTTCAATACCCTTCTTAAATGATGATTCCTCAGGTAACATATTACCTTATGTGAAGTCCATGATTTATTTCATGCGCGTGCTTAACTTTGCAAGATGTGGGCCTATGAAGACTACATGCACCACAGGCAACAACTAGTTTTTAAGGACATTATACACATGATGGGCTGGAGTAAAAGAAACAATAGTTAGCATAGAGATTAGGAAAAGGTACTCAGTTCTACGGCCATTGAAACCAATGGAAAAATACCCCTTGACTTCAGGGACAACAATATTGGAGCCAAAGGGCATTTGTACTAGGGCTGTGCGAGGCTTCGGACAGAGCTTTGGATCTGGAGAAGCTTCAGACGCGTCGGGGTCAGGGCAGCACATCTGGGTTGAAGCGCTGCCTCGTTTGGCTTCTTGAAGTGCTTCAGAGCCACCTCGGAGATCCAGCCATAGGGTATAATGGGGAAACAATAAAATATCTATAACTTTGTTGTTTTTTGTCCAATTTGGATGAGATTTCCAGGTATGGTAGACTCTGCAGAGAGCATAAAGCCTGCCAAGTACAAAGTGGGGGTCAAAACTGCAAGGGTGGTAGCTCTCATTGAGGACACAAAGCCTGCCAAGTTTCAAGAAAATCAGTGCAGGAGTTTGGGGGGGGAACTGCCCTTCAAGCTGCAGACAAGCGGGCCTCAGTAAGAGCTACCAGCCCGGCATATTTTCACCCAGCTGTGGTGTGACACAGCCGTGACGTGAGTTTGGCTTTCAAGAATTTGGGGTACAGTTCCCCCCAAACCCCTGCACTGATATTCTTGAAACTTGGTAGGTTTCATGCTCTCAGCAGAGGCTACCATTTCTGCAAGTTTTCTCCAAATCAGACAAGAAACAACAAAGTTATAGATATTTCATTGATTCCCCGTTATACCCTATGGCCGGATCTCCGAGGCAGCTCCGAAGCTTTGGAGCCACTTCGGCCAGAGCAAGGCAGAAACCTGGTCCGGAGCTCCGGATCAGATCACGGCCATTCGAAGCGGCCGGATCCGAAGCTGGATCAGATCACTGCCAACTCGCACAGGCCTAATTTGTACATGCCATGAGATTTCCCATTTACACCCCCACAACTGTTTTTTTGTTTGCACGAGCAGGATTTCCCGATGCTTTAAAAGTCTTTTCAGCACATTAAACTAAAGCTGCTTGGACACGTTTTATTATGTGCCGCCGCCTCTTACGGCGCCCTATCTATGGACCCATGGCATGCAAACAATAAACGCAAAGACTTGTAATGACTTTTTTTCACCACCAGGTGACAGTGTGCTATTTCTGTAGTTCAGGCCTTTGGCCAGTAGGTGCTGCTGTGCTGTTATTTGTTATTTGCTGACTGCAGGCAGCCAGAGGGCACGGTCCAGGGACCATCTGTAGTAAAGTTACTCAGGTAGCAGAGAATACAGATAATAAAGAGAAAGAAAGAAAGAAAGACTTTTTGACTTTTAAGTACTTTATTCAGGGGTTCAGGGATACAAAAAGGGTGGCCGCGTACAAAGCAAGAAAAACAAACAAATTACCATCAACCCAAAAAACACCATGTCATTCGCAATCAACACATCACACCACGGTCATAACTATATAGATAAACAATTCATACCCTGCTCCATCCAATCAAACACGTAACAAAACCTTCAACTTGCCACACCAAAAAAAAAAAAC
>NW_017729029.1:38764770-38800223 GCF_001723915.1 Gavialis gangeticus
CCATCAACCCAAAAAACACCATGTCATTTGCATTCAACACATCACACCGTGACAGACACCTTTGCTGCATTTCATGTCGTGTCTTACATGCTAGTTATGTGGTTGGAATGCCGGCAACACGGTCATAACTATATAGATAAACAATTCATACCCTGCTCCATCCCATCAAACACGTAACAAAACCTTCAACTTGCCACACCAAAAAAAAAAAACAAAGCAGCAGCCTGGTGAGGGCCCAGGACGCGGCACAAGCTGGAAGTCGTAGTTCGACACCGAGCCAGCCCGGTTGCCCAGACCGGTCATGACATCAGAGCGCGTATTTGAGACGGCCGTCCTCCACATGGCACAGCGCTCCCTCAAGGGCCCAGCGTGTCTCAAAGGCGGGCACCGCCTGCCGGAGCACAGCATGCTCAAACTCCAGCGAGAGGCGCGCCTGCACCAGGAGGCGGAAAAGCCGCAGGGCACCATCTGAGCCGGTCCCGGCAAGCCAGTTTCGGCGGCTCTTGAGGATGGCCAACTTGGCCTGACCCAGTAGAAAGAAAGAAAGAAAGGAAGGGAGGAGCAACTATTCCCAGTTTTTTACTACCCTTTGCTACTGGTAGCACTCCCATGCCCAGCAGTAGTCCTGTATGCATGCCCTCACCACCCGTGCCCCCCGCCTTTTGCACCCACCGCTGTGTCCACCACTGCTGATGAGCACAGTGGCATCACTGCTGACAGCAGCATGGTAAGTTTGGAACTTGTTGGATTTGTGTTTGGAGAGTGGCACCTTTTCTTTACACTTCAATATTTCTTATAATTGACTATTGCCATTCATTCCAGAAATGCAAGCAATAGTGCAGGCAAACATTGCATGCCAGACCCACCCCCCTGGATATACAGCAACCTGGGTGATATCTAGGTAGTATCAGAAATGTCCCACCAACCAGGGGGGTTGGGGCATATGACTGTGGTCCAAAACCATGTCCTCTTCTTCTTTCTTCCTGCAGAAGACTTTCCAGATCAGAAATCGAGAAGAATCAGTAAGGAAAAAAGCATCCAGAATCCACCCATCCACCAGTAGAAGCAAGCTTTCTAAATAGTGCATAGATATAGTGTAGATAGGTATATAGGTATTGTATAGATAGTGTATAGGTATTGTAAATAAACAACGCTGTATAGGTGCTGGGGAGGAAAATCCTATTTTTTCTACCTTATGTCTACTTTGCCTATTTTAAAAATTTTCTTTATTATTTACATTTTTTAAAAATTATTCCTTTTTTGATTAAAAAATCATGTAACTGCACCACATTTTGAAATAAAGATTTGAAATTGCGTTTATATGTGTGGCATGTTTTCTTTCATAGGCAGATTGGCATGCATGCCAGTTTGTGCGGTTTGTGGGTGGGGGCGTTGGGAGACAATGTGGTGACCGTGTCCCTGCCACCTGCCTTAGTATGAGGATCCTTTGCTTGGGGGCATTTATGGAGTGATGGCATTACTGGAAAAAGTTGCAGGGTGGACTGTTATGGCAGGTCCAACGCTTTTTTTTACCCCAATCCCAAAGTACAGTCATCTACTCCAGAACCCGACAGACCAGAAGAAAAAGCAGCAACAGCAATATTGGGCCAGGCATGGGAGAGCCTTCCTTAACATTTGAATGAGGGCACTTAGCAACTGTTTCAGTGTAATGCTTGGCTTTTATTTTTTGCATCACTTCCAAAACACCCTCCCCACCAGGTGTGGTTCCTCCCCTCCCCCTCCCCTGCCTCCCCATGTAGTGTAGGTGGAGCAGTGTCCTTGGGTGGGATCCCTGGTACCCAACAAATATTATCCACCTTGACACCAGAAAGGCGACACCCAACCACCCACTCATGCACCTGATGCTGCTGCTGCTTTGCAAAAAGCTCCTTGGTGCTTAGGCTTTGCAAATAGTTTCACAAAAGACAGGAGTGAGCAAGATGATTGATTCTCTTTTACTTAACAGCTCTTTAATGTTTTGATCCTTTTATTTTCCTTGTCATTAGTAAAACCATGAGTTACTGTGCAAATTCACAGTCCATTCACAGTGCATTTCAGTGTATTCACAGTGAGAACCAGGACACCCACCCACCCCTGCAGAGCAGAGACAAAGAACAAAGCAGAGTGGAGTGCATTAGGGCTCTGGGAAGCTTCGAGTGCTGATTCCATACGGAGGAGATTTGGCCTGATTTGGTGGCCAAATCTCCAAATCCAAATTGAGTCAGGGGATGAATTAAAAGGCCTGAATGCATTTGGAGCTCTCCGAATTGATTCAGAAAAGATGTGGAGAGCGTTGGCGATTTGGGCAGTCCCTGCTGGAAAGTAGGGGGCAGCGGAGGGGGGACTGGAGTAGGGGGGAGGGGACCATGGGGGGGACCTCTGCAAGGCCCCAACCCCTACCTGCTCCCCGAGCCTCCCTGAGAGCCCCCTAACCTCCCCTCTGCTGTCAAAGCCCCCCCGCCATGGCTGCCCCACTGGCCCAAACTCCTGGCTCTTTAAAAAAAAGCCCTCACTCGCTGGCTGCTGCAGTGATCTTCGGGCTTCTGGGGGCTCATGACAGAGTTCCCCAAGCAGCACAGGGCAGTGGGGGGCAGCAGGGATCACCCCCACCCGGCAGGAGCTGGTAAGTTGGGGCTTTTTTTTTTTTTTTAAAGGGCTAAAGTGCTGGGAGCTGGGGTGGGTGAGGCAGCCATGGGTGGGCTGGTAGAGTGGGTGGGGGTCAGGGGGCTCATGCCAGAGCCCCCCATGCAGCGTGGGACAGTGGGGGGCAGAGGGGAATTGCCCCCCTGCCTGGCAGCAGCCAGTGGCTCAGGGCTTTTTTTTTCTAAAGAGCCAGGAGCTGGGGCTGGGCAGGGGTGGGATAGTGGGCAGGGGATAGGGCCTGTGTGATCTGGAGATTCGGCTGATTCAGCAGCGGCTGAAACTCTGAATCAGATTTGGCTGAATCGATTTGGGACACCAGTTTGAATCACTGAATTGAATCACTGTCCCCTGAATTAGCCAAATCCAAATCCAAATCTGAAGCAAATACTAGCTGCTTTGTACAGACCTAGTGTGCATGTGTCCTGGGCAAGGGGATGCCAAGCATTTGGGGGAAGGAGATGCAAACAAAGCAATAAAATTCTCATTAAATGACAATATCCAGTGAATACTTTTGCAAGTGCAGCAAAAATAGCTGAAATCAATCAAAATGCTATTCAGATTGGTGAATCACAATAAATTGCAATGCTATTTCCATTAGTAAATCACAATAATTTGAAAAGTTATTCATGCAGGCCCAGGCCATGGCCCTGAGACCTGACAGATTTTTTTGATTGGTGAATCACAATAAATTGGAATGCTATTCATGCATGTATGTATATGAGAAAAGGTGGGACCTCCCTCACCTGAACTCTAATAAGCAGGCAGGCCCAGGCCCTGGCCCCAAGACCAAGCAGAAGCAAGTACAAATTCAGATTTTTTGACTGGTCAATCACAATAAATTGAAATGCTATTCCCATTCAGAAATGCATGAGGAATGGGAAGTGGAGAATGAAGAACAATGCAGTGAATATTCCTCCAGCATGGAGAATCTGGAGGACATGGGTGAGCAGGAGGAGGAGGTGACAGTGCTGTTGACTGAAGTACTTTTTGCCTTGAAATGAATACAAGACACGCAGCATTGCCAGATAACAATGATAATATATACATCATTTGCATTTTTGCAAGCTTTACATGAGGACACGGCTACAGGCGCCTCACGAAAAAGAAAATGGAGACATTCGGAGGAGTGGTAAAACCAAGAGGCGTGTGAAGAATTGGAAGCTGACTGGGCTTTGTTGAGAAACCTGAGGAGCAGCATTTGCATGGTCTGGGCCCACGAGAGCAGTTTGAACTGGTGGGAGTGAATCGTGCTGACCACTTGGGATGATCAGCAGTGACTGGAGATGTTCCAAATGACCAGGGAGACATACTACCATATCGTCTCGATGCTGGGGACACAAATTGAGAGGCAGGACACTAACGTGCATTGGGCTATCCCACCAGACAAGAGGGTGGCAATGGCCATCATAAAACTGGCCACCCAGGCCAACCTCCACTACATCATGAACCAATTTGGCATGGTGCCCTGCATAGCTGGGGAGGCAACTCATGAGGTATGCCAACTGCTGTAGGACATTGCTGCAAACAATTTTATTTGTCTGGGGAATCCTCAGAAAGTTATAGATGTCCTCAATACCATGGGGTTCCCTAACTGCCTGGGGGCTTTAGACAGCACACACATCCCAGTGCAGTCCCTTTTGGGGAAGGGGAGGTCTTTCACAAACAGGAAAGGATTTGCCTCCGTGATCCTGCAAGCCATGGTGGACCACCGGGGCTAGTTCATGAACATTTTTACCAGGTGGGCCTGCAGCACACATGACACGCATGTGTTCAGAAACTCTCCCCTGCCTGGCCTTGTGGACACTATGGACCTGGAGTCTGTCTGCAGGGGTGTGTGGGGGAAGGTAGCCAACGGGGGGTGGAGGGGAGGATAAGCAGGGCAGGGGAGTATGTGGACTGGGGTAGGGGGTTGCTGCTTTGAGGCTGGCAGTGGTTTGTGGGGGCAGGGGGCTTATTACACATCGGCTTCTAGCCAGCCCGAATCATCCTCGTCACAGAGTCTAGCAGGGGGAGGCAAATACCAATCTACCCCCAGTAATGTCTTCTTTTGGGGGGGGGTTCTATTTATTTCCCTTCCTGTCTTTATAATTGTCTGTAATTTCTTTATTGAAAAACCAGCTCTTTCATATGGCATCCTCTATGTGCAGATTGCTGTTAGGACAGCACAATGTGACCAGACAGAATGAAAACCATGTGGAAGGTGTGAAGAGCTTTCCTCTAAAACATGACTTTCTTTGCCAGAAAAGTCTGTTCTGGAGAAATCCCCGACACTGGTAGCATAACTATTCTAGTCTAGATAGTCTTTCACCCTCCACGTGATCACTGAGGTTAAAGGAATGAAAGAATTAAAGAAATTACAGACAATTATAAAGACATGAAAGGAAATAAATAGAATCCCCCAAAAGTGCAAATCTCAGACATTCACCTGCTCTCGGTGCTTCCAATGCTGGTGATAGTTCTTCAACATTCTCACTGAAAACAAAAGGAAACAGTCATTTGGATTTAGAAACAAACAAGAGTTAAGGGTCATAGCTTTAGCATTTCAATAGTATTTTTCATCTTTGTTTCTTATTCTCCACACTGTTTTGTGCTGAGCACATTGACAGTACTTTAAAAACAATGAAAAATCACTGATAGCACCTTACAGATTCTTGACCACATGCAGCTGCTCTGAGGCAAGGGCCTTGCCCTGCTGAAATACTACATGGCTGGGAATTTAGAGCCTGGAAGTCTGCCTGTGACTACCACTAATCTGTTGGACAGCCTTGGCTAACGCTCTTCATCTCACAGTCCTCTCTCTGCTTCATGCTGAGCCTAGTCTAACA
The DNA here is from genome assembly GCF_001723915.1 of Gavialis gangeticus. NCBI lineage: Eukaryota > Metazoa > Chordata > Crocodylia > Gavialidae > Gavialis > Gavialis gangeticus. Next base: position 38,770,239 of record NW_017729029.1, read on the forward strand.
TAGGGACAGCTCTGACCAGAGACCCCAGATGACCCCACTCCACCACAGCTCCCATTCTTGCTGTACTGCCAGAAAAGTTACCTTAATTGTTCACTGTCCATGAATGAAGCCAAAGGGCTCCCCAAATACAGAGAGGATTGAACTTGAATGGTGTCCTCTATGTGCTGCAGCTCCTCTTCTCCCTCCCACTGTTGCTCTGCTACAAGCTTTTCCTTTACCTTCTCCTCTCCCTCTTCATTCTTAGTGTGGTGGGCTGCCAGTAGTGCAAGGAGGTCCACCTTGGGTTGAAGAGCTTTCAGCATGTTTAACACAGGCTTCAGCACCTTCCCAAATGAGGTCTTGCTGAAGGCCTGAAATCAAAGAGAAAGCTTTTGAAGAGGACACCTCCTCAGAATCCTTTCTAAACCAGCTTTTCCTACTGGTCACTAATGAGAGTGAACCAAAGCAAGCTCCTTTTAGACTTGCATTTGGATCTATCCTATGAACTTCAGCTGAGCACCCAGAAAAATCAGGACTGTGCAATGACAAGTTTTGTTAAAGGAACACTGCTTTGTCCATCTGTTGCATTTCAACTTTCTGCTTGAAAGCAGATCAGAAACAAACATTAATGAGCCACTATGTGTGTCAACTATTAAGACCAAATACTAATTCTAGGCCCCAATTCAGGAAGGCATTTAAATGCACTTTTCTAAGCAAGTGCCATTAATTTCAATTGGTCACTAGCTTAGGCTTCAGGTTATGCAGATACTGAGATTGTTTGTCCTAGGCCCAAACATTGCAATTCACTGAAGCCTGTGAGCATGTCTATTGTCAGATTTCTGTACTTAAGTCTTTTCCTGAATCAGGGCTCTAGCAAGGTCACAAATGAAGGGGGTTTTTTGTTTTTGTTTTTTTTGCTTTTAATCAATTCACACATGAACATGTCTGTGTCACAAACTGATCAGTTTCCACTCTGTAAATAGAAACTCTGGTGTTGTGATGAGACCTAACCCTCATGCGAGGCCAGCAGGCTGGAGGGCCTCTAAAGGGCTGCTTGGAAATCTTGGCAAGCTGCCGCAAGGCCGTTACGCCTCTCTTAGATCCCTGCAACCATCTTGCCAAGACCTTCAGAATATGTGCCTAGGCAGAGTTATGGAGCATTGGGGGCTGCCATAAACCTGTGCCCCGCTTTAGACCACTGAGCCAAAATCCAAAGGCCAGAACAAGTCTAGACATTCAATGACACAGAGCTTGTAGCTGCTGCCAGAACAGCCTGAATAGAGCTGCAAACTGCCTATCGCCTCAGCATGGTCGTGTTTTCTGTCAGTGCAAGGTCCCTTAGCCTCTCTTCAACCAAGATGTGCCCACAAGGCAGCAGAGGATGCAGTTTAATGTCATGCCCAGGACGTGCTCATTGCAAACAAGGCCAACAGGCTCCTGGGCTGTATGAACAGCAGGGTCCCATGCATGTCCAGGGCAGGGATTCTCCTGCTCTAGTCAGCCCTGGGGAGGCCTCCCCTGGAGCCCGGGGTCCAGGTCTGGGCCCCATATTTCAAGGATGTGAACAGGCTGAACACATCCCAGCACAGGGCAGCAAACACAATTGAGGGTCTGGGAGGCAGGAGCGAGGACAGATGGAAGAGCTGGGGTGACTGAGTCTGGAGAAGACACAGATGGGCAGATACAAACCTGATGACCTTCACCATAGAGAAATGCAAGGTGCTCCACCTTGGGAGGAAAAACCCACATCATACCTATAGGCTTGGCAGCGCTTCACTCACTAGCATTACGTCTGAAAGAGACTTGGGGGTCACGACTGACCACAAGATGACCATGAGCCACCAATGCAATGCTGCAGCCGGCAAAGCAAATAAAACTCTGGTTTGCATGTATCAATGATCTCAAACAGGACCCAAGATGTCACTCACTTGATTCAGCCTTGGTGAGGCTGCAGCTGGAGTACTGCATCCAACTCTGGGCTCCATGCTTTAAAAGGACATGGAGAAGCTCAAGAGAGTCCAGAGGAGAGCCACGCACATGATAAGAAGTCAAGACAGCAGGCCTTATGAGGAGAGGCTGAGAGGCACAGGACTCTTCAGCTTGGAAAATCACAGGCTCAGGGGGGACTTAATGGCAGCCTATAAGTATATCAGGGGTGTGCATAAGGACCTGGGAGAACATCTGTTCACTAGGGCTCCCCTAGGGAAAACAAGGTCCAGTGGTCACCAACTGCTAGAAGACAGTTTTAGACTGGACATAAGGAAGAACTTCTTTACTGTCCAAGTCTCCAGAGTCTGGAATAGACTCCCCCCACAAGTGGTGCAAGCACCTACTCTGGACACATTCAAGATATGTTTGGATGATTATCCTATAGAGCTGGACCAGATGATCTTGTGAGGTCCCTTCCAGCCCTAATGTCTATGAAATCTATGAAACTACTCAATCCCATGGGCTGCTAAATAAACTGGGTCTGGATTACCTGTCACTATTTTCACATCTGGGTTACCTGCACTCATTGCCTGGTTTACACTCCATGTCTGATATCATTATTTTGGGCACAACTCAGCAGCAGGATCTTGGAACTATTGTTCAAGCCATTCACAGCTCAGAAATTGGGTTTAGCAAAATAATTTCTTGCACACCTTCGGTGCTTTACTTTGAAAGAGGAGAACAAGGCTCCTGAAACCTCCTTATCATTGTGGACACCCACACCACAGCCCCCATATTTGTCAGTCTCTAGTTTTTACCCAAGCCTTTCAGAGGAGGCAAAGCGCTTCATATTGCCACATGTGGTCTTTTCTTCCTAGTGATCAAATGGCCCTTTTAGCTTGAAGAGCAGCTGCCTTTGAACCAGTCCCTGCCATCAGTAAGCAAAGCAAAGCAAAGCAAAGCAAAGCAAAGCAGAGAGCTGTAGCTGTCTTGTCCATATGCTTAACCCAAGGGATCCCAGCCCTTTTCTTATCCCCAGACAGATTTCTTGGAAGAAGAGTAGATTCAAGATTAGTAAATTTACTGACCACTAACCCAGGACCCTTGCTAGCTGGGATTCTGAGTTAGTCCTAGAGCCCACCACCTTCAGAAGAGTATTCAGCATTCGTAGTAGATGAGCTTTCAATGTCACATGAACTTCTTAACAAAAAATCCAGTTAGAAGCAAAATGGCATTCACAAAACAGGATTGCCCTTGTCTTATTCTTTCCCTTTACCTCCTCTGATCTTACAATTGGTTGTCCCATGCTACTCAGAGAGAAATGAGTGTCTTCTTTTCTCTGTGCCTCAGATCTCAAACTTTCACTTTCAAGACACTTCTCAGCCAGCAATGCTCTTGGGTCTCTTAGGCCATCCCCTGTTTGAGCAACAAATGCTTCTTGCAGTTCCTCAAGACGTTCTGTTTTTTTGGACATGACTTGTAAATGAGACACCAAGTCTGGAGCAATGGGTACATGTTTGATTCTAACATGAGGGATTATTTTCACAGGCAGCTCCTCTGTTTCTGTTGGGGTCTTGTTTGCACTTGAACCTGGGATTGCCTCTTCAGTATGCCCTGTCTTAGGCTCTGCCCTAACAGACGCTTGGAAAAGAACTTTGTCAGCAATTCTGTCTGGGTTCAACGCACTTTGGCTCGCTGTTGGTGGACTCACTTACAGCCTGTAAAAGGGGGCAATCGGAGAGTTCCCTGATTATTACAGTAGGCATTTCTTGAGGAAAAAGTGCATTGACACTCGTTATATCATCATAAAGGTCTTGCTCAGATCCAGATTTTTGTAAAAGATTCCTTAAAATAGAAAGAACAACTCAATGAGCTGCTTCTTTGTGTGCTGGATGTAGATGATGTTCTTCATCTGTAGCTACTACAAAGCTGATTTTATGTTTGGATAGGCTTTGCTCCACGTCCTGTTTAAGGTTCTCAGCCATTTCATTCACTTTGGCTTCTTGATAAATGTCTTCTGTATTTTGGGCTTCTGCCATCAGTTGAACTTAAGACTTCTAACAGGAATCTACTTAATATTTCTTCCACAAATGTCACAGGTACCACAGGGACACATGGGTTTAAAGGTGGTTTTGGAATCTTCATCATCATGCCAATATGAGTAGGGAGTTTTTCAACAATCCTAACACTTTCTGTTGTTGAAGATGAAGTAGGCAATGTCTCTTCCTCGGAACTGGTTTGAAATTCAGGTTTTGGCAACTTCTTTTGCTATTGAAGCTGCTATCCTGTGAGCTAAAACATCTTTCCTATTTTTTAGGTCTCTGTAAACAAAAATGTCACAATCAGAATGTTCTGCAGTGCTTGTGCAAGCTGAATGGAACAGGTCTTTCATAGCATGGCTGTCTTCAGTGTGTAAAAAATCTCTTTCACTGATATGTTCCTTCGTGTTCATCTGATGTTTTGACAGGAGTACTTGCAAAGCATATAGTATTTTTCTAGTTGCATCTTTCAGTAACAACATCTTTTCTACATCCAAATCCACAATGGGAAAGAGGGAAGAAAATGTTGACATAAGATTTGCTGCTAGTTTTTTTTATATTTTACTAAGATCTGATGATAAACTGCTTGCATTATCCAAGGGCATTAGTAAAATCTCTTAGTGTATTTTCAACAACATTGTCAGCTTCAGCACAGTGGTGAAGTGGTAATCCTCTAGAAAGAGAGTTCTGCAATGGATTCCCAGAAAACTCTTACAAGACCAAGTTACAAAGAGCTTCAGAAATAACCATGCACCCACATCTTAAACAATTCTGCATGCTGAATTTAGAGTGAAACTGTGTCAAAAGCTTGTTATAGACCAAATCAGCAGTTTGAAACATATTATCTTCCCTGGAATGTGGATGTTCAATATGCTGGCTAGAAGAGTTCTCATTTTTAGAGCTTGTTGCCATAACTTTACTGATTCCCTTCATGTGAGTCAAGTCAAATTCTGCAAGTTCTGTTTTCTTTTCTGTAGAGGAAGATGTGCTGGCAGTGGCAGGGAGAATGTTAGATAAAAGCCTGGTGATTATATCTTCCAAAAATCTGTGGCATACCCCAGAGTAGATGGTGTGGGACTTTAGCTTTGGGCATTGGTTTTGGTAGCATCTACTAAAAGCTTCTCATCAATGTCCCCGGGTTCTAGAGGTTTATACAGAGCTGAAGCAGGTGCTTTTGCTAAGGGTTCTTCCTGTTGGTAATCAGTAATTTCTCTCCCTATTAAAACACCTAAGCTCTCTGCTGACACACTCCTGTTGCTTTTCACGTCTGCATAAACTGAGACTTTGGAACAAAGCACTTTCTTGCAGAAGGTCAGATAAATTGGAGTGAATAATTTTGGCTGTCAATATGTCTATGTCAGGGGAGAGACCCTGATCTTTAGAAGGCTGCTGGTCTGTGGCCTGACATATGAAAAGCTTATTTAGCACTCAGTCAACTACATCTATGCTGACATGTGAAGGATCACTTCCAGGATTGCGCTGTCTTGAGCATGTAGGTTCTGTGAAGGGACCAATTTGCTCATTAGTTCATTACGTATTTCGTTCAAAAAAGCATCAGCATAAATACTAGCCGGTGACTGCAAGGGCTGAGGCTCAGTTGTATATGTTGGCAGGGGCTTGCTGCGAGCTCCCTGCACTGCCTTATGCGGTACTTCCTCTTTGGGAAATATCATTCTGTGTGATGAAAAGACCAACTAAGTCACTGAGTTGGTCTAATAAAAGAGATCACATCTACTCAAACGACCTTGTCTGCCTAAATTGTACTATGGCTTTGCTTCTAGCCTTCATTGCTTTATGAAGCATGCTATTGCTTTTTGCTCTGTCTCTTTCTCTGTCCATCCATCTGATGTTTTTCTTCTAAGAGGCTTTTGAGTTTTTCGTAGTCCGTGTAAACCTTGGCTAAATCTGAGAAACATAAATGGTTGGTTAATATCACTTTTGTTGCGATCAGTTTCTGCTCCACCCCCTCCTTTACTTGGGCTTGTTTTTGCTAATGCTATAGCATTTTTTAACAGATTCCAAGAAATTGCTAATACTATTTGTGAGCTACAGCTTGGAAGTTTGCAAACTGTTTCAGTGGAGCATATTGCTGATGAACTAACACAGGCCATGTCCTGTCTTTTGTAGGGCACAATGAGAGTGGAAGGATGCACCTTTACCTTATGAGCGAGGAAGGGGACCAGGCTCCATATTTCTCTTTTCTAGAAGATGTTCTAAGTCATCTTCTCCACACATTTTATAGTAAGGCCTTGCAGTGGGATGTTAGATATCCAAATGAGTGCTTGGATGCTTGGCAAGGAGCCAAGAATGAGGAAAAATGAAACTGGGACAAGGCCAAGTTGGAGGGGACCCAAAAGCAGAGGTCAGGATTGCTGGGGAGAGAGAATGGGGACAGGACCCTGGGGTCACTAGAGTGCACTCCTGTCCAGATCCTGGGATAGTCCTGAATATCCACAAGCCTCTCCACTCTTGTGCTGTCAGCAAATTTCTGAGAGCCTTACTCATAAAGTGCATCTCCCTTTCCCCCTCTCTCTCTCCCTCTCTCTCTCTATACTGGTGGACAGAGAGATGGACAACCCATTATTGCTGTTACTTCTTGAGTCAACTCAGATGGCAGAACCCAGTCCAGTGTATTTAAAGGTCAAACCCTGCTGACAATCTAGCTGGATTCCAATTTGGTGCCACATGAATTAATTTGTTTTTCCCAGGTGCTGTTTTAAAAACCTGGGAAGTTACATACACACGGATGTTACAGTAGTAGTAAGTTTGTAAAACTGAGGGCCCCAAACAGGGCAAGGCCAGGATGAATGTTGCTTGTGGTTCTTAGTGTTTGGTCCCTGTGTGTGCATAGGCTCTGACACAATAGCCACCACTGCCAGAACAGCTGCCACAGCTGCTACGGCCCAGCCCCTGCTGGTGCCTCCCAAGGTGCAGACTTTGGTTGTGATGCCTCCAGTGTGTGGCTTAGGCTTTACTGGGTGGGCCTAAATGAGACTATGTTGCCATAGCTTGCTAATGGAAAGGTCATGATTGGTCTTATGGTGTGTCCCACCCTCTCCCTTCCCACCCCGAACAAGGTCTCTGGGTCCTAAATCCAGAGCCAACAGTACTGTTGGTGGGCTTGTTTGCTACTGTGCAGCAGCATCAGAAATGACTCGTGTGGCATTAGGACTGTGCAGTAAATGTTGGTTACTTGCTTTAGCAAGTTCTAAATGACTGCACAATAACAACTGTACAGTCTGGTGCACATGTAGATGCACCCACTCACTGTATAGGATTCAAACTCTGCTTCAAAGAGAACATGATACCCTTTCTTTGGGCTTTCCTGGGGAGTTGTGCCAAAGTGGAATTCCTACCCTTTACAGATGGGGAACGTTAGCACAGAGAAATTAGGGTCAGCGGTATCTACTACTTTTGGATGCCTAATTTGGAGCCACCTAGAATGTGATATTTCATAGGACAGAGCAGTGCACAGTATTGAAAGCACAGCATTACCAACTTCACGCGCCACTGTGCATGGGTAGGGGATTGTCTGTTGGTTCAGCAGAGGAGCTGTAGTCAGGATTACAGGAAGAGATGAACTTGATTATATTCTAAACCAAGGAGGTCTCCTTTGTTCCCAGCATCCTTACCAATTGCCCTTAGCCCTACTAGTCATGGAGTTATCCCTCATGTTGCACCCTTCCTTTTTTCTTGCCCATATTCTGCCCTTTATCCTCCTAATTTCTACCAAGTGTCATTTATTGCTCCCTTTTCTCCTTGCCGTGTACTGCTGCTTGATCCTTATTTGCTGCCTTCCCTTTCTTGCTGAATGCAGAGGGGCTTATAGACAAAGATTTTTCTTTCTTGAATGTGGAGTCATGGCTCTCTGGCCAGATGAATTCCCCCTGGGATTCTCCACTTCAATTTGTATTTTTTGTAATGTTTTCCTCCTATCAGTTGTAGTCCTCATTATCTTCAACTTGGTGGAATTAGATTATTAGAAACACTGGTGATGTCATGGCCATATAATTACAGGTTTAATCTCTCCTCACTTTGGCAGTATGGAATGTAATTGGATTACAATCACCTTGTGCTAAGCAACCATCTGGCCATTGCTTCCTAGCCTCAAATGCTCTGTCCCATGATTGGCTATGTCTGTCTCATTTGAATAAAAGCCATATCTTTCCTCCTAGTAGGGTTGGAGTATTGTTGTAGCCCTGATGCCCTGAGAAATATGCAAAGATGAAGGTGATTTTAGGGACATTTTTTCTTAGACTAACCATATAGGTGGGAAAGAATTTCCCACTTCAATTTCTATTTATTTTGTCCTATTTTTCTCCCACTCACAGTCTTTTTGCTTAGTTAGAGAAGTTTCTGGGCACCAGGTGCCCTTCTTCTGTGCCCTTGTCTAACATTACTCCCAAATTTTACACCTGGTCCAATAAAAGACACCCCCAATAGTCCCCCCTTTGCTTCTCACTTGCACTGCCTTCGTCAGGCACAGAGACAAAGAGTCCCTAGTCCCATGCTTGACATCCTCAAACCCCTGCTCCTCCTGCCCCACCCTTCTCCTTCTTGACCCTGAGTCTCTGCCACCCACTTGAGCCCTCCCTCCTTTGCTGCCTCCCTCCAGATCACTTCAGGCACAGCTCAGCTGCTCCACAGAAACAGATGTAGGAATAGGGAAATGGCAGAAGGAGGGAAGGGAGAAATAGAGGAGGGAGGAAAGGCCACTGTGGAAGTCAGAGGAGTGGTGGGGGGAGCTCTTGTTGGGTCTCCAATAGGGCTGTGTGAAACAGCACTTTTTCGTTTCAACTTCTCTTTCACCATTTGTTTTGAGTTTCATTTTGTTTTGAAAGCACTGTTCTGTTTAGTTTCATTGAAACTGTTCCACTGTTTCAATGCTGTTTCACATTTTGCCTATAGGCTATAATGGGAAAGCATGAAACTGCCTATAACTTTGTCATTTCTTGCCTGATTAGGATGAAGATTGCAGGGATGGTAGCCCCTTCTGAGGCTATGAAATTTCAAGGAGATAGGTGCAGAGGTTTCTGGGAAACTGCACCTCAAATTGTTCAGAGCAAAACTTGTGTCACTTGTAAGTGTGAAGGCACAGAGAGACAGCTCAGTTCAAACAATGCTTTTAATGCTGTTTTTTGGTCCCTTCCCCAGAGCACTGGAATTGGAAGGGACCTTAGGGAAAGATCACAGTCACTGGCCAGCCACACAGTCATTATCAGAGCAGTCCTTCCCCCATCCTCTCCCTCCCTCTCCTTAGTTTCTCTGTAGCTGCAAGCAAGCCCAGATTTGAAACTTGAAATGTTTAGAAACTTTCAAACCATTTCAACTGCCCTCATTTCATTTCGAGGCTGTTTCGAAGCCTTTCATTTCATTTCAATTTCTCTGTTTTGAGTTTGAAATGAGTTGAAACAGAGTCAAAATGAAACACCCGGCAAAATTTTGCACAGCTCTTGTCTCCAGCAGTCTGTGCTTGATCCCCAGTGGCTGAGACTTGGAGCAACCCCCTTGTTTTCAGTGCAGCAGCACCCGAGTCAGAGTGACAGACAGCTGGAGAGACAGATAGAGCTGCAGGGGAATATGGGGAACAAAGCTCCCTGCCTATCAAGAGGGCAAAACTGGGTATTTTGTCTCAAGCCCAAATATTCCAGGGGGCCTGAACTCGCTGAGATTTGGCAGAGCTCCCAACTGGCTTTTACACCAAAGTTACTACCATGTTGTTGCATGCTAGGGCCCTGTGACCTGGGCATGAATTACAGAGTGTGACTGAGAAGGGCCACAACTCTGAACTCATTAATCATGAGGAAGGGTTGGGGGCCAGGCAAAGAGAGGGGCCCCAACTGCACCACTTGGCCCAAACCCAAGAGTTTTGGGGGGTGGACAGATAAGAGAGGTGGCCCTGGGACCAGAAATAGGAATCAGATTCTCCATCACCTGTATCAGCTTCAGTCAGAGAAACCTGGCACCATGAAGGTCTGTTCAGGTCTGAGCCTCTGGCCTGGGGTTCTGGAACTTGTCCTGCAGGCTGATGCCAGCCCTCTATGAAGTCACTGTCTCTGTGGCCCAATGCCTGATATCCTACTGATGCATCTCTATGAGCTCACTGTCTGTCCCACCCTCCCCACCCAGCCGGGCTCATCCCCTACCCATAGCAGCCCCTTCACTATACAGTCTAGCATAACCTGTATCCCATCCTTGACAGTTCCCAGTGCCAGTGGCTGGAGAGAACAGTACAAGAGAACTCCATCCTGGACGATGCAGGGTCTAGTCTGGCCAGAGAGGGGACAGTTCTGCCATGTAGTGAGTACGAGCTGCCCAGCAGTGTGAGTGACAAAACCAAGGGTGTTTATACATGTGCTCGGGGAGTGTGGGGGGAGGGGCTCTGAGAGCCACTCTAATTAAAGCACCCATCACTGTTGGCTCTGGGTTTAGGAATGGACCCATAGACCTTGTTCTGGGGGGTGGAAGAGAGGGGGTGGACCTACCCTCAGACCGACTATGACCTTTCCATTTGATAATAGGCAAATTTATTGATATACAGCGATAACAGAAAAGAAGCAATACAAACAATCAAGCAATTATAATATTGTAAAAGCCTTAATCTGTCTATCTGTCCATAACACTTTATTTGCACTCTGATTGGCTGCCAAACAGCCAATCAGAGTGCGAATAAGCATTTGGACAGGAGGTGGTGGTGTGGTGAAGTGCCGTCGTGATGGTGGGGACACAGGGGACGGAGTGGGGTGGGGGCAGTGAGGCCAGCAGCACTAGCCTTGCCCCCCTGCCCTCCCATGCTCCTTGGAGGTAGCGCTGGAGGCGTGGGGCAGGGGAGTGGGATCAGGACACTGTGGGGGGCAAGCCACCAGCACTGGCCTTGGCCCACCCCTCCCCCCTCCTGTTATCGCTGCCTGCAGGGCCAATGTGGCAGTGGTGGGGGGAGCGGCGGGCCTGTCATAGGTGGGGGGAGGAGTGGCCACGCTGCAGCAGTGGTGGTGGGTTGAGGGGAGGAGTGGGCCTGGGTCTGATGCAGGGGGGAGGAGGAGTGAGCCTGAGAGGGGGCAGAAGCCAGCCCACCGTGATGGTGTGGGGGAAGCAGCAGGCCCAGCCTGACCCGACGCTGCCCGATGTGGCAGTGGTGGGGGGAAGGGAGCAGCAGGACTTCTCCTCACCTCAGCCCTGAGCACACTTCTCCCATCTTCCCGCCACCGCTGGGTTGCCCCGGGCCCACTGCTCCCCTCCTCACCTTAGCGGGCCAGCTTCTCCCCACCCTCAGGCCCAGTCCTCTCCTGCATCGGGCCTGGGCCCACTTCTCCCCTCCCCCCACTGCTGTGGCAGGGAGTGAGGAATGGGCCCGGATCCCAAGCAGCAGGAGGGAGGCGGGGAGCAGGCCCAGGTGGGGGTGGCACGGGGTTCTGTCCCTGCCTGCTCCCCCCCGCCCATCAGTCTTGAAGGGCAATTGGCTATGTCACAGGGCATAAGGTGCCTGCTCTTTTAAGGGCTGAAACTGCCTAGAGAGAGGACCCTAGGATCCAGCCAGAAACCCCACAGGTGCAGGTTACTGTGGCAGCAGGCTAATGAGGGAATTAGCCTGCACTTGCATCCGGTCAGCTGACTGGAAGACGGCAGGGCCCTGGGCATATATAAACCCCAGGGCTGTGACTAGAGAGTTAGTTCTCTGGCAGCAGCCAAGAGGGGAGGAGCTCTCAAGAAAATTGTTAAGAGATCTAACGTGTGTGTCTAAGAACCAGTGAAGGCTAGGAAACTACATATGTATTTCAATTCACCTAGCAGCTAAAGAAAAAGACTAAATATGCATCTCAAGAGAAACCTGTAAAAGGTACAAGAAGGAAGCCCTGTATGTGACAAATGCACCCTACTTGTATTTCTCCAAACAGGCATCCAATGTCTAAGGTATTACAAATGTCTCAACCATTCAGTGTATGTCTGGAGTTTGGTAAACAGACCACCACTGGTACAAGCTATTGCAAATTTGCCACATTGATAAACAAATATACAAAGACAGGTCCGGTAACCCGTCTAAGCATCCTGTTTAACCACTCAAGACCCATCACCTGTGATTAACCTATAATTGCAGCAGCTGCAGAGAAACACAAGCCTTCGCACCTAGACAAATCCAAAACAGGAGCCAAGCAATGTAACAGTTGTAATATGATGGTCTCCCTTTTCCTCCCTGGTTGTTTGGACTCTAATCGGCCAACCATCAAGGAAAAATGCTTTGAAGCTACACAATTAAACAGTATAAGAACTAATCAAATTTGCCAGCAAAGCGTGCACTCCAGGAGAAGCAGAGAGAGATCACTGCTACATTGCATCCAGCTTAGCCAGCAATGGATCCTGCTTGGTGAAGGCTGCAAGATTGGACCAGCTTCCTCTGCCTGCATTGGTGAGAAAAAACTATTGCTGGTAAATATGTATTAGGCCTTTGTAAAGTGTAGCTAATTTTATTTTGAGAAGGAGTCTTTTTCTGTCATTTAGTTCTATAGCTTGCTTGTGGTCTTGTTATTAAAGCCTTTCTGCTATTGATCAACTGGGTGTTGTGTCAGTTCTTGGGGCATTCGGTTTAAATACCCACTTTCCAAGTGCAACACAGTGCTGGAAAATCCATACCAGAGCAAGCACCGATTTTTCACACAGGGTGAATTCTTGCTCTACTGCACTGAGTGTTCTGGAAGCTCAAGCAACTGGCTTCCTTCCTGTGCTTAAGTCTTAACATAAAATTGCACCAAGACTCTTAGCAATGGTGCCCAGTTCTAATGTAAATGTTCTGTTGATTTGTGGACACACAAGTGCTGGTGCATTCATGAGGGCAATCTTTAATTCCTTTATTGCTATAAAGTGCATATCATTGCATTGCTATGGTGTGCCTTTTCTGAATAAATCATATAGTAGTACTACCTTTTCTGTGATTTTTTTCATAAACTCATGCAGAACAACAATTAGACCAAGGAAGGATCTTAATGTGTTCATGTCAGTGGGTGCAGGCAACTTATGTATTAACTCTGTGCTGCCGGTCTGGACTGCGTCCAGTGGGTCCCAGCTCCAAGTGGGTGACTGACTACACTTTTTGCAGATTAATTTTGAATCCGGTGTTCTCGATTATCCCCAGGACTCATCTCATCTGGTGAAGGCAATCTTGTTCCATAGTGCTTGTGATCAAAATATCAGCTGTGTGAGATAACATTAGTATGATTGTCATCATAAAGTGCACCCCACATCTGATTCATATATTTATGGCCAATCACAAGGGCATTGTGATGCCCCTGTAGCAATGGGGTGAACATGTATTGTCTTTCCAAAAAGTAAAGATAAACTTATACCATGATTGTGCAATGGAATCACCAGACTGTATTTGGCAGATTGATCACTGTAAACCATGTAGTACCATTAGTAACTGCCACCATGATTTCAGGATACTGTGCTACCACCAGTGCAATGACAGGGGTTACCTTGTTTAAAGTGCAGTAATTGATGGTAAAGCACCAAAGTTACCCCATCTGCCTTCCTGAAGGGCCATACTAAGCTGTTACACATGGACTGTGTTTCTATAAGTACGTTCTGATTAAGAAGGGCATTGACTGTTTTCTGGATACTGTCCTCCGCCTCTCTTGGGTATCAATATTGTTTTTGAGGTGGTGGGGCTGGTCCCTTGACTTCCACTTCCACTTCTGCTGCAATGTAACTGCATGCCAGCTTGCTTCTAGCCCAGACTATCTTGATGGACCATCCCTTCCCAGCTGGGGGAGAAAGACTTGATGGGTGTGCACCTGTGACAGGCTGGAATATCAGCCTCTGTCAAATCTCCAGACTCAGTGTCAGTCTCTAACAGTTATTACCTTTAATTTTTTTATGTCTGTGCCAATTATTTCTATGATCAACAATTCCATGAGGCCAAATTCTTCACACCCAGTTTTGTTTCCAATTCGAAAGTGCTTTGGGCGGGAAAATGGAACCACATTCTCATTTCCATCAAAGACTTCTAATCTTTTTACCATTATGGGTGGCCAGTTTGAAAAAGGAGCCTTCTCATTGCTAATCAATGAAAAGGTGGCACCAGCATAAACTAGCATGATCTGTCTATGCCTCAGTGTCTCCCTATGGTTTCTGAAAGTTACCAAAACTGTAGGGTGTCTCCAGTCATCATATGTTAATGGTGCCAACTTCTGCTTTGTGGGGAACCAGGGAAACACTGGGCTCTCCTAGTCTGAGTCTGAGATGGGTGCTGTAGGGGGTGGCCCCACCATCTCCTCATTGGGCTTAGGCTTTTTAGCCCCCACTGCCTTCCTATCATGGTGTTTAAGAAGCAATCTCAGTAATTCACAGGTTGGCAACCCATCTGTTGCAGTCAAAAGCGGGATTCTAACCTAGTGCAGTTAAGGATTGACATGACGTCTCATTTGATAAATGACAGAAAGGCTTTAATAACTGTGTAGCACATACACACACTTGGGGTTCTCTGTGGTAAAGTGTGTTCTGGTTTTATGGTTGTATATTTTGCATCCTCTAGGACTTAAAGAGAACCACCTCCTATCCCCCCTTATTGTGTCCAGACCCTTTGTCTTAAGATTCACTCCAAGGAACCTGTAGACCCAGTTTGATGACTCTGGTCACTTCGCCAAGAGTGCTGACCACCTTTGAATTAATTGGTCTGCAGCGTTCAAATTAGCAGCAAATTAATTAGCAGCGTTCAAATAACGCTGCTTCTTCACAGGGGCCCTGTAGTGATGTCAAGAAAGTTATTTAAGGGTCAGGCCACCTGGGCTGGCTCTACTCTTCCTCCTGGGGCTGCTGAAGTCTAAAAGCTGAATTGGGAGCCAGAAAAGCCCCAAGTCCCATGGTGGGGTCTCCCTCCTTTCACTGGAGAAGCAAACTGAAGCTATGTGAAAGGAAAGCGTCAGGTACAGGGAGCGAAAGTCTCTCTCAGGGCTTGCGACCTCTGTTCTCTCCTTTTTTCCCCTTTTGTTTTTGTGGGTTTTGAGTGGGATGATGCCATTGTGGGGGAGGTGGGGAGGAACATCAATCCCTGCAGCAAACTAGCCAAGGTTTTGCTGGCACTTCGGGCCAGGGCTGAAAGCCTGGCATGTTTTAGTTGCTTTTGCAATTTCTTTTGGGTTCAGCATAGCTGTGTCACTGAACCCCAGCTGTGTGCCTTGCTGGAAGTTTTGGCCATGGAGGCCTTGAGTGGGATAATGCCATGACTGTAACTGTCCTTAGTGCAGACTGACCAGGAAACAGGGTCCTGGCAGCTACTGACCCTGTAGCCTTGAGTGGGATGATGCTGTCGAAAAATAAACCTCTCATTCCCCTTGCCTTGTATCAGGTTGCCCTCACCCCCCTGGGTTTTTCTCTTTCTCTGCCAAGTGTCTGTCAACCTGGTCACTTAGGCAACCACGTGGTTGCCTAGGGAACTGGGCTGCATAATTTCCTGTATCTGGGTTCCTTTGTTAAACTTCCTGCCACTGACCTGGGGGGCAGTCCTAAGGCAGTGGTCACTCCTCAAGGTGAGGGCTGACGTTTTTCAAACTGACTGGTCAGCCTCAGGGGTGATCAAAAAATGCCTGATTTTGATTGGGTCCAGGTGATGAGATCAGACAGGTTATTTAAAGGGTACCTTCATCTTGGGAGGGAGAGACACCTTCTTGGAAACACACACAGAACCACGGGCCTCCAGAAATCTCTGGATGTATATGTGAGTAACTTACCTGAAATTTAGCCAGAAACTTAGTTTTAAATGTCCTAGCCGTGTACAGTAAAATCTCCGGTAACCGGCACCTTATGAGCTGGCATGCTCTGTTAACCGGCAGGCCAGCTTGTAAGGCAGAGTGAAACCAGAAGTGCCCACCGTGGCACTTACGGTTTCTCTGAGCCCCTATGGCCCGGGGCAAAGCAGTCTGTGCTGCTGAGCCCCCACAGCTCGGGGACATAACAGGCTGGGTGGGGCCCGCCTTCCTGTCCTGCGGGGCCCATGGGAGGGTCGGCAACGCCACAAGAGGGGCAGCAATGCCCTGGACACGGCAGGAGAAGCGGCAGCCCGAACAGGCAAGGACACCTGTTCGGGCCACTCAATTAAGCGACATATTTTGTTATCCAGCATCCCCCATTCCCAGGGGATGCCGGATAACAGAGCTTTTATTGTATCAGAAGGCTAACCAGCCTACAGTTTTGTTCAAGGTGGTTTTCTTTCTATATTTTGTTGCTTTGTGTTCCTTCCTTACCCTATGCCTCTTTGATCAATAAATCTGTTTTAGCATGCCTCACTGTGGGTGCTTAAGAGGACCAGTCTTGTTAGCTCACTTTGCTAGGCTGGTTAAGTTGGGTTCGCCTTTTTACTTTCTTTCTGTACTGGAGGCTGCTTGTGAATGCTTCAGGCTAATAGAAGTTAACAGTAGGTTAAGTGACCCCCAAGGTCTACAGGGCCTGTGTACCCCAGGCTGCACAGAGCCCTAACAAAGACCCAGGCCCAGGTGATGACAGCTGTTACTCCAGGCTTGCAAGTGGGCTCCAGGAAGGGGATTGGCTGGACGTAGGCGCCCCAGGGGAGACTCTCAGAGTGTGGTTTTTGGTCGGGCACAGTGAGGTGGTTGGTTCAGCGTAGGAGCACCCCCTACTAGCCTGCCACAGATGCTATGAGTGTATTATTTGCTAGTGCAGACTGACCAGGAAACAGGGCCCTGATAGTCCACTGGTACCTCTGCTGAGTGCTTTAGCTGAGACTACATGTCCAGGCTGCTGCCATAAGCCTGGGCCCTTTTTGCGGTTTTACCGGTGTTGCATTTCATCCGACCTATGAGGGGCTGAACCCCAGCCATATGTTTGGCTGGCAGATTTGAGCCAGGGTGAAGCCCTGGCACTTCTTGTTGCTTAGCCAGGTCTCAGTGGTGCATAGGCCTGGCTGGCTCTTTGACATCCAGTCCAGGCCCAGCGAAATAGGCCTGGGCCTTCTCTTGTCCCTTTTGCAGCTAATGCCTCAACCAAGTGGAGTGGTTGAGTGCTAGGTGTAGTTCAGACCCAAGTAAGATGGGCCTGGCCCCACTTTTGTTGTTTGTTCAGGCCCTGGTGCAGGACCAGCCTGAGTCCTCTTTTTATTGTTTTACAGCTGTTTTATCTCAGTGTAGCTGTATTGCTGAGCCCCACTGCACATTTGCTGTATATCTGGGCCTGGCATGTTTTGGGCCTGGCACATGTTATTGCATTTGTGGCTCTGTGTCCTGACCAAGCAGAGTGTCTGGTGCTTGTTGCAGTTCAAGCTCTTTTGCTGATTGACTGGCTTTTCTTTGAGTTCTCCTGAAGTTTCCTGCCCCAACAGAGCTGGGATTAGGACTAGAAATTTTGGGATGCGATATGCTGATGAAAACTGCAGTTAATCCCTCAAAGCCACTACTTGGAAGTGGAGATCAGAAGTGCAGGAAGCAACGAGGGGCCCTCTGCAACACAGAAGGACCTACATTCTCTAACAGCTCCCTGTGGCACAGTGGACCCATGGAGCTGTTCATAGGACTCTCTGGTGTGGCTCCCCCTCTCCAGCCCATTGCTGAAGGGCAGATATAGGGGAGCAGGCCCCCGAACTACCCTTTGGGGAATACCAAGTCACAGACTGCCTGGGTATAGATTCATAAGGGACCTTGGTGGAGGAAGGGATTCAGAAGGGACCTCAGTAGGGCATCGAGTCTGACCCCCTGCCCTGGGCAGGAAAGAGTGCTGGGGTCACATGAGCCCAGCCGGGTCTTTGTCAAGTCTCCTCTTAAAGACCTCCAAGGTAGGGGAGACCTGCCATGGAAGCCCATTCCAAAATCTGGTAACCCTTACTGTAAAGAAGTTCTTCCTAATGTCTAGTTTACATCTGCTGTCTGTCAGTTTGTGGCCATTGTTTCTAGTTACTCCAAGGGGTGCCTTGGTAAGCAGAGTATCTCCTATACCTTGCTCCCTACCCTCCAGTGAATTAGTAGACGGCCACCAGATCCCCCCTCAGCCTTTTCTTATGGAGGCTGAAGAGATCTAGGTTCCTCAGTCTCTCCTTGTAGGACCTTTCCTGCAGGCCCCTAACCATATGAGTGGCCCTCCTTTGGACCCTCTCAAGGTTATTCACATCCCTCTTGAAGTGCAGCACCCAAAACTGGATGCAGTACTCCAGCTGCGGCCTGACCAGTGCTGGATAGAGGGGAAGGATCACTTCCTTAGACCTGTTTGTGATGCACCTGTTAATGCGTGATTGAGTGTGGCTAGCTCTATTGATCACTTTGTTATATTGTCGACTTATGTTCATCTTTGAGTCAATTATGTCTCTCAGATCCCTTTCTGCTGCTGTGCTGCTTAGAAAGTAATATCCCAATCTATATGTGTTGGTGATTCTTTCTCCCCAGGTGCAGTACTCTGCACTTATCCTTGTTAAATTGCATCCTATTTTATTCTGCCCACTTCTCCAGCCTGTCCAAATATGCCTTAATCCATTCCCTGCCCTCCAGTGTGTCTACTTTGCCCCATAATTTGGAGTCATCCATGAATTTGGTACAGAAGTATGGGTAAAGCCTCCCCAAAAGGGTGCCACCTATAGACTCTGCTTTGTAGTTTATAGTGTTTTAAAATTATAGTTAGTGTTTACTTTTGTTTTTTCTTTATTCTTTGTAATAAATTTGGATTTTGTGTTTATGTTGCTTGTGAGAAAAGGGTTGTTGGTTTTACTGGACACCCTTGTAATTAATTTGGTGTTTCCAAGGTAGACTGGGTGGGGGGCTTGAGCCAAGGTAAAATATATTTAGTACCCCAAAATTGAACCTGACCTTTGTTGCTGCTGACAGGTGCTCAGCAGAAGAGTTACAGTTGTACTACAAATGAACGATGAAACCAAATGACAGAAAAAAGAATCCCTCTCAATATTCAGTAAATGAGCTATCACAAAAGTCCTAGTATATATTACCTGCAAGAGTATCTTTCACCAATGCAGCAGGAAGCCATTTCAGTCTTTACAGTCTTCACTGGGCATGGATTGTGGCCCAGGAGTGATGATCAGCTGGGTGAAAGTTATAATGTTGCAATGATTTCTCTTTCTCTCACTCCTGGAGTGCACACTTCGCTGGTAACTATGTTTTGTTCTTATACTGTTCAATTGTATAGCTTCTAAGCATTCTTCCTTGATAGTTGGTCTATTTAAAGTCTGAAACAAAGCAGGTAGGAAGGGACCATCGCTTTACAATTGCTAACTCTATTGATCCTGTTTTGGATTGTCTAGGTGTGAAACTTGTTTCTGCAAGTTTTTGATCAGTTTGGAGGTTACACTTCAATCAATGGAATGGGTCTTGATTGACTGAACTGGATACCTTGGGGCATTAATCACAGGACACTGTTTTGGGTAGTTGTTTTAACAGTGGGGAACAATAGTCTGCACTTATGATGGTCTATGGAGACATTTACAAAACCCCAGACAGAAATTGAATGCGTGTTCTGAGACATATGCCTTAATCAAGGGACGATGTGTCAACAAGGAAGATATACAGTCATATAGGGATATGCAGTTATTTATGAATGATTTAGCATAATAAAATATTAAGTACATTTGCAACTAGCACAGGAGATGAAATCAATTGGGATTGCTTTATTTCACATGGTCCCAGGCACAATCTTGCATTCTTGTGCAAGATGCACTGTTATTTTAATTTGGTCATTTAAATTTCATGTGTATGTCTGGCCAAGCTTTCACAGTCATTGCGTCCACATCCTCTTTTGTTTCATACCTGAACAAGTCATGCCACACCTCATCCTTCAGTGCCAAGATGTGCTTTCTATAAACTCTGGACCCCTCTTGGTATCCAGGTTTCCTCCCATTCGGATCACTGTTATACTTTCCTAGTCTTGCTTTAGGGTCAGATGGCATTAACTCTCTAGCCTATCCCTTTACAAAGGGCACCTTTAGCTTTGACTTCTTAGCAGCTTCACTAGTGTCATGAGTATGCTGAAAATTTTGCCTTGGCTGATATCGCTTCCTCTTAGGCTTGCCATCATCACTGGCCTCACTACCCTTTTTGCCACTTCTGATCTGACTGGCATTGCCTCTTTAAAGGCTCTTGGTCATTAGCACGCCAAGCCTTCTTATTAATTATGGCAAACTTGCCATGTCTCTGTTGTTCTCTAATTCCCTGCTGGAAAATTTCATACCCATTGCGGGCCCAACAGATCATCTCACTCAATTCCAATTCTATGGCTCCACTGTCATGACACATCCAAATTGGGGCTATAAATCTATTAACAAAGGGCTCTTGAAAGCTTCTGATGTTAAATTTTATGTGAGCAGCATCCCTTAATGGGAGCCCCACTGCCAATACAATCATTTATTTCTTTCCTTGTACACCTCAGGGTGGTCATCAATCTGCTGCCACTCCTCATGGAATAGTCCCATGGCCAGCTTTTCATGGAAAAAATAAATCTAGTAAAGCACCATGGATTTTGTCTGTGTCACCCACTGTCTGGTTATGAACATGGATCAGGAGTGCTGAGAAATACTTGCTGTCTAAACATTCTTGGACTAAATCTACCCAGTCCGTCACATATATTGTGCCTCTCTTTCTATCAGGAACATGTCAATAAGCTGTGCTTTGACTATCCTTTTTCAAGGGTCCTAAACATTTCCCTATCACCCTTAACTGCTACAATGAAAAGGGGATAGTTGTTTGAAGTGTTTCCAACTGCTGTTCTTTCCCCCATATCCTCAGTCTAATCATCTTCTTTTTTGCATGAATTGGCACAATGGGCGTTCATGGTGCAATTTCTACTGACTTGGGAGGAGACCACTTGCACAAAGAAGCAGTAGTACTGAAATGCTCTCTAGGCCAGCGATTCCCAATCTGTGATATGTGTACCACCAGTGGTATGTAGACAGTCTGTCAGTGATATGCATTAACAGATTTATTATAATTACTTTATATGACAAAAATTTCCTGGTGGCACCTAAGTTTGTATCATTTTAAATTGGTGTTGAGCAATCTGCCAGAGTTTGGGAACAGCTGCTCTAGGGGTTCTACTTGGGTCTTGTCAGAATCCACAGACTCGCTGCTGACACTACTGTTGTCTATGCCACTTCCAGTTTCACCTTTTGGAGGGCAGATACCATCCCTCTTAGCCACAGTTAATTTGGCTTCCAAAAATGTAATGGTTCACTTGCACTTCTCATGGCTAGCCTTCGATCTACCTGACAGTGATTCCTGCCATAACACCCTGAAAACAGCCTGCAAATCTGCAGCTTTATCTTTCCAGAAATTGCATTCCTTGTCCAGATTGCTAATTTCCAATTCCACACTAGTCACTTTTTGTTCCAATTCAACCATCTGATTTGGATCTCACCAGAAGTTACCCTGCAGAGTGCTTATCTGATCCTGGACTTCTACATTTTTAACATTGAGCACGTCCTTTTTCAGAGCCTTAATCTGCTCCACACACTGCTTTGCCTCCAGTGACAACTTCCTGTTACATGCAAACACTCCCAAAATATGTGCTTTCTTCATCTGCTTGCATGATCTCTTTTCTCCTTTGTCCAGGAAACCCATTACTTATGAACATTTACGTAAGTAAACTCAATGTCCTTCAAACTGACGGAGTCCCAAAACTGAAGGGTAACAAATGGACAATGCCAAAAATCAGTCTAGAACATTTGAGGCTCAGACCAGTTTTCAGATTACCTTCACGGCCACACTCAAATCCTCCACACTGGTGTCCTCAACAGAAGTCATTGCCGACAAAGTCCAACAATCCACCAATTCAACACCAATTTCACAATACTGTGCTCATTAAAAATCCAGTACACCAGGCCAGTAGCTCAACTATGAAAATATTTTCTGCAATTATCATTAAACACAAATATAGATTCACAGATTCATAGACTTGAAGGGACCTCAGTGGGCCATCCAGTCCAACCCCCTGCCCCTGGCAGGCAAGAAAAGGGTCACCAAACCTGGGATCATGTGATCCCAGCCAGGTGCCTGTCCAGTCTCCTCTTGAAGACTCCCAGGGATGGGGCGAGCACCACCTCCCTTGGGAGCCCATTCCAGATGGGGGGGGCCCTGACCGTGAAGAACTTTTTTCTAATGTGCAGTCTAAATCTGTTCTCCAGTAGCCTATGGCCATTGTTCCTTGTTGTTCCAGGGGATGCCCTGGTAAGCAGATCATCGCCTACTTCCTGTTGCTCTCCCTTTATGAATTTGTACACCGCCACAAGGTCTCCTCTCAGCCTTCTCTTGGAGAGGCTGAAGAGGTTAAGGTCCCTTAGCCTTTCCTCTTAGGGCCTTCCCTGCAGGCCTCTAATCAGGCGAGTGGCCCTTCTTTGGACCCTCTCCAGGTTGTCTGCATCCTACTTGAACTGCGGCATCCAGAACTGAACACAGTACTCCAGCTGCGGTCTGACCAGTGACATGTAGAGAGGGAGAATCACTTCACTGGACCTGTTTGTGAAGCACCTACAGATGCACGACAAGATGCGATTGGCTCTGCCAACTGCTTCATCACACTGACGAATCATGTTCATCCTGGAGTCAACAGTGACTCCAAGATCTGTTTCTGCCTCAGTGATGCTGAGAAGGTCTCCCCCCAGCCTATAGGTATGATGGCAGTTTTTTCTCCCTAGATGTGGCACCTTGCACTTGTCCTTATTGAATTGCATCCTGTTGCTCTCTGCCTACTTTCCCAACCTGTCGAGGTCAGCCTGGATCTGGTTCCTCCTCTCCAGGGTGTTAGCTTCACCCCATATTTTTGTGTCATCTGTGAATTTAGACAGTCCACCCCCTTTTCCAGATCACTGATGAAGATGTTGAACAGCACTGGCCCCAGAACTGAGCCCTGAGGGACTCCACTGCACACATCTTTCCATCCACTACCACCCTCTGAGTGTGGTCCCTGAGCCAGTTTGCTACCCATTCTACTGTATAATCATCCAAGGCAAATCTCCTCAGTTTATTAGTAAGGATGGTATGGGATACCATGTGAAAGGCCTTCTTGAAGTCCAGATAGATAACATCCACCTCGACTCCTGCATCTAAACATTTGGTGACCTTGTCACAAAAAGAAACTAGGTTAGTCAGGCAGGACCTGCCTGGTATAAACCCATGTTGGTTACCCCTCTGCAACACATTAGCCAGCGGGCTCCCACAGATGTGTTCCTTGATAATTTTTTCTAGGATTTTCCCTGGGATAGAGATAAGGCTGACCAGTCTATAGTTCCCTGGATCCTTCTTCCTCCCCTTCTTAAAGATTGGGGTGACACTGGCCCTCTTCCAATCCTCCGGGACCTGACCCGAGCATCATGAGTGCTCACATATCCTTGCTAGTGGTTCAGCTATGACACTCGCTAATTCCTTCATTACCTTGTGGGTGGAGTCCCTCCAGTCCCAGTGATTTGAACACATCCAGTCCCTCCAAGTATCCTTTTACAATGTCGGCACTGACTGTTGGTCGGCTGATGTTCCCCTTGTTGATGTCTGCGATACATATTGAGGGTTCGTCTAGATTCCAATTTAAGAAGACAGAGGCAAAAAACTCATTGAAGAGCTCTGCCTTGTCCCTGATATCTGTCTGTGGGACGGGAGACAGAAGCCCCCCTCCCAGCATGTCCTGGGACCCTGCCCGATGAGCCCCGATACTTACCGCAGGGGCTGGGATGAGCAGCAGCTGGGAGAAGATGCTGACGCAGGCTCGGGGGCTCTGCAGCTGCCTGAGCCTATCGATCGGCGAACCCTGGGGCGGAGCCTGTGAGCACTGCGGGCTGCTCAAAAGGCAGCTGGGGAGACACCCAGCTGCTGGGCGGGGGAGACGGAGGCTGCCAGTGTGAAGCAGATGTTGGAGCTGAGCAGGAAACAACAGGACAATGGTGGGCAGGACCAGGATGCCAGCAAGAAGCCTCGGGCGGTGGAACCGAGCAGAGAGAAGCAGAGCGCCGGCAGGGAGGAGCAGGACACCAGGACACCAGCAAGGAGCCACAGGCTGGGTAGAAGCGGCAGAGTGGGACACAGGGCGAGAAGCCCCAGCATCCAACAGGGCAGCCTGGCAGGGAAAACCCCAGGTCTGAGCTCGAGGAGCTGGAGTTGGCCAGAGATGCATGGCAGGGAGAGGAAGGTCGTTCCCGCAGTCGCGGGTGAAGACCAGACTCCACAGGAGTGGCCAGGTATCCTGGTGGGGAAGGCAGTGAGCGATGCCAAGACTCGGTGGGCAGCCGGGTGAAGAAAGAGAAGCAGGCAGCAACTGGCCCAGAGCTCGGTGGGGAAGGGGCAATTAGGAGTAATTAGCTCCTAACCTGCGGGTCCCTGGGAAGAGTAAGTGGAGGGGCCAACATTGAGTCTCTCTCCCACCCCAGGGAGGCAGAAGGGTCTCAGTAGACACCTAATGCCTTTGCCGGGAGTGAAGGACCTTTTGAGTTATTGTTACCCCAGGCTGGGGTGCGTTTAGTTTATCCATGGATTGCCCTGAAGATTAAGGATCAATCCAGTAGCGACTGATGACTGGACAAATCTAACCCCCCTCAGGCCGGGCCTCGTAGGTGAGAAGAGATCACCCCAGGGAAAGGTACAAGGGGGCTGAGCTCTCCCAGGCCATGGATGTGGTAAGGGTGGGGTAAAGGGGAGGTTTGGAGCCCCACAAAGAAAGATCCAGGGCTACGACTTCTCTGGGACCACCAGCAGGGAGCTGGCTCCCGCATCTATCAACATCAAAGTTATGGCAGGCGAGTAGGGGCAGTGCTCAGAACCATCTAGGTGGCCCTAGGGTGCTGTCTCACCCTGATGTTGCTAGGGAGGAAGGCACCAACCAAAAAGGGGCTGAAGCCATACAACACCTACCAGTGACACCATCACTAAGCCCAGCCCCCCTGCCTGCCCTGTAGGGGTCCTGTGCTACCCTGCACCCTCTTTTTGCTCCCAACATACCTAAAGAAGGACTTTTTATTGTCTTTAATCCCTGCTGCTAGCCTGAGTTCTAGAGCTGCCTTGGTCTTTCTGACTGACTCCCTACAGGTGCGGGCCAAGGAAGTGTACTCCTCCCTGCTACCTACCCCCTGCTTCCACTTCTTGTACGCTACTTTTTTTGCCCTTAACCTATCTTGGATGACCCTGGTTAGCCAAAGGGGCTTCTTGGCCCCTTTGCCCCCTCTTCTCTCCCATGGGAGAGAGAAAATGTAGTCTGGTTATTAATAGATTCATAGATTGTAATGCTGGAAGGGACTTGCACCAGGCAGGAAAGAGAACTGGGGTCAGATGACCTCAGCAAGGTGACTGTCTAGTCTCCTTTTGAAGACTTCCAGGATAGGCAATTGCAGCACCTCAGGAGGGAGCTGATTCCCACAGTCTGGGCACCGTAACTGAAGTTTTTCCTAATGTTGAGCCTGAAACAGTCTTCCAGGAGTTTGTGGCCATTACTCCTGGTTTTCTCCAAGGGTGCCCTGGTGAACAGTTGTTCACTGAGCCCTTGATGTAGTTCCCTGATGTAGTGGTAAGCTGCTACTAAGTCCCCTCAGCTTTCTCTTTTCCAGGCTGAAGAGTTCCAGGTCCTTCAGCCATTCC
The DNA here is from genome assembly GCF_001723915.1 of Gavialis gangeticus. Lineage (NCBI taxonomy): Eukaryota > Metazoa > Chordata > Crocodylia > Gavialidae > Gavialis > Gavialis gangeticus. Next base: position 38,795,734 of record NW_017729029.1, read on the forward strand.
TAGTATGGCTTGCCACACAAGTCTCTGATCATACTGGTGGCCCTTCTCTGGATCCTCTCAAACTTTACCATGTGTCCATGTCCTTGTTAAAGTGCGGCACCCAGACTGGATGCAGTACCACAGCCAGTCGTCCCTTTCATTCGTGGTGCTGGTCAGTTTGGCGCTGCCAAGCCTGTAGGTGTGTTGGGGGTTGTTTGTCCCGATGTGGAGCACTTTATGTTTCTCAGTGTTGAACTTAATCTGGTTCTGACCCACCCAACTTGCTAGCCTGTCTAGATCTGCCTGTATCTGTAGCCTATCTTCAAGCATGATCATGCTTCCCCATAACTTGGTGTTGTCCACCAACTTGGCTAGTGAGCTCTTCACCCCTACATCCAAATCATTGATTAAGGTGTTGAAAAGTACTGGACCAAGCACCAACCGCTGTGGGACACTGCTAGCCACTTCTCACCAGGATGACACTCATTAGGACTCTCTCGGTCCTACCCCACAGCCAGTCGTACCCACCTGACTGTCTCACAGTTAAGCCTACAATCCTCTAATTTGCTCGTGAGAACATTGTGGAATTCCAGATCAAAAGCTTTTAGGAAGTCAAGGTATACAATGTCAACCTCCTCTCTCTTATACAGGTGGTGGGTTACCTGATCGTAAAAGGAGATGAGGTTGGTAAGACAAGACCTGTCCGTAATGAAGCCATGCTGGCTGTTTTTCAGAAATCCTGCCTTCTGCGAGCCTATCGCACATAGACTACTTGATGGATTTTTCCAGGATTTTCCCTGGGATAGAAGTTAGGCTGATTGGCCTATAGTTACTCGGGTCCTCCCTCCTCTCTTTTTTGAAGATGGGTACAACATTGGCCCTCTTCCAATCCTCAGCGACCTCCCTGGAGTGCCACAAGTTTTGGAAGAGTTTTGCCAGTGGTTCTGCTATGACTTCAGCCAGCTCCTTCAGCACTCTTGGATGGAGTTCATCCGGTCCTGCTGACTTACATGTGTCTAATTCTTTTAATTGGTCACATACCAGTTCTATGGCAATAGTAAGAAAGCAGTCATTCCTGCCCTTCTCATTCTGTACCCTATCTGGAATGATTTTCCCCTTTTCCGGTAAAATACCGAAGCAAAGTACTCATTCAGGAGTTCAGTTTTTTCCGGAGTGCCAGTAACCAGCTGTCCTGAGTTGTTGAGAAATGGCCCCACATTTCTATTTGTTGTCCTCCTGGTCCCCCAATTCAATCAAGCCTGGGAAAAGAGGTGAGCAAGGCTAGCTGAGGTGACCAATGTCACCATGCTCCCACAGCCACACTGGGTACAGATCCTATCTTGGTTTTATTAGTGCATGGTTATTAATTACAGTGACACCAACTTGAAAGGTAAAACAAACAAAAATTATTCATAGATTGTTAGGGGTTGGAAGGAACCTTGCAGATCATTGGGTCCAGCCCCCCTGCTCTAGGCAGGAAGACAACTGGGGTTAAGTGACCCCAGCGAGTTCTCCTCTTGAAAACCTCTTTTATTCCACAGTCTTGACCCCCTGACTGTGAAGGAGGTTTTTTTTTTTCAGTATTAAGCCTGAAGTGGCCTTCCAGGAGTTTGTATCAATTGGTTCTGGTCTTCCCAGGGGGTGCCCTAGTGAACAGTTGTTCACCAAGCACCTGATGCCCTCCTCTGATATAGTGGCAAGCTGCTATCAAGTTTCCTCTCAACCTTCTCTTGTTTAGGCTAAAGAGGCCCAGGTCCCTCAGCCTTTCCTCATATGGCTTGCCTTGAAAGTCCCTGATCATATGGATGGCTCTTTTTTGGACCCTCTCAAGTTTTTCCACGTCTTTATTGAAATGCGGCACCCAGAAATGGACTCAGTACTCCAACTGTGGTCTCACCAGGGCTGAGTACAGCAGGAGTATCACTTCCTTAGTTTAAACGAGATACATACTGACTCGGGGGTGCAAGGAGAGCCCCTGCCTGACAGTCCTCCCCCAGCAGTGTGTTACTTGGATCCAGCTCTGCAGCGTCTGCATAGATTGGGTGTTTCAGCAGGGCTTTTTGTCACTTTTATCTAAAGCTGATTCAATCAGCTACTAGATCAAAGCACCAGAAAAGTCCTACTAAAGTGCCCAATCTATACAGGCATTGGGAAAGCTGGGTCCAGCTAACGTGATGCCTCTTCTGGGCATGCACTGGGCTCAGTGCGGGAGTGCACTGAGTTTAAAGTAAAGCATTGTTTTTTATTTTCTATGTCTGCAAGCAGCCATGATGTGCCCCAAGCTGGTGTGCCTAGAACCTAGGTGTGTCCAGTGTGCTGCCCTGTCTGATGATCCCCCCTCTTCTAGAGTGTCTCAGGCACCCCTGGTTACCATACACATGAGAAAAGGCTCCTCCCTGCTGCCCAACCAGGAGTGGGACCTGTGCCCCCAAGGCCTGCACTTCAGTCTCTGAGGGCAGGCACAGTTCAGTGTAATGGGGCTCATAACCTGTTACTAGAACAGGAAGGAGATCCAGGGACACCTGGCCCTTTTCCCCTCTTTCACTCCCTCCTCCTACCTTTTCCTCTCTTACCATTTGTGCGTTAGCTGGTGCATCCTTTCCCCGGGGCTGTGCTGGCTCTGCTGGGCTCTGACCAGAGGAAAACCCAATTAGGACAAGCCCATGAGTGTGTTTGTGTCTGTCTGTGTGTGCATGTGGTGGAGGAGTGGGCATGCAGGACTCTCCCCTCACCTGGGGAGCTGGGTGCTACTTTTGCAGGTCCTTTGCAGGGTCAGACCTCACTGGAATATCAAGGAAGCTCAGCGTCTCCAGATCCCAGGTGACAGCACTGCTGGCTGATGAGATCCAGGTGATGTATGGGGAGTCAAGAGCCCCCATCCCAGGCTAGTTCAGTAGGGAGGCAGAGACAAGGACCAAGTCCTTTACCCTCAGTATGTCCAGGAGTGAGGGCTGGTGCATGACATGCCGAGTAGGAGATTCCTGAGGGCTGCAGAAGGATACAGCACATGACCAAGGGGTGGTGTCACCAGAAGGGAGCTCTGGGAGGATAGAGGAGGGTGGCAGGGCTGTTTCTGTCTTGGGCCATGTGGAGTCTCTGAGACTGTGGCCTTCACTTGCACAGCAAGAGCTGGGAAGCCATGGATGAGAATAGAAAAATTGGGTGCCTTTCTTTGCCCTAGAGCAGGGGTCAGCAACCCCAGCACGTGTGCCGAGCATGGCATACAAGGCCATTTTGCCTGGCACGCTACCGCCAGCCTGGGCTCTAAGCAGCTGCTGCCAGCCATGGAGCCCAGGCTGCTCCCAGCAGGCACCTGGGAGGCTGCAAGCCCTGCTGCAAGCAGACCGGGCTCTGTGGGCTGGCTGCAGCTGAAAGGCTGCAAACAGCTGCTCCGTGCTCTGGCATGTCAGCACTCTGGCACCTTCCAAGGTAGACATCGCTGTTTTTTGGCACTCCAGCCAAAAAATGTTGCCTACCACTGCCCTAGAGCATGAGGCTGTGACAATCCCTGTCCCATGCTGAATGCTGCAGGGATGGGGTGTGGGGAGGCTGAAATCCAAATCAAATGCCAATTACATGGGGTTTTTTAATTAATTACTGACACAAGCAGACGTTAATAAGGATATTGTAAAGATTCTCTCTTCTGTAGCATGTGCTTTCCAGCTGTCACTCTCAAAGCAGCTCACTGACACCCGGCTCATCCTAAGGATTATCAGTGTTGCCAATGCTGGAGATTTTTTAATAGTGAACCTCATGATATCTGATATCTAATCATCTATCCTGCTGGCTTCATGAGTTAGTGGGAACAGATCTTGGGACAGCTGGAAAGGATTGGGGGCAAATGGGAATGTCTCTTAACAAATTACTTTTCTTATGTTTAGAGCTGGGTGTCATTAACATGGAGAAGACAGGTCTGTCTGGTGTAGGACACAAGGGTCCTTTTCCCATTTATTGGTGCACAGGTGGAGAGACCAAGGTGAGGCCTTTTTCCTGGTAGTGTGAGGACGTTAGAGAGCTGCAGCGGTTGGAGAAGCCAAGAATATAGCTGGGTTTTGTTTGATGTGTCAGAACTGTTAAGAGTTAAGGTTTTGATTTGCCCATCTTTCTTTGAATGTGGGCTGCCAAGCAGGTGTCTTGTCCAAATGAGTGATACAGTATCCACCCTCATGGTCTGATTTAAGAAATGGAGACTTTCTTTCTGGGTGACAGGATGGGAAAAACTGAGGCCTGCTGGTGAAGAGAACGGTGCTTGCAGAATCCCTGCACTTAAAACGGAGCAGCAGCCGACTGTCTGAGAGCTGGTGGGATCCAGAGCGCTGTCTCCTTAACACTTATCTTTGTATAAGCCTGCCCTGGCACCTCTTGAATGGGTGGTGCGTGCAGGTGCTTGTGGAGGTGGTCAGCAGGTGTGTACTCCAGCAGAACCAAGCTATTGGCCATGGATGACTGGTGGCTCCTGAGTCAGGAGCAGCGGGGGGGGGGAGGGGGGGGGGGCCCCCCCCCCCGCGACA
>NW_017729029.1:38800826-38805801 GCF_001723915.1 Gavialis gangeticus
GGGGGGGGGGGGGGGGGGGGGGGGGGGGGCATGTGCCCCACCCCCCAGCGGCCAGTCTGCGACCATGACCAATTGCGCTGACCCAGAAGTGTGAGTGGCATTCCTGGAAGTGCCAGTGGCACTTCTCCTGGTGCTCCCACTCCTTGGCCAATGCTCACAGGGGGAGCACCAGTGCTCCCTCCTGCCCCCCCACTGTCCATTGCCTAACTGGGTAGTGCTGGCTGTCAGGGGGTGCCCCAGCGCTCTTAGGGGGTGCATGTGCACCCCCATGCACCCCCTATGCATCACCACTGCTATTGTCTGCATTGCATTGCTATGCTGAAGGAGTGACATCATCTTGGGGTGGGAAAAGACTTCATGTCCTAGCTCAGGAGTGGCCAATCTGTGGCCTGTGTCCTAAATGGCCCAGGCAGCCTCTATGTGTGGCACACAGCAAGTCGGGCAGGGAGCAGGCTGCATGCACACTGTTAGAGCAGCAGATCAGGCAGGGAGCAGAAGAGCAGATGAGAAAGGGGCACTTGGTGCAGGGCTAACTTGTGGCGTATTTGCCAGAAAAGTTGCTCCCCTCTATCCGAGCCACTATAGCTGTCCTGCCAAAAGTTCTGATATGGGCTTTGGGGAACTGGTTTATTTTTGTCAGCAGAACACTTTAGTTGGGCCCTGTAGTGTGGACTGTACTCTTTGGCAATTTTGAATGTAGCACATACCCACTACTAAGGCACAAGAAGTGGATCAAGGATCTGGCCTTTAGGTGCCTTTGAAAAAAAAATAGTACCTGTCAAGGAGGTGTTTGTCCTGCTGTGGTTAGGCACTGTGGAAAACCTGCCCGCTTTGCAGCTGACTGCAGTGACCTGGACTGCAAGGCCAGCCACACCACACACCTCCTTGTAAGCAGGGGCAAGCAGTCCTCAGACCTGCTCTCTGTCATTACTGCATCACAAGCAGAAACTAAAAAACCAAAGCCATGAACAGTAGGGCTGTGTGAAGCTTCGGTCACTGATTCAATTTGATGGATATTTGGCTTGATTTGGTGGCTGAATCTCCCAATCCGAATCAAATCAGGAGAACCTTTAATCTCTCTGAATTGAATCACCATCTGAATCTGTTTGGAAAGATTCGGTGATTCGGACATAGACACAGCTTTAAATGTTTTTTCTACATACCTCGAGGTCACAGGCAGCTCATGAATGCTGCAGTGCTGGGGTGGATGAAGTATCCCACAGAAGCATGTGGGGCTTCCCAGCACGTTCAGTAGCAGACCCGGAAGTGGACCAGAAGCACTTCCAGTCCACTTCTGGGTCTGCCGGGGAGCGCGCGGTGTGGGGGGGCCCTCCCTGCACCCTCCTGGCTCAGCGGCTGGTGCCTCCTGGGTCTGGGGGGGCTTTAGCAGAGGCTAAAGTTCAAAGTTCCCCTCACAGTTCAACCAGGGACTGGTAGTAAGGCACTTGGTACCCTCTGACCTGGAGAATGAACTTGTCTGAGGCTGTGGTGGAGAGCATCTCTTAAGATGCTCCTCTTTTCACTGGCTACCTCCTCCTGAAATCCTCCCACACACACCTTACAAGGCCTCCCTGCTGAGCCTGGGATACCCTGGTTCTGCCTGTCCCCACTATCTACGAAGCCTCAGGAGCCCTTGTCCTTCTTGTGCGCCATCCTGTTTGAACTGTAACCCTTTGTCCTTCTCTGGAGGCCATTTAAATCTATAGCAGCAAGGAGAGAAGACTGGGTGGACTACAGTCCCTTCTACCTGAGGCCTGAGGCCCTGCAGCTGCTGTACCCTAAAGCTGTGACTGCTGCCAAGCTCGGTGGAACTGCTGAGCTCTGACAAAACCCCGTGCCTGCAAAGCCAGGGAAGTCAGACTTCCACATTTACTAATGGAATAAATTAAGGCGAGAATTCTTTTTTGCTCTTCTGATTTTGTTGCATCACAGCTGATGAAGCAAATATGGGTTCAGGGGAGCTTGTGCTCTCTCTACAAATATTAGTCAGTTTATAAGTGAGTTTCTACCCTGCCTTCTGACTTTGTTGCTCAAATGCCATCTAGTGTCCACAAGGCAGAATCATGGGGCAAAGAACAAACCATGATTTTCCTTTGGCTTGCAATGCTTTGGTGAAGAATTATAGAACTTAATTTCTGCCCCTCTCCCCAACCCTCCCGATTTCAAACAAAGATTTCAGAGCAATCTACTTGGTTAAGTCCTGTGTGCACAGCTTTATAGAGAACAGATTCTTGGAAGCAGCCCAGTCCTTAACTTAGCAGAAAGCTGCACAAGATCAATTTAGACTAGAAATAAGCCACACAATTTTAACAGGGAGAGTAATGAATCTCTGGAACAACTTTCCTAGGAAAGAGATTGATTTCCCATCACCCAAAGCCTTACCATCAAGTCTGGCTGTGGTTTTAAGACAAAGCAGTTCTGACCTTGATGTATTTTGCCCTTTGTTGTACAGGACATCTGACTCAGCCTTAAAAGCCTGGGAAATGCACACTATATGTGATATTGGGCCTATTTACATGTTCATTAATGCACAGTACTTACTGCACATTTAATTTTGTATTTGCTTAATGGAGTACTAAATAAATGCACAGTAACTAGAGTTACTGCGCAGTAGCACAGGCAAACACCTTTTGTGATGCTACTGTGCAGTAGCCTAATAATACTGTGCAGTAGTATATTAGTACAGTCCATGCTGTAACACACTACTGCACAGTGCTGTTAGGCTTCTGTGCATTAAGCATCTTGTGTAGATGTGCCCATCTCTGATTAAAATGAAAAACCCTTGAAGGTTAGTAGCTGATTTATTTGCCTCAAGTAGTTTGGATTCCATATTCTGTGCAGCTTGGTTTCAATGTGTGCATCCAGAACTCAAATGAACAATCCTTCTGTAATACTAGTTATACTACCTGCTATATTTACTGTAGAAATAGTCTTAGGGCATGTGTAGATGAAAAAATATTTCCCGTTTATGTCAATGCAACTGCGTTTGTGTTCGCATGACCTGGGATTTCCCACCACTCTAAAGTTCATTTAGCGCCTTAAACTCATGCTACTCAGAGATGTGTTAATTTGCGGAGCTGCTCCAATTGTGGATTTGTTCCTCCAAACAGCCAGAGACTCTAAAGACTTCTAATTAATCCCCTTGGCCATGAAGGGGTGCTGTGTTCTGGCCTTTAGCTGGTAGGTGCTGCTGTGTGTTCTTTTTTTTACCCGCCTCACTCCTCACCACTCCCTCCTCCCTCACAGCATGCAGTTCAGGACAGGACGGGTCTACTCAGACCAATTATTATTTTAAAATGGGGGAGGCCAATGATCCCTTAATTTTCTACCCCTCTTAATTCTTCCACCCCACCACCTACAGTGTATGTACTTCCCCCCTGCTCATGTACCCTCCTGTCCTCCCACCCCCCCATCTGCCCTCGGTCTGTGCCTCCTGCACCCCCAGTCACGTGCTGCCAATGCAGTGGACATAGCACGTGATGACAGCTGCAGCATCACCATAATGGTAAGTTTTTTGCAAGTAATTTAAAACTTTGGAGCGAGTGGTTACAAGACTTCCTTCAATATTGCAGACCTTCTGAACTTAATCAGAACCACGACAAAAAAAAGTACAGGGGCAGGATGCTGCCTGCCACGCCCGATGCCCAGGATATGTTGCATCCTGGGTGATAATTAGGTAATATGTCCCACTGACCTTGTGTGTGTGGGGAAGGGGGGGGAAGAGCACAAAAGTCCGGCTTTTTGACTGTGCGCCAAACCCCCCTCCTCTTCTTCTTCCTCTTCCTCTTCCTCTTCCTCTTCTTCCTCTCCCCCTCCTTGCAGAAAACTTTTGCAGGCAGAACTTAACAGGGGTGGCAATCAGCTCAGTAATGAATGAAGATAGTGAAGAGGAGAGTGAACTATTTTCAGGTTTGCAGTTTTTTCCCTAGATTTCATAGATTTCATAGACATTAGGGCTGGAAGGGACCTTGGGAGATCATTAAGTCCAGCTCCCTGCCCCAAGGGCAGGAAGTCAGCTGGGGTCAAAGGATCCCCACAAGATAAGCGTCAAAACACTTCTTAAAGGAGTTTAGAGTAGGTGCTTGCACCACCTCTGGAGGGAGTCTATTCCAAGCCTTGGGGGCTCAGGCAGTAAAGAAGTTTTGCTTATGTCCAGCCTAAAATGGTTTTGGAGGAGTTTGTAACCATTGGTCCTTGTCATCCCTTGGGGCATTCTGGTGAAAAGATGTTCCCCCAGATCCTGATTCACACCCCTGATGTACTTATAGGCAGCCACCAGGTCACCCCTGAGCCTGCACTTTTCCAGGCTGAAGAGTCCCATGGCTCTCAGCCTCTCTTCATAAGGCCTGTTCTCCTGCCCTCTGATCATGCGCGTGGCTCTACTCGGACTCTGTCAAGCTTCTCCACATCCTTTCTGAATTGTGGAGCCCAGAACTGGATGCAGGACTCCAGCTGCAGCCTCACCAAAGCTGAGTACAGCAGGAGGATGACATCCTGAGATGTACTTGAGAGTATCTGTGGATGTAAGCCAGAGTGTGGTTTGCTTTACCAGCTGCCACATGGCATTGGTGGCTCATGTTCATCTTGTGGTCAGCAAATGCAATACAATAGGATAAAACACCAAATCACAATATGCTCGCAAGATTCCTTGAGTAATCCCTTGTTATGGTATGGATGGATAGAGGGCTGCATAGTGGGAAGGCAAGAGGGAGGGAGACAGGCAGGCAGCCAGTAGGGCTGTGCAAAGCTTCAGGTGGTGATTCAATACGGAGGAGATTTGGCTCGATTCGGTGGCTGAATCTCCAAATCGATTCGGTGGCTGAATCTCCAATCCAATCCTGAATTGAATCAGGGGACCAATTAAAAGGCCCGAATCAATTCAAAGCTCTCCAAATCTTTGGAACAGATTTGGAGAGCTTTGATGATTTGGGCAGTCCCCAGTGGCTGCAGCAGGGAGCTGCAGCTGACTCCAAGC
>NW_017729029.1:38806701-38807057 GCF_001723915.1 Gavialis gangeticus
TTTTTTTAAACAAGTGCTGGGAGCTGGGGTGGGCGGGACAGCCATTGCTGGGCTGGGAGAGCAGGGGCGATGGGCCGCGGTGATTCCGCCGCAGATTCTAAAGCAGATTCCGCTGAATCAATTCGGGACAGTGATTCAAATCACTGAATCGAATCACTGTCCCCCTGAATTGGCTGAATCTGAAGCGAATACTAGCCACTTCACACATGCCTAGCAGCCAGCCTGGTTACTGGCCTTTTCTGGTTACTGGCTGTGTTCCAGCAGTGTTTTATTTTTGGTCTATATGATATGCATGTCCAATGGGGGGTGGGTGGGGTGCTTTTCAGAGAGATGATGACTGTGATTTTTACGGAGTC
>NW_017729029.1:38812057-38812481 GCF_001723915.1 Gavialis gangeticus
GCTGCCACATGGCATTGGTGGCTCATGTTCATCTTGTGGTCAGCAAATGCAATACAATAGGATAAAACACCAAATCACAATATGCTCGCAAGATTCCTTGAGTAATCCCTTGTTATGGTATGGATGGATAGAGGGCTGCATAGTGGGAAGGCAAGAGGGAGGGAGACAGGCAGGCAGCCAGTAGGGCTGTGCAAAGCTTCAGGTGGTGATTCAATACGGAGGAGATTTGGCTCGATTCGGTGGCTGAATCTCCAAATCGATTCGGTGGCTGAATCTCCAATCCAATCCTGAATTGAATCAGGGGACCAATTAAAAGGCCCGAATCAATTCAAAGCTCTCCAAATCTTTGGAACAGATTTGGAGAGCTTTGATGATTTGGGCAGTCCCCAGTGGCTGCAGCAGGGAGCTGCAGCTGACTCCAAGC
>NW_017729029.1:38813703-38816230 GCF_001723915.1 Gavialis gangeticus
CCTGAATTGGCTGAATCTGAAGCGAATACTAGCCACTTCACACATGCCTAGCAGCCAGCCTGGTTACTGGCCTTTTCTGGTTACTGGCTGTGTTCCAGCAGTGTTTTATTTTTGGTCTATATGATATGCATGTCCAATGGGGGGTGGGTGGGGTGCTTTTCAGAGAGATGATGACTGTGATTTTTACGGAGTCATGGCATTACTGGAAAGTTGCAGGGTGGACTGTTATTGGATGGAGGGAGGTTGAATGTTTGGCCAGTGCTAGTGTGCAGCCAGCTTTTCTTGCAAGAAAGAAGACTAAGCAAACACACCCACAAAGCTTAGTTTGGGAGGGAAGAGCCCCCTTAGGTCAGGGCCCCCAGGCATGGTCCCCTAGGGTGCCCCTCAGGTGGAGACGTATGGCCGACTCAGCTGGCTGGCTGAGTGGGGCCATGCTAATCTCCATTACATTGTAATTTTGGAATCTTTGCTGGCCACACAGCTTTGGGAGGGAGGGAAGGAGGGCGCACCCTCAGGTGGAGGGGAGGGGGGACTTTCTACTTTCTGTTATCATTATTTATTTAAACTGTGTTCTGTTATTTAAACTACTTTCTGTTATCCTTATTTATTTAAAAACTTCCTCCCTTCTGCAAGTCAGAGAAGAAACTCAAGGAGACAGAGTGGTGGGTGGGTGTCAGAAGACATGTACCCCAGTCCAAATTTGCTGGGATATGGCCAATAACCAGGAGGAGGGTGAGAAGACTATGAAATGGGCCTGCAGAACTTGTGCAAATTGAGGTGATGCTCGAGCCAAAGCCAGTGAAGAAAGCTTAGCTTGCTTTGTGGCCACCAATGATTTGAAAGTGACTAGGGTGCAAAGGACAGGTGTAAGGCAGAGATGGGTGAGTGGGGAGAAGAGCCCGCAGGCCTGGGCCTACTACCCAGACCCCAGAGGTCTTGGCCAGCAACCAAGAAGAAAGCCTCCGCAATTCAGAAAGAATCTCAAGCCTCAGCTTCTGCCACTGCAGTGGTCGTAACTCCCAAGCACAGCCTGCTTTGTGGCCAGCAACCATTCCAAAGTTACAAGGGTGCAACAGAGAGGTGTACGGCAGAGGTGGGCAAGTGAAGTGAAGAGCCTACTACCTGGACCCCAGAGGTCTTGGCCAGGAACCAAGAAGAAAGCCTCTGCAATTCAGAAAAGAAACTAAAGCCTCAATTTCCTTTGTGGTAGGCCCCACCTGCTCCCTGAGCCCTCTGCCACTGCAGTGGCCATAGCTCCCGAGCACAGCTACAGCAATGAATGAAATGTGCCTGCAGGACTTGTCCAGCTCATGCTGATGCAGGAGGCAGGGAGGGTTTTCCCCAGCAAGAAGCTTTCCCCCAGTCAGAAGACATGTACCCCAGTCCTAATTTGCTGTGACATGGCCAGTAACCAGGAGGAGGGTGAGAAGACTATATGAAATGGGCCTGCAGAACTTGTGCAAGTTGAGCTGATGCTCAGTCCAAAGCCAGTGAAGAAGCCTCAGCTTCTGCCACTGCAGTGGTCATAGCTCAGGAGCACAGCTTCCTTTGTGGCCAGCAATGATTCCAAAGTTGCAAGAGTGCAACGGAGAGGTGTAAGGCAGAGGTGTGCAAGTGCACAGAGGGCCTGCAGGCTTAGGCCTACTACCTGGACCCCAGCAGGTAATTTGCTGGAGGCCTTGGCCAGCAACCAGAAAGAAAGCCTCAGCATTTATAGTGAGCAAAAATCCTCTAATTACAATTCCATAATACGCTCTTTAGCAAACAGAGCCAACAACCAGGAGGAGGGCTAGAATAATATGAAATGGATCCACAGAACTTGTGTGCCTCTTACCACACTCGAGGTGATGCTCGGGCCAAAGCCTGTGAAGAAAGCCTCCACAATTCAAGTAGTACACAGAAGAGAAGCCTCAGCAGTACTTGTGGCCAGCAACTAGGAGGAAGAAGGAATACAAGTTGAGTAAGGGAAGTATGTAAAGCAGAAGGGTATATATCTCTTCTCCATGGGAATAGAGTGACCTAGGGAGGAGCTTGAACCAGGAGGTGGGCATTTCCTTCCCACCTCCACCACATGGAGAAAAAGGCAGGGAGGGCGCATAATCACCTGCCTTATGCTCACTGTCTGCTTTCTCATCATAAGGAATCAAACTATAATTTAAGTCTATATAACATAAGTCTATATCATATATTGGCCCAGGATATGTGTGATGTGGGCAGGCTGATAAGGCAGATCTACCTGCTTTGAAATGAACCGTTGCAATTATTATTGACCATTAATAAATCATCATTAATATTACTATTACTACAAACTCTGATCAATATATTACTATTGGAATGACTAGCATTATTGACTCCTATTATTAGTATTACCTGGTATTATATTATAAGTCTATCGGATGAAAGTCAGCTATAATAATAATGTATAATAGTTCAGTTGTTGAGAGAATCCTGAAGGAAGTGTTGTCATCCTCTTCATCTTCTCTTTCATAGAATCATAGAATCATAGAAGTAGGGTCAGAAGGGACCT
>NW_017729029.1:38821230-38825853 GCF_001723915.1 Gavialis gangeticus
GAACTGGACACAGTACTCCAGCTGTGGCCTGACCAGCATCGCATAGAGGGGGAGGATCACCTCCCTGGCTCTACTTGAGATGCACCTGTGGATGCACGACAAGGTCCGGTTAGCCCTGCCAACCGTGACCTCACATTGTTGGCCCATGTTCATCTTGGAGTCAGTAATGACTCCAAGATCCCTTTCTGCCTCCATGCTCTCAAGAAGGGAGTTTCCCATTCTATAAGTGTGCTGCTGGTTACTACTGCCCAAGTGCAGCACCCTGCACCTGTCAGTATTGAAACGCATCCTGTTTATATCAGCCCACTCCTGTAACCTATCCAGATCTTGCTGCAATCTTTCCCTCCCTACTAGCGTGCTTGCCTCACCCCAAATTTTCTTCCTTTTTCTTTCTGTTTCTTGTCACACCAACAGGGATCTATCAGCCTGTGACTAGCAGTGGAAGAAGATCTAAAAACTGGAGAGAGGGAGGATAGAAAGAGCATCAGAATTTGTATCGGTGCCTCTTGTGCACCTCCCGTACCTTCCTTCACGCCCATAAAATTCCACCAGCCCTGTTTACAACAAATTTGAACTAAACAATGCATCCCCACCCCCAACCAGAGATGACCCTATCAGGGTTCAGGACAGCGTCATACTGATGGTGGCAGGTGGCAGACACAAGAAGCCAGGAAACCATGAGGTTTTATTGTTTGCAACACAATATTATAGTTACTAGTGCTTCTTTGCCTTCACCCCACCATGACCCTGAATAGCCCCTGTCTCCCTGAAATGCAGTGGTGCTCTCCTGGCAGTCATACGGCCCTCCTGTGACACAGAAACAAGATGAGAGGACCGACTTTTCCCTTTCGGGTGTGGTACCCATTTATTTAAGAGGTACTTCTGCACACTCTGAAAGGCATCATTGAAAGTGTCCTATGACCTCTGTAATTTAACATAGGACTCATCGACCATGTCTTTGAAATTCTGCGTGGATTCACACTTCCTCGAGGATGGCATCATCCTTATGGAGTGACTTGAGGAGTTTGTCCTGACAGGCATCTGCGCCTGTCACTTCGGCTACTGAAGACTCCACCAAAACCTCAAGCAAGATTTTGCGGGACTGTCTCTGCTTGCTGTGAAAACCTCTGCAGCGCTCTGCTGTAGTGCGAGTGGGACACTGTTCTGGGCAGCCATGGGTCACAGTGGCTGATAAAGAAAAAAAGCAATGGTTGCCTTCCCCCCAAGACAAGAAAAGTACACACCCCCATTCCCACCACGCAGGGCACAAAATGCCGGCAGCACAGAAACAGACCCCGCAACAGTGGGGCACCACTTGCACTGCCCAAAACTTACAAGTATCCATTTCAGAAACAGGTCCATGGCTGCCACTGCCTGTGCTAGCTGTAAAAAATTAATTAAAGCAAATAATTAGTTTGGCATCTGTTACATTACAAGCTATCAGACCTGTCATTCACCACCACCAAAAGAACATGGTGACCCACCTACAGCAATATATGAATTTTTCCCCCTCCTGCCCCAGCCTCCCAAACCCAACCAGCATGAACCCGGGAGTTGCCAGGCAGTGGCAAGAGGCACATTACAAGAGATGTATCAGGTCCAGCATGTTCTTGGGTCTCAGTAACAGTAGATGAGGTATTGGCCGCATGGGTTTCTTCCTAACCCTCCACCTCCTCTGCTTTATTATCTGTGCTAGTCCGTAGAACAGGGCTAAGTGGCATTAAGTGTATGGTGACTGATGGTTTTTCCTGCCACTCGTGGTCAGCAGGGAACAGGGTGAGGTCTGCATACAGTTGAGACATGCTCATCTTTTCACCCTCAGGAGGGGCTGCTGCTGCCTCTTTCTCCTTCTGCCCAACCCTGGTGCTGAAAGTCTCCATACCCGGGTTGTTGCCCACATCCTTGGAGAGAATGAAGGACGCCTTTTCATAGAACGGAGCAATTGTGTGACCTGCCCCAGAATGAGAGTTTACATCTTTGGCTTGGTAAAATGCTGATCTCAGAGTCTTGATCCTGCATTGGATCTCGATCCAGTCACGATTGTGCCCTCGCACCTTTTGTGATCTTGACATAAACAGGCTTATTCCTCCTACTTTCCAGCCTGTCTATGATCCTTTACTCCAATCAAATGTTGATTAAATCCTTCAGTTCTTAATGGGTCCAGCTGGGTCCATGGGTGTTGGAGGTATCAGCCTCCTGGGCTGCTGGCTCCATACTAATGGCCTTGGCTTTGAGACATGGCAAAACAGTTTGTGGTCAACAGCACAAGCAGTTTGTGAAAGGAGGCTGGCAAATTTTGGGGAGGCACCTTTATACTCAGGCTGTGCTTGTATGAGGGTCTGGGAAAATTTCAGAGACTATGAAATCATTACCTGTTAGTGTCAAAACACCCACAACTAATGAAGCACCCAGTTTAACAACCAAAAAGACCTGGTGATGGGGTAAATAAGACAATTGTACTTTGGGATGGCTGCTCAATGGCCTGAAGTGTTGCAAAAATTGATACCTACCTGCCTGCTTGTGCAAAATAATTTTATTGCAGAAGTAAAGCTTGTTTTCCCTGAAGCGGCAAAAGTTTTGAATAGCGTACATTACCAGGAGAGGAGTAGGCAAAAGGATGAAAGGATGTGCAAAAGCCCCAATGCCCTGGGATGCCAGGGTGAAGTGTTGAAAAAGTAGCTACATCAAGCTCCAGACCACACAACATCCTAAAGTCCCTGCCCCCCACTTGGTGCAGATGGGTGAGAAGCCACTACTGACAGAGAGGAGCAAAATGGAGAATGATGATGAAATGCATGACGATGGAGAACGACACAGTGAAGAGTCCTCTGACATGGAGAATATGGAGGATATGGATGAGCAGGAGGAGGCGGCACTACTGCTTCTGCAAATGATGTTTACCTAGGGATTATTGCTGCAAAGCTTGACAAGGATAGGAACTCTGCTAGAGTGTTTGCTGGCAAGTTGTGTTCCTGGTTTAACAGCATTAATGACAATAAGATGATGATACAGGTACTCAGAGGACTTGGAATACAGAGAGAAAAGTGAAGAAGTTTAATTGGACTGGGCTTTTCTGAGAAACCTGAGGACGACCAGAATCCGCTTGGTGTGGCTCACGAGAGCAGCTTGGACTGGTGGGAGCAAATCGTGCTGATGACTTGGAACGACCAGCAGTGGGTGCAGATGTACTAAAAGAAAAGGGAGATGTTGTATCATATCATCTTGATGCTGGGGCCCCACATCACAAGGCAGGACATTAACTTGCAGTTGGCCATCCCACCAGACAAGAGGGTTGCAATGGCCATCATGAAACTGGCCAGCCCATCCAGCCTCTGCCACATTGCGAACCAGTTCAGTGTGGCTGCCTGCACGGTCAGGCTGGCAACTCGTGAGGTATGCCAACTGCTCAAAGAGACTGCTGCAAACAAAATTATCCTCATGGCAAATCTGCAGCAAGTTATAGATGGCTTTAATGAGAAGGGGTTCCTGAACTGCGTGGGGACTTTAGACAGCACTCACATCCCAGTACTGTGCCCTGCAGGGATGGGGAGGGCTTTCACAAACAGAAAAGGATATGCCTCCATGATCCTGCAAGCTGTGGTGGACCACTGGGGCTTGTTCATGAACATTTATACTGGGTGGGCTGGCAGCGCGCATGATGCACGTGTGTTCAGAAACTCCCCATTGCCTGGCCTCATGGAGAAAGGACACTACGCACCCAGCATGGAGGAGACGGTGATCTGCGGTGTCACCAGTCCCCTGGTTATATTAGTGGATGCCGCCTACCCCTAAAGCCCTGGCTCACGAACCCTTATGGAGGGAACATCACCGACCCGCAGAAGCTGGTTTTTAACTCCCGTCTGAGCAGTTGCAGGATGGCTGTGGAATATGCATTTGGCCGACTGAAAGGACAACGGAGGGCGCTTACATGCTGGCTTGAGATGGAGCAAGAAAATATCATGGTGTTTGAAGTGGCAGCCTGCATGCTGCACAATATCTGAGAGAGCTGGGAAGAGGTTTTCAAGGAGTTGTGGGAAGAAGCAGCATGACAGCCATGGCCAGATAACAGAGATGTGTCTGGGCAGCAGCAGCAGCACAGGGACTAAGGAGATATCCTCAAGGAGAGGCTGGTCGGGCAACCCCTGTGTGTGATTGTCTGGGAGGAGTTATTGGTGACAACACCACCTAGAAGTGCTTTGTACTTTCTCTTAGTTATGTTAAAATAAATTAATTTACACTTTAAATCTGTGTGCATCTACAGGGGTATGTGGTATTGCAGTTGTGGGGGAGGAAGGCAAAAGGGAGGACGGTCAGGGGAAAGGGGCAGAAATCTGGACTGGGCTAGGGATTTGCTGCTTCCAGACTGTGAGTGGTTTGGGCGAGGAGGGGGCATTACACACCATCACCCACATCTGAATGAGGACCCCCCAAGTGGGTGAAAAGGATAATTATAGCTTCTGGTGGGCTAGGCGGGTGGGGGACCAAGCTGAACAGCAACCCATATTTTCAAAAACATTCCAGAAACATTTATAAAACATTTCACAACACACCTCCAAAACCCGTATGTGGCACTAGACAAACAGATTGACAGTTTTCCTTGAGCAGGGAATGGGAGGGTTCCAA
>NW_017729029.1:38830853-38850959 GCF_001723915.1 Gavialis gangeticus
CCTGCACCCATCCCACCAAGCCCTGCAGAGCTGGGGTGGGGTGGGGCATGGGATGGAGCCACAACTTGTCCAGGGAGTGTGGGGAGAGGGTGGTGACTCCTGCATGTGTCCTGGGAGGCATGGGGGCCATGTGCCCCCAGTCTGCATGGGGCAGGGCAGGCAGCTGCTGCAGGCTGGGCCCAAATGCAGCGCCGGGCTCTTCCCGGTGGGGGGAGGTGGTGAGCTATGTTGGGGGCAGGTGGTGCTGGTGCTGGGAAGGGAAAGGAATGGGAGGGGATGATCCAAGCGGCTTGTCTTTGGGATTGGGGTGGGGACTTTGGGATCATGTACTAATGGAGAGAGACCAGACTGACCAAGCATAGGCAGGTGCAAGTGACAAGGATTTTGGGGTGACCATGACTATGCCCAGGGGAGACTCCCAGTGAGAGTCTGGTGGCAGGGACTGGGGAGCCTGGGTGGTTTACATGCGCCTCCTGCTGTTAATACATTAGGAAATAAGTTACAGGGGGTAAATTGGTATTTGACTCCCCTTACTGAAATCTGTGGGGAATGACACACGAGGCTTAACTCGCTCGAAAGCTGTGTCATGCTGTGGTGGCAAGATGCCCCCACAGGCTCCTGAAGGGGAAGGGGAAGTCCCCGTGGGCCCCAAGCCACACAAGCAGCCTCTCCACCGGGGAAACTTACCTCCGGGGGCTCAGCCTGAGCCAGAGGAGGAGCCACAGCTCTGGTTGTGCAAGCCAGCATTATGCCAGCTGTTTAATCAGCTGTTCCCCGGGCGGGGAACAGTGGAGCCAATCGCAGTGGCCAGAGCAGCCATCGCGGGAAGATTTAAAAGCCCCACCAGAACCTGGCTGGGGAGGGGAGAGGGAGCATGCCCAGTGTGGTGAGGCTCCTGTGGCAGACAGGAGTGCTGCAGCCAGCTCAGTGCCAGCATCCCGAGCCAGGGAAGCTGAGCCCCTGTAGGAGGCTGGGAGGGAGGAGGCAGTTCCACCACCTCTCCACCCCTGCCCTTTCCAGTGGTCTACTTGATAAAGAGGTTTAGAGGCGTCCTGCCCAGAGGCGGCAAGGAGGATGCCAGCCAATGGAAGCCTAGCTCGTCAGCATCTGAGGCAAGGATGCTAGCTGTTGAGACAACCGGGTTAGCCCACCAGAACCCATGCCAGTGCCGGTCCCCCTTGCGAAAGGGGTTGACAGGGCACGGCCGAACTACACAGGCGGCACCCATTCGGTTGGTGAGTGGATGGGGTGTAGGGGAGATAGAGCCCTGTGGAACTTCGCATCAAGACAATGAGTACTACCGTCCCCAGGGTCCCCCAGGAAGATCTCCACTGAACCCCTCCCTTTCATTCAGTAACACCAAGTCATGGCGAGTTGCGGGGAGGGCCCCCACGCCAGATGGATAGTATGGCTCCCAACGGAAACCCCATCTTTGGTGCTTCCACATGTGCAAACAAAAATGCACCGTACCAAAAAAACTGCGTTAAAATTTTCAGGCACTCTACATTAACGCCTGTGTCATCTACATATGTCCTTAGCTAGTGAAGTCTCCACTGCTTCATTTGGGAGAGAAAACTGCTACTTAAGCAATATAAATTCTTTCAGCTCCTCTCAGTCCTGGTGGAAATAGGTTCAATTGCTCTGACTGATGCAATGGCATTATTTCATAGGTTTCAGACATTAAGGCTGGAAGGGACCTTGTAAGATCATTGGGTCCAGCCTCCTGCCCAAAGTACAGGAAGTGAGCTAGAGTCAAAGGATCCCAGCAAGATAAGCATCCAAATGTTTCTTTAAAAAGTGTCCAGAATAGGTGCTTGCATCACTTCTGGGGGGAGTCTATTCCAGGCCTTGGGGGCTTGGACAGTTAAACATTTTTTCTTTATGTCCAGCCTAAAATGGTCTTGTAGGAATTTGTGACTGTAGGTCCTTGGTATCTCTTGGGGTGCTCCGGTGAACAGGCATTTCCCCAGATCCTGACGCCACCAAGTCACCCCTGAGCCTGCGCTTCTCCAGGCTGAAGAGTCCCATAGCTCGCAGCCTTTCTTCTCATGTCCTGTGATCATGTGCGTGGCTCTCCTCTGGACTCTCTCAAGCTTCTCCACATCCCTTCTGAATTGCGAAGCCCAGAATTGGATGCAGTACTCCAGCTGCAGCCTTACCAAGGGCGAGTACAGTGGGAGGATGTCATCCTGGGTTTTGCTTGAGATGCATCGGTAGATGCAAGCCAGCGTTTTGTTCGCTTTGCCAGCTGCGATAGCACATTGGTGGCTCATGTTCATCTTGCGGTCAATCATGGTAGTTTCCATCCTAGATACATTTGGTCCTTTATGTTGGAAGGCGTAGTGTACCACTCTTCTCATTAGTCAGGGATAACCTCACCACAGGCAAAGGAGATACATGGGGAGATGCTTTAGCTGAATTGCATTTTAAGAGCTGCTCCATCTCATTACTAATGCTGAAAGACATCCAGGTGCAGGGAGGGGAACAGTCAGACATTTCTAACTTAACCTTTCTCTGGCAAGAGTGCCTGGGCAGAATCAGGTCACCCATACATTGGCACTGATGGAGCAGTCAGAAAGGCAGGCCAAAGTAGACCTAGATTGTGGTCTTGTGCCTACCTCCTAACCAAAGAGAAGTTAAGGTACTCTCAGCACTAGGTGGTAACGCTGGGCATTAGCCTATATTTCTGTTACCAAAATAAATTCTATCTACATGGCAGTGTGAAAGCAATTGAAGAGTACAGGTTTCCCTTGATTTTTGCTGTACGTGCATTCCTGGAAAATGGCACATAACTCTAATTCACATAAAGGGAACCCACTTTACAATGTAACAAATAGGGATACATTCCAAGACCTCAACTATACTGACCCCCAGATCTATTTCTACCGCTTTTACAAAACAATTTTCATACTCGCCAACAACAGACAGTACACACAAGCACAGGGCACTATCATAATGGTGATGGCAACTACAGAAACACGTTGCAGACAATGAGCGAAGAGCACAGATTCACACAGGAGACTATATTTTGGTATGCATCAGTCCCACAATGCACTGCACAAAGCAGCTGACTGCAGGCTTCCACCTCACTGATGACGTAAGAGTGAATTTACCTCACATATAACCAATTTTTGGAATAAAAAGGATCATTGCATAAGAGTAAATTTGCACATAGAGAACCCGCATAAAGCAAGGGAAACCTGTACACAGCTGTTGCATGTGGCACTTTAGGAGTGAAGCAGCTATGGTCAAGCTTCCCCTGTTGGACATCATCAGCTAATAACTTAGATACAAGAGAAATCCAGCATATGTCTGAAGAAAGCTGGGTCTTAATAGACTTCAGCCATATTCTTTTCTAGCCTCTTGGGTACCAATTCCAAGGGATGGGACACCAATACCAGGCACCCTTCTCTCTCCGCATTAGTGCCAGGACACCAGGATATCCTAGTAACTGCTTGCTTAGAGCTGCTGCCTTGTAGGTACTATGGGTTACACTTCTCTATTCAATCCACATGAGAGATGAAACAGTAACATGCACTTTGCAAAAGGAATTCTAAACCAGCTGCATTTTGCTCTTATACAGCAGAAGATGCATAGATGTATGGAAAAATGATACCTTCCTGCTTCAGTTTTCTCTCTACTCCAGGAGCCCTTTGGGATTTGTTCACCGACTGCTCAGATGATGGCAGGACCCTGCTGCTGCATGGCCCTTTCTTACTTCCTTGTTTTAACTGGTGACCATGCCCTTCAAAGAAGACCTTGCTCTTTTTCAACTTCCAGTCCACTGTCAGATGACCCCCCCCACCTTCCCCTCCCCAATTCATTTCAATCCTTGTCAAGTGATTTAATTCTTATTAGTCCACCTGAGAGAGGTAGCTTCCTTGGCCAGTAGCTTGCTCTTTGTTTGTTACTCCAATCTGAGTGGAGTATCTAGGTGTACCTTCCCCTACTTCCAGCTTTCCACTGAGAAATATTTTTGCTGACAACTGTGACTTTCTGTGACCAGCTTTATAGTCAAAATGGCCTTCACAGGATACAATGACACTTGCAGCTTGATAAAAATTCATGCAACTCTGTATTGACACAAATCCAAGATGAAGGTTTTTCTCCCCCATTTAACAAGTGGGGATTTGAGTAAAAGGTAGGGGGGAGCAGCGGCTGAAACTCCAGCTCATTTCAACCCAGGCTCAGGATCAAAGATAAGAGGCCCAGCTACCTGCCACCCCCACCCACAACTGGTGCTACCTGGTTGGGTAGGCGGTGACAGACAAAGTGAGGAAGGGTTGGAACAGGTGGGGGAGTCAGGCATCAAGTACAGGATCAAATTAAGATGACCCCCCGCCCAATAATTATTCTATACATGGAAAAATATAACAATTTTCTATGTATAGAATCTAATTACTGGGAGGTCATCTTAAATTCAAAGTAATCTTGGATTCAGGTAAATAAGGTATACTGATCCGTGATAACTAGTTGACACTTGCAACAGAAACTCTCTCATTACCAATCCGAGAGATAAATGAGGAACAAGAGCTAAAAATAGTTTTCAAAACATTTATTGTACCAGTAATTGGAAACATTCAAACTGTTCCAGCACATCCACCTGATTGCAGCACAGGGCACTGTCCAAAGGTGAGGAATGTTTTTGAAGGAGGGACCCGAGTTACCTATAATCACCTTTTACCTTTGAAACCCTTTACAATTATGTGAATGCCAGATGAAAGAAGGGCAATCACATTACCCCTCAAACAATAAAATAGATTAGGGGTAGAAAACTTGTCAAAGTTGCTTGACAGACCTTGCCTTACAAAATTGACCACGCAATAGAGTTCTAGAGGGAGAGAGACAAGACTGGTTTCAGAGGGAGTGACTGGAAAGACCTAGAGTAGATGGCATAGCTTTCAATGTAGCAATATGCAGAGGGAGGGAGCGCCAGAATCTCACCCCAGAACAGCAGAGGAAGAGAAAGATGATTACAAAATGGGCAAGGCTTAAATCTGCAGGCCATGCACGATTCAGATCTTCTAGATGTTTCTTTCAACATCTGTAAGGCGCCCTCATTTGAGTTGTGTACATTCTTTAACGTTCCTGTGCTTTTTTGTGCATCTGGGCATGAATGAATGCATTTGTGTTTGACTTGCTAGCAAGTGCTGCACCTGAGATGTTCATTGAACTATCAGCCCTGTAGAGGGCTGCCCCTGAAGCACCCTCATTGCCTCAGTTCTGCTCTCAGCATGGGGGGCACCAGATTGCCAATGGGGGGGCGGTCCCCCAGCTGCTGATCACCAAGCCAGCAGTGAAACCAGAAGCGCGCTTCCAGCAGCACTTCCGGTTTCGCGGCTGGAGCTTCCAGTGGGTGCACGGCCAATCTCAGGGGTGCACATGCACCCGCATGCACCCCTATGCATCACCAACGGTTCTCGGAGTGTGCAGAGCAGGTGGGTGCAGCTTGTTTTTGAGGGCAGTCTCTGAGCAGTGCAGAACCAGTGTAGCATGTAAAGCAAGAGACAAAATGGCACAGTGGCCAGCTGTATTTCTTGCCTTCTGCAAGTCAGCATGAGACTTGTGTAGCACTTTACACTGGCTTCAATAGGAACAATGCAAAACTGTCACAATCTGGCATCTTTTCCTGTGCCTGAGACACAGGGGAAATTAAACATGATCCCAAAGCCCCTCTAAGAAATTTGTTTTCTGAGTGGAAGCACTACTGGAGCAGAACATTGAAGCAGCATGGACAGAGGATGGGCTGCCTGTACAGAGTACTGACACTGGAATGACAAATAAGGGATACAATCTTTATATAAAACTTGAATCTCACTTCACAGTGGGAGGGGAAAGGAAGCAGTTAATCTTTTATTAGCTGAAGAAAAAAAATCTCAAAAGCTTGATTACAAAGATTGATCAAAGAACACTGTAGTAAATGCAAGCTCTTCCGTACATGGCACTAAGATAAATGCATAGATTTGTATAGAAGGTTAGTATGTGACTCTAAGCAATCCTGCTTCTCCAAAAGGTCTCACACCAGCAAGCTGTTTCGGAGAAAATCAATCCTCCAGCATCTGGGAAAAGATGGAGAACAAAACTTAAAGCAAAAGTTCTCTCCTTCCACATTTACTGCTGAGGATGGATTCTGAAAAGTTGAAAAATACATACAAGAAAAATAATGTTTCAGACATTAATACATTCCTAGTTTAGCCTGGACAGCTTTCCCCAACTTTCTGCAACCAGACAAAGCAAAACAGCACCATGTTATTTTTACAGGCAATGAATGGATAGCAACTTCCAGCTACTCTGGAAGGAGGGTTCAGTTTCTATTAGATCACTCCTTAGCAGACCCATAACCCATTCTTTTTCACTGGCAGTTAGGTATGAATTCCACTAGTCCTGCAGCAATGCCATTCCCTATTATAAAGGCACACACTGCACTAGTCTTTTGTCAATATACAAATTCTCACTATGGAAGCTCCAGTTATGTAAAGCACCAAATCTCTGGCAAGTAGCATGTCCTGTGGGGTTTTCATCTCTGCATTTTCCTTTGTTACAGTGGGCAGAGCTTCACTGGCTGCATAGCCCACAGTGCTGCCTTCTGAGATTAGGATACTTAGACTCGGGTGTCACATATGTAAAGTCCCAATTAAACATGCCTACAGAATACTCCATACAGAGCAAAGGGATTCTGGAATCACCTTTACTTCCTCCCCACAAGTCTTTCATTTAAGTTTCAGGCTCAGTTTTTAGAAGGCAGAGGTCCCTTTCCACTCTATAAATATTTTAAGATGTTGAATATAATTGTTTTTTTCCACCCATTTCAATTAAAATACTACAGGCTGTTTTTGGACACCCCCATGCAGCAGTCTAAGCCCAAGATGTCATTGTACTAAACACTGAAAGCCAGAAGGCAAAGCTGACTTTTGCTGGTGTTCCTGACTGACCTGTGGGAGGCACAGAACATGACATTTTTAGTTTGCTGTTTAAATCTAACTTTTAAAACTAAATGCTTTTAATAAGCTTTAGAATTAAGAGCTTTGCTGGCTGGCAGTTGAATAATAAGAGTTATCTGTAATCAAGTTCTCTTTAAATAAAGTAATGGATAGAAGCGGTATTCTTTGTACAGTGCTTGACTTGTTTTCCATGCTGCAAGACAGAAGCAGCAGCCTCCTGTGACAGAGGCTGACAGGGTTTTGGGAGATGCACATGACTGAAAAGGAACCTCCTGGCACCAGTTTGTAATACCCGAATTCAGGGTCACTGAAACACACTTATAACCAGTTGATGGCTTCATGCAATGCTCTGCAGTTACTTGAAGCCCTTCAGGGCCAAGCCCAATGACTGAAGGAGTCTCTCAGTGCCTATGGGAGCAATTCATGTAGTTTGGCCCACACAAAAGGTGGTTGGTTTGGTACATAAGCATCCTTGGGCTGCTTTCACAACCCAAACACAACAGCATCTTCCTAGAGCATGAGAACCAGGATGTGGGAGCAACCAAACTTAGCTTCTATGTCTAAGCAGAGTGAAGCAGAAAAACAGTCACACTGCCTAAAGAATGAAAAGGGAATGAGAATTTAAAAACCCTTCTTGGTTCTGAGTCAGGTGTTCTTAAGAGGAAACAGCTTGTTAATAAATATTTTAAGAGACAACTGTAAAGATAAACAAAACCAGTCACCCCTGTTTGTTCATTTCTTCTGGGGGCTTGACAACCACCTCTCATTAAGTACCTACAGGTATAAAAACATGGGTTACATATCCAAGCCTTCTCCAGTAGCAAATGGAGAGTTCTCCTACATAAAGCTTGTAGGCTTCAAAATAGTGGGACAGACAGACACAAGTAGAGTCTTCAGGAAAACCCTACAGCAGCTGTACCTGCACTGTAGATACAGGGAAGCTCCAAGCGGCTGGTGGAGTAGGATGCAGGAATGCTGGGCACAAACCTTTTACCACTCCACAAAGCATGGGAAATACTGCTCTCACTTTACACACCCGGGGGGACCGTGCTTTGCTTCCCTCCCCTCATGGATCACTTCTCCCTCTCCTTCTTACTCTTCCACTAAAACTTGTTTGGAGATGTCCCAGCTGCACTGACTGATCCAGCTGGGCCTTCAATCAGCATGCCTTACTCTCAAATAGTGGAGAAATATGATGCTGTCTCTACAACCCTATTATTTCTATGTTTACATGGTGTGGGTGTCTGTAACGAGTGGAAGAGTAGTTACTGAAGTGTATCACCAAGCCCAAGCTGGAGTGGTTTGATTTCTACACTGTTTCAAGTACGATCACTGAAATCCTCTCTGTAGAGGGGACTCTCATGTAGCTCAGAGAAAGACATGGCAAAAAAAAAAAAAAATCAACTCTGCCATGTACAATAAAAACCTAAGCTAGTGGCTGAAAAAAGCAACAATTGATGAACAGAGGAAATATGAGGCTTTCATACCCTCATTTATAATCCAAAAGGCACTTGAGTGGGAGAATTTCTGACAGTATCCTGATCAGCTCTGCCTCAGTGTCTTTCTTGCAACTCTGAACCAGACTGTGCTGAAAGGTCCTCGGGTGGCAAAGGGGGCGGGGGGAGGAGGGAGCAAGAGCAGTGTGATTTTTCAATGGGAAAATGCAATCAGGCAATGCTTTGGTGCCCTCTGACCTCGGAGTGCTCCCTCAGGCACCAGGGACTGTCTAGAATGGATGGAAGGGTTGAGGTATCCAGACCATTTTCATCCTGGTGATATACAATCCTGGGGCACTGCAGCTTGTCGAATGCTGACTGCCTCTCAGCTGCAGACAGTCCATGCTAAGCTTTCATTCCCAAGAACCGTGCAGTATTCAGCACATCATCTCTCGACAAGTAGCACCCACAGAGCTGGCGGTATCCTGTGAATGATTCCCGCCCATGAAGTACTCGCCAGTTATCCACAAACAGTGCCTGGATGGGAGCAGAAAAGCAGTCAGACCAGGAAGTGAACAAGAAGCCATGTGAGATCTCACACTAGGGCACTGTCTCCCCCCACCCCCACCCCCACCCCCACCCCCAAAAGGCTATGACAAGTAGCACAATGGCAGCTCCTGGCAGAAACAACCCCAAAGTTGCACATAATGCCAGAAAATGTCCACCTTGTGCCATTTACTTCTCCTTCCACAGCAGCTGGCTGGCAGACTTCACCTGCAACCCTAACCCCTGGGGTTGACTGGGCTTTGCTATTCTCTTGCAGTAATGGGCCAGTGTCACACACACCCTGTTTCTGACCTCAGAGGCCATCATCACTCACTTTTCAGACTGCCCTGCCCTGCCCTCTTCTCTCCTCTCCAACACAGACTCCGGGAAGCTGTAACTGCTCTTTGCCCCTGCAATCTTGCCTGGTATTTTCCAATTCCAGGGGCCCTGAACCTAGGTTAATACCAAATCTAGCCCATTTATGTGTAAACCCTTTCACCTGGCCTAGGATGGGTGTAGCTCCAGGGGAAATATAGCTATGGTTCAGATCTGCATGATGCAGTTTTAATCTTAGACACAGGTTTAAAGCACTCCACCATAACACACAAACATCCCACCAGCATTTTAAGTCTAGAACATGCCACTTTCTTTCAGTGCTCGCAATTGATGCACTAGGCACTTCAATCATTTCGAGGGTAAGTTGGGGAATATTTGATTTTTATAAATCTCTTCTCTTGCAGAGTAAGAACACAGCCATATAAACCATGCTTAATCAGGCTAGCTAGCCTGATCTGTTTCCTCAGATGCTCTCCATACATATTTCCATTAGATTTTCCATTTCTACCAGGTCTCAGCACAATACCTGACAGAGGAAGCTTATTTGCCTATTTCACAGATAAGGACATCTATTCCCTCCCATGGGTGGCAGCCAACCTTCCAAATTGTCTCTCTGGTGAAACTCCACTATTTCTCTCTTGTCTTGGAGCCATTTATTCTCCACCTGCCCCCTCTTTCAGAGATAAGAACACATATAGAGATTCATGTGATATGATGCATTACCCCTTACTGCAGTTACTACAAAGAGGGAGAACATCCAGCAAATGTGCCCAAGGTATTACACCAAGTCAGTGACAAGAGTCAGCAGCCCTGAGTGCCATACCACTCTAACTAAAACCAGGTGCCCTGCCTTCCTCAATGTACGCAGTCATAGTCTCATGAACACAGACTGAACTTGTGACTCTACCTTGCCTGGCTTCAGTTTGACCCAGAGTTCATTTTCTGGTCTCCTTAATTCTGTGGTGAGTGTTCGGTGTGCAGCGTACCAGCGATGCACTACATCGTAAGGCACTGTGTTGATGACTGCTCGGTCATAGTTATTGTACCTAAGAGAGAAGAGAAAAAGAACAGTCACCAGGGGTCTGTGAGTAGAGAAGAATCAACTATGCCCACAGGGAACATGTTTAACCATAATGGACCTCTTTAGGAAGGCCCCAAAAAACCCAAAAGAGGTTGCTGTGTGCAGTGGGGCAAGGACTGAGCAGTAAAAAGCTTAAACTCAATCCCAAAACTCTTATTCCCCTTTTAAATCATTTTTCTCTTTTAAAATTTTGTGGCCTTAAATGATGCCCGATTCTTTCCCTTCTCTACCAAAAACTCATTACAATTACAGCTGCCAATTTAGGCTGTTCAGGGTGAAAAAGTTCTTGATGTTTATGATTTCAGTGCTGCAGAACAAGCAAGGACAAGGGGAGCACCGGTGTTTAAAATTACCATGTCATTCACTTGCCAGACAGTAGCCCCTATGCAGAGGGACAGAAACCTGGAATAATGATATACTATTTGCCAGCCCCCACAAAAAGGAGGGGAACACACAGAGGTAATGCATGATTACTGATGTACATATGTCAAAGGAGAAACATGTATAAATTGTTAGCTCGAAAAATATCAACTTTGACTCATCAAGAAGAATCTTAAACAACTCATACCAGAGACAGATTGTGCTGGAAGTGCATGTGAGATCTACCACCATACACTCTGATCAGTAAGTAACTCTACACTATTTAGCTCTACCAGTACTTGAAATAAGTAATCAGTTAAATCCTGCCTCAACATTATGCATGTTTAATGAAACAGCAAAGGCCAGGGGAACAGGACTGAGTTTTTATAGTCTGTGTTAGGCAAGGTTAAAGGAAATCTATGACAAGTAAAATTAACCAATAGTCAAAGTAAGGGATATTGGCTATATAGCCTCCATTTTAAATCAGAACTGAAACTTAAGAGCCTGGCTGAAGTTGAATTTCAAAAATATCTGATTAAATTTTTACCTCAGTTCATTCAATAATAGGCTGATATCCAGGAAGGTCTTTATATACGACACTGCTGCCTCTGAAGTCAATGGCATGATTCTCATTGACTTTTAAATGGTGTGAGATCAAACCCAAGAGGAGGATCTGAGTCATATACTGTTGAAAACTGAGGGTGATCTGGTGGCTCTTGTGGAGTTGGTAAGTATTTACAGTCAGATGTTAAAGCTACTGATGTTTATAGTATTCAAGTGTTCTGACTCCGAGTCCAGGGGCAGGTTGGCTGTTTGCACAGAGGAAGATACCCTGAGAATTCTCTGGATTCATTCCCCACTTGGAGACTCCCACATTTTCAGTCTAAAAATTTGGCAGACATAGAATTCTCATGTGAGCTTGCATTCAAGGTCTGAAATGTACTTCAGGAGAAACACTTTAGAAGTGGTGAAGTGGGTAAGAATGATGTAAGGGAGATACTAAGATTCCAAGAGTGGCTTTTACAATTTTGGAGCAAGTGTACTCAGTTTTCACATGAGGGCTTTAGCTGGAGTCAGTGCTTAGTCTTTCCCTTTCAGCTGAGCATACTGTAAAGCAGGCTGAATTATAGGTGGCAGAGCATACAGCTGAACAGGGAGCTGACATCAAAGCTCAGCTTACAGGCTTCCCTTCCAAAGATAGGGGGTCTGGAGTACGAGTCAGAAAGCCTGATAGGAGCAACAATTCATAAATCATTGGTAGGGAGGGCCCAGACAAAATGCATGCCCCCCCCTTCACCTCCCCTTTTTAAAATGTTTTGTAGAGAGTGCTAGTTCTTTCAGTGCTGGCCAGATAAAACAAACGTGCTAAAAACTAGGGATGCACCAATAGAGATTTCTGGGGCTGATATGGGTAGCTGATTTTTAAGGAGGCGTATTGGCCAATACCGATCCTATTTCTGATACAACTGTATACAGCTGGTAAGTCTGTTGTGGTGGAAGGGGAGAGGAAATGGAAGGGGCGTGGGGGGGAAGCTCAAGGACCCTGTGGTGAGGGAGGCACTGCCCAGCTGGGGCGGGGCAGGACATGAGACAGAACTGCAGCTTGTCTGGGAGGTGCCAGAGGGAATGGCTCCTATTGCTGCATGCACCCTGGGAGGGCATGGGGGGGGGAAGGGTGTGTGCCCCGCAAATCTGTGTGGGTCACGGGCGGGGGGACTGCAGCTGTGGGCTGGGGTGGCGCCAGGCAGGCAGCAACGGCACTGGGAGGGAGCTATGGGGGAAGGGGGCAGAGGCCCTGCACCCACCCCAAAAATCGCCGTAGCCACCCCATAGCCCCCCCTCCCAGTGCTGCCGCCACCCACCCTGTGCAGATCTGGGGACCACCCATTCCCTCCTGGACAAGTGGTGGGAGCAGTGGCGGGAGCTGCTAGATAAACGGACAAGCCACCAGAGGAGTGCTGCGCAGCAGCGGAAGCTGCCCCCTTCCCCCATCCCTGTGCCCCCTGGACGAGCCATGGCTCTGTCCCACACCCCCCTCTTCCAGCTGGGCAGCGCCTGTCCCAACCCCTACTCTACTCCCTCCTCACTGCAGGCGGCCTTGTTCTGCCTCCGCGTGCCCCTCCCCTTCCACCACACCAGACTTATCAGCTGCAAGCAGTTCTCCATGCTACCGGCTGTCTCCTCACTGCCTACATGCTATGCTGCAGCTGCGCACATGGACAGGTCATTTATTGGCCAAATTATCAGCCACATCAGGTCGATTTCCGATACAGACAATTTTCTTTATAGGTGCTGATCCGATATCAGACCAACGTATCAATGCACCTCTACTAAAAACCTGCATGGATGCCTCACTCCCCACAAAACAGGGAAGTCTGTGGTCAAGATGCAAGCCCTTATGTCTCACCTGATCAAATACAGCTCGTTGTTCCAAGGATAGATGTTTAAAACAGGCCCAACACCGATCATGTGATTGTGACAGCCTCCTACATTTTCCACGTACTCATGCTTCAATGGCACCTTGCTGAGCAGCTCAAAAGATTCAGGAGCTTGTTGGAGCACCTTCTCTGCTGCATAGAACCCATCCACAAGCAGTGTCCGGCCACCAGTCCCTTCATGCTTGAGGCAGTGGAACACCTGGATGCTGCATGAGGTAAGAGAGAGACAAGACCACAAAGGAAAAGCCAGTCAGTTTGTCATGTGGGATACACTGGATCCACACAGTAGTAATGACTCTCAAACACAGGAAGATGAATCTGGAGAGGATGAAGTATGTGAGGGGGCCAACCTCTTTGGTTTCATATTCTGCTTAATTAGGCTATATCTATTCACTGGTGGAGGTAGTATTAGTGAATGACAGCAGACGTTATTTCACCAGGCCTAGCAGTGTACATTTCGCTTAATGGGGACAGAGCCAACCAATGCAAAAAGCAAAGTGGCATTTAATGCTAAGGCAGTAACAGTGAAATGCTAGACACAGTCTTGATACCAGAGTTGCTCAATAAGAAGCATTTCGTGGAGTGTTTTCTTCCATCCTGCATATCTCACAATTAAAAAATTAAAATAGCTTCTCCTGAAAATAGAATGTTCAGGGCCTTGGATGAATTAAAAAGAATTTCTCATATTACAGTTTTTATGGAAGTTTTCACTGGATCAAATTGCTCTGGAATATAAATTATTCACAATCTCAAAATATTTACCTTGAACTAGAAAGTTCAACAAGCACAAAGCTAACTTCTAGAAGATGGCTTCAAACAGTTTTGGTAAAAAAACAAATAAAAAAGTAAACTTCAAAAGGAAAGAAAAATTCAAAATGAAAAATTAAAGCTTCATGTAACAGAAAACACAAACCTCTTTCTCTTGGCTACCTACTGTACCTATATCACCACCGTATCTAAGCTCCTTACTGTTTTTAACTCATGCCCTCACAACACCTCTGAGGCAGGCCACTGCTATTATCTCTGTTTTGCGTATGGAGAATTGGGGCATGGACATAAGTCATTAAAGAAGCCTGCTGAAAAGCAATATATTGGACCTTGGTTTTCTGAGTCCTGGCTAATGTCCTTACTCCAGGGACATCCCTTCACAAAATATTAGGAGTGGAACTGCTTTGCCAAGGTCACACAAACAATCTAAACTTTGCCACTCTAGCAGTTTATCTTGCACCTTTCTTTCCCTTTCCACCAACTTTGCAAGATGTAGCCCTCTCAGAGCACCTTCCAGATGCACAGAGCCACTACTGACCTTTTCATGGGGTAACTATTTCACCCATGAAATAACCTGCATCACTTTCTGCACTTAGTTTTCCCTGAGGGTGTCCTTTCGAATCACAGACCAGTTCTGACTCGCTGCATGAACGGATGGCTAGGGTCTATTCACCAGCAGTTTAAGCTGGGCATTGACTGCATCCTTATCCCCACAACAGGCTGCAAAAGACTTGAAAACTAGGCCTAGCCATTCAAAGGCAAGCCTTCTGATACTTGGGTAGAGGGCTACTGACGGACCATAGGGACTACAAGAAGAAAGAACGCTGACACTGACTTTCAAAAGTGCAGTGCCTTGCACACTCTAGTGCTCACATATAAACCTGCCTGCTTAGTTTATGCTACCATGGCTTAAAATAATGTTGCAGTCTATGCAGAGAGACATGCTTAAACCACATAAAAGACTTTCTTTCAAGGCTTAAGGGAAAAGTATAAAATAGCTAATGGGCTATTGAGTACATAGTAATAAAAGTGACTGTTAATGACTTTTTTTTGTATTTGTCTTGGGGAAACTGAGGGAAATGTACAAAGCTCTGGCGGAGATGTACAAGAGAGAGCCTGAAAATAACACTGAGATGTTCACAGAATGTAATAAAGCAGCCTTATTCCTGTGTCAAAGTATGCCAGCACAGCCCGTTGTATGCAAACACTTCCATCCCACAACTGTAGCATACTAATAAATTGTTAATTTTAAAATTGTGGTTGCTATGCAAGTAACTCTGCCACCTCAAATTTTTATATTAAAATGGCTGTGGAGGTACTTGGGATGTGAACTAGGAATCCTGACTTCTTTTCCAGTTATCAGTTTTTGTACTGGTCTTAAGTGGTGGTCTGCAATTCAGATTTCTTTCTCTTCCTCTCCTTTCAGAAGCTGTTCCCTGCAGCCATTACCCTCTAAGATGGACAGTTGGTACTCAAGGTCACTGCTCTTTAACCGCTTCTCCTAGTCCTCCTCCAGAGATGGATGTTACCTCTGCAGTCCTTGCACTTCCCTTCAACAAAAACAAATTAAGTAATCAGACCTAGGCCTCCTCTGTAACTGTGTGTGTATAACCACTATTAGGCCTTCCACCTTTCTCTATCAAACAGGGCACACATGTATTACAAAGGCTAGCTGGATGACTGGCACTAATTCATACAATTGCATGGCTCACTTTCATCATAGAAGGATTTGAAGAGAGTACTTGGTCACCTGGGAAACGAGAAGGAATTTGCCAGCAGCCAAGTTTCAATAAGTGTATGTTCCTGAAACACCAAAAAGCTTCAGGTAGGAAAAAGGGGAATAAAGCATGCCAGAATCACATAGGATTTCAGTTCAGCATTGCCATATAATGGGAACATACATGTCTTTTTAATATGTTGTTAGAGTCAATCAACCCACTTAGAGAAACATTCTGCCACTCAAATGTTTTCACTAATGAATTGCTCTTGCCTTTTCTGTTGTACCTTTGGCAAGCAGCACAAGTACATACCCACAGGGTTCCTGGAAGTAGGTGGTGTCAGTGTGACGATCCAGAGCCAGTTTTGTGTATGCGGTGTCTCCCCGGGAGAAGTCAGAGGTGAAATGCCACATTCGACCATAGATGGTCTCTCTGCGGCAGAAAAGGGGGGACACAAACAGGTGTATATCACAATGCAACTGGGGCAGCAGAAATGACTGTCAACCTTGCTATTTTCTTAAGTATGTTTTCCCCTTCCTCTAAAATGTACTCCCATCCAGCCCTCAAAGAATGCAAATTACTAAGACAAAATAATATGGCACGATGCATGCTTTACAGTATACAGCGTTAAGCGAAGTTGTGTGCTGATGGAGTTTCTGCCACTTCAAGAGTTTAGTTTTTGTCCCTCATAGCTAAGCCCCAACTTCTGCTTTGTGAACTTCTGTGACCACTATCCTTCTAGCATAGTGGTGGGCAAAACGGCTGATCTGGCCAGCAGCCAGGCTCCATTTCCTAGCAGCCCCTGCCTGAATGGCTGGGACCCATCTCAATGCAGAGCCCAGCCACAGCTGCTGTGAAAATCTAAGGCTGGGGTTACCATGGAGACCAGCCCCAGCTGTGCTGGCAGGACAGGACAGATTAGGACAGGGAGCTGCTCCGGAGCTGCTGAGACCTTGCAATGGGGGAAGCTTGCTCCAGAGCCAGGGCAGAGCTGCAATCTGTAGCCTGCATGTTCTGAGCAGGGGCACACAGGCAGGGGATTGCGGCTCTGCCCTTGCTCCAAACCAAGCTGTCACCACTGCAAGGAGCCAGGGCAGAGCCGTGATCCCCTGCCTGTGTGCCCCTGCCCAGAGCATGCAGGCTATGGATCACGGCTCTGCCCTGGTTCCGGAGCAAGCTGCTCCCACTGCAAGATCCCAGCAGCTCTGGAGCAGGCCCCTGCCCTGTGCCCTGCCAGCGTGGCTGGAGCTGGTCTCCATGGCAACCCCAGCCTTGAGCTTTCACAGCCCAGCTGTGGCTGGGCTCTCCATGGAGACTGATCCCAGCCATGCGTGGGGTTGGCTGGGAAATGGAGTCCACTGTCAACTGGATCTGGCCCATGGGTTGGCCTTTGCCCATCCCTGTTCTAGCAGAAGAATGATCTCCCTTCACAACTAAATACCATTCCTGTAAAAAAGAAGAAGTCACATTTGCACGGATTGTGGGAGTTCTGGCTTACTCTGTAGTGGGGGGTGCAGTCCTTTTTCTCAGATCTCTAAGAGTATTTTAACTACCTTCTATCCTTGCAGTGCCACCATATTGACAGTGCCCTCATCCCCCTGTTTTACCTGTGGCAAGTTAAAGGATGTTTTTGATATTGCAGGCATTATCCCTGGTAATTGTGTGCAAGGGTTGTTCCTGAAGATTTTTAGGAATACATTAAACACTTGTATAGGACAGTTCGATAGGGATGATCTTGCCTTGAGCAAGGGACTGGACTAGAACAAGGGTTTTCAGCCTTTTAAAATAAGTGTACTCCCAGTGGCCGGACACGGAGCAGCAGCAGCAGCGCGGCGTGGTGGGTGGCAGCTGCCATGAGCGAGCCCCCGCAACCGTCCCCACATCTGGCTGGCTGGGCAGCACCTGTGTGGCTTGCAGAGGGGCAGTGCTGCCCTCACCCCTGCTCCCCCCGCTCCTGGGAGGCGGTGGTATGGGGTGGTGGCACCCCATCCCTGCCCACCTGTACACGTGTACCCCCTAGGACCTCCCCAGTTGACAACCCCTGGACTAGATGACCTCTTGAGGTTGCTTCCAGACTTTCTTTATAATTCTATTAAAATTCCTTCCTGAACCCAGACATGACAATTGTTTTAACCAAGACTGTGTGAACAAGACCGACTAGGGCTAGTCATCTGGGGCGGGAGTTCTCAGCACCAGTAAGCACCCCAGGCAACGTTCAATGCCTGAGAAAGGCTAATCACCCTCATCCAAAAACGAGTAATGAAAGTAAAAGGGGAAGGGGTGCAAGTTTTTCCTGACCCTGGCAGGAGATTAGCAAAAGTCTCAAACCATGGGATTAATATAGTAAAATACAATGCAATATATAATGTAAACAGTATATATCCTTCTCCTTCAGAGGCCTGCGGAAGTCAAAGCATTTCTACTCTGCTTAGTCTGAATAAAACCTGAAACCCACCCCCACACTGACCCAAGCTGTTTTTTTCTTTCACAGAAAAAAAAAATATCTTTCCCATTTTTTCCCTTGAAAGGCAACTACAGGCCTCTTTTGATCTTTCTGGCTCCCAGGACCAAGGCTGCCCTACTAACCCTTCATGTCAAAACAGGAAATGCCTCTCCTGGCATAGCTCAAGTCTTCCCAGCTTTCAAAATACCCTCCACTCCTTCAATGCTCAGCATAATCCCATGACCACCATTGTGACTAGATGCTGCCTAAGCAGATCATAAACTTTAGTAAGACAGCAGGTGGGTCCGTGGAGATGACAGGTTCCACAATTCACCATTCCATCTTGAGGCAAATGGACTAGCCAGGAAGACCACAGGTCAGCATGCCATGCTTCATTTTGAAGTGTGTCAGTGTGTCTAGATTATGTGTATAAAGTGTGTCAGTGTGTCTAGATTATATCCCTGGATTTACAGAATTCTAATATTATAAAAGCCTAAGTCTGTCTGCCTTTCTGTCTGTCTGTCTGTCCAAGATGCTTTATTCGCACTCTGATTGGCTGACGGAAACAGCCAGTCAGAGTGCTCCAAGTGTGGGGGAGCACTGCCATGGATTCCAAAGCTGTGCTGAGGACTGGACAGAGGGCACTGCTGGCCTCGGCTCCCCAACCCAACTCTCTGCGGTGGGGAGGGGGGAAGTGGGCACAGACCCCAAGCAGCAGGAGGTAAAGGGGAAGTGGGCCCACGGGGCTCCATCCCCACCTGCTCCCAGCCCCCGGTCATTCTTGAAGGGCAACTGGCTAGAATAGAAGAACAACCTTCACATTCTCAACTGAGATTACAACCCACTCCTTGTCAAGCTTGTGGTGTTTGAGTCTTAGGCAAAACATTTGGCTTTCCACAGGACATCTTTAATTACCTGATCAAGCTGACCCTCTCAGCTAAGATTTCTGTGTCCTCTTTGGTTGGGGGAACATTTTCTACAAAAGCAATCCCATACAGCAGGAAGTTCTGCAGGAACTCCTTCAGGCCCTCATTTGTTTCCAGGAAGCTCTTGCAGTCAGTGGATGGTACCTGAGCTTGCAGGTAGATCTCTGCATTCCAGAGAATTCGAGGATGCATGACTTGCTCCTTCTGCCCCTCGTAGCTGTTCTTCCCCAGCCATTCTAACCCATACCGGGTCACATGACCATCTGGCCCTGCGATAACATTGAAAAAGAGAGTTATTGTCACTGAAAACAGAACTTGTAGAGCTCTAGGATTACCAGCCAGTTCAAACACCAGATTGAGAGATGATGTCAGCTTCTTGCTGATGACCAAAATTGTTGTTGGGCAAGTTACATAAAAAACAATTATTAGAGGTTACATTGAAACAAGTTAACATTTAATATAATACTTTGTTATTTCATATTTCAGTTTTCTGAGGTGTACCTGGTGGGGCTGCTGCAGGACTTCTGGTTCACAGCTAAATTATTG
Organism: Gavialis gangeticus; assembly: GCF_001723915.1. Taxonomy (NCBI): domain Eukaryota; kingdom Metazoa; phylum Chordata; order Crocodylia; family Gavialidae; genus Gavialis; species Gavialis gangeticus. The sequence goes on from NW_017729029.1 coordinate 38,850,393, forward strand.
CCAAGCCCAGGGGTTGTCTCTCAAAATCAGTAATTCATAAATTACTTTTAAGGGTGCTATGGACTGCCATGCAAAATTAGCACAGTTAGGTGTGGAAAACCTACACACAATTCACAAAATAAACCCAGAAGCATCAAAACAGGAGTCCATAGTGTAAAAAACATCTTGATGTGTTGTGGTCCTTCTGAGTTCTTTGCAACAAAAAATTATTCTATTATTTTCCCACAGTTAAAAAATGAGCAAAAGCTAAAAGATGACATTTTCTGAGAGGTGCCTTGAGTCTAACTCAATGAGGCACTCAGTAAAATATTTATGAAACCACAGCAGTGAAGATGGGGAAAAAAAACTTGCTGCATTATCAAGTACATTTTCTGCAATTTATAGAGTTTAGCAGCCTCATGGAATACATTATAAGTTGATAAGTTTGCCCAAAATATGATGTCCTAAAATATTTCTACTTGCCTTTTAAAGTTCTGAACAGAACATTTTAGCACTGCATTTCTATAACCACCACAATCCGCTGGCTAAGAAATTGGCTCCGTGGTCGGACCCAGAGGGTAGTAATTG
>NW_017729029.1:38851960-38853463 GCF_001723915.1 Gavialis gangeticus
CCCTTCCAGCCCTAATGTCTATGAAATCTATGAAATCACAGAATCATTAATAAAAAAAAAGCAGAAAATACAAAAAGAGCTAACCCACTGGGAGTCATACCTTTACAGAAGAGAAATGGCATGATTATTTGCTAAACTCCAAAGGAATGAGTTTATAATTATTTCTTAAAGCAGGAGGAAAGTGATGTAAGCTGTGGAGCAGAGAACAAAGGTTACAGCGTAAAACAGGAGACAGGAGTCCTGTCAGAACCTCCTGTTAAAATGCAAAAACATAGAAGAAAGCAAACCATTGATGTCCAAATTTATTCTCTCAATGCCTGCTTTGTTCTCTTATTTAAACAAAAACAAACATAAAAATGCAGTTGTCTGCTCAGACTTGAAAAAAGGGACACTGGCCTTAAGACTTTAAGGCAGCATTTGCATGGTTTTCCCAAGTCATCTGTTTATAGCTAGGCTGCTTCTCAAAACAACGCTAGATGTAGAGATAAGTCTAGCCTCCCCCAGTAAACATAATAAAAATGCATAGCCCACATTGGGATCCATCTGCAAGCCTTTCCCATAGTGGGACTACTGTACAGGTAGTCCAGGAACAGAATTTGAAAACATCCATGGGATACTGGTAAGCCTTTACCAAATACCCATAATCATTTCTTAAATTTAATTCTTTTCAGGGGTAGAGGAAAGGGCAAAGGACGAACATTACTGATTTACTAAATGGTAAATGGTTTCATTATTTTGTTTAAAAGGACACATTCAACTCTAAAGAGTCGCTCCTGTGAATCACTACTCTGAATCTAAGTTACTTCTCTGAAGTAACAATTCAGAGAAGAGAAAATCAGCTTTTTATTCCTACTTTGTACAATGACTATACATGAAGTGCTATCAGAGTGATATGCCTTTGCCTTTCAACACCAGCAACTGACAATAAAAGAGCAAACAACAACATGAAGTAGAAAAACACAATCCAAAAACTACAAAAGCTGACACATGTCCTATGACTTGTCATAGGACACGAAATTATTCTAAAGTCAGTTTCAGAAATGCTGCTGATGAATTAACTGTCTTCTGCTTGGTGAAAAGCAAATGTAACCCTAGAAATGCATCTGAGGACTTCTTAGAGAATGACATTGCCTTCAGTGCAGCCAGGTCATTTCAAAACACTTAGGGCCCAGACTCCCTTCACTTACATGTTAGAAAGAGTGTAGTTTCATCCACTCGGACTGTCTTTGGTTTGATGCACAGATCCACACTGGCTGTATCTAGGCTGCGCTGATTAGTCTTGGCATTGTAGCAGGATGCTGAGCGGCAGTGATCACGCAGCCACACATAGTCAAAGCGCATCAGGGTATCTGCATACCTGAGCTCTGGGAAAATATTTAAAAGATTATTTGGTTGAACAAATTGGAACCAGACCCCCTCAACACGCAACCCCACATACACAGGCTATAAAGTGTATTAGCACTTATTTTTAACTATTTCATAAGTTACAATCATCTCCCAGAT
>NW_017729029.1:38853474-38858486 GCF_001723915.1 Gavialis gangeticus
ATTTTTAACTATTTCATAAGTTACAATCATCTCCCAGATCTGCAGTGAAGATTAGGCAAGTTATTTTAACTAGTACCTAGTACGCTATAGCTTGTTTGGCTGTCAGGGAACCAACTGTGGTCCCAGGTGCTGTACTCGCTGAACCCACAGTGTTCCTATTCCCAAACTGTGTCAGGGGAAAAAGACTGTAGCTGTAGGCTTACTGGTAACTATAGTAGATAGTTACTTATTTGTTTAGTGTCTATTGACAGACTAGAGTATTTCACATCTTTTACAGAGGTGCCATTTTGCAACTGCCATAGATAAGATGTCCTCTTCAGAATAGTGCTTATAAGCAACTATAACATAAAAAGAAAAAAGAACCAGTGACATGAGAGGTATAAACAACCAGTCCCCTTTTGAATACTATGGATAACCTCATTACACTCGCACAAAGCCTGGATTTTGAAATGTTACTTTACCCTGACCTACAGCAGGGTCAAGAGCAGTCTCCTTGCCCCTAAGCCCAAGCAGCTAAAACTGTCCCTGTCAGTTTTGACCTCTCTCAGTGTCTTATTGTAATGAAATGGCCTCTCTTCTCTTAGTCCCACTTGATTCTTTGAATCCAGGTATCCAGCTCCTACATGTAATGAAACACATCATCTTTTGGACTGAACGTGCATTTAACATTGGGCAATTCCCAAGGTGAGTTTTGACTGGGTACCTAACCACACCCCCGTAGGTTGTGCTGGAAGTTTACACAAAGTTAGTTGCCTTCAGATAAACTACAAAGCAGAAATTAGCTTAGAAGTATTAGATAGCTTTTAAAAACTGGACCAATTAACAAGCTGATCCATCTACCAGCTACCTTACCAGGAAGGCTAAGAGATGCACAAGATTAAATGACTAGCTTGGAGCTATACATAGTAAGTTAATCCTGAGACAGAAATAAGTCAGGAACTTGTTTTAAACTCTTGACTTAATTCATCTCAGCCTACTGTGCTTGACTACTGCAAAACACACAGGGCCAGAAGATAACCTGATTCAGCACACCTCTGGAAATACTACATCAAATGTCTATGATCCAAAACCATATAGTAAATCTACAGAGACGAATTCTTGTTCAAGTAACCAAAAATGAAGAATAATTTCACTGAAGGAGCACTGCAACTGTAAACTAAGATCAAAAGAGGTTCTTGCCCCCATGCCAAGCATGCTAGTGTGTGTGTGCGCTTACCCAAATGATCGTTATGCAACTGCCAGATACAATTCAGAGACTCTGGGACTGTATGGTGCCAACGGGCTGTAGTAGTCGGGAAGACGTTTCTGAAACACTGATGCCATGATGACTGGTGTCTATAATTTCTATTCAGCAGGCACTGGGTGCTGGGGAATACATGCATCAACCTACGGCACCACATGCTGAGGGAATTCAAAGAGGGAGAGAATATCATTACAGTGGGTGGTTCTGCGTTACGACTGATCTATTCTAAAGAAGAACCTAGAGACCCCAATCATGGGTTGACATCCACATATACTGGGTGCCATACACGCATGAAAAGATGGTGCCAGCCCCAAAGGGTTTTCATTCTCTTAGTGTTAATTTCTGTTCCAGGGCTGTGGTGGTGCGGGTGCTAAGACACATGGATGATAGGTTGCAAGTTTGAGGCCACAGCAGAAGCACTTATCGTGTGGCCCTGTCTGATTCCAACAAATCTTTAAACTCTGTAATACCTTGTCACACAAGGGCACAAGAAAGGAAAAGCAGTTTCTCTTCCCTACACATTTGTTTCTCATCTTCCTGGTTAGTCAGAAACGTGAGAACACTTGTACAGACCCTGGCAGCTTGTCCTGAGTAGCAATCATCTCGTACAGTAAGAAGTGGTTGAATATACTTTTGTTGCACTTAAATGCATACCAAATAGCCTTATTGCTGAGTTCTGAACATGGCCAACACCATCACCTAGATACTTTTCTCAATTATAGCACAACAGTGCTGTTTCCAAGCTAAACCAGACTCTACTCAGCTGTTTCACAGTACCTGAAATCCATATCTGCATTATTATTAAAACACTGACAAACCATCTGTAACAGCAGTATCTGGATGTCTTTTGCCATGGCTTTTATCAACTGTACTAGAATAACATTAAGTTGGGAGGAATCCCCAATATAAAGGAGAAAAAGAATATCAGATAGGAAGAATTGTGTGACCTTGTAACCTGCAGCAATAAAAATAGCATGAAATTTAATTCTATATTTACTTGACTAAAACAAGGTTCCCCCCACCAATCATCATGGGGAAAAAACCTTCGTCTCAGATTTCTATTGAAAGCTCGGGGGAAGGGGCACAGGGGACTGGTGGCTGCTGCAGCTCTAACCCCGGCCCTGAGTTTGGATCTGGGCCAGCGTCTAGACCAGGAATAGGGCAACCCCTGGCACAAGAGCCAGTGTGTGACACTCAAAAGCATTTTGCTTGGCACAGGCACTTTGGGGCAGATGGAAGGGAAGGGGCCGGGTCTGCATTGCCACAGTAGGGATCAGGCCTCTCATGGCTTCCCCACCCTCTGCCCCGGCATGCCAACATCTTACACATCAAGGTCACGGGTTTTTTTTGGCATTCTGCTCAAAAACATTGCTGACCCCTGGTCTAGACCTTGGTGGTCACTGGTCCTATTTTATACTGGACCATCCTGTTTTTAAAACCTTTGTCCCCTGTCTATTTCTGAATGAGGAATGACTTGCAAGAAGTCCTGTTTTTAGTTCGTTGGTGGAAACACACGTCAATTATTTGTCCTCATAATTCTATTGGCTGTGCCTAGAGATAGGGCACTGCACAGCAAGGAAGACCAGGGTTCTGAGCCAGCTAGGGAGGGAGGGAGGTGGCCTTTTTGTGGTGGTCCCACCCCTTGCTGCTGATTGGCTAAGGGGTCCATGTGGCTGCACCCACTGCTGCTGATTGGCTGAGGCAGTGGCCCTGCCCCTCACTGCTGAATGGCCAAGGTGGGCAGTGGTCTCACCCCTCACTGCTGACTGGCTGATGGGGATGGTGGCCCCACCCCTCACCAAGGTGATGTCCTGTATTCTGGGGATGCATCAGTGGCCACCCTACTCAGAACTACAGTGGCTCCCTGCCCGCCTCCCTCCCTCACTCGCCCTCTGCAGCTTCTGCCCCCTCCCTCCCCTTACTGTCACAAGCAGCTCAGCTCTGGTTCAGGCTGGATCCCCTCCTGGCACAGAGCACATGGAACACTGTCACCTGCCGGGCCAATGAGCAGCACTGATGCTGCTGCGTGGCTGGCAGAGGCTGCACTTCTACAGGCTGAGTTGTGGGAATGGTAGGGGGGCAGAGGTTTTGGGGAGCTGGGGGTGGGGAAGTACAGGTGGCAGGGGAGACAGGAAGGCTTCACAGGGAAGAAGTGTGTGTGGGGTGGGGGAGAAGAGGGCAAGGAGGCTGCCCGACATCCCCAGTCACTACTTTCCTTGCTGCAGCAGCGGGGCAGGGGGGTGAATTCTTTAATTATAGCACATTTATACATTTTCCATGTATAGAATCTAAGTATTGTGGGGGTCATCTTAAATTCAAGGTCACCTTAGATTTGAGTAAATGCAGTAATATGAACTGCAGGGTCATAGATTTATAGATTAACAGCAATTTTTTATATAATCTGGGAGTTAATTAGTTGGACATTTGGAAACAGAAGATGAGGCCCCAAGCATATTAAGTTTACCCCACCACAAGTATGAACAACAGATGTGATATAGCTGCGAAACAAGCAAACGCAAACCTAGGATGCTCCAGGCATAGGATTTCCATCATAAGTAGGGGGGTATTAATACCATTATACAGAGCACATATGCATGTATTTCAGAGAAAGTTCCATAATACTGGTCACCCCCTGAACATATCAGGGAGGTAAACGAAAGATAGAGAAATAGCTATTTAAAATGAAGAATGATACAGGCACAAAAGTAAGTGAGTATAAACTGGACATAACTATGAGTATATTCAGGTTGGAAACAAAAAGGTTCCCAACCATCAGACCAGTCAGGTTCTGGAACAGATGTTCAACAGGAATAGGGATGGCAAAAAAGCCTATCATCTAAGGAAGGAACTTGGTAACTTCCAGGAAGGACTGTATGGATGTAGAGGCCTGCAAACAAGGGACTTGCTTCAGTGACTGAGGAGCTCCCTAGGGTTGCTTCTAAGGATACGGATACTTGGAAATAAAACTGTGTCAAAGGGGAGACAATCAGAGAGTGATTTTCCCACTGTGTCATTTTTATTTTGAGTTTCCTGCCTCAACATGTATAGAAAAATTTACCACAAGGTAAAAAGGCACTAATTTGTTGTCCCCTAATTCTTATGAATATCATTACGTTTCCCACTCCTGATACCTCCAGTAACTAAATTCTCTGTTTTCTTCATCCTTGCACTGGGATATCTTATTACTTAGAAAGTAGAGCAGATTGCCCAATGTTTTTAAAATGGGGCTGACTATATACCAGGTTTTAAAAAATGGATTACATAATAAACTGAACTTAAATACTTATTATCCAAAAAAAACCAGTCAGAGGTTAAGCAGAGAACAGAGCTCAGCAGATCTAAATTCTCCTCCCTTGCTTTGGCTGCAAGGAAGTACTCCCTCCTCCAAAAAAAATACTATATCAGATTGGTACTCTGGGTAGCTAGCTAGTTAGTTCTTAAGAGCTAGGCAGTACAGGCAGTCCTTGACTTTCAACATTTCAAGTTATGTTTTGCACTTCCAACTTTTATAAATTGACACACTGTTTCAACTTTACAACGCCAGTTCTGATTTACAATGCTTGATCTGATGCAATGCCATCCCAGCGAACAAGTTCACTGCATCACGTATCTCCGTGGAAAACATCTGTCCAAACTCCTTAGACGCTTTCTTTAAGAAAGCAGCCAAGACTCCAGAAAAACCCTTCAAAAAGTCCAACCAAGAGCCCTGCAAAGAGTCCAGTAAAGTCACCTCAAAGGACTTCTTCCAAATCAATATGATTGCTATATA
>NW_017729029.1:38863486-38871466 GCF_001723915.1 Gavialis gangeticus
TTCAAAAAGTCCAACCAAGAGCCCTGCAAAGAGTCCAGTAAAGTCACCTCAAAGGACTTCTTCCAAATCAATATGATTGCTATATACAATATAAATATATTAATGTAGCTATATTACTCATCTATAATTGATCAAGTACAAAATTCTGGGGTATTTTTGGTGAAAATATGGCATTGGGCCTTGGTTCAGTCACCAATCCCCCATTTATAACATTGTTTCTTATGAGAAAATTGGTTCTGAGTTACAGCGTTTTGACTTAAGATGCAATTTTCAGGAACCAATTGTGTCATAAGTTCGAGGACTGCCTGTACTGTATATTAGTACAATGGCTTCCCGTATCTAGAAACAGTGGTTACACATGATAGAGTTTGGCACATCTCATTCTATCCCTTAATTACAATTTTATGAATCAGACAGTTTACTGAATACATACAAGAAAACACTGGGAGTAGAATGGTGACTGAAAATGTTGCAGTTGAAGAATCAGTGAATTTGTGGACATTGGCAAAGTTGTTTTAAGGAAGATAACAATGCCTGTTTTTACAATTATGCCTAGGTCTGGCCAGTTTTAAGGGATAATCACTTCTTATAGAAAAATGTAGTGGTCCTGAAACAAATCCTAAAAGAGAACCAGCCATACCTGATAAAAAGCTTTTGAATAATGAAATGATAAACCAATCTGCAAAAAACTCTACATGAAATGAGAAGCTGTCCATATGGCACTAAGGCAGTTTACAAAAACTAAGCTGTATCACATAGTATTTTACATGCTACATACTATTTAAAATATACTCTTTTGTATGATAGTACATGCTGTATTTGCTTCCATGTTCAACATATACTTATTTTGGCTTAAGATATTACTAGAAACTTAGCTGATTTTATTTGTTTTGTTTTGTAAGTGGGCTAACAGCTTGATCCAGAATTCAGTTGCTTCATATTATGAGATAACAAACTTCTGTATTACTTCTGCACTGCTGCAGATTGAGAAAATGCACCTACCCACTTTATGGGTAAGGCACTTCTAATATACAAGTGTCAAGTAAACCAAACGCATTCTATTCTGAAATGCTTTCCAGAGAAGAAAATCATCTTTCTGTTTTTTAGCTGTAAACTACAGACTGCTTGGAGAACAGCTAAACTCAGTTAACAACTTTCCTGAAGCTGGCCCAGACTCAGAAGAATAAGAAAATATCATTTGGGATACCTAGTTCACATATTTTGTATCTCACAAACATTCCACTCACAAAATGCATGACCTTTGATTCCTAAAGTAGAAGATATAGAACATAAGAGCATGACGGATCATTTCAGCTTGTGTACCTTTTGACAAGAATCTACATGTTCAACAGAAAGAAAACAAGGTGCACGTATTCACACAGAAAATGACAGCATAAAACAATTCTGAAAACTGCTGCGACAAACCTGTTTAGAAAGTGGCCTCTGCCTCTGATAGCTTAAGCTGCAGTTATCTCTTACATACACTCACACTCCTTTTATCTTTCACTGCTTTCAACATCCAAGGTTGCCAGAGCATAAAAATGTTTAATAGGTAAATGATCTACACATTTAATCTAATCAGCTAGAACTGTACTGAGTATCTGCTCTGTGCTGAAGACAGACACTGCAATAGGCAGTACCCTCAGTAAAACTCACATCTCATTTATGGATATTGTCTCTAAAAGTGTTTGAGGAACTGAAAACAAATACCCATGTGGAACAAGAGGGGTTTACATTTTACCTTGGGTACCAGCTGAATAACTTGACTGAAAGCACAAAAATAGCTTTGTCCTTATTATTATTATTAGTCATTTAAACAGATAAACTTTCTTGTATTCCTCTTACCTTTATATGTTGTTGATGTTTAGATTGTTCATGTTACAGACTAAGATCATCTGAGCCTCAAATCAAACTTCCCTTATGATTCAAAGAGTGGGGAGGTGGCAGAAGCTCCTGGACCATCTCAGTGTGGTTGAACTCACATAACTAGAGGCACATGAGTTGGGAAAGACTTATTAGATCATCAAGTCCGTCCCTCTGCCCAGGCAAGATAGCCCGTCCTCTGTGTGGGATTATATTAATTTATCTATCTTATCCAGAAGGTTAAAAAAAAAAGACAGAGACTAGAACACATCCTCTGAATCTTAAGCCAAGATAAAAGGTATAAATATGAAAGGGAGACGCTTCTAGTGAAAAGAATGAAAAAAAAGACAACATTTAAATGCATGGAGCTTTTGAGAGTAGTACAACATAAGCTTCAGGAGAGGGCAGATAGGAACGTGTTCCTAAGGAAGCAGAGTGACGGCTGCTATAGTTAGATAATTGCATGCAATGCACAAGGTGTTTACAACAAGTAAAACTTGATGGTCTTTCAATCCAGTTATTAAAATGCTAGCGGGTCTCATTTCAAGGAAAGAAAAACATTGAACAAAATCAGTTAGCATCCATATTTTTTTAAAGATTTTTTTAAAGAGTAATAAGTGAATCTATGAAATCTGCCCAGCTTCTAGGCAGCTGGCCAGCCATACCACAAAACCACAGGTCACAAATGGTACGCTGGCACTGGCTCCAACTGCTACCACCTACGTTGTAATTTGTTTTGTGGACAAAGGTGATCTCACATCTCATTGCCAGCAACCCAGCACCCTTTGCAAACCCTAATCTGGTTAAAACATATTAAAAAAATTCTAAAATAATTTTCATCAGCCATTTCAAAACATTCAGTGGCTGATGAATATTTATTCATCCTTTACTCTTCTACAATTGTCCAGTGGAAACAAATGGTTCCAATTAGTGACTTTTTAAATGCAGGAAATAAGACATAATTTTAGAATTGAAACCAAGCCTAACCAATATTTGCATAAAGGGGGGGGAGAGGAGAAAGGGAGAAAAACTAAGTTTCCATAAAGCAATCGGAGGAAAAAAATACATTGTCTGCAAGTCTCAGAGAGGATAAACATTTGTGACTGGTTTCCTGGAGACACTTGCATCTTAAATCAGGTACTTCTATAGTGCTTTACACAATGCAACCAGCTACCCTGAACTGGCACCACTAGAATTAAGATAATCTCTGTGAAGGGAATACTATTAAAAAGAAGATCATTCCAAAGGCTGACCAGGAAACATCTTGAAAATTGCCACCCGGCAATAAAAATAAATGAGAGAGTCTGTTATTAAATCATACCAGGTGCCAATAAACTAATCATAAACTAAGTGAAATAATCCTTAGGTATAGACCCCTTGGAAATGATGGACATTTGAAATTACATGAAGGACCACAGTGCATTTTCTAAAGCAAAGTGTCAGCAGTTTTAAGGGAGTATGGAGCACATGTTAACATAGTTTAGTCACCAATTATAAACAAAACAGAAGACTTAAACTCTTGTATCAAAGTGGATTAATTTGCCTGTAGAGAAAATCTGCATTTACTGTACTACACTGCTGCAACAGACTGCTTTCAGCATTGGATTTCAAAGGTGAAAAATCCATCCACCCCCTTTCTTGCCCCACCCACAAAAGTTACTACAATAAAATCAAGCAGGTAATGATAAAGACAGAGAGTATCAGTTTTACAATTAATTTTGTTAGGAATAAAAGCAACATACTGAATATGTGGAGTACAGCACCGAATGCTTGAGTTAAAGCCTGCCTTCTGGTAATCTTACTGAAATCTGCCAACTCACATCACTTTAGCAAGACTTTCATCTCCAGATTTCTGTTGAAATCCCCAAGCACATGATTCTCCCTACAATTCTCTTTTCCAGCAGACTGATCAAACCCCCTTGTTCTCTCTTCTGTACATTGGGCACATTTACTGTGGCGCTTATGTGGCTGGAATGGCAAAAATGGAGCCCTGTTAAACTGGGACAACTACTAGAATATCCCAGCTATGTGCACTGAGGCTCATTCTCAACATGACATGGATGCACTGCCCCCCTTCTGGAGAAAAAGAAAAAACACCTTACAAAAAAACCAATCATTCCCTGATAGAAGCACAGAGATGTCTGCTGTTGTTTACAGATAGCAGGATTTGAAGTCTTAATCCCTGATTGAACTTTGGGTAACATCACGTTATATAGAAGCGTGCTTACAAAGATTTGAAGCACACAGAAAACAGGGTAAAAAACTGATCTGTGTGCAGAACTTTTGTTTTGATATATATAAATCAGTGCAGGTTCAATGATAGTTATTACCTCTCCCACTCCTGCCTCTTTTACTTCTACAAACAGAAATATTTAATTTGTTTATACCTCTAACTTCCTAAAGAATCTTCAGCATTAGTTTTATAGCTTCATATCAAAATATACTCTAGGTTTAAGTTATTTTAATTTTTTTCCCCATTACACACTTTGGTAATCTCCCCCCACCATTTTCTCCTGTTGTATACATGATGGTCAATAAACAGATATTACACTGGACCGGATTCAATTCATGATTGAGCAGAGGGCACAAGAATGATCTGATAGCAGTGAACTGAGTTAGGGACTGAAAAAGAGCGTGGCCTTAACAGACGTTTCGGCTTTCTCTTCTGTAAGCAATTTATCTGCTTCTTACAGGTTCTGGCAAGGTTAGAATTTGCACAATATTTTGAGGATGGGCAAGTAACGTACAAGTGCTTCACATTAAATTAAGTTGTCCATAGTGGATGAGGAATAGGTGAATAAAGGCTTCTCTGTTTCTGTTGAAGCCATGTAAACTGATTTTCTTTTTCCACCGTTCTGACTTGACTGTAGGGAAACACACACACATTACTAGCGAGCGAGCCATTTTAACAGAACATTTTGTTACTTGACAGTTCAGCTCCCTCATCAGTTACCGGTAATCCTGCTCCCACAGCCAGTTATGGCTGACTAACTGGTCTGCATTTATGTTGCTTGGCAAGACATAGCTTCCTTTGGAAAGAAAGGTCAAGCAATCTCTTTCCCACACATCTCTTCACCGTAGTCCCTCTTCTACAGAGAATTGGCTGAGACTCCCTTTCATAATCAGTCAACATCATTCTTGATATTTTAAGGAATCTTAAAAGTGTATTAAAAACAGAAGACCAGGATAATATACATCTGATACTAGCACCATGGGATACTGCTGGAAAAAGCTGAAGTCCACAGAGACAACATTATATATCTACCCACATCACCTAAGCAATCACTTGGCTGAGACTGGAAAATACTAGTATTTCAAGGATTAAAATACATCCAATGAATTAATCATGTCAGTCAGATGCATGTTGACCAAATAATCTGCTGCTATGACTAAAGCAATTTTCTGTAAAAACTGTGCTATCATTTAAGTTCAGAAAGTAGTGCTGTCTGGATTCAGGTAGTCTGTCAGATAGTTCAAAGAGCTAGCAATTCCTCCCCTCCCTGAAGTGTAACCCAATGAAAAGGGCTCAAAATATCAGATAAAGTGGCTAAATCTAGTTCTGACAGTGATTCTGTTTAAACCCACTGGGGAGAGCTTGAGGGTAGTAAGAGGTCAGGCTCTCTCTCTCTCTCTCTCTCATTGCTCCAACTCTTTTGCTAACTTGCAGAATAGGCCACACAAAAATTATAACAGACCACAACAGTTTCCAAGCAAAATCCATGGAATGTTTCTTCCAGTCAATAACTTTAGAATGATAACAGTGTGCCTGATCAGAGAGCCAGAAAAATTAACAGACTTTCACAAGCAGACAAGGTTCTTTGGTAGATGCGATAACTTTTTTATTAGGCCAACTAAATTGTTGGAAAAAATTGTTCTTTGCAAGCTTCCGGGCACAAACACACTTCTGCAGCATTTGTGCCCAGAAGCTTGCAAAGAACATTTTTCCCCAACAACTTAGTTGGTCTAATAAAAAAGATATCACATCTACCCAAAGAACCTTGTCTGCTTATGTCCTTAGACCAACATGGCTATAACCAACAGACTTTCACAAAGTAGTTTTACTACAGAAATTGAGCCTTCAAGCCACAAAGAGCAAGAATTAAACAGCATTTTTCTTCCTGAAGTCTGAGAGATGGCAAAAAGGAAAGCATTAAGATACAGTTCTTCAAGGAAAAGGGAGGGCTGCATAAGATAGGGGAATATACTGAAAATGGTCAGCAGACAGTACTCTCACATATTTGCATCTGGAAAGGGGCTTATAACATGCCACTGGCAAGTACATGCTCAGAAAAGTTAACCCCTTTGAATTACACCTCTTGCTTGCTAAACAAGAGAAAACAGGTCATTTGAATTCTGACCACATTGCCCTTAATCCAAAAGATGCCCTACTCCTAATTACACAATTAGATCTTTCAAAGGGGAATTATTTTCTCTGCCACTAAGTTTTGGCCATGCAGTTTTACTAGGGGCTATCTGAAATTCCTTTCATTAAGAGATACAATCTTGTTAGTTGCCTCAGCCAGGAAGTATTATTATCTGCAATAATTCTTAGGAGAGCTTGAACACAGAAATCTTTCTGATCCATATGAACAATATGCGCTGCATCAATACACACAGGAATTATTTTTCACATCCAAAGCATATTTGCATGCCTCCTTTGGTTTTTGCAGGTACAGTCTGTTGATTCATCCTTTAAAAAAGGAAGAGCTATTTGATTACTGGAAGAAAATATGGTCAAGATGCAAGAGATGCGGTTAGTGCTCTGCAGGGACGTCAACAGTCACAGACAGAGCTGCCAGACCTTGTTTTAAGCACTTAGCAAGGGGTGTCTGGAAGACACATGAAGACAATGGGCAAAGTGTCCTGGATTCAATCATGGCTGTGCAGTTGGATATTAAACATTTGAAAACAGCTCAAGCAGACAGAAATTAACTACATTTAACTGCTCAGAAGCTGAACAGCTGTATCTATTTTTCTTTAGGCAAGTCTCTCAACCAATTTTGTGATGCACTTATGTGGCTCTTGCAGTACACTGGAAATTGCAGACCTGTCTTTGGTCATTTCTGGAACTAATTCTACAACTGTGCCAAATATCCAAATCAGAATTATACTTCTTAAAAAATAGGGGCCCCCTGGATTTCAAAGATGTGATAGCTCTGTAACACAAAGAAGATATAGTTGCACTCTCACTTGAAACCTGGCTACCTATAACATTAGCGAAGCAGGAAGAAAGGGAAATTAAATGTATTATCAACTGTACTATCAGGTGCAAAAGTCTGCCTGAGCCTAGCACTGGAAACAGTGAGGAATTAAATTAACAACTGTCAGGAACCGCTCTCCTCTCAATGGAAGTTCAACTTCTACCAAATAACCGGGGGCTAAATATGTGCACATGAGAAGGATAAATCTTTAGCATACCAAATGAGCCAAGAGATGTACTTTACATAACCTTGATCAACCACTAGTTAACTGACCTTTTAGCGATGGGAAGCAAGTTAGCTAGAAGGAAAAAAGAAACTTAAAGTATTTCACAAACTACAGATAAGTTGCAGTGATTTGCTACTAATTGAACCAAATTCAAAAAGGACAATTACAAAGTTCTACAAGCCAAACAAAACAATCCCATGAACAAAGGCAGACTGGGAAATGATGGGCTAGGCTGCACTGCTGAATATGAGCCAACAGTGTGCTCAAGCAAAATAAATATATATATAAGTAACGCCAATGGCATTTTTTATTGTATTAACAGAACTGTCATTTGCAAGTCAAAGGAAGTGATTATTCTTCTGTTCAGCGTGGATGAGACCTTACCTAGAGCACTGTGTCCAGATTCGGGCGCTGCACTTCAAGAAATATGCAAGCAAATTAGAAAGAGATCATCAGAAAGCCACAAAAATGATTAAAGATCTAGGAAACATGACTTATGAGAAGATTAAAACATTGTTATTTAGAGGACAGTAGTAGACTATTCTCTATGGCTACAGGGGACAAGATAAGAAATAATGGTCTTAACTTGCAACAAGAGATATTTAGGTTGGATATTAAGGACTTCCTAACACTGAGAGAGATAAAGCATTGTAATAGGCTACCCAGAGAGGCTGTGAAATCTTCAGCAAG
>NW_017729029.1:38876466-38876800 GCF_001723915.1 Gavialis gangeticus
TTAAGGACTTCCTAACACTGAGAGAGATAAAGCATTGTAATAGGCTACCCAGAGAGGCTGTGAAATCTTCAGCAAGGGTGCGGGGGGTAGAAGGAAGTGACTTTTTGGGGCCTTTCCAGCCCTACTTTTCAATTATGGGAAACTCTCATACCAAGAGGGCTTTATTTTTTTTAAAACTAAAAAGCCATTTAAAAAATGTGATGACCTTATATTTTTGCAAGTCCATTTTTAGAATCTTTAGATTTCCTGCAGAATTTGCCATTGTTTTGTTTCCCCCCTGCCTGTGTCAGGCAGGACAAGAAATACTTCCTAATGTGCAAGACAAGGTCTTCTT
>NW_017729029.1:38881800-38884355 GCF_001723915.1 Gavialis gangeticus
GTGCAAGAAAAGGTTTTTTTTTTTTTTTTTTTTTTTTAAACAGCTATGCCTAAATTGTACTATGGGTGGGTCTGGAATTGCTTCTTTATACTCTTTTAGGCCAGCATACAGAACTGATACACTCCCAAGATTTGTGCAGTGCAAGAAGTCAGACTACTTCATTACAATGGTCCTTTCTGACCTTAGAAGTCTGTATCTCTGGGGTGGGCAATTATTTGGGCCTGTGAACCACGTAGGGAGTTTTTATGAGCGGTTGCAGGCTGGGTCATCCCACAACATTCACCAAAACTCCCTGTGCAGGATGGGGCTGTGGGTGGGTGGTGAATGGGGTAGACCACCGGGGAGGCCGGGATCATGGAGTAGTCACAGGGTTGTGATAGTGCAGGGCCAGGGCCCATGGCAGAGCTGCAATCCACTACCCGCACACCCCTGTGATGGGTGCAGGTTGCACAGGCGGGGGTGGGCAGGGAACAGATCGTGACTCTGCCATGGGCTCCAGCCTCGCGCTGTCATTGTCCCAAGATCCTGGCCCCAGATGCAGCTCCCCACCTGTCTAGCCCTGGACCCTGATGGTGCACCTCTCAGCCAGTCACCATGGAGACCCTGAATCAGGGGGCAGGGCCAGGGCCAAGGCCCTAGTTCTGCAGGCAGGGATATGCAGGGCTGGGGGCCTGGGGCAGAGCCAGGGGTAGGAGGCTGGGTGCTAGGTCATGGGAGCAGGCCGTGCATGCAGAAGTTGCCCCGGGTGGTGTGGTCTGCAGCTGCCCATGCACCGCTTTGCAAAGGGTAGAGGCCTGCCTGCCCCGGTGCTGCCCTCCCACTGACCTGGCCCTGGCCAGCCTTCACAGCTTAATGGCAGGGCTGCTCCTGCTACTGCTCATCTCCCTGGCCTGCAGCAGCTCCCCCTCTTCCTGCTGCCCCACTCCAAGATGGGAGAAAGCTACAGCCAGGCAGCTCCTGCCCCAGTGCATAAGGCTTCAGCTCCCAGCCACCTTCCATCCACTTGGCTGCCAGCAGCTGGTTGCTCATCAAGCCAGACGGGCGGAGCGGGTGGAAGGCAGCCAGAGCCCCATGCACGGAGGCAGGAGCTGCCTAGCTGCAGCTACCCACTCAGTCAGAGTTGGGGCAGAAGCAGGGGCAGGAGGAGGAGCCAATACTGGAGGCAAGGGGAGGTGGGGAGCATGGGGAGAAGTCCTCCCAGGCACAGTGCTGGCTGCCTGGGGCTGGGTGGGGCTTGGCCCCGAGTCCAGCCATGGGCCAGATCCAGTCAATTGGTGGCCTGTGAGCCACATTTTGCCCACCCCTGCTCTATACTCTGGTAGTACATGTATTAAATCCTAGGGAGGATGCCCATTCATTTCTCACCTACAAAGAAAGCAGTGGGCTCTCTCATTAATAACACACCACTGCAGAACAGGGCACTAGTTAAAACAAGCCAGGTATAACGCTTTCCACGACAAGCCTTAGGACAGCACAAGTCAACGTTTTTGGTAGCCACAAAACAGCTCCCTCACCTTCCCGGGGTGCCACTTCTATCCCCTTCCCTGCTGCTCTACTTTCTGCTCCCGGCCCTTATCCGCAATCCGGCTTTCTGCTCCCCGCCCGACCTGCCGCTGCGGCTGCACTGCCTGTCCCTCCTGGGGCCGCGTGCGAACAAGGGCGACGGTTGCGGCCTGAGGAGGACGAGTGAGCAGGTGGCCCCGGGGCCGGTGGCACAAGGCGAGCTCGGCAGGGCCGCTCCGGCCCGGGGGCCGCAGAGAAGCGGGGAGAGGCCGCAGGGCCACCTGGGGGGAGAGGGGAGGAGGGCAGCAGCACAGGGCGGGGTGGACGGGCCGGAGTCACTGCCACGCCCCAAGGATGCAGCTCTTCCAGCCCCGCCGCAGCCGCGCTCGCCCAGCAGCCTCCCCCAGCGGCAACACTCACCTACCGGCAGCCGCGGGCCGGCGGCTGTGACCCGAGAGCGGCCCCGCCCCGCCCAGGGGCGGAGCCTACGCACCACAGACAGTTGTGGCAAGAACGCCGCCAGACCATAGAGAGCGGAGGGTCGGGCAGAGCGGCGGCGGCGAGCGGGTTGGGCGGGGTCTCACGCGCGGGGCAGCAGCTCGCTGGGGCAGGGTGGGACCGGACCGGGCCAGACCTTTCCCGGCGGAGGGGTGGGGGCTGCAGTCACCCCGAGGCTCGGTGTATTGCCAGGACCCCTCCCAGTATCGCCGCGCCCCCAGCGTGGAACGGCCCCGGCCCGCACAGATCGTGGCCTCGCGCCCCCACGAGCTTCCCCTCCCCGCGGCCCCGCCCCGGCTGTGCAGGGCCCGGCGGGCGGCGTGGGGGGTCCCGGGGGCTCCGTTCCCTCCGGCCCGGGCGGTGCCGGGGTTGCCATAAGCCTGGGTCTCCCGGACATGCCCGGTTCTTGGCCCCTGTGCTACGTCCGGGTGTGTTTTTTAAATCCAGGCAAAGGTCCAGGATTCCCGTTTTGGCCAAGGACGCTGCCGCTCGGCGGAACTACCGTTCCCAGGACACCCCGTGCGGCCCGAGCTCGATGGTGCTTTGCTCGGCGG
>NW_017729029.1:38889355-38892743 GCF_001723915.1 Gavialis gangeticus
CCAGGGGGCTGAGGGTCGGGGGGGGTGGGGTAGCTGCAGTTCGAGAGTGGGGCACTGGTGGGGCTGGGGTCAGTGCGTCGGGAGTGGGGCAGCAGCAGGTCTGCAGGGGAGGGGGCAGGGCTGTGGCTTGGTGGTGAGGGGCAACAGAAGGGGCAGGGGCAGGGCACCAGCATGTCACTGCCCTTCCCCCGCCAAGTGTTCTCTTTGGACTTGGGAATATGGTAACACAGGCAGTGGGTCTGTTGGTGCCAGCACTGGGTATTGACCTCAGGCATGGTGGAAGGGGCAGCTGCACAGGCGCAGTGGGCCCCAATCCCAGCCCCGCTCAGTTCCTCTCCCTCCTGATCCTTGCCCTGTCCCAGCCCCTCTTTCTCCTGCCTCAGACTTTTCTGTGGGGGGGGGCAGCACACCTGTGTTCAGCCCCCCCACCCCCCATTTTTTTCCCTTCCACTGCATGGAGCTGCCAGACAGCAGCTAGGTGTGGCAGAGACATTATCATTGATTCCAAGGAGATGCCCAGCCAGAACGGCTACAACAGGCTGGGGCCTCCCAATTACGAGAGGTCATGCCAGGCTGTCCTCCGAACCATCGAGGGCAGCATGATGTGAATAGAGTTGCCTTACTGTTTCTGGTGGTATGAGCCTACATAGAGTTCATGGCACATGCTGGACGTGACAGTGCCACGTGTCCCTGTGTGGGGTCATTGGTGTCATGTGACACTGCCCTTGCCTAGTGCAAGGGGGCATCACTGCATCTCCATCCCTGCCTGGTGCCTCCCTGTGTGTGAGTGCTGGGGGGGAGGGGGGGGCAGGGGAGCGCATACATTGAGGTCACGCATCTGGGACCCTTCTGTCCCCTCCCCAGCATGAGTTCCCTGTGGGGCCCGTGGCTCCCTTGTTGCAGCCTGCCTGTGGGCCAACCGGCCGCATCCCGAGCGGCCCCTGCGCCTTTGGGTAATTCACCCTCAGCCTCCTTTATGCAGGTGTGGTGCACCGGCCTGCTGGCCCCATCTCATGGGCCTGGAGAGGTGTCACACCAGGGCCTAATCCAACCCAAATGGGAAGCTTGTGGTGCACATGCCAGCCTCCTTGCTGAAGCCTATGGCACCAGCCTGCAGTCAGTCATCTTTAAGCGCTGACTTCGCTGGCACGGACGTGGTGTGTGGGTGCCTGCGACTTTATTCCTCAAACAAGTGCTCTGCTCCTAGCTTAGCAAGGGCCTGAGGTTTCACAGCCACCAGAGGAAATGCTGCAAGGACATGCTAAAGGCAGATCTCAAGAAAATGGGTGCATCAAGAGCTTGGAGGGGCTGGCTGCCAACTGACTCCAATGGTGCCACAACCTCAACCAAGCAGCTGCCTGTTTTGAGGTAAAGCGTGTTGTCCCAAAGCTGAAGAGGGAGTGGGGAAGAAAAAGGAGAGGAATCTCCTGCAGAAAGACCTGCAGCTTCTGCAGACAGGTCTGTGGCTCTTGAGCAGTGGTGACGCATAGGGGGTGCATGTGCACCCTCTGACCAGCCACACTTGCTGATTGTTGTGATAGCCGAGGCCATTCCTGGAAGCAGCTGCAGCGATTGCAGTGTTTGGCCACAGCAATCGGCCACTGCGGGATTGCCCATGGGGGCCCCTCGCCCACCCCTGGTCTGTGGGACTGGTTGCATGGGGGGCACAGGCCCCCCTGACACAGGTGGCACCGTTGCCCATGCTCTTCCACAAGATCCATCACTGAGCCATGGTAGAGATCATCCTTGAGTTGAGGGGTTGCCACTGACAACACATGCAAGGCAGACCAGCAAACACGGGTTGCAAACACTGTTTTCTTGTAACTGGCCACATGCACCTCCTTCCTCCCTTGTACTGCGGCCCCCACCAGGCATTCCTGGGAGCTGTAATCTGAATGAGCAGGCCCATCACAGCTGTTCAGGCTGTGCCCTGGTTCCATCTGCTGTTATGTACATTACTCATTACAGTCAAAACAGTTGAATTCAGGCCTGATGCCACTGAATGCCCTTAGGGTGTGGTCACAGGGTCACTGGCAGCTGGTACAACTCATTGAAAGACAGTGGTCTGCCCTATTGAAGTTGGTATGTTCAATAACCTAGGTCTGAAAGGGAGCAGTTTTGCAATGCTAGGAGGGCACGTAAGAAGTATTGAACTTCTTGAATGCTTGTTTTCTTGTGTTTAAGACTTTAAGTTGAACATCCCTAGGGTGAGGGGACACATTATATTTAGACCAAACAGACATTAAGGGCACATTTCAGCATTTTATGTGCCCTTACTATCTAGCATCTGCATGTTAAAGCTCGTTAACCATGCTAAGTGTGCTCTGCAAGTCTGAGTTCTGCTGCTTCAGGCAAGAGTTAATGTAGGGCTGTGCTGCCTAGCTTATATTAGGGTAACTTCACTCTGCTCCATAGAGATAAGCAATTTGCAGTCTCCAGGTGCCCAGAATACATTGCTCCTATCCCAGCTTCTCCTCTCTCCCCAAGGCGGAATAGAGCCCAGGTGTCCTGGTTCCTAGCTGCACCCTCTAGTGGCAAATCAGAGCTGTGCAGACAATACATTGTATTAACCCTTCACATGCAACAGCTCACAGCCTGGCTTAACTATGTAACACTGCTTAACATTTAGTATGGTCTAAGTGTAATGTAAGTCTGTGTTGCATGCTGAAGTGTGGCTTGCAGGTAGAGCTTAGTGAACGTTTTTCAAAGCATACTTAACTTCCTAAAAAATGGAGTTGGGAGGTGTGGGGGGAGGGGGTGGAGTGGAACTAAAAGGAAGTGAAGTATTTTGCACACACAAAAAAGCTTTTTGGCCATTTTCAAAGAAACATTTCATTCTGGAAATGCTCAAACTTCTCATTTCAACATTTTGAAAGTTTTGAAACATTTGGGCTTTTAATTTTAAATTGGGAATTTTCCTTTAAAAGTTTACTTTAAAAAAAGGAGAAAGTAGGTTTCTAAATAAAAATCCAGGAAATAGAGAGAATCATTTTGGTCTGAGGACAATATTGTGGTTTGATACAGAATGGTTTTGGTTTTGTTTTGACAAAAATACAAATAAACCTTGCTTTATTAAACCCAAGCTGATAATTTTTTTCTTTCTGATATTTCTCTCTAGCTACAAAACTGGAAAAAAATCCACTCTTCCCTTAGCTTCACTTGCAGATTCAGTTTGGCAAGAAAAAAAACTTGCTTCTATTATGGCATCAAGGAACAATTATTCAATATATTTTGGCTTGAAGTCTCATTTTTTGGGTCCCCATTGTTTTAGATCCCACATGAATGACAGATTGAAAGATGCATATTGCACTTTCACGCATGTTGTGCCATGGTCACATCTGACAGTTTTTAGGATAGTCCTCACGGTTTTGAACATAGTGCACTGTGT
>NW_017729029.1:38893014-38902535 GCF_001723915.1 Gavialis gangeticus
TCACGGTTTTGAACATAGTGCACTGTGTCAGCCCATATTGCCTTGGGCTCAGCCTGATAATTTTGGTCTCCAAGGGTGACCAAACAGTGCCAGATTTACTTAGAGAAAGAGAAGGAGAGCTATCTGGTATATCAGGTGCTTATGTTTATAGAATAAAATAGGTCAGAGAACAAATGAGGAGCTTTTGAAACTTGAAAAGGTGAGAGACTTTGGCTGCAAGAAAAACAAGCAATGAAGATGCAACTCATTATTGCAATACAAATAGTTAATAATACAAAAAATGATAATATCAATTGTGCCTAAGATACGGATTCTGTGCAAACCAACTGTGAAGTTTTTGTCTGCCCACTAGAGGGCTTCATTGTCCAAGGATTGGTAGACTTGATTTCCATGTTTCTTCAGGGGAGGTTTATGTAGGCTTGCATACCACGTCATGTAAGAGGACACATACCTGCAGTTCTGAATAATGCAGTCAGAAACTGAGATGTCTTGGCCTACTGGTCTGTCATTCTCTGTTCCTGAAATTAGGTATATTTTGCTGGCTCCAGAGTGTTCACTTAGCTAATGGATTCCAGTGAAACTGCTGAATACCCTCATTCTTTCTCTCTCCTGTTCTTTCACTTCTCTTTCTTCCCACTCTACCTGTACACCTCAGTGTTGACCTTCAGCACATCTTAGTTTATCTGCCCTGTTCTCCGCCACATGCACTGTTGCTGCACTTCAGTCTTGAGGCTGTCATAATCCAGTCTTTTTCCCCTTGGTATCTACCATCTATGCAGCAGAGGCTGAAAACTATGCCAGTCTACATTAAGTTTGTTATGTTCACAAAGAGCCAGGCCTGAAAACATCTAACCTCACTTGTGGCACAACAGGACTCTTACTTTGAAAAATAAATTTGCAGATGGCTTGGATGAACAGCATGATTTCTTTTCTGTGTGCACCTTTCTGTAAGGTAGTTCAGAAATGCCCTTCTGCTTCCCTATTGTGAGACATCACCTTAGTATAAAATGACAGTGACAGATAAAGCTGGAAGATTAACATGCAAGTGTCAGAGCATGCAACCACTGTTCCTATGCCTACAGGTGAGTAAGTGTTTCTGCTTACATGCTGAAGCATCCACATATATTCTGTTCAGTTGCATTGCACCAAATAATGGACAGCCTAGTGAACTACAGTTGTCTTTGCTCAGACCAGTACTGAATACTTCTTTCTGGGCAGAGTTTTGCATCTGCTTTCACGCAGATTTCAATAAGGCTGATCCCTTCCATTATGGTGCAAATATAGCAGGGGGAGACAAATGTGAAGGCTTTGCTGCTCCCTGGATTTTCATTCACCAAGGTTCTGAAGTTCTTCAAACTGCCTGTTGTAATCTGGATTGATATCGTGGTTGGTGAAGGCCAAAAGATGGGCATTCTGCCCATTGCTGCTGGGGTTCCTTTTCCTATGGAAGGGCAGCTCCCAGTGAGTGCAAGCTGTAGTGAGATGTTCCCAGCAGCATTTGGAGTCCTCAGATCTTTTTAAACTTTTTTATGATGGCTTTACACCTGGATGCAGCACAGAAACGATGCTGCTCTCATTGGCCAATGATAACAAAATGTCCATGTTTCTTTTATAGCTTAACTTTGATACCATGTTCTGCAGACCCTAACGGACAGAGAGACCAGGTCATTCCATTATCATGATAAGGAAGGGGTACTGCTTGTTTCTAACGCACAGAGCCTTTCTGGAAAGAACAGAATATAAATAATGATAATTATTTATGATGGTGATAAAAGATAGCAGTAACAGCAACAACAACAACAATCGTAATCATCATTGTTAGTACTACTACTATTATTATTCTTTAGCTGTCTATCTCTATCTTACCAGGTCTGGACAGTTTAGTCACTTTCCTTGGGTCTAGGCTAGGAAAGGATTTGGATGAGAACCTGGCTGGAGGAAGCATAACCCAATTTGGACCAAGAGGATAATGGTAGGATTGGGGGTACAACCAAGTGGCTGAGATGATATCCACTCCTTCACTTGAAGGGATGTGGCCACCTTTTGTTACCAAGGCCTGATGTATACACAGATTTGCATGGGTTCAGCTGGAGGTGTGGCTTTAAATGGATAGAGTGGCACTACCACTACAGTGTCTGCTGCTTGCTAGAATCACACAGGGCAAGGTACAGAGAAGTTGGCAAAGCAGAGTAAAAAGACCATGTGGACACCACAATCACATGGGCTTGATAGTCACTGGCCATTGCATAGTAACCTACCTGCACAGTGAATAGGTGTGTGCAAGGATCTGATTCTAGTAATCAGTGGGAAAAAATCTTATAAACATAGAGTGTGGTTTCAGATTCTGGTGCTAGTAAGTCACTGATTCTACTGAGTAGGCACACCTACACGAGACAGCACATGCACAGTAGACTCATTTTACTCTGCATTAGCACGGCATGCTACTGTGCAGGAACACTGATTACTACACTTCCAGTTATAGTTTCATAGTTTCTAGGGTCAGAAGGGACCTGCGTAGATCATCTAGTCTGACCCCTGCCATGGCAGGAAAGGTTACTGGGGTCAAACCACTGCACATTGATGCACGTGTAGACGTGCCCAGTAAGATTCTAACAGGAGGTAGAAAATGCCTGAAGTACAATGCTTTGGGGTTTTTTGCTGCTAACATATGACTCATTCTATTACTGTATTTTCTCAGAAAAAATATGCTCCAGAATATAATATTTGTTTTTGAAAGGCAGAACGAAGAAAAAAAAATCTTTCCTTGTAGTAAGTAACTGAGTAGCAGCAGCTAGGGATCTGAGCCTGCTTATTGTTCTGCTAACTGGGCACATCTACACGAGACATGCTACTGTGCAGTAGAGCAGTTTACTGTGCAGTAAGCATCCACATCTAGATGTGCAGATGCTTACAGAGCAGTACACTGCTCTATTCGTGAGTAAATTTGCTCCCTCAAATGAAAATAGCAAATGTATTCATGAGTAGTAACTGTGCAGTAATGCATGTGTAGATGCTGACTGGGAGCAAATTTGCTCCCAGTCAGCCCTGCCACTAGGGGGTCAGCCTCAGGCTAGGCCCTGGGTCTGGGAGCCTCTTCTGCCCTAGGACTGGGCCAGCTCCCAGCCTTCCCAACCCCAAGTCCTTAACAGCCTGTGGGCATGCTGGGGCCCAGGGGCATGTGCTGACAGCCTGTGGCCGCTGCTGGTCACTACATCCCCCTGCAGAGGCCCAAGAGCAGTGGCATCAGACTGCCCACACCCTGACACTACTCCGTGGCACTGCAGAGCCATGCAGCAGCTAGGGCTATGCCACCCAGCTCCACAGGGTGCTACAGGCACTTGCTAGGCCTGGCAGCACCTGGTGCCAACTGCAGCCAGCCTCTGGCCACTGTAGCTGGCTTCAGCTGTCTGCAGGTGACCTGCAGCAGCCTGGCTGGACTCTGCACATGCTGCCTAGCATTGCCATGCTGCATACCTGCCAGTCCTCTGCTATGCCTCTGTGCTGGGCACTGCAGGCAGCTGCGCCGGGCTGGCAGCACTGGGACTGCCATACAGAGGCCCACTGTGCCATCATGGGAGCCATGCTGACATCCTCCCTGATGCCACACACTGCCTCCTGGGGCCCCAACTGGTTCCAGAAGGAGACTGTGGACTTGATAGCGCCATGGGGTGAGGCTGAGGTGCTCCCCCAGTTTGTGCAAGGTGAGTGTTCCAACACCCACATTTATGAGGGGCTATCAGGAAGTTTGCAGCAGAGTGGGCATGATCGGTTGGTGCACCAGTGCTGTATAAAGGTCAAGGCCTTGCAGGCACAGTGGGTCACTGTCACCAACCACAACCACGTATCAGGGGCTGCCTGAAAGTCTATGCCCTTTATGTGGCAACTGGATGACATTCTTGCACCCTGGAACTGTGGCTGCAGCCATGCTGTGTCCTCAAGCATAGGTGGCCTGCCTGAGCCTCTGCTATGGCCTCACACTTGCAGTGATGCATCACCAGGGGAGTCCCTCTTGGACCACAAGGAGCCTGTCCTGCCAAGCTCCCCATGCCCAGTGTCATCCAGCAGCTCTGGGAGCCCAGGCCAACACCTGCCCTGTCAGCTTCACAGCCTCAGCCCTGCCCATGAGGCCAGGCTGGCCATGATGCTGCCAGCAGCTCCAGCTCCTCCCTGGAGGGGGCCCCTGCCCAGGCAGCTGTATGCCGTGCCCCTGCTCAGGTGTGTCTGGGGCATCACGGCCATCAACAGCGGCAGGACATAGTGGGTCAGAGAGACATAGAGGTTAGGGGCTGGGAGGGACCTCATGAGATCATCAGGTCTAGCCCCCCTGCATTTGGGCTGGAAAGACTACTGGGGTCAGATGATCCCAGCCAGGTGAGTGTCCACATTTTTCTGAAGATTTCCGGAGTAGGTGATTCTACCACCTCTGGAGGAGTCTGTTCCAGGCCCTGGACACTCAAACTGTAAAGAAGTTTTTCTTTATGTCCAATCTAAACCAATCTTCTAGCAATTTATGACCATTATTCCTTGTCTTCCCCTGGGGTGCCTTGGTTAACAGATGCTCCCCCAAGCCCTGATATGCACCCGTTATGTACTTATAGGCTGCCACCAAGTCCCCTATAAGTCTTCTCTTCTTCAGGCTGAACAGTCCCATGTCTTTTCAGCCTCTCCTTGCATGGCCTGCTCTTCAGACCTCTAATCGTACATATAGCCCTCCTCTGGACTCTCTCAAGCTTCTCCACATCCTTCTTCAAATGCGGTGCTCAGAACTGGATGCAGTACTTCAGCTGCAGCCTCACCAAAGCTAAGCGGGAGGATGACAACTTTATTCTTGCTTGAGATGCATCAGTAGATGCATGCCAGTGTCTTATTCACTTTGCCGGCTATGGCAAAGCATTGGTGGCTCGTGTTCATTCTGTGGTCTATCACAACCCCCAGGTCTCTTTTAGTTGTGGTCCTAGCAAGTGTAGTACTGCTGAGCCTGTAAGTGTGTTGTGGATTATTTCTCCCCAGATGGAGAACTTTACATTTCTTGGTGTTAAACTTCATCAGGTTTTGATCTGCCCACTTTGCAAGCCTGTCCGGGTTAACCGTGTATCCCCAGCCTATCCTCCAGCATCACCACACTCCCCCATAATTTGGTGTTATCCATACACTTTGCAAGTATACTTTTAACACCCAAGTCCAAATCATTCATGCATGTTGAATATGTTGAAAAGAACTGGTCCGAGTACTGAACTGTGAGGGACACCACTGGACACCATGTGTCATATTGACTCAGTTCCATCTATTAATATTCTCTGGATTCCTAGCCACTGGACTGTTAAATTGTCGAGGCCTCAGTTCCCCAATTTTACTATGAGGATGTTATGGGAGACCAAATCAAAGGCCTTTTTGAAATTCAAGTATATGGCCTCAACTTCATCTCCCTTATCCAGTGGCAAGTTACCTGATTGTAGAAGGAACTTAGGTTGGCCAGGCATGACCTGCCCAAAACGAAGCCATGTTGGCTGTCATTTATAATGCTGCCTTCAGTTAGCATATTACTAATGGATTGATAATTTGATAATTTTTTCCAGGATTTTTTCTTCTTTCCTTTCTTGAAGATAGGCACCACATTGGCCTTCTTTCAGTCTTCTGGAACCTCTCCTGAGTGCCACAAGTTCTCAAATAGCTTTGCCATTGGTTGTGAGAGGACGTCAACCAATTCTTTCAGCACTCTCAGGTGTAGTTCATCTGGTCCTGCTGACGTTATTGGACTCCAAGATGAGCATGGGCCGACAATGCGAGGTCACGGTTGGCAGGGCTAACTGGACCTTGTCGTGCATTCACAGGTGCATCTCAAGTAGGGCCAAGGAGGTGATCCTTCCCCTCTATCCAACACTAGTCAGGCCACAGCTGGAGTAGTGTGTCCAGTTCTGTGTGCCTCACTTCAGGAGGGATGTGGACAACATTGAGAGGGTCCAGAGGAGGGCCACCCACATGATCTGGGGACAACAGGGCAGACCCTACAATGAGAGACTGCAGGACCTGAACCTGTTCATCCTTCACAAGAGAAGGCTGAGAGGGGACCTGGTGACCATTTATAAACTCACTAGGGGGGACTTTTTATTGTTGCTGATTTCTGTTGCCTGTTTGACTTTGGTTTCTGCCCTTGCTTTTCTAATCTGCTCCCTGCAGGTCAAGCACCTCTTGGAGCAAACAGCTCCTCGTACTGTGTCCTGGACACTTGCAGCAGGGGCATGCTCAGGGCGCTGAGCCCGCACAGGAGTAGGGTCTGGCCCCTGAGCATCTCCTTGGACCCCTGCAGGGAGGGCAGGGGCACCGGCAGCTCCACGTCCCAGTCATCCAGGAATTCTGTGACTCCTGAGCCTGTGTGCTGTGTGATTGGCAGCAGCACAGGAGACAGGCTGGTCTGCAGGAGGAGAACAGGTGGAGTCTGTTTGGAGCCATGGCAGCAGGTGCTGCCAGGACCCAGGCCTGACCCGGCCTGGGAAGGGGGTGGGGGAGGCAGGCTGCCTGCAGCCAGCACCGAACATTCCACCAGCCTTTGGGGAGTGCGTGGGGCAGGCACGGCTGGTGAACTCAGACTGATGGGGTGGTGGAACATCCCACAGGAGCAGTGGGGTGGTTTGCAGGTGACCAGGAGTGGGGTGGGGTTTGCAGATGGCCGGGAGTTGGAGGGGTGGGGGTTTCAGCCGGCCAGGCACTCTGGTTGGTAGTGGGGAGGCTGCAACCCCCACCCCACTCCCAGCCAGCTGCAACCCCCACTCCCGTGGGATGCTCTACCATCTCATCAGTCTGAGTTCACCAGCCATGCCTGAAGTGAGGATGGGGGGCTCAGCCTGTGACTGCCTGGACACAGGCCTGGCCATCTAACCTACCATGATCCATGGACACCCGTGCATGCACAGCCCCCAATCTGAGGCCTGGCAGCACATGCCCCTCGATACAGAACATCTTATCTCAGAAATGTTGCAAACTCTCAAAAATAGCTTCTTTCTCCTGGTTCTGCAGGTTCTGTAGCTGCACATGGGGGAGAGGCAGCAGTTGGCAGTTGGATGGCAGCTCAGGGTCAATTCCAGCCTCAGGTGGGGCCGTGTGTATGCGTCAGCTCAGGCAAAAGAGGACCCAGGACCGGACCCTCCTGCTGGACCACCTGGTGACTGTGTCCAAGGAGCAGCTGGTGGACTAGTGGGCCTGGCAGGTGGAGGATGTCTTCTGGCAGGAGGCTTGGTGCATGGAGGGCATAGGCCAGCAGGATGCTTTGGGGGCACAGGATGTGGCCTGTGAGGAGGCAAGGGATTGGGCAGGCCGGGTGTTCAGGGGGAGGCTTCTGGCCCTGGAGGAGCACCACATTGAGGCCATGAAGTGGAAGGCTGTGCTTATGGACAGAGCAGTGGAGGTGATTGAAGAGGACTGCTGGGTGCTGGACACCATCCTGGCCCTAGTGGTCGCCTTTGTGCCACCTGCTGCTCTGGCCCTGGCTGCAGCCCTGCCTGACCCATGGCAGCTGCCTGCTGCTCAGCACCGGGCCTCTTCCTGGGCCTAGGTGCAGTTGCTGTGTCCCCTCCACCAGTCAGGATCCCCTGCCCTGGCCCTCGCCCCAGGTTCCCCCCCACCCAACCCCTGCTTGCCCCCACTCCACATGGCTGTGGAGCAGGACCTACCTGCAGTGGGGCCAGGACTGTGCGCTGGTCCTGCTGGCCTTGGCCACTGGCTGCAGGAGGGGGACACGGGTGCTGGAAGAGCAGTGCCTGCTGTCATCCCTGGATGAGCCCCATACCTGCTGGGCTTGCTGTGGCATGCGCATCTGCGGGGGAATGGCCAGAGGCTGAGGTGTTAGGTACCTGTCCCTAGGCTCCATCCCCTGGGCACCTCCATCCCATGGCCCCTCATTCAGGACAGAACATGCACAGCACTTGGGGTGGGCATCCATGGGTGGCTGTCCAGGTAGGCTACAGCAGGGAGTGCAGGAGGAGGTGGTTGGCCAGCATCTCTTGTACCCAGTGCCCAGGCCCCCATTGGCAGGTGTGCGGATCATCCAGGGCCTCAGTTGGGTGGTGGGGGGACAGGGCCCATCTCTGTCACAACTTGTGCTTCTGGTGCCAGGCATTCTGCCCATTGCACCTCCCCCACCCAGGCCTCTTGAAACAGTTCTCCCTAGACCTCACAGATGTAATGCAGCACACAGGCTGTGATGATGACCCAGGGGATGTTGGCCTTGGTGGCCTCGAGGCAGGTGGTGAGGGTGCTCTAGTGTCCCTTCAGCTGGCCGAAGGCACACTCGACAAGGGTGTGGGTTCAGCTCAGGCACTGGCTGAAGTGTGCTTGGCAGGGTCCAGCTGGCTAATGTAGGACCACATGAGCTAGGGGAGAGTGGGTAGGTGGAGTCCTGAATGGGGAGCAGCAGGACCATCACTGCACCTAGCTGGAGGTCCAGCATCCCTGGAGCAAAGCACCCCCTGTCCACCAGGGCTGGCAGGGCAGAGTTGTGGAAGATATGGGCATTGTGGCTGCTGCCTGCTCAGCTGGCACTCATGTTTGTGAAGGCACCACAGTGGTCAATGATGGCCTGGAGCATGATGGCATGAAAGCCCCACCAGCTGTAGTAAGGGCAGTTGCAATGGGGTGGGCAGGTGATGGGGATGTGGGTCCTTTCTAGGGCCCTGATGCACTGGGGGAAGCACGGGGCACAGGACCCCATCAATACCTCCAGGGGGTTATGCATGTGGAGCACCATGTGCCCCATCATGTCCTGGAGGGTGCTGCACGCCTCCAGGATGGCCTCCTCAGAGGTTGCCTTGCTGAAGAAGTGGCCAACTTACTGCAGGCTGGCAGGTGTGGCCAGCAGGGCTGTGTGAAATGGAACTGTTTCGTTTCAACCAGCGTTTTGACATTTTGACAGAACAGTGTTTTGTTTCGACTTCTGCGTCAAGTTGAAATGGCTGTTCCATTTTGTTCCATCGAAATGTTTTGCCGTTTTGACCCTGTTTCAATGTCTTGCCCATAGGATATAATGGGGAAGGTCAAAACAGCCTATAACTTTGTTATTTCTGGACAGAGTTGTATACAACTTGCAAAAATGATAGCCACTTCTGAGGGCATAAAGTGTGCCAAGTTTCAAGAATATAGGTGCAGGGGGTTTGGAGAAACTGCACCCCAAAATCCTGAAAGCAAAACTCATGTCATGTGTATGTTTTAAGTCACAGCGGGGTCAAAACTACAGGCATGCTGTCCCCTGTGGAGGCCACAAAGCCTGCTAAGTTTCAAGGAGATAGATGCAGGGAGTTTGGGGAAACTATACCCCAAAATCCTGAAAGCAAAACTCATGTTGTGTACATGTTAAGCCACAGCAGGGTAAAAACTGCAGACATGCTAGCCCCTGTGGAAGCCACAAAGCTTGCCAAGTTTCAAGGAAATAGGCGCAGGGGTTTGGGGGAAACTTCACCTCAAGCTGCTGACAAGTAAAAATCGTGACATGGGTGACACTGTGTGTGTTAAGGCACAGCAGGGTCAAGGCT
>NW_017729029.1:38907535-38912517 GCF_001723915.1 Gavialis gangeticus
GCAGAGTTGTGGAAGATATGGGCATTGTGGCTGCTGCCTGCTCAGCTGGCACTCATGTTTGTGAAGGCACCACAGTGGTCAATGATGGCCTGGAGCATGATGGCATGAAAGCCCCACCAGCTGTAGTAAGGGCAGTTGCAATGGGGTGGGCAGGTGATGGGGATGTGGGTCCTTTCTAGGGCCCTGATGCACTGGGGGAAGCACGGGGCACAGGACCCCATCAATACCTCCAGGGGGTTATGCATGTGGAGCACCATGTGCCCCATCATGTCCTGGAGGGTGCTGCACGCCTCCAGGATGGCCTCCTCAGAGGTTGCCTTGCTGAAGAAGTGGCCAACTTACTGCAGGCTGGCAGGTGTGGCCAGCAGGGCTGTGTGAAATGGAACTGTTTCGTTTCAACCAGCGTTTTGACATTTTGACAGAACAGTGTTTTGTTTCGACTTCTGCGTCAAGTTGAAATGGCTGTTCCATTTTGTTCCATCGAAATGTTTTGCCGTTTTGACCCTGTTTCAATGTCTTGCCCATAGGATATAATGGGGAAGGTCAAAACAGCCTATAACTTTGTTATTTCTGGACAGAGTTGTATACAACTTGCAAAAATGATAGCCACTTCTGAGGGCATAAAGTGTGCCAAGTTTCAAGAATATAGGTGCAGGGGGTTTGGAGAAACTGCACCCCAAAATCCTGAAAGCAAAACTCATGTCATGTGTATGTTTTAAGTCACAGCGGGGTCAAAACTACAGGCATGCTGTCCCCTGTGGAGGCCACAAAGCCTGCTAAGTTTCAAGGAGATAGATGCAGGGAGTTTGGGGAAACTATACCCCAAAATCCTGAAAGCAAAACTCATGTTGTGTACATGTTAAGCCACAGCAGGGTAAAAACTGCAGACATGCTAGCCCCTGTGGAAGCCACAAAGCTTGCCAAGTTTCAAGGAAATAGGCGCAGGGGTTTGGGGGAAACTTCACCTCAAGCTGCTGACAAGTAAAAATCGTGACATGGGTGACACTGTGTGTGTTAAGGCACAGCAGGGTCAAGGCTGCAGGGATGGTAGCCCCTGCTGCAGCCATGAATCCTGCCAGCTTTCAAGGAGATCGGTGTAGGGGTTCTGGGGCCTTGCACCCCTAGCTGTTGACAGACAAAACCCGTGACAACTGACTTGTGCAACTGACTGTGTCTGTCTTGGGGCAGTTGATTGTCTGTGTTGATTATTTCCTCTCCTTAGTCTGTCTGTGGTTTTGTAAGTGTTAATCCATTCTCGTTAAATTATTATGTAGTAGCTAGGTTAAAGTTATAGGCTGTTTTGACCTTCCCCATTATAGCCTATGGGCGAAATGTCAACACAGCATCAAAACGGTGCAACATTTCAACTTGCATCATTTCATTTCAAGGCTGTTCTGACCATATTTATTTCATTTTGATTTTGCTGTTTCGACCTGGAAACAGGTCAAAACAGCGTCAAAACAAGACTGGTGGCCAAATTTTGCACAGCCCTAGTGGTCAGCTTGAGCAGGGTGAGGGCCTGCCAGGTGTACTTAGAGTGGCTGCTATATGGTGGTGTCCTGCCACTGCAGGTGTGGCTGAAGCTGCTCTAGGAAGTCTTAGAAGGTGGCCCCAGTTATCCAGAATGACTCCAGCCTCTGCTTGTCAGCCCAGGTGGTCTGGACAATGTGCAGCCACTAGTCCTGGCTGGCCAGGCAGGCCCAGAGGAGGCTGGGCTGGAGGCCCAGGAAGGCACAGACTGCGCTGGCGGTTGCATCCAGGAACACGTCATTGGCATCCCTGCCAGGGTTTGGCCAGCAGGAAAGGGTCTTGCCAGCAGCTGCACAGTGGCTGAGGGCCTGGGACAGTGTAGTGAGCTGGCCAGGCAGGTGCTGAGCATGGGGGAGCTGGTAGGGCTCAAACTGCTCTGGGCCACATGGTGATGTCCATGGTGGACCAGCAGGGCAAGCACCATGGTGACCAGGAGCCTGGGGAACTGGATGTCACTGCCAGGGCCAGGGGGTGGAGCAGCTATGGTGTGAGAGGGTAAAAGCTATGGTGAGAGAGCTGCTGCATGCTGCCCCTCAGCTCTGCACGCTGCTTCTGGCCAGAAAAATGGTTGACAAGGGAGCAGGGAGTGGGCTGCCTTTTAAAGATGGCTGCTAGCCTCAGGCAGCAGTGGCTGGATCTTCCAGGTCCCCCTGGTGGCAGCAGAGGCCTGTTGTAGGGCCAGAAGGAGTAGGAGCAGTTTGCTGCTAGGAACAGCAAGTCTGCTTCCGTGTCCCTGCACATGTAGATGTGCCCAGGAGCATTTACTTTCTAGTAGTTTCCTTGAAAGCAAATGCATGTGTAGATGCACCTACTGTGGATCACTGCAGATTTTACTTTGATTTCAACTGGTAAGCAACAGAACCTGCTCTTACCATATTTCTTGCATATAATGCACAATCAAATTTCCTTCAGCTGGTTTTTGGGGAAAAGTCATGCGGGGATGCGGGGGGTGGGAACCAGTGGCTATTGCTGATTCCCCCCAGTGGCCGACTGCTGATCCTGGAAGTGCTGGTGGCAAAACCAGAAGTACTGCTGGCACTTCTCTGGGCACCCCCACTCCCTGGCTGGTGAAGGCCAATCCCTACACGTTGCCTATGAGAAAAGGTCTGTGTTGTTTGCGAGAAAATACAGACGTGGTAGGCACTTTCTGTGTAGACAATAAAATTAATCTTTAACGTCCTAGTGTAGAAGCTCAGGTAGCAGCAGTGTCCATGGATGCTTTTTCTATCTTCATCTGTAATGGGAAGACAAACACGGAACCCAAAAACACTGATACTCTCTTTTCATGTGAATGATTCGAGTACTGCATTGACTGAAATGGCTCCCAGCTTATTTCCAGGTGGAATTCAAATTATTGGCTCTGACCTATAAAGGCCCCTGTGATTTAGATATACCTGTATCACTCCTCATACCTTTGACTGAAAGCTGCAGCAGCAGGGCTGATAACCCCTGTATTTTTATGGTTGAGATTAAGACAGGGCTGCATAGTTGTTCCCATCATTTTTGTTTTTACATCATCAGGGTTTTTGTATTGATATTAAATAAATTGGGTGATTTGAAAAAAATCATTATTGTTAACCTGATTGGGCTGGGTAACTCATAAAGCTTCATTGTCTGTGAAATATCTAGAGATTGAAGAGGTATGGACATAAGTTATAGCTTTGAAGGCTGCTTGAAAAACTGACCCCTTCCATTCCAAAATGAACCCTTATTGTTGTAGGAACTCTTATTAAGTTATGGCTCTAAGGTGGGTTTCTCTGGCACCATGCATAGAATTAGCATGTCTCAATGTGAGTAACTTACTGCCACCTGCACTTTTACTTTACCATGTAGAAAAAATTATTAGAAATGTGTAGGGGCTGATTTTCAAAATAAATGGATTGGCGCACACAAAAAATACAAATGCAATTGTGTACTTAAATGGTAAACATAGTTACAGGGACTGCATATGCAAATTGGGCATTTGCTTGCACAGGCAGCCAACTATGTGCACAATTAGCCTTTTGTATGTGCCAGTATCTGTTTTGGGCATGCAACAGCAACAATTTGCATGCATTAATTTCTGAAATTCACGCCTTTGATTCTTACAAAAAGCCTTCTGATTTCCCTGACATCTGCCATTTGTTTTAACCACTTGAACTATTTCTAGTGCTAATCCAACAGGATGTAGTAAAGTAATGGAGTGATTAGCAATGACTTTCTTTTAGAAGAAACAGGGTGATGTGTCATTTTTTGCTTTGTATTTTTAGAGTGTGTTCTTTTGAGGGTGGGGGATGTGACTGCAACTTGGAAAGGAGCTGGCTGAGATCTAATGCTTCCCAAATGCTAGATTGCAGTGGAGCAGCTCCCATAGGAGATAAACAAGTTAGTCACTTGGTGAGCTCAGAGCCACGGTATTTCAGCCTCCATGAGAATTTGTCGCAGCCCCTTCCTGGGATTCCAGTGTGTGCGTGTGTGTATATCCATGTGTAACAAGTTAAAGCCTGTGAAGGAGACCTTGAGGAAGATGTCTGTGGACAATGACAAATCCTGTGTTCCTAGGAATGATCCACTATTGTCTAGCCCAACCACCTGTTCCTTTTCCTGCTTGTCATATACTTGGCTAAGTGCCCAGCCCTCTCTTTTGCTCCAGTGTTCTCAGTAACAACAGTGCAGAATTCTCAAGATTAAAGAAAATCTTACTGGTTGTGTCCATGATACAGATCTATCATCTTTCCCTTCTGTAAGCAGTAGGGACATCAGCTTGTGGTAGCATGTTGTTGCACCGCAGCAGAATGCCAGGGTGTTGCAACCTGATGGTGTTTCATTGAGATGCATCCTCATGGAGGGATTCTATAATGTCATGTTGATCCATAATGTCATGGTCCAAAAGTATTTCAGGATTCAGTCAAGCTGAGGTGGAGCCTGAGGGATGGAATGTGAGATTTACATTGACAAAGTTATGAAACCTATGACTCAGTATATGAGACACTCAACATGGAAGGCTCAATATGCAAGTCTTGACTAAATCACCGTCTCACCCCATTATCACTTCTATCCATATGTCACAGGCCTTTGCAACGTTCATTTATGTTTGCTAGATCCAACAGGCCATAAACCAATGGTTGTAGACCTGCAGCTTCTGCTGAACAACATTGTCATCAAAGACAAATGCAGAGAGAGACTGAAACAAATTCAGTAAGGCCTACGTGACATAAATAATGAATACACATTTAGAGTGCAGAGATATGGGCAACAGATTTATTATATAGCAGTAGTTTGTAAAGTCATCAAAACAACACAGAAATGGTAGGGGATTGCTAGCATTTACATCATCATTTTAAACATTCCAAAGAAATGGGTTTCCAAATGTTTTTATAGCTCCACACACATAATCCTGATTGTAGCTTCTGGGTGCTACAGAGTAATATAAATATTAAATGCCATAATCTAAAAATTGACAGGTGATTAAT
>NW_017729029.1:38917517-38946923 GCF_001723915.1 Gavialis gangeticus
GAAAAAGACAGGTGATTAATGGCACCAGGAAACAGTCATTATTTGAGACATTTCTTCTCCCCATGTCATGGAGACCATGCTGTCTGCTGCTTAGACTGGAAGCAGTGTAGTTACAACTATGTAGTGGTAGAGGTGGGCTAATTATCATGGGATTGGGTTAATTGATGTCACTCAGCAGTGCTAATTAGCTCAGCTCTGATGCTGTGTAGACAAGGGTATACTTTTCCAGTTGAGAAGGCAACCCATGTCAAGCAGGATGGTGTGCTTGATGACACAGCTGCTAGGCATAGTAAGCTTATGATAACATGGGGACTTTCACATGTCTGTGTCTGTCTCCATGAAGTTTCATGTCAGTCATTCTTATGTTCCTGGGTGGCCACTGTATCAGCATCAGGATAGCCTGGGATGTGTAATTCAAAGCAGGGAAGAGATCCATATATAAGGCATATGTTGCTAGAGCCTGGGGTTGAATATCACTACTATGGTCACAGATGGCACCATGGAGAGGTGAATGGTTGCCTCTAGGGTTGACCAGGACACACAAACTTGCGATGGAGTACCCATTAAAACTCTGAACCTGGGAATTTTCTTTTCCCCTGCCCTCCTTCTTTAAATCACTCTAATTTGATGCTAATGCATGGGTCACAAGTTGTTTAAAAAAAGCAACAGCCTACACAATTCTTCTCTTTCTTTCTCTCAGCTGAGGACTAATGATTGGAGGTTATATCCGGCCTCTAGAATTAGCCTCTTGCCTGGGAAAGACACTGACAGCCCTGTCTGCAGATCCATCACTCCTGGGTTCTGAGGTCAGCGGCACATCACTGGGCTGGTAGGAAAGCATTTCCATATCCTACAGATGTATCCTCTTTTTGGCTCACACCCTGTGCGACAGGTCACCATGGAAAAGATAATTGTCTCCTTGTTTTACTTACATTTGCATTCTTGAAGGTCAAGTGACCAGCTCTGCTTTATTACACAACCCAGTGTAATAAGCACCATGATTAAGAAGAAGACAGGCAGTCTGATTAAGAAGAGGACAGAGGAATTCTTCTTTCTGGGACATCAGTTCATACTTGGCCAAGATATAGCAACAGGGTGAAAACAATTCACAGTGATGACAGAAAAGGACTCGGAAACCGTATGCTTGACTGTACTCTTGTCTTGCTGGGCAACTTTGGCAAGTCACAATCCTCTCTGTCTACCCAGTTCCTTCATTTCTAAAATGCTGGTAATATGAAAGTTGCTCAGAAAACAGAATACTGTATCT
The DNA here is from genome assembly GCF_001723915.1 of Gavialis gangeticus. Lineage (NCBI taxonomy): Eukaryota > Metazoa > Chordata > Crocodylia > Gavialidae > Gavialis > Gavialis gangeticus. The sequence continues at coordinate 38,918,785 of NW_017729029.1, forward strand.
ATTCCATGGTTTTGATTTTGATGAACATGTAAATTGGATGGTGCTGCTGGAGGCAGGACAGGACCTGGCTCTAAGTCTCTGGTCAGTGTCCATGGATGCTGGAAATAGCACATCCATGCTCAGATGGTTCTGAAATCTGAGAAGTTACTTAGTTGCTGTCTTCTAAGAAGTTCTAAGAGCAACAGGACCTTACAGGATCTGTGTCTGTTTATCTATCTGTCATGCTTGGCATTTTCATTGGAACTGAATCGCATCAGAATACTAAAGCCAAGTGCCAAGAAAAATATGCATGCTTCAAAGCTGTATGAATGGAGTAGAAATGCCAGTAACCATTCATCCAGGGTTGCAGGATGAACAGCAGCACCTTTAGAAGGCGAAGGAGATGAGGCTCTTTGGGGATGAAATAACACTCAAGATGGTCAAACCTTTCCAGCAGATTTGTTTGCCACCAGAATACATAGTTTCATCAACATCAAAATATCTGCTTATATTTTTGTCAATTTTGACAGAATTATTTTGTGGGGAAAAGTCAAGGAAAGCTTCATTGCTTGTGCAGGGTTGTAGTGGTGTTAAGCTTCATTTCCCCAAGAATTCACTTAACTGGTGAAAAAGAGCAAAGAGAAAACTCAGGTCTCTGAGTAGGATGGATCTAATGGTGCCACATATTCTGATACCAGTGATAGGGGTGCTAGATAGATCTGATTCATCAGCATCCTTCTTCCAGTGCCCCACAGGGTAGCAGGAAGGGGTCTTGTACCTGGATGGCAAATTTTCCTGGTAGTTTTGCAAGGGCTGATATAGCCCTACAGACAGATCAGCACAAATGTCATCCATGGCTAAAGCAGCTGTGCACCAGCACAGGCATAGAGCGTGTTTCCCTACCTACAATCATGCTAGGGAGTGCCTGAATGAAATGAACACCAGAGCCTGAAAACATGGAATGTAGCTGCTGTTTGGCATGTGCCCAGGGTGTGCCCTGCCCACTTTAGTCTCTCAGTCTTGCCAGTGTTTACTGGCATGCACCCACCACTGCTCCAGTGGGAATGCTATCAGATCTTTACAGCATTTGGTGCTTTCTGAGTGGGAGCAAGTGGGTGACGCGCCCTTCATGGCAACACAGTGAGTTGTGTTGTGATTGCCATATAGACAGACCCATTGGAATCAAAGCCCATTGGAATCAATGGGTGTCAGCCCACTGACTACAACGGGTGTTTTACTTCAAGCTCATAGGAGGAGATGATCTATTATCAGTGTAGACTCAGGACCCTAAATGTGACCTGGACCAGTTTCTCAGAGATACAGGGTCTTGCTATTCAAGAGGTTTTCTCTGAGATGCACTGCTCTGCCGCTGGACTCCCTCCTCTCCCATCACCATGGAGACACAATTGCTTATTTATTTGTGTTGGTTTTTTACATTTAATTTAATTTATCTTCCCTCCCATTTTTGTGTTACTCGAAGGAAGGAAGGAAGCCCAGGCTCGGATGTTTATTCGTTCTGTCCTGGCTGATGTTCCCTTGGTCTCACTCCAGTGGCCGATAAACTGGCAGGGAACTGGAGCGTGGAGCACAGCAGAGCCTGGGAAAGGTCAGGACCCTGCTCTCCCCCCGTCCTTGCGTCATGGCCCCTCTATGATTAGCTCAGCCTGGGGGATGCTCTCTCCCAGCACTCCTCACACTGGACATTCTTCTTCCTTTTGCAGTTTTCCAGGAGAGTTGATAATGAATGTCACCCTGGTGTCTGGGGGATAAGCAGTGAGCACGAAATAGAAAGGACGATGGAAATACCTTCCAGCAGAGCCCATTGCACTGCAGAAGCTCCCAGAACTCCATCCAGCCTCTGCTAAGGTTTAAATTAGGGAGCTTCTCTCTGAGTGGCAGTTTGGTCTAGTGATTAGCACAGGGACTTGGGAGACTGAACTTCTGGGTTATCTTCATGGTTCCATCCCTAACAAGCAGTGCATGATTTCACATTCCTTCCTCAAGAGGGATGCTGGAGGTCCTGTTTCTATGCTGTAAAGCCATAGAGTTCTTTCTTCTAAAAAGCTTAATCTTAGGGCCTAGTACCTCGAAGAGACTGTTCCCTGACAGAGAGAGAGACAGAGAGAGAGAGAAACTGCATAAAGCCTACAGGCAGTCAAGCTCTAAAATGTCCCAAGCTTAGCAGTTCATTGTTCACATGGCTGAAGAACACCAGTTTCTGTAACTGATAACACACAAGGGGGTGATGTGGCTCTCACCATCTACTGTCTTTGACTCCTCAGCCCAAATGATCAGATACCCAGCTGCAAACTTCAGCACCTGTTCAGAGCGAGGCTCAAACTCCTGCTTTTGGATCTGTAGCATATCTGAACCAACCTGTCACCACTCCCCATTTTGGAGGTGAATTGCATCCCACAACTCCTAGACAACAGGGCTTAGACAACATTGTTATTCCCCTTGGTGCCATATTCCCTCACTGTGCCAAAGTGAAATTCATCTCCTGTGCCTCAGTCTTCCCATCTGTGGAAAGCAGATACCTACCCATTTTGTCAAGTCTTTCAACATTTGGGGTGGGGGGTGGTGATAAAAGCCAGATAGTATTACAATGTATTATTCAGCTGGGTAAAGGGGTAGTAGCAGAGTAGTGAAGGCTTCCTGCTGTGCCTCCAGAAGTCTGAGGTTAAGCCTTGCCCTAGGTCTGTGCTGAAGATAGTCCCTAGCAGACCCACTTGTCAATGACTGGATGTATATCAGCCACTTCATTCCCTTGTGGGCCTTTGGTTACAGAAACTGATGTGCCTTAACCATACTAACCTGATAGTCTGCCTCAGCTCAAAATGGTCCAAACCTTTGTGCAGCAAGTTCCTATCCTAAACAGATGGTTTTCTTGACAAGTTTACCTTAGCAGTGCTTCTGCAGCCTGACACAGTGTTAGCATCCAAACATTATGGAAATATGTTTTGGTGCATGAGCTTTACAGTGTCCCTCTAAAGCCTGGATGCAGCATGTAACTGTGTGGCTGGTTAATGGTGTCCTGTCCAGGTGACCTCCTGGATTTAAACACTGTTAAAAGCCATGGGAAGAGGAGCTCCATGCAGTCTGCAAGTCTGTCTGTAACTCATTCTTCAGCCCTTGACTTGAGCCATTAGGTTGTAAACTCCCTGTTTCCTATGAGATATAATATATGTTCGACATGGCCCATAATGGGCAAATATTTATGGGGTATTGAATATATGCCACGTATGAATGGATGAGTGGAGTATAACTCACTCAGCTGAGCTGGAAGGCCTGGCTCTTTGCTTCTCTCACTTCCTATGCAGTGTCCAGTAGCACACAGGGACTGAGTTCCAAGAAAGCTGAGAATATGAAGTACTGGCGCATTCAATTCATTATCATCCTGTTGTAAGGCTGCCTTATGACAAACATGCAGGGCTGAAAGATAGAACTCCTGGATTCTGCTCCTGGCTTGGCCTGGGACTCACTTCCTGATCCTAGGGAAATCACTTCCCCTCTTTGTGACTTGGTTTCTTCATCAATGCAATGGGGATAAAAACGTGGACCTTTTAAGATGGTTTGGAAGTGCAATTCTTTGTAAAGTGCATTGGGATCCTCAGACAGAAGGTGCAGAGTATGCTGTTGTGAGAGGTACTGTAGAAACACTTGGACAGAAAGGAAAGGAAGAATGTTTGTTACTAGCAGCTCTGTTCATTTCACGCTGTGACTAGACGGGTAATGCTGGACCAGGTGGGTTTTCAGCAGCAGCAATCCCAGGCACAGCAAACTCTGAATCTAATGGCTCTGAGTGCATTGTGGTCTGGCTGTTTTTGCTGATCACTCCTTTCACATGACACCAGGAATCCTGGGAGTTGTTGCAAAACTCTTTCTTACAATGGCTGCTTGCCATATCCCAGCCTCAGAGGACCACTTGGGTGATGAAAATGGGTTTCTCTACAGGACAGACCTTCCTGCCTTCTCACCCTTCTTGGCAGAAAGAACAAAACAGGCACATAGGGGACTGGGGTTGAAGTTGCCCAAAAGCTGCAAGATGTATCTGTACTTTCTGCCATTTGTGAAGGAGCTAGCCTAGGATCTGGGTTCAACTTCTAGCTCTGCCAGAGGCATTCTCTGTGACCCTGAGCAAGTCAGTATCTGGAAATACAAACAAATTATTCCACAGTGGCTTTCCTGCATGCCAGCTGCTTCTTCTGGCTTGATTGCATGCCAGCTGCTTCTCAGCCACAGCCCATGTGCATGCTCTTTTGCTATGGTAAATGAGAGTTAAACTGTGGTAACTTCCCCTTCCTCTATTATGGACTAAGCTATTATGGTTTAACTTCCACTTCTCACGGTTTAAGAGTGCACACATGAGCAGGTATCACAGAGCAGCTGATGCACAATAAAGTCCTTTCATGCAGTGGTAAATGTCTCATGTCCATATCCCTGGTCTCTCTAAGCTTTAGGGACCTCCAAGACAACACTTCTCTCTCTCACAGGAGGGCCGTGAGACAAGCTTCACAGAGCCTTACAAGTCCCTGTGATGTACCAAGAGTCTCTTGGTGCCATTTAACTTTGCTTCACTTTTCAGAATTGGCTTTCATGCAAGGATATCAAAGCACTCTATCAACACCGATGACTGAAACCTCACAGACCCCTGAAAGGTGAGTGAATGTTATCACCCTCATTCTCGTGGGTGGAACATGAGGTACAGAGAGATCATGCTCCAAATTCCATTTGCCATTATCCTGGTGTAAACCCAAAATGACCCCAACCAAGCCAGGTTTTTCATTTGGATTTGCACCACTATATTCAGAGAACAGCATTTGGCACTAAGAGCATGCACATACAGGGCAAGGCAGTGTTGTACAAAGATATCTGAGCTATTTCTGCAGGCAGTCTCCAGAGCTGGGAGCAGTATAGCTGTTAGTACAATGCTCCACCCAGACTAATTAGCCTCACTGGGAAGGCCTGATTAGCCCAGGTACAGCACTGTGCTAACCCATGTATGGTCCTGCTCCCTAAGTTAGCTCTCTCACAGCTAGGTCAGGGTATCTCTGCAGGGCACTGCCATGTGCATGCTGACAGTCCCTAAGGGTGTGTCTGCAGAGCTTCTGCAGAGCTCTGCAATTGCTCCTAAGAACACCTGCCCCTGCTCTTGCAAGCCCCAAACCTCAAAACAAGACAGGGAAGCCCACCTCAGGACACCATCTTGAGATCCCTGTTTCCAGGATGCTTAAGAATGGGGAAGGGCGGGGGACTGTGCCCTCAAGGCAGCTTCTCTGCCTCTTCTGCACATTTGGCATGTGCAGGTAGGCAGGGTGTACTTTTTGATGGCATTCTTGGGGAGGTGAGGGGCATGGGAACAGAAGAGACATGCCCCCAAGTGACTCATTTAGCATTATACAGTGAGAGAGCACAGAATAAAACCCAGGGGTCCTGTCTTCCAGCCAGCTGCTCCATAACCACCCAAGACAACACTGATGACTAGGGCCCCAGTTTCCATTTTGCCCCTAGGTGACTGTGGCCCCAGTCTCCATTTTGCCAGATTATTCCAGTATCCATGCATGCTGTTTGATTGCTAGTGCCCATTCTATGCTGGGGGCCTGGCTCAATCCCTATCTGAAATTGCCTCCCAATGGTATTCAGCAGATTGGTGTGTGGGGGAGCTGTCCGGCTGACAGACCAAGGACACCACATGAAAGACCCTGTGTCATTGGAAGTCCAGGTCACCGCTGATGCTGGGTGCAACAGTAGCCACCACTTTGGCTGCTTGCCTGCTGGTCTGTGCAGTAATTCCAGATGATAATATATAGCTTTGATGCTGCTAATAGGAGCTCTCTCCCTACATTTCCTCCTTTCAATCTTCCTCCGCCCTCAGCTTTGCAGGGTCAATAAGTGACTTGCATTAGGGCAGACTCTCCCTCGGTTCCCATGTGCCTAATGCAGCAAGGCCTCTGCCATGGCCTCTGATTTGTGTGGGGCAGGGGGCTTGTAGCTGGGAAGGTGAATGCCCCAGGTGGTTTGGGGGGCTGAGGAAGGGAAGGGAGATGAGCCCTGTAGAATCCCCTAGTACAGAGTCTCTTCCCACAACGTCACAGGCCACCGTCTCGCCCTCTGACTACGGTGACTCCCCTCAGCTTCTCTCACTACAAGCTGGCAGGCTCCTTCTCTTTTTGCCCTTGCCCTCCCCCTTCTCTCTGTCTCGCTCACTCCGTCCATCAGCAGACAGTCACTATTGATTTTCCTGGTTCAGCAGAACCCAGCCGTTAGGCAAGGCCACTTACTCCCTGTTGTATGGGGCCCTGTGAACTCTTTGAGACAATACGTGCTCCCCTACCCTTCCGTCCCCAGGCCTACTTGCCACACTGGAGCACTGAATCTTTTCTGAGGGGGGAGGGCATATGACAATGCAGCCACTGCTACTACTTTCTAACAGTGGTGCTGCCTGTGAAAAAGGCTGGTGGACTTGTGAACTGGGAGCCGTATTATGGGTGACTATTTCCATCCCCCGGTATTTCATTTGGTGTTGAAGGACTTTCTTATGCTTGCTGAGGTTCTTTTCTTGCTCTCTGCCCATGCCTTTAGCCCATGGCATGGGCTCAGCAAACTCCTCCTTCAGATGAGCTCTTCACCCTGAACTCCTCAGGATCCAGCCCAATTCAGTCCTCTCGTACAGCGGTTCTCAACCTTTTGCACCTTACATCCCACCAACCATTTTGTCAAAAAACCCTGGTCCTACCATGATAAAAACAAAACCCCACAAAATTGCACTGTTTGAGGTATCAGTTGATTCATCTATTTGAAGTGCTAGCAACTGATTTTTTCAATCAGGCAAAGTTCCACCTACACGACCTTCAAGTCCCACCACGTCCCACTGGTTGAGAAACGCTGCTCTAGTATATCTGGGAAAATTGTCTCCCTTGTCCTCCCGCCCCCTCATGCCTCGTCACTCATGCCCCTCACTAATTAGATACATCTGAGTCATCCTAGTGTCTTTCAGAGCTGGCCAAGGAGGAGGTGCAGCTGGGTTCAATCACACTGAATTCATATGGTGACAGTTTCAACTCTAGCTGGTTTTCCAGGTGAGAGAGTGAAGACCTAAATGATTCATCTAGAGGCTTAGGTGCTAGTGCAGCAGAGAAGGGGCACTTGGACCCCTGGTAGTCAGGGCTGTCACTCCTCCAGGATGCGACTCCGAGGCTAGGGATTCATCTAAAACTCTTCCGAGGGCAATCATGTGGGAACTCCAGTAGCTTTCCCTATGGACCCTGGAGACCTAGGGGACTCACAGCTTCTCATGCCAGACCCCAGGGACCTGGGATTCAGGAATCATGTAATTGAAGCCCCTGGGGACTGTGTAAACTCTTCAGAGGGAATCCAGGAAGTCTGTAAAGTATTCTTGGAGGATGGAAAATGCCTGTCATTCCTTGATCCCTTTAGAAGAATCCTGGAAAACCCAGAAGTTCTTCATCCAGAAAGCCCTGGAGTTCCTGAGGAAAGGGATCCTCCTTGCAGGTTGGATCCAGACAGGGCAGTGGGACAAGCAGTAGCAGCCATGAACAGTTGTTTGTCATCCCTCCCACTGCTGACCCAACTGGGTTCAGTTTCTGGGATTTTGGCTGTGGACTTTGCCCCTGCTTGCCCAGCCCCCAAATATCTGGCCCCTCTGGGAGTCCTACAGGCCAGATAACATGGCTTCCTGGGCCATATCCAGCCCATGGGCCATATGTTTGACACCCCTACCTTAAGATCACTCCCAGAGGAAATCCCATATACTTTGAGGGAGCTTTGAGGGGGTGGCCAGGAAGACTCTGAGGGAACCGTTAAGGGGAGTCTCCTCTGCTCAGGGGTGGCACTAGGGGGAGGCTTGGGGGGCCTATAGCAACCCCAAAATTTGTCTTAGCCCCCCGTAGCCACCCCTCTCAGCACTGCCCCTGTCCAAGCCCCCCGACTCCACCCTGGGCCACCAGCGCCCACCCTGTGTAGCTGAGCCCGCCCCACTCCCACCTGCAGCCCACAGAGGCGTGGCACTCCTAGCCCTGCCCAGACCAATCTGTTTGCATGGAATATATATATATTCTCCTTCTGCAAATAACGTAGATAAAACACATGTTTAAGTGGGTATCGTTAAACAAAATGAATAAGCATGTTTGGCCAGAAGATGTACAATGCAGCCTCCCCCCACAATTTTCTGTCTAGCCCACTTCACCCCCCTCACCAGGAAGAGACTGGCACCGCCCCTGCCTCCATCCTTTCCAGTGCTGCATAATCTTAACAAAGATCCATTAGAGGGTTGCTTGGCAGCTCCCACTCATGGCATGACATGATGAAAGGGACAAGAACACTGTCCACACAGAGAGTAGGTTAGATTATGATTTATATTAGGCTAAATAGGAGAATAATCTCAAATTACCCTTACTCCAGAAAAACAGAAGTATCTGGGAGGCCCAGCCAAAGATGAGTGTATAAGGTCCCACCATACCCAGCCAACCTCTGTGTTACATATTTATTTCCTGACCTTGCCCAGCTCCCACAGGTATGGGTCCAGTGCTCCAGCGCCATCCATTTTCAGGGCTAGTTGATTCATCAGGTGAGTTGTTATGCACTCCTTAGTGAATTCCAGCTTTCACGGCCCAGTCCCAAGGAGCTGCAGTCCAAGCTAGGCAAAGACCAGCAATTGAGACCACATTTCTTTAAATTTCAACTCTGACCCTTCTTAAAAGACACTTTCCCAGTTACCAACTTGATGTGCAAAACACCCCTGCCTTATAAGGGTAGGGCACTGACATGACTTAGTGAGCTGTTTGAGGAAGGGATATCATACTGTTTGTATGCACAACGGGCGCATCTACACGTGCATTTAAGCGCAACTAAATTTAATGAGCATTAAGCTAATATGCATTAAGTGATTTTTGGCAAGTGTCTACACATGCAGGACTTGATACCTGAATTTGCAGGTATCAAATTTAGACATGATTGGCCTAATTTTGCCATTTTTAATGCACATTAAGGGCGTGCACATGCAGATGTGTGCCTGTAATACATATTAAATTAGGTTAATGTGCATTAATACATTAGCCTAATGCATCTTGTAGGTGCACCTGTATCTCTCAGGATAAGTCCCTTATCACCACAGGGACATTCAGGTGCTACTGCAAAGCATGTGAATATCAGTTACAGGTCCCATCTTGACACAGGCTTCTACTGAAAGGTTTGTGTGCCTGTACATGAGCAGGTTCCTGGTCCTCCACAGGGTGTTTCTGAAGTAGGAGATAAACTGATCAAAGTGGGCTGTTGAGGTGCCAGGTGCTTAGACATGTATCCAAACAGCACTGCAGGTCCTCTGAGGTTAGGATTTTGAACTGGCGAGTACTGTGGTCTTCCTCCTGGAGCCTAGATATGTTGACCACAAGGGGATGCATGCACAGCAATGTGAAATGCAGTGCCTTTGGAAACAGCCCCACCAGGACCTGCTTAAGATTCTGTCCATTTCTTTGCCCCAGAGTGAAGTGCACTATAAAAGGCTGTGTGGGTCTGCAAGCAGCCTAGGCCTGGGGATGGACACAGGCAGGCAGTGCTGGAGAATCCTGATGAGCAGGGATCCTGATTTTCACTGATAAAAAAAATCCCCAATTTTCGGGTTAAAAAAGTGACCCAAAATCCACATTTTTCCATGATTAAAATGAAACATCACTATACATATATTTATATATTAGTGATGTTTCATTTTAATCATGGAAGCATGTGGATTTTGGGATACTTTTTTTTTAATCAGAAGATTGAGAATTTTTTATCATAGAAAACCAGGATCCCTGCTGAGGAGGCTATCAGGCAAAGTCAGCTGGGAGAAAGATTGCTAGTGCCCCACAGCAAAATGCCACCTTGGGTAGTAGAGACGTGACCCAAGCCTCACAATGAAACCTGAGGGAGACACTCTGTCCCTGACTGAGGCTGGGCAGTGAGGCACTGCCTCCCATGCGTGGCTTCTGCACAGTCACATGGCTATGCCTTGTCTTGGGGAGGGGGGACGTGTACCCTGCCTATACTTCCAGGGACATCACAACATCCTCATGCCCCACTCCAGGAGGATCAGGGGAAGACAACTGTTTACACAGCTAAAATAACCCCAACTAGCTGTTTTACCATGTGTCATAGCTGCGGGCAGACGCTCTTCCTGTCCTTCCACAACAGCTGTTGGGAGTGGGGGGGCTGGTTGGGTTAGTCTCCCACGGGGAAGAGGGTATGAGTCAGGTGAGAAGCTCTTTAGAGTCCATTCAAGTCATACCAGGGGTTTAACTCTCTTTCGTGCACCGTGGTTATTGCTTTGCTCCTTCCATGCACTCTTGCTAGCCTTGCTCCGTCCTGTTATGATCTCTGTACAGAGTAACCATTGTAATAGCTTTGTTCCACTGCCCTTACAAGTCACTTGTGGTTGCTGTGTGTCAACACTTTGCTCCATTGTGCTGTTCTACTGCAAAGTCGCTGGCTGTAGGGAGGCCAGCGCATCTGCCTTGGCACCCAAGGTCTTCCAGCTCCTGCAGCCTGGTTCAGAACTGATCCCTGCAGTGATTCATAACTGGAAAAGAGCAGGTTAAGTCAAGTCAAAGGTCTACCGCTGTCAATGGCCATCGAGGCTCAGCAGTTTCTATAGCCAAAAGCACACAAACAATGTGAAGTGATGACTAGGACTATGCCCAACCACCTCTGACTCCTCTGAGCCACAAACATTTAGGTCCAAGATTTGAATATCCCAAGGGTGAGGAGGTGTCTGGGTTTGGGATTTTACTTTATTCTTATCTCTACTTGGAACTCAAGTGCCTCTTGGACCCCAGCAGCCCAGTGAAGCCATAAACCCCGTGTTGCTGGCTCTGGACACACTGTACAGTTTGATTTTTCAAAGGTACCAGTTCTTGGAATCCATGAGGCTAAAGAATCAAGATGGGGGCTGGGGTGGAGAAAACAACAGGCCATTTCCCTTCTCCCTCTTCCTCTCCTTCTGCTTTCTTTCACCCCTTCCAAGTTCCACCGCTGTTTTCCTTGGACAGTTTGGTCTGGAGGTTTCTGCTAGCTGCGTGGTTTCCCCTGCTTTAGAGGGAAAAAAATAATAGAAAGGAGAAAAAGCAAAACTATAGGAGCCAGGGGCTGGGCCTTTGTTTAATAAATCCCAGGATATAGTCTATATTTACAAGGAGGGGAGAAACTGTAGGACCTAATTGGTCTCTGCTAACCACCAGGGCCCTGCTGCAGTGACAAGTGAGATCTGCCCTAGCATCCAGTAGGGCTGGAAACACAGGCTTTGGTTTGTTAGAAGCAAAGCAGCCTTTCCTTAGCAGGGGGAGTTGGGAGGTCTGAGTTCTATTTCTGGCTTTTGTCACTCGCTGTGTGACTTTGACTCCTTCCCTGCCCATGTCTTTCTGTCCTGACCTGCAGCTGTTGTCTTGCTCTCAGCTTTCCCCACACAGCTATGCCAATCCAGACCTACAGCATGCCTTACCAACCCATCCCTGAGCTGAAGCTACTCATTGGATCTCACCGGCAGCCAAAGAAAGAGAGAAAGCCAGCTCCCCAGAGGAGACACTCTTCATTTGACCCCAGTGCCCAGCAGCCCAGGTGTCACCAGGATTCTGCTGTCTGGACCCTTTACTTCCCTTTCTTTCCTTCCTTCCTTCCTTGTAGAGCCCTTGACCCTGAGGTCACTGTTCTATCTGCTGAGCCATTTATTCTTCTCTCCCTCCCTCCATCTACTGCAACTTTCCCACTGTCCTTGAAGCTGTGCCTGGCCCCCATTCCTTCCATCTCCACAGGGTGCTGGCTCAGTCTGGAAGAATGTGACTCTCTGTTGGGCTGGGACTCCTCTGAGCTGGGAGGCTGAGAGGACCCTCCACAGAGACTTGCAGCAGCCCTGGTGACTCCGGTACCTGTGTCGCATGGAGCTTGGCTTGGTATCAGTTTGTGACTTGTCAGTTACTCACCTTAGATCTCCCTGCAGCTGACTCAGCCCAGCCCAGCCCCCTCCTTTCCGCCTGTGGGTGGGTCTGGGCCAGAGTGCCGATCAGATCAGAGAACATCTGGCTTGCAGAGGGGGCTCTTTGGAGAGAGACAGCCGCTTGTTCTAACCTGATTCTCTCCTTCCTTATTGTCAGAAAAATCTTGCAGGCTGAAATGATGGTGTTCCTACTGACCCCCTCCCCCTATCCCCTTTCTAATTCCCCCTGCAAGAATGTAGGCCTTCCCCACTCCTGCAGCCATGTGTCCTAGGCAGCAGGGCAACTGGCACAGGCCAGATTTTGGGTGTTTCTCTTACAGCCCAGAGATCTGGCAACTTAAGAGGTTGGAAGATCTGATGCAGCTGCCTCTGGTTAGGGAGAGGCCTTTTCTCACCCCCTCACTGTCAGCTGGGCTCATTTCCCCTCTTCTACCATGGGGCCTCTTGTTCTCCCTCTTGAATTCAGATTAGAGTGATCTCCTTGGATTCCCCATGGTGTGTTTAGAGACCGTGGGTGAACTCCTGGCCCTAATGAAGCCAATAAGTGCTTTGCTGTTGACACCAGTAGAGCAGGTTTTCTTTTCACAGCTCCCTCAGTCTGCAATAGAGCACTGGCCTTTCCAAAGGGAAGAACCCCTGGCTACCCTGGGAGCAGAGGTGGATTTTACTTGAGGCATCCACCTGATCAGGCCTCAAAGATTCAGATCACCCTCTCAGGGTCCCAGGGACAGACAGAGAGTGGTGAGTAGATTCATAGATTGTGAGGCTGGAAGGGACCTCAGAAGATCATCAGGTCCAGCTCCCAGCACCAGGCAGGAAAGACAGTAGATGATATAAGACATCATAGAGAAATTAACGCACATGATCCACGTTATTGTTGACCAGCTATCACCCTGTCCTCCTCCATAGCACCCTGTGGCCAGAGAAAACTCTCAACCAAGCTCTGGGCTCAGTTACGCCCATGCAACCCATTTAAAGGTGCCATCCTGATTACCGCTATGTCTATGTCTCCCTCGAGTGGCAGGTCTGCACAGTGGTTTGTGAATCCACTTTTGCTTCCAACTAATGAACTTAGGCTGAGATCCTCAAAGGCATTCAGGTACCATACTCATGGGCAACTGATGCTGCCTTAGTCAGGGGAGGCATGTGCCCCCCTGGTGACCAGTCAGGTGTGGGAGGGGTCCCCCTGTGGCCAATCTTGCTTATGGGGAGGAGGGGGTTGCGGTGGGTGATCACTGCAGCCACTTCTGGAAGTGGCTGCGGCCACTTCTGGGAGCATCATGGCGCTCTACTCATTGGCCGGTGCTTGCAGCGGGGGCACCGGCACTCCCACCTGCCCCCCCTGCCCGACGCCTAAGCAGTGAGCGTGGCCTTCTCAGGGGGTGCACATACACCCTGCACCCCCTACGCATCGCCACTGACCATACTCATTAGTGTAACTGGGTGGGGAGGGGAAGGCAGGGAATGACTGGGACAGATGCACTGGGTGCTGCCTTTGTGGGTGTGGGGAGGACAGACAAAAGCAGCTTCTGCTTTTGACTTGGAAGGAGCTGGCACTGCTCTGAGCATTGGTGGCTGCTCCACCTCTGGCTGTACTGCTATTAACTGGAATGTAGGTGCCTAATTGCACTTAAAAGTGTGCTCAAAGTGTACCCAATCTTGCATTTCAAAGACATCTGCAAGCAGGATATGAAGGTTTTTGGGAGGCCTTAGCACAGGGGCAGGCAATTATTTTGGGCAGAGGGGCACTTACTGAGTTCCAGCAAGCCATTGAGGGCCACATGATAGGCAGCTCAGGGCAGATTAATATTAATTTTCTAAATTTTTTAGGGGCCCCATGGGCTGGATAGAATAGCCTGGTGGGCCGCATCCAGCCCCTGGGCTGCATTTTGCCCACCCCTGCCTTAGCAGGAGACAGGACAAAGTGATGTTCCTTTCTCAATTGTGAAGTACAACATCACAACAAAAAATGGTCACTCAGATTACAACAGAAATGTGAAGGAAATAGCCTGTCAGTACAGTAGCCCCTAATGTACCACTGTGACCACTGTAGCAGGAGATCTGCAAGTCTAACATCGGTCTTTGCAGTGACAAGAGAAAGCGTACCACCAGTTAGTAGAACAGCTGCAATATCCACCATCACTCACTGATGAATGGATGCCATACAGTCCATACAGGTACATATATAGGAATTGGAGGCCTAAATAGCTCTGGGCCTTGGTTCATAGATTGAGAAATCCCCAATTCAATTGCTGATGCAGATCTATTGATCCCATATATGTGGTTCCAGGAAGTCGTCACAAAGTTGATGGTGGGGGCTCATCAGGTCTCAGACGAATTCCCTTTGTATCATCCACGTGGATACCATTTTTAGTTACCTTCTATGAGGCTGCCCAGGCACCCAGTAAATGAAAACACTACACTACATTCTTGTGACGAATTTGATAACCACAAATTGCTCACAGCCTCCTCCCACACTGCTGCAGCAAAGCAAAAAATGATTCCCAAGACTTAAAAAGAAGCAGGTACATTTGATTGTGCTAAGGACCTCATAGGATTATGCCCCTTGGCTGGTGGTGGAGATCACAATGAGACCTATGGAGAGGATTTACAATATCTCACCATGATATGGTTCTTATAGTGCTCTCTCAAGCACCTGGTTTTGGTCACTCCCGGAGAAAGGCTATTCCACTCGGTGCCCCCCTGCTCTGACCATTCCAAGAAGACCTCTGTTTCTGCCATCAGCCAATCTGGGTGATGTGGTGGGCTTCTCAGTTGTTGCCTGTTGCTGTATGAGACACTGAAGCTGTTTTGAAGCAAGTGAGAAGTGTTTAGTACATGAGGGCGTTTTTTATCAGCACTTCTGAACTCCAGACCACTCCCAAACAGTGGATTCAGGTCCCTCACTTGGGACTCTTTAGGGTGGTATTACTGGCACAGGTGACTTACTGAGTGTACAAAATGAGTTACAGTGGGTGTGTTTACACTTGCACTTTAATGTGCAGTAGACTATTTTACTATGCATCAGTGTCATATAAAAATGGGGACATTACGCTAATGTGCAGTAAAATAGTCTACTATGTATTAAGCATCACTAAAAAAGCGTGCAAATGTGCTACTGTGAATTAGTGCCGCCTAATGTGCATTAATTTAGTACCTCACATTGGAGATACTACATTTAATGGGCATTAGAAAAGGCATATTAATGCATGTGTAGACATGCCCAGTCAGTGCTAGGGTGAGAATCCAGCAGACCCCAATGGAATTTCAGAGAAAATGAGAACCTTGCTGTGGGCTGTTGTAGTTTGGTAACCCCTCTATATAGCTATGTCACTGCTAGAGAAATACAGTGCTTCCAAGAAGGACTCATGGTGCTTCCAGGAAGGCTAGAGGAAGAATCATGGTCTATTGGTTTCTGGAGTCATTGCTACAGAGCCCTGCTGGACCTGTGGAGAACCCTGCCCAAGATGGAACTGCTCTGTGTGTGGTGGCTGGCTTCCAGGTCTGGGCTTGCTAGGCCTGGCCTCTTTCACTCTGCTGGGATGTGAAACTGCTCTGCCGCCGGATTTACTCACGCTGTTCAGCTTTGTTACGCTAAACCCTTCTCAGTGCTGATTTAGCTTGGCTATGTTGCAGTCTCATAGACAACAGGCCAAATGCAACCCAAGGCAAGCAGTCGGGCTCCCAGGGACCTTTCCAGGCCAAATCCCAAAGTAATGGAACAAGTGGTGTAAATGAATCATCCTGCACAGTCTAGACTGTGGAGGGTGTAAAGTAGGATTGCCACCAAAGTGTAGGTCCAATTCAGAACGTGCGCAAACGAGTGTGGCTCATTCTGGGAGCTGAACAGGGAGCTGGAAGCAACAAACAGCAAATGTAAGATGAAAGCTATTGTGTCTATTTTTAACTCCCACTGCTCCATCCTTGGCATCCTCAGGGACAATCCAGCATGAAACACATCTTGATTCCCACCATCCTGTCTTTCATCAGAGGAAGGCAAAGCTTGACAAATTCAAATTAGGAACAAGGTGCAAGTTGTAAACACTGACAGTCATTAACTATTGCAACAAACTCTCATGGGAGGTGGTGGAGTCTCTATCTCTTGTGGTCTTCATATTGGGCCTGAGTGCCTCTCTGGGAAGAACTTTGGCCAAACACAAGTCATTTGGCTCAAAACAGGAGTAACTGGATGAAGCTCCCTGGCCTGTGACATGCAAGAGGGCCAGTTCGATGATCTAATGCACTCTTGTGGCCTTGAAATTGATGAACCTATGTATGGATCTTTGGGCCAATGGCTTGCACCATAAGTGATCATTACCTGAGAGCAAAGCCAGAGCTGAGTCCAGGGTAAAATGGAAGCAATTATGGAGGCCTAGAACTGCCCTGGGAGGTGACAAAGTGGGCAAGACAATGGCTAATAAAAGCCCATTGTTTTTAAAAACCCAGTACAATAAAACTGTGCTGGGATCACCTTCTTCCTGTCCAGCATATACTCACAAATACACAGGCATACACATACATACACTCAGAGAGATATACCAGACGATGAAATATGGCAGGGAACATGCAGCTAGGCAGGTAGAGGCTACAGATAGCCATCACTGTTGGGCTACAGTTCTTGCTTCTTGCAGGCACAATTTCACAGCTGTCTGCTTGCCTGGTGTAACTTTAGCTCTTTCTCACCTTCCCTCCCTGCCCCAGTCTGGACTCAGGTGCTGCTAACTGAAAGATCATAGGAGGGAGATTGGTGGAGCAGTGGCAATTGGTCTGATGGGAACTAAATATGCTGTTAAAATCCAATTGAATTAAAAGATTGTGTGTGTGTATGTGTGAACTCACCCCTCCACAATCATTTTGCTTTCCCTCTTCTCTTCATGGAGGTCATGAGGGAAGTTGGGGGTACTGTGTCTGTGTCACTCTTAAGCTGATGCTGTGCTGTGGGATGGCTGGGCTGTATTTGCTGCCCCTGGACTCCAAGACTCAACACCCTGAACGGTGGGACAGGTTCCCAACCGCAGCAAATGGATGTGGCTCCCCGATGGATCTTGCCCTATACAGTTTTGAGCTGAAATTGGCCAGGGCTGCTGATAAAAATAAGGCTTATGGGAAGGACCAAAGCTGGGCATGGTCTGCTCAGCAATGGTCTCCTCTATAATGCAGTTGCTGTTCTAAATGCCTTCTGGAAGTGATAGTCATTGTAATATCTCTCAGTACACAAGGTGGCTGCTGGACCACTCCACCAACCAAAATCAGATTATGCTCTATTCTGCAGCATTAGTGTCCAAGTCTGGGAGACGTATGATCTTCACAGAAATGGTTGTAAAAATAATTCAGTGAGAGCTCCAGGTGTGACTTACATGGACTGAGATGTCTAAGTGTGATCCTACTCTATCCTGCTCAAGTCCCTGAAAAACAGCTTAATGCAAAAGGTGGCAAGTCCTCCTCCTGCTTTTTGTGATTCAGTCTTAAAGCTAAGATAACACTGTGTTACAAAAGTAGGTGCATTAATGCATTTCCAGGCACTTAGGTAGGGTCAAATATGGCCACTGTTAGGTGCCTAAGTCCACTTAGATGTGTAATAGGACCAGGTGCATTGCGCCAGCAAACACCTGTTTTCCAGTGCCAGTAAGTCTTAACAATGGCAGATGAATAAAGCATCATATATACTCTGACAGTAACTCCAATTAAGTGACCAGTTATGTACAGCCTTGCCACCAACAGACCATCCAACATCCTACCACCCAAAACCAAGACTCAGACCAAGCACTGATCATTAATGAAGGATCTTAATATGCAATAACAAATGAGGCTGCAGCATGTAATTCAATGAGCTACACAACAAATCTGCACCCAGTTCCATACTCTCCTCCCAACAGTACATGCCCAGAGCATTTCAGCTTTGTGTAGCCTGCCAGCTGCAGGCTGAGCTGATGGTATCCATTGCAAAAGTTTGCCTATTAGTTGGTGCCATTCTAGCTGCTTTAGCAATGCCTTTGCCATGGAGATTTTGGCTTTGCTGTTACACAAGTTTTGCACAACACAGCAAGCAGAACCTGCGCTGCTTACATTTATTACGGAGGGATGAGAGACACTCCCTTTTGCTTTCAGTCTCCTCAGTGCCCACTGCTCAGCCACCCAGTGTCTGCTGCCTATAGATCAGTGGTCTCCAAAGTGGGGTGCGCGCACCCCAGGGACTGCGCAAGACAATCCATTAGGGTGCAGGAAGAAAATATTAGAACTCTATTTATATTTATATTTATATAAATATACATATATTGGGGGGGTGTGCTCAAAATTTTTTTACTGATAGGGGTGCGCGATCAAAAAAGTTTGGAGACCACGGCTATAGATCACTGAGTCTGTGCTTATGCCTATGCCGTAACAGCCAAAGTAATAAGCCCTCCCAGTGGCCCCTGCTCCACACACAGCAATCTTGATAATGAGGCAGTGAGGAGGCTGCAGGGATCACTCTTAGCCACACTCATGGCCTCAGTTTCCATTGTGCTCAAGAGTGGACGGTTTGTGTGCCTCACAACATCCTTGTTACCTCCGTTTCAGAGCTGATGCATGCATGATGGGAACAGGTACCTGGAGCTCAGTGCCTCAGCAGTAAGCCAAATCTCTGTGTTGCGGTGTAGACATGCCCTGTACTGCTCTGAGGTTGTGTGATACTCTTTAAGTCTGTTACATAACTTCTGGAACTCCCTGATGCTAGATAGTGGTGAGGCCAGGGAGAGTTGGGTAGGATTAAACAAGTATAAGGACCGATATTAGGAGAGAGATAATTCTTTATACTTCAGGGCATAAGCTAATCACTAGAAAACAGAATTTAGGAAGGAGCTTCTCCAATGAACAGATTATTCCATGACTACCTGTTAGAGGGTGTTTCTTGCACCTGTCTCTGAAACAGCTAGTACTGGTCATTTCCAGAAACAGGACACTGGACTAGATGGATCTCAGCTCTGATCCAATCCAGTGTTTCCTATGCTTCTAAAGCAGGGGCAGGCAATTATTTTGGGTGGAGGGCCACTTACTGAGTTTTGGTAAGCTGTCGAGGGCCACATGACAGGCAGCCAGGGGCAGATAAATATTAATTTTCTAAATTTTTTAGGGGCCCTGCGGGCCAGATAGAATAGCCTGGTGGGCCGCATCTGGCCTTTGGGCTGCATTTTGCCCACCCCTGTTCTAAAGAAAAAGAAAATGTCCTTAACAAAAGTGGATGGTCAGCATCTTCCGAATCCCAGAGGGGACAAGAGACAGTCTTAGTGTATCGCTGGGGATAGAGTTCCCTTCTCTTTGCCCATGGGAAGTCCAAGACTTTGAAAGCTCTCTCATCTCACTTGATATCTTCTCACCCTGTTGTCATGTCTAGATACCCTCCATCATCTGCTTCATCAGTGATCGGTCATTCTTTGTGTTGGTGGATCCCTAGTCTTATTGGAAGCAACTCAAATATTGCAGTTCATCCTAGCAGCTCTTGGGTAATGCAAGCTTCCTGACAGCTTCAGTCCTTCCATTCTTACTGGTATATCGATCACCCGCACACGCCCTCACAACACCCTGTGTATTGACCTGTCCACCACTCCCTCAAGAGCTGTGACTGTGGGCTTCCTGGCCAACTGGCGTTCCAACAGGTTAGCTAGACCTGAAAAGGCTGTGGTTCCTCTTATCCTGAGGGCCTACTGCTACAATGCTAGTGCTAGCCAGCACAATAGTTTCAGGAAAGGCTTCTTGTTTATTCTCAAAGTCTGCATCCCCTTTTTTACTCATCTAGGTCTTGAGAACGAACTGGTCCCATCCTGTGTGTGATCACAGTTTGGATGGTGCCTCCTCCACTCGGGGTCATCTGGAAGTGCAGCTGGCACCTGTCTAGTGCCTGAGGGATGCATGGTGAATGCCATGTCCTGGTCCTCTCAGTCTCTCATTCTGTGCAGGTGCTGCTGGAACACCCCCAACACCATCGTGGAAGCTGCCTCACAGACACCTCATAATTGAATTCTCAAAGCTTCAGCAGGAAAACCTGTTTCCTGTTTAGCAAAAAACAAGAGTTGAGCCTTCCCTCTGCACTCCACTCTGAGTAAAGGCCTAGGAAACAGCAGTTGTGCCAGAGGACGTATGGGATTTCCCCTAGGGAATGCTGGGAATTTGACCACTTCTATCAAAATTCCCCAAAGACTTTCAAAACTTCCCAGAAGGCGCTGCTTCTGAGAGCTGCTTGGGGTCCTTTGGAGAGAAATAAAGCACTGCTAGTGTGAGTGCAGTGCAAAGGTACTATCTGCCTCCAAAACAGTATGGCTGGGGTGGACTCAGTGCACTTCTGGTATTAGTATTGGTACGAGCTCCCCCAGTTCAGTTAACAGCAGATCAATTCTCTAATGCAGAGAAACTTGAGAGCAAGAAATTCCCTTAAAAAGCCTTAGTGGGAAAGGGAGGATGGACACTTTGTACAGGCTCTGCTGGAATACAAGGAAAGCAGGGAGAGGAAGGTTAGCAAAGTTCCTGCCTGGCACAAAATTGCTAAGACAGAAGGTCCAAGACGACAGATAACCACTGTTATTTAATTTTTTTTTTCAAAATAAAAAAGGAAGGAAGTTAATAAATAATGTAAAATGGAGAATGCATTAATGAAAGAGAGAGTGAGGGAGAAGAAGAGAAAGGAAGGGACAAGGCAGAGAAAGAGAGCACAAAGGGGGAGAGATATTCCTGCCTTTATTGATTGTATATGATTACATTAGGCCTATCAAATATTAATACTACATTCCACAAGAGGTCATTGTGTGTGTTTTTCCAATTTAGCTCTGCCTTGGCAGTGGAGGCAGACTCTGAGTGGTAAAAGGCTACGCAACATCTTCAGCTGGCTGGACCAGTGTCTCCAGACAGCAGGAAGCGTGGGAAGCTCTAACCTCAGGCAATGGGGCGTGGGCGTCTGTGCAAGCAGGAGGACCTGGGAGGCAGAACCAAAATAGAACCAAAAACCACCATTAAGTCACCCAGCATTGCCGCATGTCAACCCTGTTGATGGCTACAGGAAGATCCAAGCCACAGCACTGAGATCCAGAACCAGTTCTACGCTTTAGGCATGTTCGCATCTGGCCGTTCTAGGGAGACGGCATTCCACATGACAGATGCAACTGTGCACACTCTTACAGCTGGGGCATAGGACTAGATGTCTTGTCCTTCAGGGCCAGGCACACAAACTGGGGCTGCTGAAATTAAAGTAGAGCTCCTCTAATTGCATTAACAGATCCTGTAGCCTCCGTGTGGGGCTGGCCACCAGAAGGCAGTATCACTTACTTTGAGGTAGTAGTAGCTCTGAATGGAGGCCAGTCATGGTTGGATCAGGGGTTGAGCTCAGAAGGTGGGTTCAGGTCCACAGCTGTAGTTCAGACCCATAGGAGCATGAATTTTCTCAAGGCTGCCACATGCCTTATGCTACTGGGAGGCCCACAGAGAATGGTGATGGAGAAGTTTTACCTACTGACTTTGTTGTGGTTACACTTATATAAACCAGGAGATCCAAGATCAGGAGCTGTACTTCAGCATCACAGATTTGCCATTACATTCCAGACCATTCACCTTCCTGCGCCAGACTTTGCTAGGGCACAATGAAGCAGCTGCAGGGATTTGCAGTAGCCAAGAATCTGTTTCCGTTTCTCGTGATCTCACTGCGTGCCGGGTCTGTTACTCCTTGGCAGCTGTCTATCATTTCTTGGAAGAGGTCTTCTCTGGAAGAGCAAGGATCTTCAGTGTAATCCAGTTAAGATTTTATTCATGAGCTCTACAAACTGGGTTTCTCCCAATCAATCAGTTACATTCTGGACAGCTAAAAAATACAGCTGTTTTCTTCGGTTCTGCTATGTGGAGGCCTCTACCTGCAGGAGGTTGGAGGAAAGTGATGAGGGAGGGGTGGTCTTGAGGCCTGGGCACGGATACAGGTGTCAAGAATTCTGGAGGTCCCAATTCTAACTCCTTGTATGATGAGGGATAGGTCACTTCTCTGGTTTTGTGCCCCAGCTTCCCTGTCTGTGAAACAGGGGTAGCAATATATTGGTCAAGCTTGCAAATCAGTCGAATGGCTTAAAGAGTGGTGAAGCTCTTTAGAGAAGGGAAGTGCTACATGGTTCTCATGGTCATTGTTATATTGGAGGCTTGCTTGCAAGTCTAGGTGAGGCCATCTTTGAAGCGCCCAGGCAGGGACATTTGTGTTCTTTGTTACCATGACCTCTGCACTTTGTATTCAACAATGGATTATTAACACATGTCTCTCTGAGGGAAGGGAGTATTTTACTGGCATGGAACTGAGACACAGGATGGTTTGTGATCCATCCAAGGACACATAAGGAGTCTATATCTGAGCCAGGAATTGAACTCAAGTCAGGGCCCAATCCATCCTGCAGCAAGACCTACAGCTCCATTATTGCAGGGAGACTTGGCATCTGTGTATACGGCAGTATGCAACACCATCTGTTTCACTGATCCCACTCCAAAGGGACCCCCTCAGATAGGGACTCTCTGGATCCCTGTTGCATGTAGTCAATAAGGGTAGTTGGCAGGGACAATGAGCTCTGCAGGGGGAAGGATCCTACGTTCTGAGTGGCATAGCCTGTATTTGTTTGCATCCATCCCATCCTGTCATAGTCCCAGCATGGAAGCTGCTGAGAACCATCAGCCAAAACTTAAGTGAGTCACCGCCAGACTTCTCTGATCTTTTGGCAGGCTCAGGACATGAAGATGGTGTTCATGCAAGGCTGCATGTGCTGCCACAAGGGCAAATAAATTAGCCTAACACCTTTCCACTGTCCCACCCATTTGTCTGATTGAAGGGTAATGTCACCTCCAGGCTTGCTCAAGTCTATCAACACTTCCTTATACACTTTATTGCCTTCTTTCAGGTTCAGGTAAATGCTGTTTCCACCGCTAAGCTCTTCTTCCATCTTCACCCTCTTAGGAGCTGATCCAAAGCTTCCTAGACCAATGGGTGGCATTCCCATGACTCAATGTACTGTAGAGATCTCTTTCTGTCCTTGTGTCCATCCATCCATCTGCCTGTCTGTCTCTGCCTCCCGCACAACCCTAACAATACAACCAGGTCAGTCAACTCCTCTCTCACCCACAATGTCTTTCAGAGGTGGCATTGTCCAGCGGATGAGCATGCAATTGGGTCAGGAATCTGGAGATGTGGGTCCAATTCTTGCCTTGCAGGACACATCGACTGGAATCACTTGCATCCTACAAGAGCCTGCATTCTCTTAATGGCTTAAGCCACTTCCTTTCTCTATGCCTCAGTATCCCCTGTCATTAGGGACGTTGATACTGACCTTGCTTTGCAAAGCATGGAGATGCAAAGTTA
This sequence comes from Gavialis gangeticus, assembly GCF_001723915.1. NCBI lineage: Eukaryota > Metazoa > Chordata > Crocodylia > Gavialidae > Gavialis > Gavialis gangeticus. The sequence goes on from NW_017729029.1 coordinate 38,942,097, forward strand.
TAAGTAACATGATTTCTCCCTTTCTGTCTCTTGCTTAAACTGGAACCTTTGAATCAGCTTCTGCATGCCACAGACTGGAAAGCTTTCCTTGGATGGAGAGGCAAGGGAAGTGTGGCTGCTCTGTTAGCAGCCGGTACTAAATTATTCATGGCTGATAGTGAGGAGATTCAGTCCCATCTATCTTCCCCCAGCAGAATGGCTCACAGAACAACCAGACTAATAACATTTAAATAAAGAAAATTGCTCCCCCTGCCCCCTTGCCATGGTGTAACTGAGACGGCCACAGGAGACTCACCTCTTTCTGCCTGGCAAGGGCTACTGCCCAATTTGTTAACACAGTAAACCTGTGTTAAAGTCAAGCTAAAGGAGGGAGGAAGGCAGTAAGTGAGAGACAGAGGGACAAGGCTTTGTGTTCTAACTCAGCTTCCTCAAACTACCTAGAGGTGGCTGCATTTTAGTAGCTCCATTTTAGGCAGGTCAGCCTAAAGAATCCTCTCTCAGGGAAGGAAAGGGTTGTAGATAAATACAGTACACTCGCTGCATCTACATGAGATGCTGACTGTGCAGTTGTTACTGCAGTTGTTACTGTACCGTAACTGGAGCTACTGTGTAGTAACATTGCTGAACGGTTTTTAGGTGATGCTGACTGCGCAGTAGCTCATTACTACTGGTCAGTAGCATCATGTCATGCTTCCTGCCATGCGACGTAACTGCGCAGTAGTAACAATCTACTGTGCAGTCAGTGTCTCGTGTAGATGCATCCACTGTGATGCAAGTATTTGAACCACTTCTTCATTGTCCCATCATGTCCTTGCTGTCCCCTGCACCTCGCCTTCTCCATGCCACCCTCCCAAAGGACCTCGCTGCTTCTGCTTTCATGAGTGAGTCCTGCCATCACTGCCCTGTATGTAGGCTGCCCAATGATGGTATCTGAGAGAGGCTGTGAAATGGGAATGGCTGTGTAATGTCTCCACAGTGCTTTTGCCCTGTGTGGCACTAGGAAAAGGCTGAAATTTTAGAAGAAAGTAGAATGCCCATAATTTCTTCTGCTCAGTTCTGGCTATTTCAGTGCAGCCATCATTATGCCATCTCAGTGTCCGGCCCCAGATCTACACTTGAGTTCTACAGCTTCAGGCCACCCCTTGTTTTAATTATCCTACAAATATAAATGAACCACCTACCCTAGGGAGAATAATTTCCCTCTGTACCACTCCCATAAGGATTCTAGTCCCCTGTTCTAGCTCAGCCTTTTGCTATAAGACGTAACAGTACCTGGGAACCTCACAGGAGGACATCCCCCTCAGCTCTATTATAGCATTGCGCCCAGGAACCCCCAGCACCAAAATATCAGTACATACCTGCTTCAGTATCGTGACACTGCAACCAGCACTGAAATGTCACTGCATCCCCTCTGCTGTATCACAGCATTGGTCCCAGAAATCTCCAGCAGTGAGAATCATAGTTTCCCCCTGCTATATCACAGCACAGCATCCATAAACCCCTGGCACCAAGATACCACTGCATCTTCCTGGCTACATCACAACATAACATCCAGGGACCACCCCGCTTTCCACTACCAAGTCCTGAAACCCTGCATCCCTTCTGCCATATTACAGCACTGCAGGCTTCAACACCGAGCCATGACTGCACTATCTCCTCTGTATCATATCACACAGTGGCAACCTCTAGCACTGACATACAACTGCATCATCTATTTTTTGTAGCACAGCTCTGCAAGGGGAATCTCCAGGCCCATCAGTGCATCCCCTCTCCTCTGTGTTACCTAGAACCTCTCCAGTCCTGAGCCCCATGGCTATTTCACCTTCCTTGATATGCATCCTACTGTACTTTCCACCCCTCTGCCTCCCAGCCATCCACAGCACCACAAACATCATTGCAGTTCCAGCCAGCAATGCATTCTCCCGTTACATTAATAAAAATTTTACAGCATGGTGGCAGGAAATGCATTTTCAGTTCATCTGCTGCAGCTATTAGATTACCAGGAAATGGCTGTCTGGCAGGCAGCCAGGTCCTCTTACTTAAAGGCCAGAACACACCCAGAGGAAGAGAGGGAGAAGGAAAGCAAGAGAACTGCACCGTCCTAATGGATACATTGCTGAGGCACCATGAATCCTTGCAGCTGCTGATGAGGGACAAGGGGAGAGACAGATGAAGCATCTGGACGCATGAATGGGTTTAACTCGCATGCAGCAGGAAGGCCAGTCACTGTCTTTGCTATAATAAGTTACTGCGCTGGTGGTGGCTGGGGAAAGGGCAGGTTTGGCTTATCCCAGTTGCTTAGTTTGGGACTAATCTGGTGCTAAAGATCACCTGGTCACACCTGGGAATACAATGACAAGCCAGTGGTTGAACTCCCTCCAGGCACATGCCCCTCAATCCTGACTAGCAGCTTGCTCTGCTGTTTCATTTCTGTGCTCTCAGCACAGCTCTGGCAATGCACCTCATACCTGATCTACAGCACCCATGCTACTCCAGTGCTTGGCCTGTGTACAACTTTCCAGCTCTTAACATGCTGGCTCAAAACTGGCAGACCCCCTCCAGTTGGGCTGGTGACATCTTGGTGAAAGGGTGCCATGTCCCAATCCGCAAGTGATGGGCAGACTTTTCTAGCTGGAGTAGCATAGAAATTATGCTGCTATGGGCATCACAGCAGGCTTCTTCATAATGGATAGCCTTAATGAAGCGTGTGGGCCTGTATCCATATAACCTCACCTCTGACAGATTTAAGTTTTAATTAAAATTACCAATGAGACTCACTGAGCCTGTGCAGCATTGGCTGGTTTGTTCTTGGCTGGCGGGTGAATCTTTAGTAGGAGTATGACGGTACTGGAGATTCTTCTTTAGACCTGACGAAGGTCCTGCCTCACAAACATGAATGCATTTTCCTCCAAACTAAAGTAACGGTACCCCCATTTTACATATGGGGAAACCAGGTAACAGAAAGACAGAGGTTCATGCAAGGTCAAAATGGGAACTGGTGATACAGTTGAGAATGGAGCCCTAACCTGCCTAAGTCAGAGCCTGGCTCCTGAACACCAAGAGCATCCTCCTTTCAGGATAAGAGGTTGCCATTAATGATCCCATGAAACTCTTGTATGAGAGATGGAAACTAAAATCCAGCCCAGAGTTGTGTTCTCTTCACAGGCAGACGTTTTTTGTATCAGTAAAGTCAGTGGATATAATGATACCCAGATAACCAGAGTCGAGAGAAATTGACTAAGACTTCTCATATAATCACAACACTAGCCATCATCAGGTATACACTTCATGTACTGCACTTCTGCAGTCTAGATATGGCAACCAAACTGGACCAGCAGTAAAAGGGGAAGCACATTTGAAGGACTTAAATTTCCATTGTCTACAAAAGAAAAGGCTCCAGGTGGGAAAGGATCACTGTCTATAAATAGCTTCAAGGTAACAGCACTAATGAAGGAAGGGAATTACACACAGCCTTGAGAGATGGCAGGGCAAGGAGCGATGGCTCCAAGGGAGGCAAGGACAAGTTTTTAGGCTAGGTGCAGTCTGAAGGGAGAGTTCGTAGAGGTGACCGTGGCCACGTGCTGAGTTAGCTGAAGAGAGTTGGGGACAGGTGTTCTAAACTTAGTGCTGACAACTTCTTAGTGCCACTACAGCCAAGTCAGCCAACACCAGCTCAGTTCCTCCAGGATACTCCCACAATGCATCATTCCACAGTCATGGAAAATAGGGCTGGAGGGAACATCAAGAGGTCAGTTAGTTCATTCTCTTTGTCCTGACAGAGTCATGTATAACCTGTTCTTAATAACCTCTGGTGATGGCAATTCCATAACCTTCCGGTATAGTTTCTCCTGGTGCTCACCTATCACTGCAGTTAGAAAGTTTCCCTGATGTTTAACTTTAAACCATGTTAAGGGCTGGACCAAGGCAACTCAGGGAAAAAATCATGGCTCCATTATGCTACCCCCTGCCATCACATTGTTCCCTCTGTCTGTGATTTATAGCTGTTTTGCTTCCCGTGAATCTATCTTGTCCATAAGTTCTTGGGACTGCTTGCTGCTGTGCATGTTTTCATTGCTGGCAATGGGGTCTCGTTCTTGTTTGCTCTCTGGCTATGATTGATATAACTGGGAGGGGGGAAGGTTATGCCACAGCTGCAAATTTTTAGTTTTGTCTGTATTGCCCTCAGCATGGTCCTCACACTTGCAGCTCTGTGGCAAGACAAGGATTATAGAATCCAGCTTCAGGGCTTCAGCAGATCACCAGGGGTCAGGAAGGAGTATTTTGCTGTGGTGCACAAGTGGTTAGATCGGAGATTGGCCATGGCTTGAGACAGGACACAGGCTGGGGGAGGGGGGCGGGACACCAGTACTTCAAAGCAATACTGAGAATCCTTTTTCCCAGGTTCCTGGTTCAGGTGCTTTGCTGATACAATCAGGATCCAACTGATCTCCAAATCTGGGGCAGGGGAGGACCTACCTCCCAGGCAGATTGGCAGGATCTTGTGGAGAGGGGAAGAGAAGAGCCTTATACTGGGGTGCACAGTTGGGCTTCCTCTGGTCCTTCTGCTGCTGACTTTTCTCTTCCTTTTTGTCACCTCAATTCCTTTAGTGGACTTGAGCAGGCTCTCCTTCATTCTCCCTTCTGCGGTAGCTGCTGGGACTCCCCTTTTTTGCAGGATGCTGTTGAACTTTCCTGTTTCTTATGGGGTTATTTCCTTTCTCATGCTGCTGTGAAGAGCTTTGGCATATTCCTCTGTGCCAGGTCTTACAGCCACCATGGGAGGTGTGCCACAGGGACCCCCAATGTCAGATACAGTGGGGAGCCCCC
>NW_017729029.1:38951923-38953079 GCF_001723915.1 Gavialis gangeticus
GAAGGCCTCAAATGCCTCTACACAAATTCTCGTAGTATGGGAAACAAGCAGGAGGAACTTACCCTCCTGCTAGCTGACACCAACCCAGACATAGTGGGGCTCAAAGAAACATGGTGGGACCCAATGCATGACTGGGTGGTGAATATTAAGGGCTACAGGATGTAGGAGGGCTGACCAGTGGGGAAAGAAGGAAGAGCAGGGTTGGGAATCTAAATCCCAGTCTAAAGCACTTTCCTGAGGCCAGCCTCTCAGCTCCCTCATCTCCCTGGCTCCACTCACCCAACACTTTTCTTCTGGGCAGGAGGTGAGACTGGCAGCTGCCTTTGCTGCTTGCTTGGCTGCCTGCCACCAGGAGGTGCTGAATCCCTGAGCTGGAAGGTCCGGATACCCTCTTCTGTACTTGGCAGACAACCAGACCACGTCAGTTGTGCAGCATTTTGACCTGTCATCAGGTAAGCAGAGCAGAGGGCTCACACCCGGTGTCCCCCTGCTGTCAAGCCACCAAACAGCCTCTGACCTTCATCCACATGAGGCAGATACTTTGGGCTCCTATTGCCCTTTCTGGGACTCTTGATACTCTGGAAAGGTGGCCATGAAAGGTGAACTGAGGAAGGGGAGGGGAGAAGCAGAAAGAAATAAAGATAGAAGTGAAAGATTGGAATGACAGAGGGAAAGAAAAGAGGGAATAAAGAGAGAAATGGAAGACAGAAAGAAAGGAGGGAGAAAAGAGAGAACAATAAAATAAAAAGGAAAGAAGGAAGGAAGGAAAGTCTGTGATACACAGCTGAGAGGTTTATTAAAGTTTAAAGAAAAGAAACCTTAGTTTGAGAGGAGGGGACGGTCTATATTTAGTGGTGGGTAGGATGTCAGCTCTGAAAATAGCCTGCTACCAGATCCTAATGAAATCCTCTCCCTTGTTGTCACATGGAGCAGCCTGGGGAGGGCTGGAACACTATCACACCCGCGGCTGAGGAGCTCCTGACATTCACAATGACTCGCCCTTTTTTATTTTCCGGTTTCTCCTATTCTTAACTTCTCCTGCCTTACGTTGAGCAGAGGAGTTGCACCGGCCAAAAAAGTGAATGCGGGGGAGGTGCTGCTAAGCTACTGCCAAATCCCAGGCAACATGTGACCAGACTGGCAATATAATACCAAA
>NW_017729029.1:38958079-38965308 GCF_001723915.1 Gavialis gangeticus
TCTCTCTCTCTCTCTCTCTCTCTCTCTCTCTCTCTCTCTCTCTCTCTCTCTCTCTCTCTCTCTCTCTCTCTCTCTCTCTCTCTCTCTCTCTCTCTCTCTCTCTCTCTCTCTCTCTCTCTCTCTCTCTCTCTCTCTCTCTCTCTCTCTCTCTCTCTCTCTCTCTCTCTCTCTCTCTCTCTCTCTCTCTCTCTCTCTCTCTCTCTCTCTCTCTCTCTCACACACACACACACACACACACACATACACACGCTGAAGTTAGAGTGACACACACACACACACACACACACGCTGAAGTTAGAGTGACACACACACACACACATACACACACACACACACGCTGAAGTTGGAGTGACATTGAGGCTGGAAGTTAGTTCTGTAAGCAAGGAAATTCAGAAAAGCCACTATGCTCCCCTCAGGGAGCAGTAGGGCTACCAGCCAGCCCAGACTGTATGGGACACAGCGACAGCTGGGCAGGTGGACAGTGTTGGCAGGAGCACAAGGATTGGGGTGGGAAGTGGGAGCAAAGAGACAGGTTGCATCTCCATAAGGCCTGATGTGTCTGAGGGCTTAAGAGAAACAGTGAGCAGGGAGGTAGATTGTGAGGGGAGCACAGATCTGCCAGGCCTGCAGGGGAAGTCAGTAGCAGGTCATGTGGAGCACTTGGAGGCAGGAACAGGACTGGCACTTGGAAAACAAGATGCATGGGATGTAAAGGCCCATGAGAACTGATGAAGCCCCCCCCCTGCTTTGTGGATGCAGGTCATATGGACAGGTCATGTACCTGGGAGTTAGGGATGGACCCAGGAGCAGGGTGGTAGGCCATGCAAGGAAGGCATAGGGTTTGGCACAGGCAATGTGGAGACGTTGCTGAGGAAGTCCACACCTTCGTTGTTGAGTGGGGGACCCAGCAGCAAAAGAGGGGGAGACTTGGGAAATGCAGTTCACTGATTTACAGGGGCACCTACTTACAAGGAGTGAACATCTATAGCAGTGGGGATGGAATAGGTAGGAGTTGGAGGTTACTGCTGTAAAAACTGTGTGTTAGTACTGCTGGTGGGTTTCTTTGGGATGCCCTCAAGTCTGAGATATCTCAGGTACAGCATCAACCTATGAAACAGCCTGGGGTAAAACTCTTGGAAGAAACTGCCATCCACTCCCCACAGAAAGCATCATTTTCCCTTTTGGATACCTTGCATTGCTCTCTCCATCCTTGGCCTTTCTAACAAGGACAACCACAGTCCATTTCCTAGTGGAGACAAGTGTCCCTATCAGCAAATCACCATAGGTCACATTACCTCATCTCTGTAGTGGCATTTGTCATGGAGAGACCAAGAATGGAGACAGGCATAGAAATTAAACTCCCTTCTCCTTGCTAGTGATGGTCCCACCAGCTCAGGGTTGATATATTTGCAGTGAAGGACAGCTTATCAAGCCCACAGACTAGCAGGCTTCACTAACATGCACAAGGGCCCCATGCAGTAACCATAGCCTTAGGGCGCATTTATGTGTCCTAGAGGATTAACTCATGAAACTGGTTACCTCATGCCTCATGCATTTTGGAAGAAGGTGTGCCTGAAAAGCGTCGGTCATGGAAGTTTTGTCTCATGGACTGGAAGATGTGGTTCAAAAGTCTCATGGCCGGGACAGATTAACTCCTCAATGGCACTATTCATTTTGGCAATGCATCATGTACCTGAGAGGAATCCAGTCGTGAAACGGTCCAGCCCAGTGGATTAATCCACAATTAGGGACAATCAGAAGGCAAATGGAGCCCCCACTTGGAGGTACTTAAGGAAAAACCAGGATATGGCTATTAGAGTAGGTGACTGAAAGTTAGAAGCTCTGTGTTCTCAATCTGGATGTGCACAGACTTGCTGTGTGACCTTGTGGTAGTTATATTTATTTTCTCTGCCTCAGTCTCCCCATCTGTAAGATGGGGATGGTAATGTTAGCTTACCGGAGGGGGTTGGAAGCCCAGATGTATTATCTAAAAAAATGCCATGAGATCCACAGATATAAGGGCTCCCTAAGTGCAGAGTATCTTAGCACCAATTATCTAACAAATTGAACCCTATAAAAATGTGGGTATCTAGACCTGGAGGGGACCACTGGGATATTTTGTGTCTGATTCTTTCTTTTTTGGTAAAGTCTTGTGCAAGCCATCAAATATACATGCATTCAGCTACTGCTTTTGCTTATACACCAGAGCTGTTATTAAAGATGGAAGTGAAATGCTGTGGCAAATAGAGAAGTCTACTGAGAGCTCTGTGAGCAAGTGTCTTTTACAATCTCCTGTATGAACTCCATCCACACACTGTGATAAGGCAGAACTACCCCCTATCCTGAGGGCTGGTTTCATTAATAAAGCAACCCTAAGAGAAATCTCAGCCCAAGACAGCTCTCTCAGACTGATTACTTTGAGAGCTCCTCCCTCCCGGCTGCTCAGCCCACTCCTTAGATCTTCTCTCCCCAGAGAGCACCTCCCACCTACCTTATTTCTCGGTGGGTACTGAGCCATCTGCATCAGTGAGTCAGCAGAACACACTTATCTCTTTTCCAGCAGGATCCACACCTCCTAACAGGATGGACAGTTTCTGACAAACTCTCAGTCTGTTACAATCTCAAACCATTAAGGAACAAATCCTGAGATCTTTATTTGAGGTTTTACTTTGTCTGGCTCCTAATGCAGAACAAATTCCCATTGCAGTCAATGACTCAATGTTATGGCACGGTGCAAACTGATTAAGGAACTCAGACTCCGGCCCTAACAGTGGACCAGACTATTCTCAGTTAGCCTGAAATAACTTTGCCTCAACTCCACTGCTGTTAATGGAGGATGGGTTTACATCAGAACAGCTGAGCAGAGGATTTGGAACTGGAGTGCTTGCCAGGTGATGTCTTTCTAAGGGAGTTGAGCAGGGCTTGAAGGAAACAGTGGAAAGTGCCTCCATATCTTCTGTCTGCTAGTTACAGTCATAAGTGGATTTAATATTACTTGGATTTAGTCAGTCATTACATTTTCTCCACTCCACCCTGGGGTCTGTTCAGTTCATACCCAGGGCAGGGCTTGCCTGATCAGTCTTTGTAGGTGATTTTTCTAATCAGGGCTGTGGGAGTCCATAGCTGTGATCCTCTACAGCATCCCATTTAGTGGTAGTTTCCAAAACCAGTAGCCCTGTCTGGCCTCAAATAGCTTTTATATAATACAGAATATGGGAGTAAATGATCATCGTGGGCTTACAGTCTGCAAATTTATGCCTGCTAAAAATTGGGAGACTGCTTCACCCCATCATTTCAGGTTAATAAATTAGGGGAACCCGTAAATGCGCCCCCTCCCCCTTTCTCTTTAACTGAAAATGAATCCTCGGGGCATCACAAGAGGCCAAATGTCTTCTGCTTCACTGTGGACTAGTCACTCCCCACTGCCCAGTATTCCTCAGTGCCTCAGGTCTAAATCACAGTGGTTAATTATTAGACTGTCTGCAAAGACAAAATCAGAGATGGTTAGCCTGGGAGGGGGATGGACAACATGTCTAGGAAATATAGTGCCAGGCTCTGCTTTAACTCTGTTATTTAAAAATGGAAACTCGTAAGTAAGTATTTTAGGGTCCAAATGCAGCTATTTTGTTTTCTTTAACATTTTCATTTATTTGGACTATCAATGAAAACATCTTCTGTGGTGAGAAATGTGGAAGAAGACAATTAACCCTCCCTCTGTGGTACTGAGAATTCACACACAACATCACATGCGAGAGAGGGACTGATTGGAAACTGAAAGTGAAACTGACCAGTCAGCTGTCATTTTTTCCTGGGTGGAGGCTTGGAACAGATGATGAAAGTTAACAAGATTTAACAAGATTACAAATCTTTCAAGGAACTTAAAAGGTGGCAAATTCAAAATTGAAAAAATAAAAAGAGAGAAAACACTTTTTGATAAGTTGTGCTTAAACTGTGGAACTCACTGCCACCAGAAGTTACTGAAGTCAAGAACTTAGCAAGATTCAAGGGGAAATTGAATATTCCCATGCATCTTAATAATACCTGCCATTGCCATTGGTAACAAATGTTGGTGGGGGTATTAAACCTCATACATCAGGGTTTAAGCTTGTCTGTATTAGAGTTCAGGATAAGGCTTGGTATGAGACACATTTTCCTGCATCTGCATGCTGCAGGCTTCTTACACTGTCCTCTGATCCAACTCATGTTTTCCACTGCCAGGGACCCTGCTGGGCATAGCACAGATGCCCCTGACCCAACTGAGATGCCCCTGGGAGCCTGGAGGTTTGCAGTGGCTGGGGATCTGCCGGAGGCTTCTATGTTGACAGTGTCGGTGTGTTGTAAATTCATCTCTGGTTCCCAGCCTGGCTCTTCAGACAGGGATGTTCAATAACTCTCCAGGAGGCTGCTATTCTCCCTCGTCTTCCCACCCCTCCCACTCGTATTAATATCTCTGCATTCATCTCCTGGCCTCCCTCATTAGAGCGTGAGGAATAATGGAGCTCTGGCTGAGCACAAAATATGCTGTAATAGGGACATTGTGATCTGCGAGGGAAGCCTGAATCATCAGACTCCCAGGTTATAGATTTAGGCAGGGGGTTTCACAAGAGCCTTTGGGAGTTAGGAGCCCAAATTCAATAGAAAGTCTATACAGTTTGGGCTCCTAATTCCCTTTGACTCTTGTGAATAACCTAGCTTGGAGTGATGCATGCTTTGAGGAGAAGGGTTGGAGTGGCTATTTGAAGCATATGTAATACAGAAGTTAAAATATATCTCCCCCACTAGCTACAGGCTTAAGCACACTCTTGACTGTGGAACATGTGTAGGAAAAGGTCTCAATGCACCCGGCCTGGAAAGCAGAACTGAATATGGGGCCAACCTGGATAGGACTGGGGGTGATGCAGTGCCATCCACCTGCCCAACTATCTCTGGGCAGCCTCTACCTGTAGACCACAAAAAAAGCCCTGGCCTTCTCCTGCAGTGGAGCCCCTGAGGGTGGTGGTAGACTAGGGCTGAATTTGGTTAGAGGTTGTGACATAGGCCTTGTGGGCCCCTGGGGGTGAATCTGGATACAGACCAGAGCTTTTGCAGTGTGAACCGGTACAGCTCCACTGAAGTGAATGGAGTTAGCCTGGTTTATAGCAAACAGCTGAACATCTGGTGTCTGGAGCACATCCCCTTCTCCATATGGATTCCCCAACCTACTACTTCCCTTTGCATCCCCATTCTCATACAACCCCCAGAGCTCACGTGACTTGCATTCTGCATTAGCCCATATGATCTTCGCAACATCAGCAACAAATGACAAAAATGTGGATGCTCACACACGGGCTGGAAGCTGCTTGGACATCAGGGGAAGGTAGTGCCCAGCCTCGCAGATTGCTCAGGAGACAAGGGGGAATTCAAAGTGGGGGCTGCTTGAGAGGGACTGGATAAGTCTGGGGATAGGCAAGGCCTTAGGAGGTTTTCATATCACTGGTTCAAACCCAGCTGTGGCCATGTTGTAACATTTTGATGATTGGGATGGTTATAAGCTTGATGACCTCAGTCCAGCTCCTTGCAGACATGAGTTCAGTTACCAGCAGCCGGTACGATGGATGCCCTTAGCAACTTCAACAAGAGGTACCAAGACAGAATGTGTCATCAGCCTGTACAGGTACTCCTGTTAAAACTGGGGTGAGGTGACAGGCAATGCAATCCAGCATCTCCTGGGGCTCAGACTGTACCTCTTCCGTAGGTAGAAAGGAGATCTTTTCTCCAGGTCTATCAATCTAGGATCCATTCCATAAACCACTGGGTTGGGATGCTAGCACACTTGTCTGCTGTGACAACCTTCCATTGAATAGGTAGAGATCCATTATTATATATAAGTTAATGAGAGAAGCTCAAGGAAAGAGTAGGGATATAGAAGACTCCTTCCAGCACTGGAGGAGGTGGAAACTCCCTCAGCCAGGACAGAATCATTTAGATTCTCATTCAGCCTTTGATTGCAGGGTTTCTTTTCCTTTCCCCAAGGGGTGGGGAGTGGCCAAAAAATGTAAGGGCCACATTCCAGCTGGCTATAACCAGGCTTCTATTATTGAGACTGCAATTTTTCAGGTACAATGTATGACTTATCTGTCTTACAAAAGCACCTAGAAATGCCGCCCAAAATTAGGGTCCCACTTTGCTTGGCCTTGCACAAATAGCCACTAAGTCTGCCTCAAAAAATTCCATTTTAAATAGACAAGACAAGGAGCAAAAGAAAGGAAAGCTCATTATCCCCATTTTACAATCAGGGAACCAAGGCCTAGTGGGATACAGTAATGTAAGGTGATACAGTCATTCAGCAGGAAGTTGGGATAAACTTTGGGTTGATATCCAAATGATGTTACTTTGATGTCAGAGGGCTGGAGTTGTACCACTTACATGAGAGTCAACAGGTCCAGTAGGAATCAAGCCCTTCACTGTGCCCCCAGTGAGGGAGATGAGTAGTGCCAACCAGAGCTGCCCACTGGAGGGTAGCGTTGGCAGTCTGGCCCTACCAAGCCAGACCTGGACTCCGGGTAGCTCAGCTCAGAGTTCAGGAGAACAGGGTTAGTGAATGGGTCCAAAAGGCCCATCATGGCTATGATCAGAGACATCTGTCTGCCCTGATCACAAGCAAGGGCTTGGTCTCTCCTGCTTCGGTCCCCAACAGACTGGGAAGATGGAGGAAGAGAAGAGATGAAGAAGAAATTGGAGGGAGAAGGAGGGGAGCAGAGGGGCTAGAGCAGCAGCACACTAGTGAAGTTCAGCCCTTGGGGGCTTTGCTGGGGCTGAGAGGGACCATACAGGGCTTGGGCTTGATGACCCTGGAGGCTCCTTGTGCCCCCGTGGGCTTCTGCCCAAAATAGGTGCCTCATTGCCTGGGTGCAGCCCTAGAGGAGTGGGGAGTGGGGAGTGCAGCCAGATCCAGACGGAAATATTTAAATCGGGCCTCCTTAATACTGTTAGGCATTTTCCTCTCTCTCTCTCTCTAATTCTGTTGCAGTCATTACCCAGGGAGCGGATACACAGGGCCCTATGGGGAGTTCTAATGGGCCGATTCAATTTCAACTGGATGACGCCACTTAGCCAGGCATTAAGAGCTACAGCTCCGGGAAGGCAAACGCCAGAGAGAGGGAGAGGGAGAGGGTGCGAGAGAGAGTGATTATAACGAGGAGCAAGGACTCCCTCCCGCCCGTCCTCCACGCTCGCCCATTCACAAGCGC
>NW_017729029.1:38965950-38980371 GCF_001723915.1 Gavialis gangeticus
CCGCTGCCTTCCCAGCCCGGCGGCTGCCGCTGCTGCCTCCGGACCGGGCTGCTCCCTGCTCCCCGCCGGCGCCGTAGTCCAGCCTCCGGGCGCCGCCGGCCCTGCCCGCCCGTTACCGTGGCCGCGCTGTCTATGTCAGCCCGTGGCGCGGCCGGGCGGCTTCCGCGCGTCCGGACCCGCAAGCAGCTTCTTGTCACTCAATCCTTTCTGCTCCTGTGGGCGCCAGGGCCCTGCTAGGTCCTAGTGCCCCTCAGGCCGCGGTCCTCTGCGTCCCCGCGCCCACGCAGCCCCGGGAGAAGTCCCACCAGTCTCGGAAACACACTTGCACTCGCTAGACCCTATTATCCACTAGCCTTTGGTGGGGAAGGTTAAGAAAGCCCCTCGTTTCAGTGCTGTGTGGCCAGATCATTGGCCAAATGACACTAAATAGGTGAGCTGGTGGCTAAAAAGAGAGGTTTATAAACCCAGAGTGTTTGTCCACCCCCTCTGCAACTGTCCTGTGGTTGTGGGTCCAAGCCCACCTCCACTCTGGAGCTCTCTCTGCTGTGGTCTCCCAGACAGGACCTGGATTCAGCTCTGCAATGCCCTGGTGCGCAGCAGACCCGGCATCTGAGAAGAGCTTCCTTCTCACTTGCCTTGGGCCCACTGTTCTGGCAGTTGGGCCCTGGTCACCTCCAAGTCCTAAAACCCCGTCCACTGAATCCCAGTGCTTACTGGATCCCAGTCCCATCCATTAAGTCCTCATGTCCAAGCACAATCCAGAATCCTTGCCCTTTGTCTTCTTGCCCTTTATCTCAGTACTTTATCCTAATACTAGAGCCTCAGTTTGATCCATTTTCTATGTCCTTTCCTTTAGGTCTCACACACTTTCAAGACAGCCTTCTGCACCCTAATGCTCTGTTGACTCCTTGTTCAGCCTGTTTGGTCTCAGTTCTTCGGGGGTCTCAAGCTGTGTTTTCACTGGCTCTTGTTTCTCTCGCCCCAGCTCATGCTACCTGGATTTGGACTGGTGTCCTATGGGATCTAGAGCTTTTGTAGTGGTGCCTAGCATTCTCGAAGTCTTGAAGGGCAGTTGCTGGGCTCAGAAACTCTGCTGATTCACACCCACTGTATCAGGAGGCTCACAGCTCTCATGGCATCGGTAGGTGTCCCTTCCGATTCAGCCAGTCACCCACGTTCTAGTGATGTCCATTCACTACTGCATAGTCCTCATGACTGCATTCCTGATCTGATCCATCATTCAGACCCACTGGTTCTAAAGGTTCTCGCTGTCCAGTCTTTAAATTAGCATGACAGTCTTATCCTGTGCACTCAGTATTTTTCCCGTACAAATTTCCCTAGATAGTCTCACTTCCTTGGGTTGCCTGCATCCTGCCATTTCCTCCTTTTCAGTGGGCTGGAAAGCCTAACACTCAGCCGTCTCCTCACTGAGGTGCCTGTGGACCTGTCACCCCTGTATCTCTGCTACTCAGCTGTCCTTGTGTTTTACCAGATCAGCCTGCCAGTTATGCCTAATGAATCCATATCCTTCCGTACCCATTCAATCGATAACGCATATTTCCGAAGAGCAGCTCATTCAGACTCTCCATTACAGCAGTGGGTGGAGTAAGCATCCCTCTCCAGAACGCTGGGAGTCTGGAGGGCTCCAGGCCTATTCTGTTTTCTTACTCATATTTGCTGTATCCTATTATCCACTATCCTTTCCTTCACCCCCTTCTCCATCCTTTGGCCAGGAAGGTTAGAAAATCTCGTTTCAGTGCTATCTGACCAAATCCAGATCATTGGCCAAGTGAAATGGAGTTGGTGAGTTGGTGGTTTAAAGGAGAGGTTTATAAACTCAGAGGGTGCGTCCCCACATGCAGGGGCATGTGTTTGCCACAGCACATAAAGCAGCATAAATAGCATCTGTGCTGGCCCCAGCAGCCTTACCTAGGGTACTGGGGGCCTCTTGGGGCAGCAGTAATGCTGAGCTGGCTGCACAGAGCCTGGCCAGCAAACACAGCATGGATCTGGATGGCCAGGCTCTGTTTCTAGTGGAGCAGCTGCTGCCATGTGCACCATGCCCCCCTGCCCTCCCCCTTTTTTTGTGGGTTTTTTTTTTTACACTGGGCTCTTCTGATGTCAAATTTTGGTGCCACACTGCAAATTTGCAGAACAGTGAATGGCTGCACATGTGCCATGTGCAGTTTGCAGCACCTCAAATAACTCTGAGGTGCTGCAAACCACACGTGCACACTCCTCCGGACGCGCTCAGAAAATTTGTCCAAATTTATCAAGAAGTGCTGAAATTCCACTGTTAGCCAGTGGCAGCCCCAGTAAATCTTTAAGGTCCCATTAAGAAGCTTCTCACAGTCCTCCCACATTCTTCTCATTGACTAGGACAGAAAGATCCTGGCAGCACAATAAAATTCAAATGTAATCAGATTGGTTGACTTTTTTTTTCCTTCAGGGAAATAGGACAGGACAGATCGCACTTTAACAATCAAAGCAAGTTACCTTTGCTCTTCTCTGCTCTTCAAGGTCATTCTCGCTAATGAAAATCAATCTTCTCCTTGCTTTTTTCTACTGCATGGGTAGCATTTTTTACCAGTGGCCATTAGCCTCTATGAATGTTTCCTCTGTCATTATATTACTGGCTTGCTGACCAGCTTTGAAGTCGAGGGCAAGGCTTGATAGTTAAAATTCCCTCCAGCAGGACTGGGAGCTGCAAAAATATCCATGCTGCTTATGGCTGAGACAGTCTGCTGCCAATGGAACCTATATATGGGTACTAAGAACAATAAAATATCTTGACTTAAAATGATCCACAAGGCAGACTTGGATTGCTTTCTGTGTAAAGCATGAAACAACTAACTTCCCCTCACTAGGTATTCCCATGTGACCAATTGCAGCACAGTTTGCACACAGTAGAGGTGTGGAAATTATTTAGTTAAAATTCTCCTAGCCAAAGGGACTGACTAGATTCTGTTCCAGATATGTGTAGTAGTTTGGTTTATATTTTTTTCTCTCCTCCTCCAAGGACTGTCTATTCCTAGATGGTCAGAAGGGTTTGCTTTGGTTCTGGTCCTCTGTGGCCATATCTACAGGCTGAAATGTTGTTTCTGTGAGACAATGTTAAACTGAAGTCAAGTCCACTAGCACATATGTGCCCCCTCTTGGCTGTTCCCCAGCCTATTGGTTTTGCCTTGGGGCTCCCCTGAGCAGCATGATTCAAGTTAGTTCATTCTGGCCTTCCCTAAGGCCTTCAGGAGGCACCAACCCTTTTGGAATAAAGCCAGAATGTGTTTCCAGTGCTGCAATAAGAGTCAGGAAGTACCACTTCCTGAAAACAAATTCATGGCAACATCTATGCAGGTAACAAGAACGGGCTTGTCTCATCTCTTCTGATAAGCGCTGGTTTCCTGGAGCAGATCCTGTTAGTTTGAGCATTTTGTCAACAGACACCCCCCACCCCCCCACCAATGCTTTTCTCTGAGTATTCATGAAAGTGGTAAGCCTGACCCTTATGTGTCACTGAGTCCAAGTCAGAAAGCTCTGGATACAAAGGCCCAGGCAACTGAGTCTGAATTAAAGGATACATCTAGAGACCTGTCGGTATATTTTAGTGTAGTTTGTCATTCCCTCCCCCGCACAACTCGATCATTTTGCATATTGAAGTTTGGAAGGGAAGAACAGCATGGTAGGGAAATGTCAGCCTACAAGGCAGCAGTCGTTCTACTTCATTCTACTCCCAGCCATATTGCAAACTCTACATGTGGCTTTGGACAAGTCACTTCATAGGTCTGTGCCTCACTTTCCCTATCGACACTTCCCTACAACACAAAATGGGATTAGAGGACTAGAAGACTCAGCTCATCAGCATTTGCAAAACACCCAGAGCTCCTTAGATTGATGGTACTAGAAAAGGTCCAAATACTACTATTTGTTTGAGTGACTTGTGTATCACAGCATCTATCCGTGTATCATAGCATCTATCACTTCCTAAGATGAATCTGGTAGACCTCATCATCAAGATCTTTTTTCTACTAGTTTTCCTGCTCATCTCCCTGTGCTCAGACTTTCCCAGGTTATGTTCTTTAGAATACCCGCCTGGTAACCTGTACATGGCATTGTCCTTTGTTTTCCAGTTTGCTTTGAAAGTGCAATTGCAGTGATAATTCATGCGAATACTTTATCTTTCTGTCCCTCTTCTTTAGGATTTTCAGATGTGCCCTGATGCTATAAGCACTCATTGCTTCCAGGAATGCAACTTTCCTCTAGCGTGGCTGAACTCCGTCGTGAAGAGACAATGGATCCTCCTGCTGAGGACTTCCAACAGATTCTCTCCATTGACCAGATCCGCTCCATTCGTGCCAGCAATGACTATGTAGAGAGACCTGCTGTCTCCTTCATGCAAGCTCGGTCCAATCCATCCCTGCCACAGAATTCCCACAAGACAGAGTGGTCTCAGGACCATCTGGTGTCTTCCACTTTCCAGGACCTACATCGCAGCCAGAGTCAACACCACCAGATACCACCCCTACAGCCACACTTGAGTCACTCCAGCACTGCTAGCTCCATGTCCCATAGCACCACTGCCTCGGACCAGAGGCTCCTGAGTGGGATCACGCCCTCACAGTCCGGGCACTCCATCATCCGGACGCCACCCAGAGTGGCTGACCTGAAGCCCGAGGAACCATTGAAGGGGGTGGCAGAGAAGCCCAGCCTTCACTCTGGGCACCTCTTTATCTGTGAGGAATGTGGGCGCTGTAAGTGCGTCCATTGCACGACTGCCCGCACCTTGCCTTCCTGCTGGCTCTGCAACCAGCGCTGCCTCTGCTCGCCTGAGAGCCTCATCGACTATGGGACTTGTCTCTGCTGTGTCAAGGGTCTCTTCTACCACTGCTCCACTGACGATGAGGACACCTGTGCTGATGATCCCTGTTCTTGTGGCCCAGGGTCCTGCTGTGCCCGCTGGGCTGCCATGAGCTTCCTTTCTCTTCTCATGCCCTGCCTCTGCTGCTACTTTCCTACCTTGGGGTGCCTCAAACTTTGCCAGCGGGGCTATGACAGCCTGAAACGACCTGGCTGCCGCTGCCAGAACCACACCAATACCGTCTGTAGGAAGATTTCCTCTTCCAGTGGGAATCCCTTTCCCAAGACTCTGGATAAGCCAGTATGACCTCCTTCGGTGAGGGAAATTGGCTCTTCTTCTCCTTCAGCTCCCTCTGCTGGGCACCCCTTTGGGAAAAGAACAAACAGATGAACAGTTAATCAGTCAGTCAGTCAGTCAGTCAGTCGGTGAGTCCTGCCAGGGAGCACGAAGCATGTTCTGAGACAAAAGGAATCTTGCTCCTGCAGCCAAGCCAAACGGTCTGGGTTTTGCACATTTCAGCAAAGGACAAAGACAGATGGAGCCAAATGCTGATGCATGCACTAGGCACTAATTGTCAACAGGGGGGTTGAGTGTGGGACCTGTCACTGGATGGCTCAGGACTCTGTGACCTCAGAATACCTTAGGAGTTCCTCTATGGTGGGTTTAAAATGGTGATGTGTCCTAGCACTATAATCCTCCAGGGACCAGACCACTTAACTCAGTTCTCTTTCATTCCTTCCTTCTATGGCACTTTCCTGACTGGCACCTCCCAAAGGCTCTTACTTGGTTCCAGTCTGCTGTACTTGGTGCCAGTTTCTCAAATGGAGATGGGCCATTGTAGTAAACCAACCAAGGGCAACACCTTACACACGCGTGTGCGCACACGCGCACACACACGCACACGCACACAGGCAAAATAAGAGATGAAGCTTCTAATCACTTTAAGGTAAAAAAGGAATATAAGCAAACCCAAATGTCAATTTTTATGGGCTCACTTGTTAGTGGAAATAGGGCATTGCTGAATTAAGAATCACACTGGCATGGAAAGAACATGATAGTCTGGGTAGAGAAGAGACCCATTTCCACTTCGTACATCTGTAGCTAGAGGAAATTCATGCTAGTGTATAGTACTCCAGGGTAGAATTGGCTAAGAGCAAAATGTTAAATCTCAACTGAAAGTTAACACAACAAAAAATGCCGTGAAGGAATGGTAAAGTCTGGCATACAAAGCCTTACCCTTCTAAGCTGCCAGTGCCAAACCAGCCCAGGTTGGTGCTGACAGGAAGGTGGCATTACGTGATGGCCTTCTATTGGTGAGTTGGTAATTTCATTCCGTCTCCATATCGATGTAACTGAAGCCCATCACCCCAGTTGGTGTTCCTGTTGACAGGATCACTAGAGAGGCCAAGAACTAAGCAGACCATGGACCTCGATCTACCTTTTCACCTCTACAGGTTGTCCCTTTACGTTTTGGGTGAGGTACACTACTTGGGAGATGAATAGGAAGCCCACCCTGCTGCCCTGTCCTGTTGAGAAAGAGAAGCCTTCAGTCTCCAAGGCTGCCAATCTAGTACCTTTCACCAGCACTGAATTCACTTTAAAGAGAGAAAAACAGAATGAAATTTTAAGAATAATTGCCAACTGAAACCACCTTTACTATGGTTTAAGAACAGTTACACATGCTTGTCTCTGTCTACAAATGGAGATAAGCTGAGGTCCTGACTTTGGGCTGGAGGGGGAAAGGAAAGCTGTTTATCAGAAGACAGAACTAGATGGGTAAGAGAAGTGGGTAATACCTGACTCACCCTCCCCAGTTAAAGTGCCTCATTTATTTTCTGCTGTGATAGAGAGCACTACACAAAAGCAAGATTTAGCTGAGCAACTTTGCACCCTGTAGGCAAGCCTGATGTTGATATAGGGGTTCTGAGACAGGAAATGTTGGCTGCAAACTAGAGATGGGTCTAAACCAAACCCCCAGATCTGGACATCTTCAGACAAGGAGGAATTTTAGGTCCAGATTGTGTTTCCTGGTTGGTTGTCTACAATGAGCTAACCTTCTCTATCTGAACATTCCTGCTCCTTGAGGAAGCTCAGATCCAGCTAGAAATTTCTGGCTCAGGTCCACCTCTGCTGTAAATGTCAGGTGCCAAACTCAGTTACAACCTCCTTGACTCCAGAAACTTGGCCATGGAGTGAAAGCCAGATTAACCAAGTGCTCTGTTCTACCATCACATTCACCCTCCAAGGCACACACGTGTGTGTATGTGTGTGTGTGCATATGTGTGTGTGTGTATGTGTGTATAGGGCAGTGGGCATAACAACATTCCTGTTCCATTGGAGCAAATGGTTCAGGAAGACTATAGGATATGTGAGAACTAGAGAAACATATGCAAGAAAACCCCAGCTGCCCCAAAGCTTCCTCCAAGGCACTCCAATGTTTACGGCACAAATGTCGCACTCGTATATCCACTGACTCCTTCTCTTTGTTTAGAATTACTTTGATATATTTTTGTATATATAAATATAATGTTATGATGGCTAGGACTATTATTAATAATATTCATGATACTGCTGTGAATGGTGCCATATGCAAGGTTTGGCTTCCTGGTACATTTACAAACTCCAAAGGAATATCTCAACTCTTGTTATGCTTCTCTTAGACCTTAGTTTATAGGCAATTTGAGGTATTTTAAGGGCCTGCTAACAAGGCTTTGCATTGCTTTTCATCAGGCAGGTTGGTGAATTCAATTCAGCAGCTAGCTGTGGGGTGGGGCAAGGACAGAAAAGGGTGGAAGGCAGGAGTTTCCATAACCAGTTTATCCCACGGTGAGTTCTACCAGTGGATTAGAATCCTGCTATACTGTCACGTTTCACTCTAGAACCATGCTGTGGGAATCTGCTTTTCCCATCTGAGGATGGAAGCCCCTTTATATAAGCAGAGGAAATCCGTATGATACACATGCATCCCAAAACTCATTTATAGTGGTGTTCTATTTCAGATTAAACAAGGAGAGTCATGAATGCACCCACTGAAGTTTCTGATGACCACATCATTCTGTTCAGAGGAAAAGTGTTCTGTGAGAAACATAATGACTCCTCCAGAAGAATTCCACTATGTGGGACGGGGGGTGGGGTATATACATCTGTATGATCATTCCATTTCTTTGTTACATAAATTACATAATGTATTGCAAACATCTGACTATGTCTATGAAGATAATCAGGCAGAATCCTATTTTCAAGATCCATAGTCATGTAAAAAGTCACATTAAAAAGTACACCAAGAAATCTATATTGGTGGCACTCCTGTAAAAAGGTACACCTTACTTTTTGATCATTCCACTTACTTTCTACTGGGGCTAGTTTTTGGTCATAATGGTTTTTGGCAGAATATGTCCCTTCCAACACATTGCTTTTTAAAAACAAAGTGCTAGGGATTTTTAGGTTTTGGAGTGCATGCCAATTTCTTCAGTTTCTTCCTTCATGACCCACCTTTTCCTTTCACTTGATCATGGAATAACTCAATAAACATGTGAGACTTCCTGATCATTTTAATGGAAAGGCCTCGTGATGTCATGAAAACATGGTGACCCCGGCAGAGTGCTGGAAAATTTGCATATTGAGCAAAAGTACTCATCTTCCAGTCCCTATGCAAACAAAACATCTCTTGACTGGGAGCCTACTGGGAGTTTTGCTTGGTAAATGCAGTGTGAGATTGGACGCAAGATTATTATTTTAAAAGAGGCATCTCCAGTAATTGGCAGAAGGTTAATGGCAGGTTTTACTGAATTCTATTTGCATGTTCTTTTTAATTTCCAGTGTAAAATTTTCATCTCCAAAAGCATATTGTGCTATGGATTACTGACCAGTTTTTGCCAGTAACATTTTAGATATATTTTATACTTTTTCATTTTTTTGATATTGTGCAATACATTCTGTAAAATATGGAACACATAAATGGAAATCAGAGATGGAACTGAGTCACAGAAATGTTCTGATGGAACTCAGATTCAGAAATGTTCTGCCCAAGGATTTTGGTTCAATCTGTTGTGAATGTCAGTTATGAAATTCAGATTAAAGTCCAGGATCTGAATTATACAGACCCAGATTTTTTGGGTTCCCAAGGCTTAGCTGCGACTTGTCCATAGAATCCATCCATAAAATCTGTTTATTAGAGAAGGACAGAAGACACCAGGCCAGGATTTACGAAAAAACTGTCCAAGGTGAGCAACATCAGCCAAGTGGGTTAGTTAATATCAGGCAGGAGATGAAAGCCCTCAACCTGGAGGTCTTTTTATGACTTCCCTTTGTAACTGCAGACTAAGTTGATGTTTTTTATCTGTCAGAACATGCAATTTACTGTAAGATATGAAACTAGTACCTACTGGGTCTGTTTGGACATGGGAAAGAGAAGATCTGCTCCAGAGGTTTGGAGCTGGTTACCCTGGACTTTGTGTCCAACTTTACATTCCAGCCACCCCCTGACTGGGTGTAAGAGCTTTGAATGAGGCTCTCCAGGTGTCTCTCTGCACTTGTGATTTTATTATGCCAAGACAGTGTTGTTTCATTCCCAAGGGCTGATTGTCAAAGAGGCCCATAGGTGATGCATGGGGCGGGGGCAAAGGGGGACATGTGCCCCCCCTGAGAGTTGCTGCTGCTGGCTTCTGCGGGCAGTCGCTTCCCACACTTGCTGTCAATGCAGCTGCCAGTGGTTGCGGGTGGTCCCTGTTCACCACTCGCCACCACTGCCAGCATGGATGGTGTCTTCAGGTGGCCCCTGCTCACCACCCATTGCTCACCACCCCTCTTCCCTCATTGATGACACTGCTGCAGCCACCAGCGGGCTGTCTCTGCTTGCCGCCACCACGCCCCTGCTGCAGACACTGCCGCTGCCTGCGGATGGTCACCATGCCGCCCCAGCCTGAGGAGGCACGCGTTGTTCATGAAGAGGCCCTTTTGTGGAATGCTATATTCACCACATATGGTATTCTGGTTTTGATCTCATTAAGAAGAGTATGTTTTCCAGCTGAAATTAGAGAGGATGAAAGGCATTACAGCAAGCTTAGGTAAGCTTAGAAGGACCATTATGGCGGAGCCTTGCGTACAGTGGCAAAATTCTTACGGTGCCTGAAAGAGGAACAATCAGCATAGGGGTTCCCTTCCTCCCTGATCCCAGTGTTGAAGAAGAGGGAGGAAGGGAAATGGCCAAGAGTTCTTTCCTCCCTGAGGGAAGGTGGACCTGGCCAGTGAGTGCAGAACTTGCCTGGGAAGCAAGCCCCAAGAAGGGTAGATGATCAAGTAGCTTTTTGCTTTGCTTTTGAGAAGCACTAGATGTCTCCTAGTCTTTGTCTGAGTTTCAGACACACCTCAGAAGGCTACCCCTTACAGCACTTATCCCTCTGTAGAGGTGCTATCCACCATAGGGGCCATCTGCAGCACTCTTGAATTCAGTGGGCCACTGCTGAGGGATATGGAGTACTCCTACTCTCCACAGTCCTACTAGACCCTTCTGGTTGAGAGGGATAGGACTATATGCATAGTCTGCACCATGCTAACCAATTGAGAAATTTTTGTCCTTATTTCAGAAGTGTGACTTCTAACAGAGAACCTAATGGGATCTTACAAGTGCTCACTGCTAGTATTTGTTTCAGATCCCTGCCAGCCACTTCTTTGATCCGACATATTCTTATCCGTGGTTTTGACCCAAATAATTTGGGGGCCCTTTGCCCAAAAGGTAATCAAAAGCTCACAAGAGCAACTCCAGTCTTACTGCTTGGATGCAATAAAGAAAAAAAGGAAAAAGAAACAAAAACAGAAAACAAGGATAAATGACCCTTCTCCACCCCCCTCCTTGAGATTGCAAGAACTGCATGGCCTGAGGCTGAGCAAGCAACCCATTTACAATGTTCTCCCTCAGTACATCATTTGCTGCTCATGCCACTAGCTGTGTCTTGCAGATGGTGCATGTACAATCTTACTAAGCCTGGACAAAAGCCAGGGCATTGCAAGAGGGATGGGTGTATTAAGAATTCTGACATCTATTGCTCCACAGGTGGGGAAAGGGAGAGTGGATGTATTCAGTAATCCATTACAGATGGCCAACCAAACTTGTTCAGGGTCATCCTCTCCATGTAGAGCCCATGCAGTGTGCCAAGTCCATTTCTGTTGGACACTTGCATGCAACTGAAATATTTCTTCCCTATGTGGCACTGAGCATTCATTCCAGGTGGGCAAAGCAATCCTCTTCAAATTCTTTTTGATTTCAGATTTCTTAGAGATCCTTCTTCTTAAGAGATACTAGAGCAGAGATTATTTGCAAATGCTTTCTGTCACTGGTAGCCACTGATCAAACCTAGACAGCAGTTCGGGGCTTACATGAAATGGATTATTTTTACCATTCCTTGGAGACTATTTCAGAAGAGTCCAATCTAGTGTATGTCTAGTAGGGTGAGGGAAAGGGAAAGGGCCAGGGCCAAAGATTTCTCCTTATGGTATGGGCTGCAATCAGGAAAGATTTCAGATGAAGGGAGTTAGGTTGAATCACATCTCTTTCAGTCAGCCTCTTGCAGACCATTCACAGTACGGACCACTGAATGTATCAATGCTGTGCAAAGGAAATCAATTATGCATGCGGTGTAACTGGGTTGGAGAAAAAAGGCCAGACACCACTCTCATTAAAGCAAGCTGCAAAAGGCAAGCCAGCTTTGATGGCAGCAGGACTGGACCCATGCACAGAGAACTCAGGGATCTGTAAGGAATAGAGCTTCTCTTACCTGCATAGCAAGGGGGTACAGTTCCTATATGGGGGAGAACAAGGCCACTGTAACCCTGATATCAGTGATGAGCATGATCATTCATAGACGTGGCATGTTTGGTTCTCCTGCATGGCTGCTCCTACCCAGGGGAATTTTTCACTACCCTTTTCTCCCCAGTACCTACCCTTGTTCAGGCTCCTTCAAATATATCAGATGCTCTGTGGGCAAAAGGCTGTTTCTTCTTTGTACCACAGCTGTCTTTAGCACAAACTCTGCCTTAGAAGACTCATACTTCTTGACTTCAAAGGGGAATCACGTACCAAGAACTGAAGCATCTAATTCTTTATTTGGTACAAAAGGCATTCTGTACAGTGTATAAAAAGTTCCCTTCCCAACCTTCTTTACTTTAGTTTCCTTTATAGAAGTTATAATACGTGCTCATAATCTTATTGCTGGTTTTTGACAATATTCTCATACTCATGTCAAGAAAAAAGAAAAACCAAAGTATTTATTTGAAAAGTTTATTTTAAAGATAAAAAATAACCTATTTATTTTAGAGCACCCTCTTCTGTTTGGTTTAGTTTTCTTCTTTTGCAAAGCTAATAACTGATACTGAACCACTGCTGAAATAGAAGAAGTAATTCTATTGGTGGCTGCCCAAGCCACTTAGAGCAACTATTCAATAAAAAATATATATTAATTTTGAAACCTCTCTCATTCTTGTCTTGGAAGCAGGGGAGGCTGAAAGCAAGGGGAGGGCAGGCTTCTGCCTTGGCACAGACCATGTTGCTACAGTGAAACCCTGCATTTAGTGCTGGAGTCCATGTGACCACTACAGGCAGGCACTGTTGGAAGGCTAAGACCTATTCTGGCATTGATAGGTAATTGTTGCTGGTTTTTATAGAGCTATTTTTATGACCCCAATAGTTACAGAACAGCTTATAAGAAACATTGAACATCCCATGCTATGCCTACCTGCTGCAACTTACCCGAATCCTTCATGGGTCTGTAATTGTTCCAGCAGGATTTCTGTGGTTTCACAGGGTGATAAATTCTGGTACATCACAGCAAAAAGAATAGCACAGTGACCGGATACTAAGGGTGACTGTAGATAGAAAAAGATTAGATTAGACCAGATAAAGACAGGGCATTTATAGACCCATAGCCCAGAACAGAGCAGATAATCTATACTGGCTACACATATATATCACAGGTCATAGGCAACTGGTAGGGGGGTACAGGGGGGCATGTGCCATCCCTGACAGGGCACAGGTGCATGCCAGCTCTATCCCTGCTGCCGATGCCACCAGCGGTTTCTGTGGGTGCTTGCCAGCCGCATTCCCACTGCCATCGCTGGCAGCTTCTGCGGATGCTTGCCAGCCCCATTCCCACTACCACCACCACCAGCTTCAGTGGGTGCTCACCAGACACATCCCTGCTGCTGCCACTGGCTTCTGCAGGTACCCTCCCAGACTCAGGAGGCACCAGTTGCCCATGTCATTGGTCAGAGAATTTCATCCACCCACTTCTGTACTGAAACCACTCATTTGTCTTTGAGTAAAGTTAACTTGTATTTGATTTAACCACATCTTCCAGAAAGGCATCTAATCTGGATTTAAAGTCATCAAGAGATGGGTAATCTGCCATTTCCATGGCTGGATTGTTGCAATGATTAATCATCCTCACTGTTAAAAACATCCCTGATTTCTCATTTGAATTTCTGACTCCAACTGTCAGCCAGTGGTTTGTAGCTGTGCCTTTCTCTGCTGGGCTAAAAGGTTGGTATTTTCTCATTGCAAATAATCGATTATTATACATCATAATTGAGTCACCTTTCTATTTTTGTTGGTAATACATTGTGCTCTTAAGGTTTCTCGTTGTAAAGGCTTTTCTTTAGCTGTTGAATTATTTTTGGGTCTTTTTTTCCAAGCAGTTCCTAATTTTTAGCATCTTTTTTTTAAATGGGTATGCTACAGCTGGTTGCATCATTCCAGATCCATCTCAACAATGCTGTAGACGGAGGTAAAGTTCCCTCCCTATTCCTGCTCACTATTCTTCTGTTCATATATCCCAGGATAGGATTAGCCCCTTTTTGTCAGAGAATGATAAGAAGCCCATAATAACTTCACTCTATTATGATCCTTAGATCCTTTACTGAATCACTGCTTTCCAGGATACAGCCCCCTGGCCTGCAGGTCCAGCCTGCATTCCTTATTCCTAGATGTTGCACTTTGACTATTTTAAAATATATTTTGTTTGAATAGGGTCAGGTTACCAAGCAACTCCAGAGAACTGCCCCATGCATGCCATTATTAACCCCTTTACTGGGATTTGTGTCATCCACAGCAGTCATTTTATACATGAATGATAGATGATAGCTGGCTAGCTATATTATATTAGATGAGATAAATGCAGCTACATGGATCGATTGCATTAGACTAGAGAGAGGTGGGTGCAGAGAGAGACAGAGGGAGAGAGGAGGGAGGGATTGCTAGATAACTACCTAATATTAGGACTTTAGTAGACATAAAGGCTGTTTAGAGCAATGGTTCTCAACCTTCTTGGACTCAAGGTAAGCCTTGCTAGACTCACGGCACCCCTCAGAAAATGGGAGCTCTGAGCATTCACTGGTGTTTTGACTAGAAATAACAGAGCAGTTCTTCTGCTGGAAAGAACTCAGAAAGACCACAGTAAGTCAGAATGTTTTTGACACTACGGATTCCTATTTGAAATCCCGGAGTTTATCTTGTGAACTATGTGTATCTGTTTGCACATCTAACACTACTAATATCAAATTACATCCTTAAAAGG
>NW_017729029.1:38980494-38980730 GCF_001723915.1 Gavialis gangeticus
CTTTTTACACTGGTTGAGAATCACTGGTTTAGTGTTAGAAGTCAGTTATTTGCTAAATATCAGTACCATGGGAAAGAGTTCACTGCAGACCCATACATGCCCAGCAGCAATTCAAAGTTCCAGGAAGTTGGATTTCTATTTCTGAAAGTTTGCACCATTTACAGTCAAGTAAAAAATGCCAGGATTTTAAGTGTGTGTGTTGGGGAGCAAGGGGGAGGGGGCGGGGGGGAGGGAAG
>NW_017729029.1:38981111-38989458 GCF_001723915.1 Gavialis gangeticus
AGGGGGCGGGGGGGAGGGAAGGGGTCAGGAGGAGTTTCCGTCTTCGTGCAACTGTTCTCAAGCTACAATCTCCTATTCCCTGTCAGTCACACAGTTCCCGAGGATCCAGCCACTGTGCTGTTCTTTCTGCTGTGATGTACCAGGATTCATCACAGAAACCCCACTGGAGCAATTAAACAGCCCTGAGGGATTCTATAAGCTGCAGCATTTAGGCATATGATGGACCTAAATTAGAAGCCGAAGCTGAAAGCTTTTGAAAATCCCACCTTCAACATTTATGTCTTACTTAAAGCTTGCTATTTTTGCTGGAAAATAACAAGAAAAGTGCAGGTACTTGGCAGTTCCACATGAAGACACAACTTTG
The DNA here is from genome assembly GCF_001723915.1 of Gavialis gangeticus. Lineage (NCBI taxonomy): Eukaryota > Metazoa > Chordata > Crocodylia > Gavialidae > Gavialis > Gavialis gangeticus. The sequence continues at coordinate 38,981,476 of NW_017729029.1, forward strand.
TTATTTAGGTGCTGTAGAATCAGCCAACAGGGGCAACACAGAATAGCACATAAATCTGGTTTCCTACATGCTACCCATGACTTCATCAGTGATGATGATGGTGACAACACTGGGAAAGAAATTTTAAAAGACTGTCTCAGTTGGAGTTTTTTTAACCTGGAAAGAATCTAATTAGTGTGGGGAACCGGCATTTACCATATAATCTCTAGGCCTTATTCCTTTCACATCTGGACCAAAAGATGCTGATAGACTAATGGGTCAGTAAGAGTTTTAAGGTTTTCTATGTCCTTTTACCCACACAAATGAAATCCAATGAGTGAAATAAATATGAGTTGGCTTCAGTGAGGTAAGGGGTTCAGGTCTGGCTAGGGAGCATGAGGATGGAGGAAGCAGAAGTGGAGAAATGGTAAAACAAGAGCGGTGCCACAGGTGGTCAGCCTCATAACCATGGAAATCGAAGTCCTTCAAGTTTGTCTCTTCACTGCTCTCCTTCCCACGTACCTTCTTACTTAAGTAAAAGCTGAGATTCTCATGTAATCACTTGTGACTCTGGTAGCAGGGGCTTTGCAGCACGACTAACTATCTAAAGACTCATAATCAAGCTGTGAGATGAGGCAACACTGAGTTTATTTCACATAGTCCAGCAAATTAGAACACTTAATTGGGGTGGATCCAGGGGGGTGAGTCGGTGTGGCATGTCAGCACAGCTCCTGCTCTGGGCTCCCCAGATAGTCAGTGTGTGGTCTGGCTGAAGTTTCTGCTTTTATGTCATTCCCCTGAGGGGTGTGAGCGCCACTGCTGTCTTCCCTCCTCTCTATCCTTCCTCTCTCCTCTGTAGCTGAATTCAGTAGCAGGGGATAGAGAGGATGAATGGCAGTGGTGCTAAACCCCTGGTCTCCAGAGCTGCGGAAAGCAGGATCCATTTAATTGAGATAGACCCTACCTGACTTTTTTTCTTCCTACTGGCCCCACATAGCTCCCTCTTTGGGCTGCCCAGGTGGCCAGCTTCAAAAGGAGTGCTAGAGGCAGGCTGGAAAATACTTGACCTATAGCACTGTGCTAAGAAGTTTGAGAGATGCAAGTTCACACCTGACCTGGCGGCTGGGAGGGGGCTGAAGTGCCCAAGCTGCATATGTGGAAAAGAAGGAAGCCAGGCTGCCTGCAGTGCAGGTGGGTGGTGCATGCAGCTGGGAGAGAGGGGGAGGTGGGTTGTTCTTGTTGTGGGGGCAAGGGGCGCTGAGCAGCCTGTGCAGTGCCAGGGGAGGGGAGGAGCCTGAGTCTAGAGTCTGCCAGGGGAGGGAAGGACCCTACAGCCTGAGTCTGCTGTTCTCTGGGCAAGTGCCCTAACCACTCAGCTACTGCCCCCAACCTCCTCCATTTAACCCATTAGTCATGGATTTCTGCCATCTATTTCCACTCACCCAGTGGGTGCCACATTCCTCCCCAGTCAGTGAGTGGCTTTATGAGCATACTCAGTAGCTGTGTGGATGCTGATACATCCATGCTGCATGGGACAGTTACCAGCTGCTCCTCATCTTGCTTCATTCCAGCTAATGCTCCTGTGGTTTTGTCTCTTTCCACAGGTGTCTAGTGTCAATAGTGTCTGAGGATTAGAATATTATTTGATGGGCATCGAAAGAAATGTTGTTACTCTGGAGCAGGGCTGTCCAACTTCTGGACATGCTGAGTTGGCGGGTGTGCCACATAGGCAGGAGGAACCTCCCCTCCCCTGGCACGGCATAGGCTGCTCAGTGCCCCTTGCTCCCACAACCAAGACAACCCACCTCCCCCTCTCTCCCAGCTGCATACACCACCCACCTGCACTGCAGGCAGCCCGGCTTCCTTCTTTTCCACATATGCAGCTTGGGCACTTCAGCCCCCTCCCAGCCGCCAGGTCAGAAGCAACTGGGGAGTCATGGGGAGTGGTGTTTGGGTAGGAGCTTGTGGGCCACACTCCAGCCATTCAGGGGCTGCATGTCTTGTGGCCCATAGGCCACCAGTTGGACAGCTCTGCTTTGGAGTGAAACCATAGCCCTGAACTCACACTGAGGGGTGAACATTCAGTTCCCTAAGCATGTTTTATTTCTATGGGACAGGAGAAGAGAGCTCCTCCTACTTTTTGACAGGCAGGCAGCATCTGGAAAAAAAATCACTAAATGATGAAGGGATGTCAATTTTGGTTTGAATCACAGCTGATCTGTTCCTTTCACAAGTCAAATGGCGATTTTTGCAGTCACCAGGACTGCAAACTTCACCAACGATCTGATAATTCAGTCATGCTCCTTTTTGTCTCTGATGTCACCAGCTGTAGGCCTGATTCAGCCATTAGGACCTACCTGGCAGCTCCACTGATGATGTCCGAAGCAAACCAGCAATCTCCTTCCCCACACTGCTTTCCACCCATTGCCCTGTAGCTGTGCGAACAGGAATCAGAATTTGATTTTATATGTAACAAATCAGAACTCACTCCAAGACATTCAAGGAATGGGTCAATTTGGTAAAAAGGTACCAAGTTGTTTTTGTGACAATAAAGGTACTGAAGCCAGTAAGATACTAGTTAACCATGAAAAATTTGAACTGGAGATGGGGGCAAACCCACAACCCATAACTGCACCCACTGGGCACAGACTGGGGTTTTGGGGGAGTTTCAATCTGGCTGGCTCCGACCATACTTAGAAGGGACTGGACCAGAGATTGAGGAAGAATCTGGGATACAGGGGGACACTAGATGGCTTCTTCTAGGTAGATGATTAAAAGTGGCCAGAGGCACCTGTCTCCCTTCTATCAAAAAATATCCTAAACCCCCGCCAACTAATTTTACTTTCTGCCTTGTTCCACCTCTACTTGCTGTGAATCCTGACCCTGCCTCATGACAAGGGGAGGTAGAGATCAGGCAGTGGACAGGGCAAAACAGGCATGAGGAGGGTCAGGAAGCAGTTGCAAGCTCAGATGATACCTGGCAAGGAGAGAGGGGTGCTTTATAGACTACCGAAGCTTTGGGGAAGAACTGCATTGACATGTGGGGTGAGGAGAAAAGAAAGAGAAATATGCTTAAAAAAGATAACTTGGTATAGGAATTTGGGAGACTGGAGTTGAATTTTCACCATGCTGCCATCAACTGAGAACTCTAAGAATAAATGTACTTGTCTGTACCTTTCTCAGGGCCTATATTTGCAGCCTTTCAAAGACTTGGGTTAGATATAAGAAGAGAAAAACATTTTAATTGTAAGGAAAGTGAAGCAATGGAACAGCATAGTTAGGGAGGCTAAGGAATCCCAGCACCTGAGGTTTTAAATAGGTTAGATTAACATCTTTCATGAAGGCCTTAGGTCCTGCCTTTGGCAGGGGGCTGGACTAGATGACCTCTCATGGTCCCTGCCAGCCATATTTTCTGTGGTTTTATGTTGCTGGAATAAGGACTACAGAAGCAGTGCTTAAGAAAGCATCAGCAATACAGGAGGAAGGGTAATTCTGTAGCCAAAACACAGGTGCTGGGACTAAGAGGTATACATATAGGCCTTGTTTGTGGCCCTGCTACTGACTCAGTATGGGGTTCCTAGCAGGGCTTGGTTTACTTCAGCAGAAGGTGAAGATAATCAGAGTTAAGTAATTCCTGATAACTGTGTGAATCCTTGTCCTCCTTTAGTTCTCCTTGTCCTCCTTCATTACAGATTTCCCTTGATTTATGCGGTACATGTGTTTCCGGAGAATGGCGCATAAAGTGAATTTGCACAAAGCAAACCCACTTTAAAATGTAACAAATAGGGATACATTCCCAGGGTGGTGAGGGAGGGAGGGAGTGAAGCTGGGATGGGAGGGGTGCGGTGCAGCCTGTCAGCAAGTCCTGGGCCTGCAGCAGGCAGCAAAGTGGCGGGAACTGTGAGTGGGTGCTGGGTGCAGGGGCTGCAGGCTGGGGGGCTGTGCTGGGCTCTTCCCAGGGGGGCATGGGCCACTGGACCTGCATGCGGGACAATGGCAGACTACTGCGGCATGCTGGGGTTGGTGGCTGCAGCGCACACTCCCCGCGCTTGGCAGGCAGGTTGGGGAGGCTATGGTGAATTTTGGGGTGGCAGCAGCCTCTCTCCCAGTGTGTAGGATGAAAGTAGGCTGCTCCTGCAGACAGCAGCAGCCCCCTGCCCCGTGCACAGGAAGACAGCAGGCTGCCACTGCAGGCTGGGGCCGGTGGCAGCACTGGGCACACTTCCTGGCGCTTGGCAAGCAGGTTGGGGAGGCTATGGTGAATTTTGGGGTGGCAGCAGCCCCCCTCCCAGCACTGCCCCAGCCTGAAGTGGCAACCTGCTGTTGTCCTGTGTGCAGATCCAGGGCCTTGTGACCTCCCAGGAAGAGCCCAGCACAGCCCCCCAGGCCACAGCCCTGCTGAGGGGCGTGTAGCAGCAAGAGCTGCATCCCCCCCCCATCCTACACCCCCCTGCCCCGTGCCCTGCACCCACTTATAGTTCCCACCGCTTTGCTGCCTGCTGCAGCCCAGTGCCTCTGCTTCTCCCTGCTCACCCTGTGCAGGAGCAGCTTACACCAGCTGGCTATAGCTGCTGGGCTGCACCGTGCCCCAAACCTCCCAGGGCTCCACTTCTCCCCATGCACCCCACCTGCCTGCACCACATCACAGCGCAGCCCAGGGGCTGGGGTGAGTGGGGCTAAGAGGAGCCCTGATCACATAAGGGTGAATTTACCTCTCATATAAGTAATTTTGGGTAGAAAAAAGGTGATCACATAAGAGCAAATTCCCATATGTGTAATCCATGTAAATTGAGGAAAACTTGTACTAGTGGTTAAGTTGGATATGATGGGAATGCCCCCCATGAAGCTGAGTGTTGCCCACAATGGCTAGATCATGTAGAGAGACTGATGAGTCTATGACTCCTTCCCGAAGGAGCCTTTCCATGAACTCAGGCAGCAGAGACTTGTGTTTTGATCCCTTCCACCTGACCCCACCAAGCCATCATTGCACTTAATGCTACTGCTAAGGTATTACATGGTAGCTGGGAGGTTTACTTTATTTGTATTTATATTTGCATTTATATTTGCATTTGCAAAGTGCTGGGAGATCCTAAGCAGGAGGGAACTTTTCTTATAATCCTGCCTGAGTCATAACTGTTCCCATAAATGATCTGTTGCTCTGGCTGGATGAAAGAAAGTTGGGATCAGGCCTGAAGCCTGAGAGAAGTGAGAAGATATGAATAAGAAACCAAACTGTTTTGTAACAATCTCACCCAGGGAATGAATAGATCACACCACTCTCTGTAGAAGAGTCTTCCTGTGTGTCAAGCTCAGGGGTGACCAAATGAATTGACACCAGGAAATTCTCACTGGAGATAATGACACCAACTAATTGAAAATAAATTAAGGAACATGACACCTTGCGCGCAGATCAGTTATCTATAGCATACCTTTCCCAAAATAACTGCCTCCTGCACATCATATGCTGAAGCCAAAGAGGGATACATACATAAAATAGGCCACTCCAGCAGGGAGCTGAAATTCCTTTTTATTTTTAACTGAAGACACCACAAGGGTTAATTAGGAAGGGCCATATCACCTCAATTGGTATGATCACCTTCCACTGACATCAGTAGGCATTGTGCAGTGCATCAAAGGAATTGAAAAGTTTTGCCCTTGAAGAAGCACTCAGGTATGTCTATGGAGCACAAATAATATGCCCTCTCCCTCTCCATTTTGTAACTCTGCCAGCCTTGGAGCTAATGACCAGACACTTCTATAAGAGGAGACTTGCATTGCTTTTACCCCATCGGGGCTTAGGTTAACATGACCAATGACTATTTTTCTTAACAAGCCTGCCCTCTAAGCTTGAAATCCCTCTAATCACTTTTGTATGGTTGGCTGCTCTGTCAGTTTCAGAGGTCTCAATGTCTCATTTAAAGATTTAAAGAGCTTGGTTTTCTCTCTCTCTCTCTCTTTTTACAGCTAGTGCATTCAAAACCCCTCCTTCAAAAATACTGCTACTCCTAGGAATTCCTGGTGCCTAATGTTGGTTATCAGATCACTTCCTAAGTAAATGAATGTGATCTCATTCTATTTCTCTAAGTGCCAATCTGAATATCCAGAGGATGCAAGAGGCTGACATTTCATTAGGAGTCCATCTATGAGAACTGCCCTTATACAAAGGTTATTCAGAGCAACATTTTCAATCACAGAGGTTTAAGCTTAGGAACGTAAATCCATTTTTGTTATTAAAGCAGTGCCAACAGGCAAATAACAGAATTCAGTTATGTTAAGGCTTGCATCTAGCAAGATACAAAGCTTATAACTGACTATCACCTTCAGATGGGACGTTTAGGCACAGGGAAGTCCCTGGACATAAATGCCTTGTCCAGCAACATGGAAGAAGTTTGTGATAAAGTCAGGAATTGCACTTCCAATCTTCTGAACAGTAAGCCATGCTAATCCACAAGACTATTCTTCTCTAAGTGTTAGCATGATGTTCCAAAATGCTGATCCAGTACAAGTTCCTCAACTATGCGGGCAGCTTTAGTTACTCAGCATCTCAGGTTTCTTTTGCTTAGAGGTTCAAATATGGATTTAAGATTCTTACCTTTAGATTCTCCTGGCCACAGTTCTTAGTGCATTGCCTTGTTATGGCCGCTGCCCATGACATTACTTTGTACCAGGTAAGGTTTAGCCCTGCGCTCTGTAACAACACTGTCAGCTGTAAAGCTTGGGTTTGAATCTGAATACTTCCGAGTTGAATAGGGATCAAAAGTTTGGGTTTCACCTATTAGAAAGAGAAGCAGCAGCTGTGAAGCTTAAGCCTAGGTCTCCTCAAAGTTGAGTCCCAGGTTTTTGTTGGGGCCAGTCTGAAGCTCTTTGTATCTGATCACACAACTCTGCTCTTTAACTGTGAGAAAGACCCTGTGCCAGGAGATAAAATTCTTCTCCTTTACACAGGTTGGATATTGTGTTACTGTCAATGTATACTAGTGTAAAGTGGAGAGGGAGAGTGGGAAGCTGAGCTTATTTGTTAAATGTTGAGGAAACATGGAAATTGCTAGACAGGATCCGCTAAGTAGTACATCTAGCTCAGCATACTGTCTTTGAAAATTGCTAGTATGAGGTAACTGGTAAGAAGGGTCAAGAAACCCTACAGTGGCTACTTCCTCTCCTTGCAGTGACAGGACATTGACAGTGACCTTGTCCCTCTGCTTGACCTGTGACAAGTTAAAGGGTGCTTTTGGTGGTTCAGGCATTATGTATGTAAGGATTTGTTCCCAAAGCTTTCAAGAACAGGTTAGACAAACACTTGGCCAGGTTGGTTTAGATAGGGATGATCCTGCTTTGATTAGGGGGTTGGACTAGATGAGTTCCAGAGGTCCCTTCCAGCTCTACTTTTCTATGATTCTAGGAACCTAACCACAGGAAAGTTTCTTCCTAAACCACATTACCTGCAAGTTATCTTATCCCTAGAGAACATTTAGACATAGTCTTTTGTTATGAACTTTACAGCTGAGACTCAAGTACTGAGTTTGCTTCCCTCCTCCTGCAGTGGAGGTGAAGATTGAAATCTCCCTTTCCATGCCGTTATGTCTGAAGCCTATTACTTTTATATGGATAGTTTCCCAAGTGGGAAATTTTAGATTTCTCCAGAGAGCTACTTTAAAAAACTGAGCTGGAGAGAATGATGGTAGGGAGGCCTGGTGAACCCTGTGGCAGATGTCTGTCAGTGCTCAGGTTTTGCTACCTGCTGGTTTGTCACATTGAACCTATGTTATGAAAATCTGGCTGGGTTCATAGATTCATAGATTCATAGATTAAGGGTTGGAAGGGACCTAGTAGATCTTCTAGCCCGACCCCCCGCCAGGGCGGGAGAACAACAAAAAACCCCAAAAAGAGAAACGGGACTCAAATGAGTCCAGCCAGGTAGGCATCCAGCCTCTTCTTAAAGACCCCCAGGGTAGGGGCCAGCACCACTTCCCTTGGAAGTTGGTTCCAGCTCCTAGCCGCCCTAAC
>NW_017729029.1:38990370-38996549 GCF_001723915.1 Gavialis gangeticus
GGTTAAAGAGGTCCGCTTTCTCCTCTGACGCAACCACCAGATTGCCCAGCGTATCCTGCAGGGGTCCCACATTACCCGGCACCTTCTTCATCCTCCCAATATATTTGAAAAAGGACTTTTTGTTATCCTTAATCTTGGACGCTAGTCCGAGCTCCATGTCCGCCTTGGCCTTCCTAACAGCTAGCCTGCAGGCCCGAGCTGAGGAGGTATACTCCTCTTTGGAGATTTCACCCCCCTTCCACCGGGCGTACGCCGCCTTTTTGGACGGCTTTTCATCCTGGACTCAATCATGAAAGGTGCAGAAAGCCATTAGATTGCCCAGAGCCTTGCACAAATAATTAGAATTTTCCAGGACTGAGCTTCTAGCTTTTTACTTACCAATAGTTTATATTCTCCATGTAGAACTTAACTGATGTTTAGAATCTTGACTCTCACATAGTTTCATGGGATCTTTCACATTAGCAGGGCTGAGAACTTGGTTGTTTCAGTAACACAAACAAACAGCTATGACTTAAAGATGTGTAGTGTGGAATATTGCTATTCTGTCTTCTGTATACTATATTATTCTGTGTTCAGCCTACTGTATACTGTTGAGATAGGAATGAATGGTAGCCAAGATTTTCAGACAGGATCAGAAATTTTCTGCCCTTCCTTTTTGAGGAATGGGAACTCAGCACTTCCTGAATGTCCCTTCAAGTGACACCCAAAAATGGAAATACCTCAAATTACTAGTCACACTATACAGCGTTAGCCTATGTGCCTCACTTCCCTCTAATCAGTGCAGTAAGACAGTAACACCTAGAGGTCCCAACTAAATTTGTGGTTCCTATGTGGAAGGCTCTGTACAAACACATTGGGAAGCACGTCCTGGTCCACAGAGCTCACAATCTAAAGAACCAAAGGGTAGGTGTGGCTACAGAAAGATTAAATGACTTGCCTTGGGTCATGCTTCAAGTTGGTGGCAGGACCAAGAAGACAAACAAGGTCTTCTGTCTCTTGGATCATTGTCAGAGAGACCAATGACTCTCAATCAGGGCGGCATGGCATCATGGGGTGCTGTGAGATCCCTTTAAGGGTACTGTACCGTGCCACACAATATTAACACTGTTAGGTGTTCAGACACTTGCACATGATTTGCAAGATAAATCCAGAGATTTTGAATAGGAATCCATAGTGTCAAAAACATTCAAACCTGTTACAGTCTTTCTGAATTCTTCACAACAGAAGAATTGCTCTGTTACTCTTCTGTAGTTAAAAATGAATGAAAGCTAAGAGCTGGCATTTTTTGAGGGGTGCCTTGAGTGTAATGGAGTGTTTTGAGCCTAAAGTGGTTCAGAACCATTGAGATTTATCATGTTTCCTCCTTCACCTGTCTTATTTTTTTACTTATTCTTTCTCCTTAATCTAAAATGAAAACAATCTATGTTGAAACTACACAGGCTTATGCTCTTTACTTATGAAAAAATAAACAACACCCAGAAACTGGGCTAAAAGGAACCATTTTGACATACAGCAGAACTTCACCAATCTGCATGGCTTATCATTTGGATCAAAAGTTTGTGGCTTCACCAATCACTCAGCAAAAAATAACCAGCTGAGATCTGACATCACTGTGACTTCCCTTTGAAACAGACCAGCAGAGTAGGATGACAGATAATAAAAGCTTTGCCACAGCTGTTAAACAGGCTGCATTTAGTGGTCCACCACCTTTGCTCTTTAATTTTGTTCACTAAGGGCTTGATCTTCCACCTGTTTAGAGAAATCAGGTGCTTACTAAACCCAATGCATGTGGTGAGTATTCTGGTTCTTAGCTCCTTGATGGACTGGAGCCCTGTTTACTGATTTGCAAAGTTCAGCCATTACACAAGGGGAGTCCCACTTGGCAAATGAATTTAGCATCAGTAATCTCAACAGAACAGATTCTGGAAATATATCTTAAATCAATTCTATTTTTGTTGCTTATTTTTCAGTAGCTCTTTTACAAGGTTAACTAAACAACCAGAGAGGCCAAGATACACAGAGAATCATTCATGAACCAGCTGGGCTTGAATTCATGAAAAGAAAAAGAAAAAAACCTCCAACCTAGTCAAAATCTAGCAATGAAAACATGGACAACATTCTGATCTGCCCTTTGACATTTATGATGCAGGTTGCAAGGTCACAGAGACTTGGTCACTCAGTATTGATTAGGAATCTTTTTGGCTGGTGTACGGCACTGGGGTTCAAAGAAAGAGCAGCTCAAAAAGAATTAAGTGGGGGCAAAGAGTGGAACGTACCAATTGAACTCCTGACCCGGAGGGGTCAAAGACCTCGGTGCATAATGTGGAGTATGGAATTGTCTGTCCAATGTCAAAAATAAATAAATAAATAAACATTAAAAAATACACTGCAGGGAAAATAAACTATTTAGTTGAGGCTCAAATGTCAGAAAATGATTTATTAAAAACATTGGTGGAGATACAGATGGATAGAGCTATGTATTTTGGCAAATGTATGGGTAAAGGTATGACCTTGTGTGATACGTGTATGTGTGTGAAGGGAAGCATGTATGAAACTATACGCAGGGGTTTTTTTTTTCATTTATCTGAGCATCCATCTATCATGGATAGATTTTCCACAGGAAGCAAGGAAGGAAGGAAGATCCAGTAAATTTGGTTGTCACTGGTCTTTACTGAATGGGTTAGTTGAAATATGAAACTTGCTTTATAACACAAATTCATTGAAGAGATGGCAAGAGCCAAAGAGGGAATAAAGTTAGAATTAGCGAAAGAGTAGTTTTACTAGAAGTTGCATACTGGATTGCTTTATTCAGTCAAATCGAGATAATGCTATATGGCACGGGCCATATGATGCTGAGAAAAATAGAGTAAGCTAGTTCTTGCGCTCAGGCATATTCATGAAGCTCTCTTGTATTAGAAGGCATATAACTAAATAAGTACATCTAGAAGCACAGAATACATATGTAAGCCAAAGAAAAAATTGGTGATTAAACTGCTGACCAGTAATAAGGCTGATGAATCTGCAGGTCTAAATAAACTCCTCTGTGGCTACGATTGCCATTTTGAGGTTCTGCTTATCCTAGATGTTCCCGAGATGGCCAGATTTCTTTCCTTATTGCAGCATTGGACATTTGAAGATTATGTCTTTTGTGCTACCTTCTGTTTAGAGGTTGGCAGTTGCACCAAAAAAAGATCAAGCTTAGCTCTGGCTGTGCATTCATAACAAGGCAAAAGCTTGTGGGAATGTGGTGTCATCACCACTTCATGTTAAACAGTGTTTCCCCTTATAACTTCTTTGCTATTGTACTCCTTTTCAAGGCTACAGTTTCCCTATATGTCCTTTGTATTCAATTAAAATATTCTAGCTGAACATTTCATAGGTCTGCTGGGGAAACAGCTCTCCATTGCAGCTTTAGTTTTCTCATCTGCTTTTTTTCTGATAAAGGGAAACATTCCATGCAGTGTATGGGTCATTAGCTGGGCACAGAGAGAGTACAGGTAGTTTAAAGTGGAAGTAAGTCTGAAGTGTGTCTGCAGTATAGTAACCATGAGTTCCAGCAAAAGCCCTTCCCAGATGCTTGATTCTCTTCTCACACTTTTTACTTTGAAGGGCCACCACTCACTCAGCTTCAGCTTCTCCTATTTTGGGACAGGGGACAGGAGTCAGTAAAAACCATATTTAGGGAGTCAGAAGGGAGGATCTTAAAAAATGCATAAAGACTTAAGACAGTGATCCTCAACTAGAGTGCCACAGCATCCTGGGGTGCCTGGTGATCCTTTCAAGGGTGCAGCAGGGTGTCATGCAATATTATTACTATTACATGTGCAAACATGATTCCTGTGATAAATCCAGAGATTTTAAATAAGAATTCATCATGGTGTTAAAATCATCCTGACCTGTTGTGGTCTGAGTTCTTTGCAACAGAAGAATTGCTATATTATTTTTCTGTAGTCAAAAGATGAGTGAAAACTAAGAGCTGACATTTTTCAAAGGGTCTTTAAAAAAGGCTGAGAACCACTGACTTAGGAGCACAAGTCCTGTTGACTTTTTTACTGAGACTCATGCTCCAGATTAACTTTGGAGATTTAACAAATCACACCCAGAGTGGATTGGGCACAGAAGTTTTTTTGTTGCTACTTTGACTTGGCTATGTGCTTTACTTGGATGACTGGATGCCCTCTGATCATCTGAATATTGTGTTCAGTGCATGTGATGAAGTTGTGGCCATCTGCATGATTTGCGGTTAATATAGACATTAGGGTTGCAAGGGACCTTGCAAAGGACCTCATAAGATCATCAGGTCCAGCCCCCTGTCCAAGGGGCAGGAAGTCAGCTGGGGTCAAAAAATCCTAGCAAGATAAGCATCCAAATGTTTCTTGAAAGTGTCCAGACTAGGTGCTTGCACCAGCTCTGGGGGGAGTCTGTTCCAGGCACTAAGGGCTCAGACAGTAAAGAAATTTCCCCTTATGTCCATCTTAAAATGGTTTTGCAGGAGTGTGTAACTGTTGGACTTTGTCTTCCCCTGGGGGCTCTGGTGAACAGGTGTTCCCCCAGATCCTGATGCACACCACTTGTGTATTTATAGGCTGCCACCGTGTCACCCCTGAGCCTGCACTTCTCCAGGCTGAAGTCCCATAGCTCACAGCCTCTCTTCATAAGGCCTGTTCTCTTGCCCTCTGATCATGCGTGTGGCTCTCCTCTGGAGTCTTCCAAGCTTCTCCACGTCCTTCCTAAATTTTGGATCCTAGTCCTACAATGAGCAGAGGCTGTATTCCACTTTCTGCTCTCCGACAGAACAGACCATAGATTATCCCAGGAAACTAGAAATTAGTGACCAGGGTTACTGTTTCTTGGAGTATTCTGCTAAAACAAGGCTTCCAAGTGGCTAGACCAGTTTCTCAGCTGTCACAGTGAATCACCACAGCTGCAGTAACCGCAGTGGAGCTGTGCTTAGAGACCCACCTGGGCAGCAAGCCCTCTGGCTTTTATTTAATTGCTGTTTTATGCAGCGTAAACAGTCACTTTCTGTAACATCCAAACTCTCCATCTGGTTGGAACCTAGAGAGTTCTTTTGCCTAAGACTTGTTGAAAGTGACCTGCTATTTTGTGCACCTCAGTTTTTGGGTGCCCATCTTGATACACCTTTAAGGCTCTGATTCTCAGATCTACTTCAGGTGTCTCAAACTGGACATGCAAACATCCAAACTTCCCAAATTGCTGACCACATGTGAAAGCCTTTTCCTTTCCCAGTCCCTAAGGGGCAGAATACTTCAAACTCCACTTTGCAGATGAAGAGGAGCCCTAATTGTCAGTATTAGATTGTAAATCTCTTCTGGTTCTTATGCATATTAGATTCTTATGCACTGACTACACAGTGGGCATGTCTACATGAGATGCTTAATGTGCATTTGTCTAATTCTACTGCACATTAGTGTGGCTGGAAAAACTGTGCTAATACACAAAAAAAATGTTCATTAGTGCTAATGTGCAGTAGCACCAATTATGATACATTAAGATATAACCTGTTATTACAGGTACTAAACTTAATGCACCATAATTATGGCGCATTAATGAACATGTAGGCACATCCATGGAGTACTTAATGCTTAAATACCACGGCTTCTTTTTCTGCTCTTTATGAATTTACTGCTAGGAGAGGGTTATGAACTTGCCCTGGAGAATGAAGTGTTCCATTATTGACTGAATAAAATGGATAGCAGCAGCGAAAGTTTCCTGCATGCTCTTCCACCAGTGATCCTCAGTCAGTGCCAAGTGAATAATTCATAATGAATAAGTTGTTCCTCAAGTGTAATCCCTTCCTCTGTTTGTCAGTTACCTGTGGCTATATTATAATTATGATGAATTTATTCACCATTCACAAATTTTGGACAAAGCTTTAGTCTATGCAAATGATAACTTCTGCATTGCTAGCTGCAAGTTGTTGCCATTTGCTACCAGTACTGAGTGACTGGACATTGTGTACCATGGTATCATGTCTCATTGGATGCTTCCCCAGCACACAGACAGCTTTCAAGGCAAACATCTCTGTTTTGAATGGGTGTATGAATTAATGCTGGAGTGGGTGTTTGCATGACGACTCATGTTCACACAAGCATTTGGAGCACCTGTTCTTTGACTAAAATCGTGCTTACGAGCACATTCATGTACAATTGGGTGTG
>NW_017729029.1:39001549-39013072 GCF_001723915.1 Gavialis gangeticus
CCTCAGTCATGGTATTTTTAGTCAGCTGAGATGTATTCCTTATTTTACCAGATCCTGCAGGCTTCCCCCTTTAAGTCATAACAATGGGAAACAGAAAATAATTGGCTCTTCCTGTTGTGGTGTTTAATTTCTAACCAACATGTTATATTTGGGACAGGGATAATTCATGTCTGGTGTGAAACCTAGGTGTGAATACTGATGAACAGGATCATGAGATATTATTCATAGTTACATTTTGGAAATTTGTTTGTCTGTTGCCAGCCTCAGCACCATCCTGGAGTGACCATATTAAGGTCTGAAATGGATCATTCAGTTGTCAAACTCCCTGCCAATATTAGAGGCCATGACTACTGGTTCAACTGGAATATTTTTATGCTGTGGTTATCTTTGCCCACTAGGAACTAGCTGGGACTGTTTTGGTTGGGGGCCAGCTGCTGACTATTGTTTGGATCTTGTTAAACACATCCAATTAATGCTGGAGCTGATTAATTTCTCTAACACAGGCTCATTGCACAACCTGCTGTTGAATACCCATCAGATGGTAATCCTGGTTGCTATTAACCCAGTTTAGATTCAAACTGATGAATAATGGTGAGAGACTGCAAATCCATCTGACTGAGCTAAGCTTCCTGTGAACTATATGGAGGCAGCAGTATGGAGACCTTACATATCCTTCAATATTACTGAGTTTTTTCTCACCTAAAGAATTGTGTTTCTGGATTCTTTTTGGGGATATAAAGGCTGCAATGGGCAGGTAAGAAAGCCCTGAACTTACTGGATGGCTGCCTGGAACACTAAGCTGTTATTGGAAACAGGAGGCTTTTATGGTAAGTAATTGTAATGTTATTGGGCATTTTCCTTAAATAGTCTGCCACATTCTCACATGCAGGCGGCTGACGTTAAGGGGAAACGTGTATGCAAAACACAAACAAGAAGGTGAACTGCTTTTCCTCTGATGAGATGCAAAGTGGAGACTCTGCCCTGTTTTAGTGATGAAAAATCCCCTGCACTTTTCCTGAGTTTAAGGGTCTTAGCCCTTGTTGTCCTGGCCAAATTCCAGCTTGGACAATTCCATTCTCTCTCCCTAAAAGTTCCTGTGCAGTTTCAGTTGAAAAATAGTATTCTTCCTCACTTCCTGTCCTAAACTAACGCTGAAAATTATTTTGGGAACCTTCAAGACTGAAAATACTAAGATGTTGAGACAGGGAGATAAACTAGATGATCTCGTGAGGGCTCTTGCATCCCCAATTGCTATGATTTTCTTGGTTGTTCTAGTCTCAGTTGATGGCTTAAGTCTTTTGAGGGCAGAGAATTCACCTCTAACTGTGTGGTAAAGTGCTGTTGCATATTTATAGTGTTGTTTAAGTGATGGCCCAGAAATTCTACTTTGGCAAAGTGGCATACCTCCACTGAAATCTGATCAAGTGAAATCTGTATTTTGCTCAGAGGTCTACAGCAATTTCTACTAAAAAAAATGTAACTGGCAATTGCATAGAGGATCCAACTGAATTCCTTTTGTTCTTCCAATGTTGTCATTACTGGACCCACATCACTGTATCTCTTTAACATGTTTGCTTTCTGTGCAAGAAAGAAAGCTATGAGATAACTGTATCTAAAAGGACCTAAGTCTCTGTTACTAGGTATCTCTAAATAGTGGCAGAATAATGCTCCAATTCTGTACTCTGATGGTGCCGGATGAACCACTATTGTACATTATCTAGACTATGTTACTTGATTATTTCACTCTAGTGTTACATGTCCCAGGAAGCAAGGGGGTCATCATTTTTCCTGGGGAGATAATTGAGTGCTTTCCAAATTTCATTCAATTTCTATCTAATTTCAGATGACTAAATAATCTCTCATCTCCCCTCCTTCAAGAATTTGATTAATGTCGGGACTACTTATAAGTGTTGAGCCTCACACACTCGTTTATTTTCATATAGTTATTCATGAAAGCTGGACTGCCAACATCTGACAGCTATAAATAGCTGAGTGCATATATTTATAGGAAATAGGAATAGTCCTTTGAACTCCACTGAAATTTGATGGAACAGGACAGCTCAGTGGAAGGGTACATCATAAATATTTTTTCTAAACGTATACATGGTCAGTCTCCTGTAAGTAGCATGGGGGTAATGGGTGGGAAGCAGTAGTGGCTATCAGTAAAAGCAGGAGATTGGCAATCAGGATGCCTGCATCCCATTATAAGCCTCACCACTGACTTCCTTTGTGACCTCAGGCAAGTTACTTAACCTGTTTAAGATTCAGTTTTTATAAATGTACTAGGGACATAACAATATTTGCCTGTCATCATACTTAATCCAGTGTAGTTGGAACAATACTGTGAAAGCATTGGACAAAAGTCACTTCAATGGCAAATAAAACCTAATATCTATACATTTTGGCTGTAGTTTAGATTCCAGCCCTAGTCCAGAACCTCACAGAGGTCAACAAGGCCCTTGTATGGTCAGGCTGCAGAACAGAAGTCTCTATTAGCAAAAAATGCGTATGGGTAAAGGATCAGCTTTCCATATGCTACACAAACTTCACTTATTCCCTTGAACTAGAATGGGGTTAACATAAGAATTATAATCATTATGGGGGTGAAAGGCATTACATGCGACGTCTATGGTCTGATTGTCACATTTTCCCCATGTGTGTTTTCATCTCATCAAGTTACCTCTGGTATCTTATTTTGCAAGTAAATATGGAGAAGCATTTTTAAAAAGGGATGTCCAAAGTATTTATGAACACAAGCCCCATTAACTTTCAGTGGATCTTGTTCCCCTAATTCCATTTGTTGCTTTTGAAGGCTCCCCTCTGCAGAGATTCGTAATGCTGAGATGCCATGAGATTCTTTTCAGGGTGTTGCAGGAAGCTGCACAATATTAGCACTGTTAGGTGTGCAACACCTACACATGATTCATAGGATGTTCTTCTCAGGTCCTGTCACCATGTTCAAATTTGAATAAAAAAATGGGCACATACTATTGCTTGATCTGTAGTCTTAGTGAGGTGCTCTTTGCTGCATGGCTTCCCTGTACATGGGCAGCCCCATACGGATTTAAAGTCTGAAAGTTTTCTCCGTGTTTGCACATAGTGTCTGCAGCATTAGAGTATCCCCACAATTGCATGTTAACTTTAATCTTATGGACCACTGTTTGGAGGCTGTTCAAACCTCTCCATTCACCAGATAAGCCCTAACATTTCAAATAGAAAACCACAGTGTCAAAAACAGTCAAACATGTTGTGGTCTTTCTGAGTTCTTTGCAACAGAAGAATTGCTCTCTTAATTTTCCATAGTTAAAAAAACAAGTAAAACCTAGTAGCTGGCATTTCCTGAGGGCTGCCTTGCATCTAAAAAGGTTGAGAACTGGTGCACCTCTGTCTTGTTTTAAAAATCTCAGGTCTGAGCCAAGACTGAGGGAGGTGACTGGAGAGAGTCTTGCTGAATGCAGTGGGGGGAGAAGTTGGATCAGCCTCACAGACCTTAGCCCAGGTGATCTGGTTAAATTCCAGTAAGTAAAAAATCTCTTTTTGCTCTCAAAACTTATGCTGGTCCAGAGGTTGTCTGTGAGATTCACTGAAACATTGTCATTTGGAAGGCAGCTTCAAACTCTTCCCCTCCAACAGGAACAAATCCTGATTAAAAGGGTGACTTTTTTCCCTTTTATTAATGAATTGTTCTTATTAACTGGTAATTTCCATGCTGTCAAAACTTTCACTTCATTTTACACCTTCCTCCCCATCTATCCACCCTGCGCCCGTTGTCCTGGAAACTGAGGCCATGACACCTTGGCCAGAGTGACAGTGCTGGAACAAAGGCTTCTTTCATGGTACCAATTGGATTGAATCGTCCCCAATCCCCTTCCCCCTCTCTCAGAGGACACAATGTGAGGAGAGAGAGTGCTGGGGGTGGCCCAGCATAGCAGGAAGAATCCAAATACTGACCAACCTTCAAGGGTCCTGACTTTCTTCCCCCACACTGCCTTGTTTTTTTAGCTTTCTTTGGGTCAGAGGGACAAGGTTCACTGACTCCTCTTAGTTATGAAGCTAGGGTGGATTAAGGAGGGGGTAAGGGCCCATTCTTGTTGCAATTGCATGGTGGAGACCGGGTCAGCTGTCCTCAAAACCCCTCACACACACTGTTGGGTCCACAAGTGTCATTCAGGATGAAGGAAGCTGTCCATCAATGCCATAGGGATTGTGGGAATACCTGAGGAGGGTTTGCAGACCAGGAGATGGGAACCTCTTCAAAGATCCAAGCCAAAGCAGCACACAACAGCCTTTGGAATCTGCAGAATTAAATCCCGTGCATTGGTGATGTGCAAACTGTACCCCCTGTGTTTGCTTAACCTACGGAACCCATTGCTGCAGGGTAGCAGGGAGGAAAAAATATTGGAAACAATTAGAGAGTTGTACAAATACAGCGGAGACAACCCTAGGAGTGTGCAGGGCCCCACGCAAATCAGCCGGTGCGGGGCCCTGCCCCTGGACGTGAAGAAGCCGGCGGCAGATTCAGTGGTGGGGGGTGCCAAGTGACCAGACATGAAGCTGGAGGCAGCGCAGAGTTGCTGTGGCCACTCCACCCAGCTCCATGAAGCCCCCCAAAGCATGGTTCCTGGGGTGGTTGCCCTGATTTGCCCCCCCAGGGATGGTCCTGAAATACAGCACAAGCTTCGATAAAACTATAAGAGTAATGAGCTACCTGCTTCAAGGCACAATCTGATCACTGGATGATAAAATGTCCCTTCGGTTCTTAATGGGATACTAATGCACATTATAGGCTTTTTTATGCCTTCTGAAGCATCTGTTACTAGCCACTAACGGGGGGAGGATACCAAACTCAATGCATCACTGGTCTACTAAATTATGACAGCTCCTATGAATAAGCATGATTCTTCGGATATGACAATGGCCATGGAAGGGAAAGAAATAGTATGGGCATAAAACATAAAAGATGTTATATGATGATTCAGATATACGGCACAGGAAGTCAAAACATCGCTGAAGCCTATGGACAAGTGACACAATTGCATATTACCAAAAATATGAGACATGAAAGAATTAAAAATATCTACAACTGTACAGGACACACCAACTATGATGAGTGTACATGGCATACTTCATATCTGAAGTATCAATCCTGGGTAATATCTGGTACAGACGTTGCATTTTTTCCTAAGATGTCAGATTTGCTTTGCAGAACTGCAAAAGGACGATTTTGTGAGAAATATGTCTGTCTTTTTGTGGGTTGTTATTGTGGGGAGAAAAATAAGATCCAAATTATGGGAAAGCAGTGAGGATGGATTCAAGGACTCATCTGTGGGGAACAGAAAAAAAATGATGCTAAGTTGAAGGCAGCATGATTCAGTGGCTAGGGATGTAGTGTGGGAAGTGAAGAACAGTCAGTGCTCTCAATTGCTTGCAGTCTGAGTAGAGGCACAGAGACTTAGCTAAATTACTACCAACTTACAGAGAAACCTTTGGGTAAGTCTCTGCGCCTCTACTCAGACTGCAAGCAATTTGGGGTACTGACTGCTTCAATTTGTGTTTGGACAGTACTAGTGTGGTAGGTGCTACCATGTAATGCTTGACTCTGCATTAAGATGCCACTATGGTTGCAAAGCCAACTACTCAGAAGGTAAAAAATACTAGATTTAAGCCTCTAATTATACGATTGAATGCTATTTTTTCCACAGGATCCCAATCTCATCTGGTGTGCACTTAATGAGCAGCTAGTCAATATTTTCTTTTCTCCTTGTCATTATTGTGTGACCCCAGGCCTTGTTTACTGAACATTAGTCAAGCCCTTTTCTGAAGACATTATTAATTTCCTTCTGGATTTTACTACAGTGCTCATCACTATCATATCTCAGACCCAGATTTGTAAAGATACCTAAATGTTGTTGTTCTGAATGTTGTGAGGCTTAAGATATTTACTTTCCCCATTTCAACATTTTTTCTTTAGCCTTGAACTTAGATATGACCTTTTGCCTGACATTTGCCCCCAAAATTCTGCTGAAGGCAGATATGTGGCTACCATGTCACCTATAGGAATTCCAGTTGATTCTAAACCCCATCCCTCCAGCCAATCACAGCCTTTCAGGGTCAGAAATTCACTGGCCATTGACAGAGAGTGGTATTGGCAGAGCTGTACATGTAGGATACATGGGATACATACGTAGGATACAGCACTGTATCTTAGGATGGGATACTCAGATGAGAAAAGAAGTGCATTACCTGATCTGTGTTCATATGGGCAGAACAGGGGAAAGGCTTTGTTGGATTTGGTTCGAGCCAAATGGAATGACCTGGTGGGAGAATTGAGGATAATCTGGAAGATAGTGATCATGAGATGATAGAATTCACTAGCTGCCTTAGGGCAGGGAAGTCAGCCAATAGGGGAGAGGTGCTTGTCTTCAGGAAGGCTGACTTCAAATGCTGATTGGTAAAATAGTGAGAGACCCTATAGGAAGAGGGACTGGAGGAGAAAGGAGTTCAGGGAGGGTGATCATTCCTCAAAGGAGCAATCCTCAGAGCACAGAAAAGGTTCGTTCCCGTATGCAAGAAAGGTGGTAAAGGGCCTGGGAAGCCCTCTTGGCTTACCAGATGAGCCAAGGAGTGCTTAAAAAAGAAAAAGGAAGCTTACAGACTGGAAAAAAAGGGTAGTCACCAAGGAGGAATACACAAGTATAGTTTGTATTTGTAGGGGAAGGATAAGGCAAGGGCAGTGACCAAGATCAGGTTGGCTACCGAAATCAAGGACAATGAGAAGTATATAGGGAGCAGCAGGAAGACCAAGGGAAATGTAGGGCCCTTGCAGAATGGGGTGGGACAGCTCATAACAGACAGTAAGGAGGAAACTGAACTGTTAAATGAACACTTTGCATCAGTGTTCCTGCATACAAATGGTGGATCACCTGCCTGGTTGGATAGCAGATGGATTGGGGGGAGGGGGGGTACTGCTAAACAGTGTCAAACTGGCGAGGGTGCACTTAGAGTGGCTGAATGTCTTGAAGTTGGCAGGACTGGACAGACTACACCCAAGAGTGCTGAGGGAATTGACTGGAGTCATTGCAGGACCATTGGCAAAGGTATTTGAAGACTTGCAGTGCTTGGGAGAGGTCCCAAAAGACTGGAAAATGGCCAATGTGGTGCCAATCTTTAAGAAGGGGAGGTGGAAGGATCCAGGAAACTGTTGGCCAGTCAGTTTGGCCTCCATACCAGGTAAAATTTTGAAAAAAATTATCAAGAAGTCCATTTGTGAGAGACTGGCAGAAGGTACAATGTTGACAGATAGCCAACATGGTTTCCACTGTGGGGATGTTGTGCTTGACAAACCTTATCTCCTTCTATGATTAGGTAATGAACCACTTAGATGAGGGTGATGCAGTTGATTTCATGTACTTGGATTTTAAAAAAGGCCTTTGATATGGTCTCCCATGATGATCTTATAAAAAAACTGGGGGACTGTAGGCTGGCAGAATCCACCATCAGGAGGGTTGGGAACTGGCTAAGCGGTCAAACCCAGAGAGTGTTAGTGGACGGGTCTGTATCATCTTGGCAGGAGGTAGCCAGTGGCGTCCCACAGGATTCGGTTCTTGGCCCCATGCTGTTCAATATCTTTATCAACAATTTAGATGAGGATGTCCAAAGTGCACTGGCCAAGTTTGAGGATGATGCTAAGTTATGGGAAAAAGCGGTCATGCTAGGGGATAGGATGCAGATCCAAGTGGACCTGGACAAGCTGGAAAGGTGGGTGGAGCAGAACCAGATGAAGCATTCTGCATTTATTGAACTACATCTGGGCAGAAGTAACTAGCACCATTAATATAGGTTAAGAGGAGATGTGCTGGTCAGCATGATCAGAGGATGAACATGAGCTGCCAATGTGATGCTATAGCTAACAGAGCTAATGGCATACTGGGATGATGCATCGCAAGAAGGGCTAAAGCAGTGATACTTCCTCTCTGCTCGGTGCTGGTGAGACCCCAGCTGGAGTACTATTGCCCAGTTCTGGACGCTGCACTTGAAAAAAAAAATGTGGAGAAACTTGAAAGGGTCCAGAGAAGGGCCACAAGAATGATTAAGGGCCTGGAGGACAAACCTTATGAGGAAAGACTAAGGGATCTGGAACTGTTCAGCCTGGGGAAGAGAAGACTGAAGGGGGCACTTGGTGGCCGCATACATAAGTATGTAAGGGATGAATATTGGGAGTGGAGAGAAAAACTGTTCACTAGGGTGCCCCAGGGGAGGACAAGGAGCAATGGCCATAAACTGCTAGAGGATGGTTTCAGGTTGGATGTAAAGAACTTCTTTACCATAAGGGTGACCAGAATCTGGAATAGACTTCCCAAGGAGGTGGTGCATTCCCCAGCCTTGGAAGTCTTCAAGAGGAGACTAGACAGACACCTTGCTGGGATCATTTGGTCTCAGCAGTATCTCCCCCCACTGCAGGAGGGTTGGACTCAATCTTTTGAGGTCCCTTCCAGCCCTTAATTTCTATGATTCTAATAAATCCACATTTGCCCTTCTTGTGTGCCCATCACCTGCTTTGTTCATAAAATATGTTTTGCATTTCTGTCATGTATAATTAATTTGGGTTGAAATTCTGGGTAAGGAAAAAGCAGGTTCTAAATATAAACTCAGTCTTCCTCATGGCCATAGAAATCTCTGCTTAGTCACCTGGAAATATTACTTCTGGAGAATGGTGCTTCTAGGAATGACATGTACAGCTGTTATTGTACATGTTGGGTCAGTTGGATCTAGTATCAGGGGCAGTGGCTGGATAAAGCAAAGCTTTTACTCAGAGCTGCAGCAGGGAAAATGAACTGGGTTATTCTTAGAGGGGAAAACAGTACAACATTCAAAATATTCATAACATGGCTTCTCTGTCTTCAATGTGTGTCAGTCCTTAGGCTCTGTGCTTATGTTAGAGATGGGCCAAAACTTGACTCCCTGGATGTGGGAATTTTCAGCAACCACTGGCAAGTCTGGATCCTAACCCAGACTGGATGGTGTTGTTTGATCCCAGAACTCCCTGTTGCTGCCGTCATCCTATCAATAAATCATTTCTCAATGTCCCCTACCTCTGTG
Organism: Gavialis gangeticus; assembly: GCF_001723915.1. Taxonomy (NCBI): domain Eukaryota; kingdom Metazoa; phylum Chordata; order Crocodylia; family Gavialidae; genus Gavialis; species Gavialis gangeticus. The sequence continues at coordinate 39,010,649 of NW_017729029.1, forward strand.
CTTATTCCACCTCCCATTGCATTCCCTGACTTTCTCCCCCTGCCCACCCAGCTCTCCCCAGACTACCGATCCTTTGCCTAACTCACCTTCCCTTTGCTGATGACCTGCAGCCTCCCTCTCTCAAAACACAGGTCCAGTCCCTGGTGCTGACTCCTACCCCACCAGCACACATCTCACTGTTGCCGACCCCTCCCCTGTGCTCCTGCTGTCCTGTGGCTAGCTGAGTTCCAAGTCCAGTACACTGCAAGAAAAAATAAATATATGTGGATACACCATGATGAGAGAGCCTTCCTCCAGGCAGCTGTTTCTGGGAACTCTGCAGCACGAGAGAGGAAGGAGCCTTGGTGGCTGCAGCCCGGGAGTGGGTTCTTTGTTTCCATACTTTAGCTCCTTCCTGCCATGCTAAACTCTGCTTTCCTGAGTGTGATTCCAAGCTCCCATCAGCTTTCCCCCTCCAACATCCCCTCCCTATCCCTGTCCTACTCCAGGACCTAAAAATAACTTGTGTGTCGTGTATTCAGAACAGCTTCTGGTACCAGAGTTCAGCGGCTGTGCACAATGGTGAGATGAGTGACATATGCATTCTTCCTCACACGCACACACGTATGCGGCTCCAGGAACTGCTGGCACTGACTTATCCCAGGGCAGCAGGGCCTTGGCTGGAACAGACTCTCTGTCCCTGTCACCAGGTACCCCTGTGTTGGGGAGGGGAAAGAAGGCTTTTGCCTTCTCCATGCAGATACAATAATTCCCTGGTGACTGGGGGGCAATGGGCATTGTCACTCTGTCTCTTCCATGGAAATCCTAAGGGCATTCAACGTCTAAGTCCTGGGGCTTTAAACTCTCCCAGGAGGCAGCTCTGGTCTTTGTGTCTGGGAGTTTGATCCTGATGTGGTTAGAAATGAAGAAACATGACCCCCTCCACTCCCACACGCTGCTGCACATTTATTCTTGTCCCAAAACTGACTATTAACTTAAATAATTCATGTCTCTCTTTGGTGTTAATTCCCCCCAACATTGTACTCATGGGCATACCCCCTTCTAGGCCTTCATTCTTCCAGGTCGAACAGGCCAAACAGTTTTAATCTAATCTCAGAAGACTTGTTCTTCATTCTCCTGATCACCCTAGCAGGCCATCTCTGTGGCTGTTTCAGTCTGAATTCACCTTACTTGGAGAAGGGAGGCAGAAGAGGACAGCACAGCATTCAAAATAAAGTCTCATCAGTGCCTTGTACAACAGCACTAGTGTCTCCCCATCTGGAAATACCTCATTTGATATACTTGAAATACCTGTACTGGAAATACCTCAGTTGAAACATCCTGGGATCACATTTGCCATTTTCACAGCTGAACTGTGGTTCACAGCCATCCTATAATTGATCCAGGTTTCTCTCTCCCTGCTTCAGTCATACCTGTGTGAGCATTATATAAATTAGTTTGTATATTAATGTAGAAGGGGATTAGCACAGGCTCTAAAGCCTGCCTAGGAGCTTGGGCAAATGCCTGGGCAGCAAATCCAGGCTGAGCTCCATGCTACTACAGTTACTCTGCTATCAGACCTACAACTAGCTCATTTAAAGTTAGCTCAGGTATGTGCAGAAAGCTGCAATCATATCATGGTACACAAACCCTGTATCTACCCAGTAACCCTGCCATGGCTACTTTCTTGCTAAACACCATCACGTGTTCACACAAACACCACAGTGATCCTCAACTGCACATCTCCATTGCACTGCTTGGCACACACACTGGCCAGATTCTGACTTATGTCCAGGATCCTGGTTTTCTGTAATAAAAAAAAAAAAAAATCACAAATTCTCTGATAAAAATTCTCTCATAAAAATCCCCAAATCTGTGGTTAAAATTAAATGCCCCACACAGCCCTGCTGGTGTCCCTCAGTCTCCCCTCCCACAAGCCCCCAGCCCTGCTTGTGCTCCTTGCCCCCCAGCCCTCCTGGAGGGAACCCCCAGCTGTCAGGGCTAGGGGACCAGGGACCCAGGTCTGCAGCCCCCTGCCCCCAACAGAAGGCAGAGCTGCTACAACAGGAGCACAAGCTGGCTCCCCTCCTGCTGCCTGCCTGCTGTGGGCCCATGTGGGGCCAGCTCCTGATGGCAGCGTGCACTCCCAGGGGGTAGGGGGACCCACACCCCCCAGATTTGTTTGGGGTATGGGGCAGGGCGGGTGTGCTCCCCACCCTGCTGCCCTCCCCCAGGCCTTCTGGAGTGCAGTGCGTGCAACCTGGCACGGCGGCGCACAGGTGGGACATACACGAAAGCTTCCCGCCACTACAAGCCCCATGCTTCCCTGCCCACCCTTCCCCTGCAGGCGGGGCAGCAGTGAGGGGTGCAACCCCGCGCTGACCTTGCGCACACAGACGAAGCATGGCTAGGGCAGTGTGGAGCTTGCAGTGGCAGGCAGGTTTT
>NW_017729029.1:39018072-39021204 GCF_001723915.1 Gavialis gangeticus
AGCTCCCATCAGCTTTCCCCCTCCAACATCCCCTCCCTATCCCTGTCCTACTCCAGGACCTAAAAATAACTTGTGTGTCGTGTATTCAGAACAGCTTCTGGTACCAGAGTTCAGCGGCTGTGCACAATGGTGAGATGAGTGACATATGCATTCTTCCTCACACGCACACACGTATGCGGCTCCAGGAACTGCTGGCACTGACTTATCCCAGGGCAGCAGGGCCTTGGCTGGAACAGACTCTCTGTCCCTGTCACCAGGTACCCCTGTGTTGGGGAGGGGAAAGAAGGCTTTTGCCTTCTCCATGCAGATACAATAATTCCCTGGTGACTGGGGGGCAATGGGCATTGTCACTCTGTCTCTTCCATGGAAATCCTAAGGGCATTCAACGTCTAAGTCCTGGGGCTTTAAACTCTCCCAGGAGGCAGCTCTGGTCTTTGTGTCTGGGAGTTTGATCCTGATGTGGTTAGAAATGAAGAAACATGACCCCCTCCACTCCCACACGCTGCTGCACATTTATTCTTGTCCCAAAACTGACTATTAACTTAAATAATTCATGTCTCTCTTTGGTGTTAATTCCCCCCAACATTGTACTCATGGGCATACCCCCTTCTAGGCCTTCATTCTTCCAGGTCGAACAGGCCAAACAGTTTTAATCTAATCTCAGAAGACTTGTTCTTCATTCTCCTGATCACCCTAGCAGGCCATCTCTGTGGCTGTTTCAGTCTGAATTCACCTTACTTGGAGAAGGGAGGCAGAAGAGGACAGCACAGCATTCAAAATAAAGTCTCATCAGTGCCTTGTACAACAGCACTAGTGTCTCCCCATCTGGAAATACCTCATTTGATATACTTGAAATACCTGTACTGGAAATACCTCAGTTGAAACATCCTGGGATCACATTTGCCATTTTCACAGCTGAACTGTGGTTCACAGCCATCCTATAATTGATCCAGGTTTCTCTCTCCCTGCTTCAGTCATACCTGTGTGAGCATTATATAAATTAGTTTGTATATTAATGTAGAAGGGGATTAGCACAGGCTCTAAAGCCTGCCTAGGAGCTTGGGCAAATGCCTGGGCAGCAAATCCAGGCTGAGCTCCATGCTACTACAGTTACTCTGCTATCAGACCTACAACTAGCTCATTTAAAGTTAGCTCAGGTATGTGCAGAAAGCTGCAATCATATCATGGTACACAAACCCTGTATCTACCCAGTAACCCTGCCATGGCTACTTTCTTGCTAAACACCATCACGTGTTCACACAAACACCACAGTGATCCTCAACTGCACATCTCCATTGCACTGCTTGGCACACACACTGGCCAGATTCTGACTTATGTCCAGGATCCTGGTTTTCTGTAATAAAAAAAAAAAAAAATCACAAATTCTCTGATAAAAATTCTCTCATAAAAATCCCCAAATCTGTGGTTAAAATTAAATGCCCCACACAGCCCTGCTGGTGTCCCTCAGTCTCCCCTCCCACAAGCCCCCAGCCCTGCTTGTGCTCCTTGCCCCCCAGCCCTCCTGGAGGGAACCCCCAGCTGTCAGGGCTAGGGGACCAGGGACCCAGGTCTGCAGCCCCCTGCCCCCAACAGAAGGCAGAGCTGCTACAACAGGAGCACAAGCTGGCTCCCCTCCTGCTGCCTGCCTGCTGTGGGCCCATGTGGGGCCAGCTCCTGATGGCAGCGTGCACTCCCAGGGGGTAGGGGGACCCACACCCCCCAGATTTGTTTGGGGTATGGGGCAGGGCGGGTGTGCTCCCCACCCTGCTGCCCTCCCCCAGGCCTTCTGGAGTGCAGTGCGTGCAACCTGGCACGGCGGCGCACAGGTGGGACATACACGAAAGCTTCCCGCCACTACAAGCCCCATGCTTCCCTGCCCACCCTTCCCCTGCAGGCGGGGCAGCAGTGAGGGGTGCAACCCCGCGCTGACCTTGCGCACACAGACGAAGCATGGCTAGGGCAGTGTGGAGCTTGCAGTGGCAGGCAGGTTTTATGCATGGCCCCGCAGTGCCCTGCTGCACCAGTTGCAAGTGCTGCATCTGGAGGGCCTGGGGGAGGGCAGCAGGGCAGGGAGGTGGCTGGGCACTCTGGCCGGGAGTGGGAGGGAGGAGGTTGCAGCCTCTTTGCTCCTGGCTGAAGTGCCTGGTGGGCTGCAAACCCCACCTCCCAGCCACAGAGTGCACAAGCTGGCTGGGGGCTGAGGGAGCAGGGGAGGCTGCAAACCTCATCCAGGCAGAAGTGCCTGGCCAGCTGCAAACTAGGGCTGTGTGAAGCTTCGGGTGGTGATTCAATTCGGAGGAGATTTGGCCCCATTTGGTGGCCGAATCTCCAAATCTGAATTGAATCAGAGGACCAATTACAAGGCCCGAATCAATTCAAAGCTCTTTGAATCTTCACACTGCCCCATGCTGCATGGGGGGCTCTGCATGAACTCCCTAGACCCCCTCCTGCTCCCACTGCCCCCCCACCATGACTGACCCACCTGCCAGGGCTCTGGCCCTTTAAGAAAAAAAAAAAGCCGAGAAAAGCCCTAGGACTGGGGGCTCCTGGTGCAACCTCAGGTCTTCAGGGGCTTGTGCAGAGCCCCCCACATGGCATGTGGCAGCAGGGGGCAGTGGGGATTGCTCCCACTGGCAGGAGCAGTGATTCCCGGGGTTTCTTCAGGTTTTTTTTCCCTAAAGGGTTGAAGCTGGCCCATGGGGGGCACCCATGTGTGGTGGGGGAGGGAATCTCTGAATCAGATTTGGCCCAAATCGAATTGGCACAGTGATTCAAATCACCAAATCAAATCGCTGTCCCCCAAATCGGCCGAATCTGAAGTGAAACCAGCCACTTCGCACAGGCCTACTGCAAACCTCCCCACTCTCCTCAGCCCCCAGCCAGCTTGGGCACTCCAGCCAGCAGCAGGGGAAGTCTGCAGCCTCCCCGGTCTCTCAGACCCCAGCCAGCTTGGGCACTCCCTGGCCGGGCACTCCGCTCGGAGGTTGGGTTTGCAGCCGGTCGAGCACTCCGGCTGGGAGCAGGGAAGCTGCAAACCCCCTCCCAGCCAGAGTGCCCATCCAGCTGCAAACCTCCCCGCTCCCTCATCCCATAGCCAGCTTCCCCCCCAGCCTTGCCCCACAACCCCCAAGC
>NW_017729029.1:39021214-39028913 GCF_001723915.1 Gavialis gangeticus
CAACCCCCAAGCCCCCCTTACCTCCATCAAGAAGAGTGAGCCTGAAGCAGCCATTGGGCCCCACCCTTTCCCCTCTGGGCAGGGTTGAGGGTTTCCCCACCCATTCTGCAGCCAGCCTACAGAGCTCTTTGCACAAGGGGGAAATCCACAGGTTTTACTTCTAAAAGGGAAAATCTGTGTTTTCTCTAATAAAAATAGGAAATCTGTAGTTTTCTCTGTTTTTCCATGGGAAACGGAAAACCCGGATCCTTGCTTATGTCACAGGCAAGCTATTGATCCCCATCTAAGTTGTAAGTAGGAGGTATAGTTCTTTTGATGTGACTATTTCAGTTGTTGCCTCTGTTCATGCTTATTTGCTGGGGGGGAACATTGCTGTTCCCTGCCACTATCCTGAACAACTGTCTGTGGAGAAGGATTCCAAAGGCAATGCATTCTTCTTCAGGACCCCTGTACTACATTTGAACGCTTGTCTAAGTCTATCCCAGTCATGCAGTTGGTTCAATAACAGGCATCACCCACATAAATCTGTGCCTTTTGCAGATTTCCTGGACTATCACAGGTACAACATCATTTTAATGCTACTTATCCATGGAGAACAGGGTCTTTATTACCTAACAACATGAATGACTGTATGAATCCAGATTCAGCTTTGGGGCTGAGGCTCCAGGACAACCTCTGGTCAGGGCAGAAAGGAGTGGCCTCCACAGGCTGAAGGCAGTGGGCCAAACCTACCACACACAGAACCTTCTACAAAGTAGCACAAACTGTTATTACTTGAGCTAAAAGCATAACTTTATAAGCTGGTAACAGTAGTTGACTATTATCCTCCAGCAGATTGAACTGCTAAGGGGGAGTGCCAGTTGCTTTGCTCCTGTGTGACACACATTTCCAAAAAATCTATGACCTAAGGAAGAGCATTCTGTGGCTGAAAGCTTGTCTAACATTTCCCCCAACTGTATGGTTGGTCCAGTAAAAGATATTACTAAACAAGTTGTGTTTCTTCCATATTCCTCAGAACATCACAGCTAAAACAACAGTTTGTCACTATTAGCATTGTAAACGGAATTTACTGAATTGCTAACTTGATGCTAGATGGAACCTTATAGACTTGTTCCTGCCTCTGTGGGCATAACGTTGTGACACTAGGAGCTGCCTGAGGAAGGAAATGTGAATCATTTGCAGCTCCTTTCCTCTCCCCTTCTTTCTCTTGGGTGCTGGGTAGGTGGGAAGGGTAAGCAATTTAATGTAGCCCTAAAAAAAGGGTGCTACTTATTTGGTTCCTTGAGCCCAGCCTGCCCAGATGGGTAAAGCTTGGGAGACTTTCTTTTTGCCCCCCTTCCATTCCACTATGCTTCCTTACGCATTGCCTAGCCCGCCCCCACCTCCCACTGTAGACTTATCTGCAGGCAGCTGTGAGACCTGCTCCCATTACCCTGCCTGGCTGTATTGCTGGCCACTTCTGCATGCACATGTGCATGCACATGGCACCTCCTGCCTCTCATCTAATTTACTAATCAGCCTCCTCCGCTCCCCCTAGCCCGAAGCAGCACTTGCAGGCTGGAACTCTGCCAACCTGCAAAGGGAAACCCATGGTTTCCTGCTTCAAAGGGGAAAATTCAGGTTTTTCTCCTTTAAAGGGGAAAATATATTTTTTTTCACAGTTTTCCATGGGAAATGGAAAACCTGGATCCCTGGTGATCAAGTAATTTAAGACTATCACCATGCATGTGTGGTGCGAGAGGAAGACTCAAATCACAACCATAGCACTGCATTTCCTCATTTTTTAGAGCTCAGCACTGCAATATTAGCAGAGTTTAACACAGCTTGTCCGTGTGTGCATTTGGTTTCCTAAGTTCTTAAAAAGGAATAAAGTAAAAAGAAAACTCAGTCATTTGGCATTATATTGATTCCCACTGGGCATGTCTACACAAGACATTTATTGCACAGTAGACTAATGGACAGCACAATAAACATCTTGGTATCTACATGTATGCCCCTACTAGGCTGGAGTAAAATAATTTACTCTGCAGCAGGATAGTACTTATAAATACTGTGTACATGTAGATCCTGGGGAGTGAAGGGGGGCTGGCTGGGGCATGAGGATGCTTCAGTCTGAGGGCTGCCTGTTGGGTAGCCCGCGCTGAAGCACCCTCGTGCCCCAACCAGCCCCTCTTCAGCATGTTGAGCCATGGGGGAGGAAGCAGCCCCAGGCTGGCAAGCTAACCCTCTGGGCTCCCTGCCAGCCAGGGCTGCTCCACTGCAGCTCAACATGCTGCAATCCTGGGCACATGTGTAGACATGTACCTGGCAGCAATAAACTGCTGCGCATTAATAGGCACATGTAGATATTCCTGCTAACATCAGAAGGGGTACAACTCACAAATCCATCACACAGACCTCAGCATGTTAGCTAATAGAGTAACTGGTAGCAGTAGTAGCAGGTTGTCATTGTAAACCAGCACTAGTAACTAGATGCACACCTTGCCAGTGGGTTTATCTGATGTTTGCTGCCAGCAGAGGAAGGGTGAAGCTCAGGAATCTTGGGTTCCAACCCATCTTCTGGAGAGAGGTACATGCTAGTATCAGATGTTTCTGCTTATTTCTCCAAATCTTGATCTCTTCTGCCTAACCTCTTTCACCTGTTCCAATCTTGCCTTACACTTTCCTCTGACTCCTTTTCCAGTTAATCTCAGTCCTATTCTCCTCACCAAAAGTTGGCCTTACTCCCCATCACTTGGTCTAGCATAATCAGACACTTGGGCTTCCCATCTGAGATCCACCCTGCCCAACCTTGTTTTCAGGTCTATTTTCTTGCCTCCAGACTCCTCATTTCAGTACCACCAGCACAGGCTTCTTGCCTTATTCTCCTTGCTCAGTCTCAGTCTCTCCTGTCCTCAGCAATTTATACAACCTCTGTCTCTCCCACGCCACAAATTCCCTTGTCCTTCCGGTCACAGTCTCCATCCTCCTTCCCATGGTTTATCATCAATCTGTTATTCCCTCTACTCCTCCCCAGCCCCAGGTTAGTATTTGTCCCCTCTGATTTTGAGTTTCTGAGTCCCTCATTGGCCACCAGCAGGAACACTGAAAGTACAGGTGAGACAAGCTTGCTGCAGTAAGTGTCAGCACCTAGTCCCACATCAACCTACAGCAGCTGGGAACAACAGGGAAAGACCTGACCAGCTCCCACAGCCATGGGCTGGAGCATGCTCTGTGCTTTTTCAGCCTTTGGAGAACAACCAGCCACTCTAACAAGTCTGCTGAGCATGTGCAAACTATGATATTTCAAAGGCTAATGTGGTAACATTTGAAATGTGGGCATTTTTATATGATGGGCAAAAGGCACATCCCTGATGCAGGATCTTATGGCCAAATTCTGAATCCATGCTCCAAAGCAGGAAGGTATCACAACTTCTCAATTGAATGTTTGCAAGATTTTTTTTAAACCATGCATTTTTTCATGAATGGCTTGATTACTTGTTTGGAGATATCTGACCATTTTTAACTTTAAACTGCCTCCCCCCTGCCCAAACCTAAATTTTGGCAAACTTTAAGCAAATTAAATGAGATCTTATAATGGGGAGAGTGCAGTATGTTTAGCTATATGCAGTGCTACTAGCTAATACTATAATAATAACTGTCCTCATTGTATGAATCTTTTATAATAACCAGCTGGGCAAGCCCTTTTTTATGCCCTTTCCTTACATACTAATGCCAGCACTGCCAGTTCTTGTAATTTTATTGTAAGTCTTGTAATAATTGCTGTTTTTCTTCGAGCTGTTGGGCACAGAATTTTAAAGGTACATGGGTGCCTTATTCCTATGAAATTATGCACTTAAAGTTTGAAATAAGCTGCCTTGCAGATTTTAAAGTCATATGAATACATGAGAATCTCATCTTTCATTTAAAAAAGAATATGAAAATCTATCCTGACTGTACCCTAAACACACACACACACCAGAAAGCAAATAAAAAAGAAGCAGATCATCTATTTTTTTTAAAGAAATACTCACAATCTCTAAATCAATCTCATGATTTACTGTCAATCCTGGGTTGGCAGTACTGTGAATTTGTTAAGAGCTGATATAAAGAGCAGCACAGGGGAAGTCATTCATAGTGTGAAAAGTTACACCAGTCCTATAAAACCTGTGCAATCTTGAGCGCCATCTACTGGCATTTTGCTTAGTAACTAACAATACACACACGTGCATACATATACATATACACACACATATATAAACACAACGTACATAGATGAGACTCTTACATCTCCCTTATGAGCCCACTACACACAGCCAGGGGTTACGGCCTCAGTACTGAATGGGAGAAGCACACTAACTACTGAGTCATCTACTTGTAGCATATTTGTTGGAGGTCTTCTATGATGTCCTGACTCTGGCCTGACCCAGGGCTTGTGGGGAGCCTGGTACTGGGAATGACTGAGGAGGTACTTGCTTGTCCTCTGGCCAGCATGCAACTTCCACTGTCATACTGGGCCATTGGAGTGCAGACTAGTACCACTTACTGTTGGTACAGCTGCCTTGTCTTCCCTGCAGCCATTTCTTCTTATCTGATGGGGAACCACATGCCTTCCAGGAAATGGGGTACTTAGTGGTGTTAATGGGCATCTCTGGCGGAGGTTACAACAAATGGATCTTCCACTGCCGGCTGGATGGGAATGGATTGTTTCAGGGGGGAAGGGAGGGGGAAGCTGCCTGTGCGTCAGGCTGATGAGCTGGCTCAAGGAAATCTGCTTCCTCTGTGTATTGATCAGCTGTCAGGCCAGCCAAGAGACAAGCTCCTTTATGGCTACTCAGAGGCTTTAACTCCAGGGATCACAGGCTGGCTAGAAGTGGGGGTGGGGATGTATAGCCTCCTGGGCAATAAGAACTCAGCTGGCTCTAGCTAAGCTGCAAGTGCAGGGGAAAAGTTCCTTTTTCCACCCTCTTGAGCTTTTATTCTCCCCATCTGCTCCAAGAGATCTGCTGTGTCACTAACTATATAGACCCTGTGCATATCTGTGATTGGAGCCTACTAGATATATCCTGCATCACAGGCTAGCAGTGGGGAATGGAAGAGGTGCTGCATTGCTTTATCATGTGTCCGGCTTGAATCCAGTGAAAGGGAATAGCCCTTTTACTGTCCTTTGATCTGTATGCCTGGGATGTGGCACAGGCCCATGGAAATGAAGGACAGTAAGGCAGATTATGTTGTCCACTCATGACAGAGCTGGCTACAGATCTCAGTAAGCAATGATGGCTTCTCTCGTCCTCAGTGAACTTGATGTAGTCCAGGTCATTTTCGAATAGCACAGAATGAAACCAGAAGTCACTCCTCTAGCCCACCCTGGAATCTGTGGGGAGGTCTCCAGAAGTTCTTATTGGATTTGATGAGGTGATGAAAAATTTCCTGGAAAGATATTTCCTTTCTGTTTCTTATGTCTTCTGCATCTCATGGAGAACTGAAAAAGAGGTTCTATTTTTGGTGCAGATCTCCCATATTTAATGCCCTTAGACCTTCTTGTCTTTGAAATAAGGAAGATTATTATCTATAGAAACGCTAACAATGTAGTAACTGAATTCATCTGCATTTTCTGTTTTGTGAATTCTCTGTGAACAGATGCCAATTAACCCAATTTTGTCTGCCAATTAAAACAAATTCTACAACTAAAGTTTTATGTGCATATATTTCAGTATGGGTCACTCAGACAGCTTTTGTGTATTCAGTATTTAAGCTGTATGGATGGAACAAAGGGGTCAAACAGTGTTTTCTCTTTCCTCTGATAGTAGAATGGAGGTGCTTGGCTGAACCATTGTGACACCTAACTTAAACCTGGCTTTCTGAAAATGTTCTGTGATTGTTTTTCTGTGGTTTCCTGCTTGCCAACTCCTTCTCTGGAGAACATAACATAAAACTAGTGCACAAGAGGCAAATGTCTTTAAAAATTAAAGAAAACAATATTTATAAAACATTTTGCAGCATGAAAACTGCAGTTGGGTTGCCTCAGACTCCAGCCTCACTTATGGGCTAAATTGCCCAGCTGAATGATGTAAACTGATGATGGGAGTACCAAGATGCAGCTTTGCAAGAGGGAAGCCATTGTATAATATCCAAGGGATGTACAATAGCCAAACTTGTATTCTAATGAGTTAGATATTTTTGTTTTGGACAGAAACTGGGGTTTGCTTTTAAGATGAAAAAAATTATGAAAAATGACCCTCTTTTCTGGCTAGCTCTTGTATTGGCCCCAAAGAGTTGATAGAATAATGATTAAAAACAAAAATAAAAATTTTAGGGTTTCATCCACTTTGCAGGGTTAAAATCCAGACAGTTATCCACATTTCAAAAAATTGTCCACTACAGGCTTTTTTTTGGAATATAGGGGCTGTGAGACTAAATAAAGTAATGGTGATTACAAAGTAATTTTGCATGTAGCAAAACCAAATGTTAATGAGTTGATGGAAAAAATCATTGGATCTTTTTTCCAATATAATTCAGTAGCTTATCTAATACAGGAGGTCAGACTAGGTTATCAGAAGACTTTTCTGGCCTAAAAATCTATGAATCACTTGACAGACGCCACTAGAAAAAGGAACTGAATTACTATTATACACATGTGTGAGTGGCGCCATTATGGAGGCCTTTAATTCTGGCTCCATGTTCAAGAAAATTGTGCCTTCATCACCCAAAAAAACTGAACTGAATGGTTTTAAGACTAGGCCCAGTCTTCCATTATGCAGGCATCTGAACTCAAATTAAAGAGGCAATCTTTCACCTGAAGACTTCTTGAAGTCTTTGTGAATATTTGTATAGTTTTAAGGAGGGGTGTTGTTTTGAAATATCCCAAGTGGGCCATGCGTGCAGTGCTGGGAGGCAGAGGGGGCCACTGGTGATGGTACCCAGTGGCTGGAAAATTATATTTTCTCAGGCTGACTTGACCTTGTCAGAGAAGGAAGAAAACAGGAAGCTATAGTACATTCCTGGCATATTCTGGGAAGGGGCACAACATGTAAATAAGAAGCTATGGCCATACTTAAAAGAGTACGAGATGTCTCTTTGGACTTAGACAATCACTACAAGCATTGCATTAAGCTGTAGCATGTTTGGAAAGTAGCTTTACTGTCTGATGTGTAAAGCTAGACTGAGGAGGGTGTAAACACATTTTGTCTAATTTAGCTCTCAAGCGTCACAGGCTGAAAATTCAAACCAAACCTGTATGGTAATGGATTTGTGGTTTGCTTGAAGAGATTGTGAGCAATGGGACACAGAGGAAAATCCAAGAGGTGAAAACATAAGTGCATAATAAGGCAGGGAGAAAACAAAACTGGAAAAATAAGTCCAGTCTGTAGCTTATCCATTGACACCTACCAATCCTTCTAGTTCTCCTGATTCTTTCTTAGGTACTTATGTGAGACCAAATAACAACTGCGCACCAGAATGAATGCACACCGGAAATCTATCAAAGACAGGAATAGCCCGTGGGGGCACATCTCACAAGAAAACCACTCTCTCTCCAATCTCTTAGTCCTAATCCTCAAAGGAAACTTACAAACACTTCTCAGAGATGAGGCTATGAACTTCATTTAATCAGTCTTCTAGATACTAAAAATCATGGACTAAATATAGACATTGGATTTATGACAGATTATAACCTGCCTGACATCTGACTTCCCAGGTACTTCTCCACTATTCATCCCCC
>NW_017729029.1:39029360-39033601 GCF_001723915.1 Gavialis gangeticus
CTCTCCCCCCCCACCCAGCCTGTCTCTCACCCATTGACTCCTCAATCTACATTTTCACTGACTGCCTGTCTTGTATGCATACCAGCACAGCCTCTGGCTTCTTTACTTATCATTCCATCTAGGAAGAGCACACACCAACTGCTGTAACTTCCTTAGCCTGACAAAGGGTTTTTGAACCCAAAAGCTTGCTTAAAAATAGTTCTTCAACTATTTAGTTGGTCTAATAAAAGATATCAGATTCACCCAAAGAACCATGTCTGCCTATGTCCTTAGCCCAATATGACTACAACCTACACCCCAGTGGTATTTTTGGCACTTAGATAACCAAAAATGCCATGTAAATAACCAAATCTAGATTCTTAGATGACCAGGAAAAGGGATAGAATGTCAACCAGAGTGACTAAAGTCCAGAGTCTCAAAGTTGTTTACATGCCACTGACATCCCTGGCACTTTGTCCTGCTATAATATGTCCGACATTACCACATCTACAAGGAAAACTGGGCCAGTGCCTAGCAATTGCTAGTCAGTGCAGATGAGCCTCTATTATCTCAGCAGAGCAGGAAAGGAGGCTGTGGATGAACTGTGTAGAGTACTATATGTCCATAGCTCATACTCAAAGATATAGGGTAAGTACATGCTGGCATTTGGGGTGGACATACCTGAGCTAGCTTTAGGTAAATGGTGGCACTGCAGCTGTGGCTGTGGGTTAATTTACCCTGCTGAGAAGATAACCCAATCATGATGCACAATGTCATCATAACCAGCTTTACAGTTCTCAGGCATGACCCTGGAGATTAATGCTAGTTGTGGTTCCTCAAAACCTCTTGGCACTAGACCCATTATGAGAAATTACCCCATTACCATCTCACAGAGGTGGTCCAGGTCTATGGCCTGGACAGAGACAAGGTCATCTTTGTCCAGGCCATAGATATTTGGTATGAATTTGGCACTTGGAGCAGCTCTGAATGACTGGAAAATCTTGCCCTGCTTCTGGGGGCAGTAAGAACACCAGTGTGGGACTCCGCCATCCAGATGGCCTGACTGACTAGGTTCTTCCATATAGGCTGACCATAGGAGTTGGTGCTGGGCTGAGTAGATAGGGCTCTGATTTTTAAAAATATTTCTTATCCAGTGGGAAGTGCTCCATTCATCTATGTCCTTTGTAGGGAAGTGTGGAAGATCAGAGCCCAGAGAGGATGGGGGAAGGAACAGGGAAAGGCTGTACTTGGTGAGCAGGTGAAAGAGAGTGGAGGCATCCTGGAACTAGCTGGCACTGGGAATGCTAGGAATGAGGTGTATTTTCTCCCAGAGGGCAGGGAGCACAGCTGAGAGGGGTCCTGCTAGCACTCCCCAGCCTCCCTTCAACATAAATTATATCCATGTCTGGCAGAGTGTATGAGTGGGGGTGGATTAGTGCCAAAAGGGAGTGGATCTTGGAAAGCTGTAAAGAGAGGAAGTGGTGCTGACCCCAAGTTGGAACAAACCCACCAGTCTTTCACTGCTCTTCCTAATGAGGAGTTAATGCAGGCCAGAGCAGAAGGAGTGAGAGGGGAAAGCCTGGGGGAGCACAAGGCAGTTCTCTCCCTTGGGATAAGCAGGCATGCCTCTCTGCAGCTGCTTCAGCCTCTCAACTTCCTCTTAGTTCCCACAGGGCTCTGGCTCTCCCCTTTCCCCTCTTCCAGAGGTTGTGAGATTCTCTGTTGGCTCCTTATCTTTTTAAGTTGCTGTGCTAGATGTGTTTACAAAGGTGGCAATTCCCCAAGCGAGAGCCTGGCTAAATGTTGCTAACACCTCCGGTCTACCTCCCAAATTCAGATCTACATTTTTGACCCATACACCAAAGTTTGGGGTGAGGGGAGGGAATGTGGGGAATCAGGTTGGCTTCAGGGGATCTGTTTGCAAAATGTAGATTTGGATCTTGTTCAGTTTACAAAGGCCTTAGGAGTTGAGGGACATTGGGAGTTGGGAGCTGGGTCTCTCAAAGTTTGAGGGACCCTCAGATCCATCTGCTCTAACTGTTATCCTAGCTGTAGGAATTTCTGGTCTTTTCTATTGGGAGAACCTCTTCACCACACAGTTAGTTTCTGCTCACAAGAAGACTTGTGCTTACAGAAGTGCTGCAGGTGAGGACCGAGGTGCATTGAGTTGGGTTGGGGACCAGGCCTGAGGCACAGGGAGGTGTTGTTTGAGGGGCACTAGTAGAGCTGGATGGGGAGCAGAGCTTGTGTGCATTTCATCCATAATGAACTACTTAACATTTCTTCTATGTGCCCCCATAAGGAAATAATGCTTGAGCTGCACCATAAGGCTCTAGGAGAGGCCAGATGGCATTCCACACAACATGCAGCTCTGCAGGAACACGTTTCTATGTATCAGCATTAGGGGGACAAGGACACCTGCCAGTAGGAAGAAGCTCAGTGGGCTAGCAATAGAGCCATGAAGGGGAAAATAGGTCTTCTCTTGAACATTAAGCTTATTTGCCCCCTTTTTTTTAAAAAAATGGTACTCCCCGCCATCAAAGTGAGCTCTGGTGCCAGTTCTGTGATGGGTTGGACTCCAGTATTTTGTACCTCTGTCTGCTCTGTCGCATGGGTTTGGAAGAGATTTGTCTTGGCATCAAGGCTGCCTGTCATCAGAATGGGAGAATGGGTTCTATGCCTCTGACATGCTTTTGCCTTGATACTACCATAGTGCATGGCCTTCCTCACAGCACTGAGCATTTGGGGCTCTTCCTATACAATCCTTGTTTGTGTAACGGCCTGAGCCCAAGCCAAATGATTCTGGTGATTCTTGGATCCAAACTGTGACTTCTGCCTGGGCCCTGTACAGCTACAAATGAATATATAGAAGCAAGTTTCTACTGTTTCTGTTTAAAAGCAGATTTCTGTGAGCTTCTAAGAGAAGAAAAAGGAGGCTTCCATAACATATCTTACAGAGGGAATGATAGGTACCTGGCCTAGGTTTTTCTGGAGGTCCTCCAGGACCACCTTGTCTTTCCCCTCATTTCTGTTTATGGTATGGATTCCTTTTTTCTCTGTCATGAATGATATGTTCAGTGCTTGCTTGAGCCCCAGGAAGGCTGCTTGACAGCAATGAAGTTCTGAGGAGAAGAGCTGGTTTGCTTTCGTGGAGGCTTAATGGCTCTGTCCCGTCACAGAACAGGTTTGGGATGCACAGGAACAGGGTCAGCTTCTTGCTCTGACCAGCCAGGATGTGTTGCTCACAATGGGTCTCTGGCCTAATTGGAGCCCTTGCTCTCTCCTCCAGCAAGTGGACTAATGAAGTCCAGTTGTGAGAGTGACACTTATCATTGGGATATCTCTATAAATGGGAACCAGCCTGAAATCTGCCAGCTTATCTCACATGAGACACCAACTAGTTACCCGTATCTGCATGTGCAATCACAATAAAATGTCCATTGGTTTGGTGTGCAGTTTGGTCCATAGAGTTAGCAGCCCAGGTGAATGAGGACAGGGATCTGGCACGATCAGTCATTGCTCCTTTGGCTCCTGATGCAAAGCTGCACCAGCCTGTTCTTTATATAGCTGGGGCTTCCTGTTTGTCCACAAGCGTTTTTCAGAGGGAGAGAGAAAGCTAGTGCTCTGGGAAAAGTAAAACTTGAAAGCCAATGGGCGTTTTCATTGTCAGGACTTTGATGCGTTTCCTCCGGGTCATTTCCTTTTCATTCGAATGCAGGTTAAAAATATACTTCCGCTGACATCACCGCTGTCCTTTTTCCGAGCAGCTCCGATCCTGGCTCGTGCTCTGTGAAAATCCCAGGGCATCACATTCCTTCAGGCGGCCATGAGAAATATCCATGGAATGAGCAGCAGGCCTAGCTCAGGGAGAGTTGACATGGGAAGGGGAAAAACCCAGCAGCAGCAGAAGCTGGGAAGACAGGATGTTGGGGGTTTCATTATTTGAATTGGCTTGGACTGAGGAGGGGCAAGTGTGGCCTAATTTTATACCCTCCACAATGTTGTGGTTTGGGAAAATTCCTCTCAGCTGTTACTCTTCTCAGGGAAAGCTGTGAAGGGAGGAGGGAAGGGGCATGAGAGAGATTTGAATGACAAAACAGATATCCACACAGGAGGGACTCACTGATGGCAGCTGGGCATTGTAGGTTTTCTATCCATAAACTAGACTACAGGCTAACCAGGAAAGCATGGTATTGTTTTGAACTGAGTTTGAACCAGAGGGGACAACTGACGCCCAGGAAAAAGCCAACTTATTAAATGGG
>NW_017729029.1:39033612-39034252 GCF_001723915.1 Gavialis gangeticus
TGTGGCCAGATCCAGCCACATCTGGCTGTGGCTTGTCCAATAGGCCAAGGGGTCGCACAGCAGTGCCTCCACTTTCTCAGCGAGATAGGCAGCCACCAAAGCCTGAGAACTACCTGCCTGATGGTAGGGTCTGGTGCCTCTGGACTCCACCATGGAAGACATGCCCTTGGCCCACATTGGTAATGCCTGTGGTGGAGAAGGAGACTGACTGGTGGATGACATGCTGGCACAGGACAGTGGATCCCCCTCTTCCACATCCCCCCGCCTCCGCCCTTGTGCCTTCCTGACTCTGTTCACCAGCACCTCCACCCAGTGATCCAGGGTTTTGCTGCCGTATATGCTCCCCTTCACCCTCAGGTCACACATGGCGGCCAATACATGGACCTTACTGGACCACAAGGGATCAAGCAGTTTGCTTCACCTGCCTCACCAGTGCCTGCACGTCTAGTGACAGAGGCTTCCCCAGCCAGGAACACTGATCCCCTGGAACTTCTCCATTTGGTTCTGAAGTTCCCTCACTACAGGGATCACCTGGCTAAGGAGGGCATCACCAGTGTTGAGGCTCTTGGTGGCCTTGAGGAAGGGTTTGAGGACCAGCAAGATCTAGGAGATGGTATCCCACTCAGCTCTGCTCAGGGAG
>NW_017729029.1:39039252-39045930 GCF_001723915.1 Gavialis gangeticus
CATGGACCTTACTGGACCACAAGGGATCAAGCAGTTTGCTTCACCTGCCTCACCAGTGCCTGCACGTCTAGTGACAGAGGCTTCCCCAGCCAGGAACACTGATCCCCTGGAACTTCTCCATTTGGTTCTGAAGTTCCCTCACTACAGGGATCACCTGGCTAAGGAGGGCATCACCAGTGTTGAGGCTCTTGGTGGCCTTGAGGAAGGGTTTGAGGACCAGCAAGATCTAGGAGATGGTATCCCACTCAGCTCTGCTCAGGGAGCCACTGATCCTGATCTCCCCAAGCAAGGCCATCTCATGGATGGCCTTCTGTTGTTTCACCAACCTTTCCAGCATCAGGTATGTGGAGTTCCACCGAGTCTCCACATCCTGCATGATTTTGTGTTGCAGGATGTTCAGCTCTGCCTGTTTGTCCCGCAGCATCTTGCCCACCTTGATGCTCTGGTGGAAGTAGCCTGCCACCTTCCTGCATTTGGAAATGAGCTTGCTGGTGGTGCTAGTGCTTTCACCAGCAGTCCTGTTCCCCTCCAAGGTGTCCCTGACAATGAGGTGCAACTTGTGTGCCACACAGTGGATGCCAACAAAGTTGGCATCACGGACTGCCTTGACCATATTGGCCCCATTGTTGGTGACCATGAACCTGTGGATGAGCTCACCCTGCCCAATGAGCCACCCCTGCACCAAGCGGTTCATGGCCCCCATGATCTCAGTTGCCGTGTAGGACTCACTGATCACTTCAGTTTGAAGGAGTGCCCACTGACGGCCTGCCTGGTTGCACCAGTGCCCTGTGAGAGACAGGTATGCATGATCTCCACCCCAGCTGCTCCAGATGTCTGAGGTGATGTGCAAGGCCACCTGTGGACCTGCCCTGCGCAGCTCTCTCTCAAGTACTCCCTGCATGCCTCATTCAGGGAGGGCACCATCATCCTGTTGAAGGTGGTGCATACAGGCACTTGGTATGATGGGGCCACGAGTGCCATCCCCACCTGAACCCTGGCCACTCAACTAAGGAGAAGGGCTAGCCATCCACAGCAAGCATCTCCCCAGTGGTCTGGATGATTTTGTTTGCCTTTGCAACGTACCCCGCTTTCTGTCCACCTTTCCCCCACTGTTTTAGGGTGGCCTACCTCTGCTTCAGGGGGACGGGGGCTTTTGAGTGAGAGGGGGACTTCTTTTTGAGCACGTTCCTACTGGTGTCAGGCTGAGGAGGAGCAAGGGCAAGGGGGTGGTGCCTGTGGGGACACAACAGCATCCCTGTGGTGCTCACGTGTTTTGTTCCCTTGTTCTGGCTGATTTGGGCACGGCAGTGCAGGCAGATAGCATATGTGGGATCATCTGCCAGATCAAAATGATCCCAGACCATACTACCTGCTCACTTCTGAGGTGCAGGAGCATATGTGGATGCTGCTTTTTCCCCCTCCTCATCAGGCAGAGGCATAGCGACAGGAGGAGTGGACTCAGCTGAGCCACTTGCCTCCACAACCTCTATCTCAACCTCCTCCAAAGTGCCTTCTGGGGAAGGAGACTTAGCTTTAGAGGAAACTTGAGGGGTGTGGAGCACAAACTCAGATGATTCCCTCTCCTTCCCCAGAATTTCCCTTGCTATGGCACTCAGATCCAGCTCCAGCTTTTCCTCTGGCACTGGGAGGCTCAGCATGGGAAGTGAAATGGGGGTGGAGGAGACTGTGCCCACCTGACTTTGTGGAGCCTCTCCCATGTGGCCCTGGAGTGTGCGCTAGGGGTCTGCCGCATGGCTGGCTCTGGTTGTCGTGATGCGGTGTCATGTTCTCCATGAGGAATATCTTGGTACTCATCTGCCACGTCTTGGGTGTTCTGTTCAGCAGTAGGGCTTCCTTCCATCATGGGAACGTGTTGGGTGTTGTCACTAGCAGGCTTTTCTAGGGCTCCACTTCCCCTACACCCCAGACATGTGCCAGCCTATCGGTGCCTCTGGACAATGAGTGATTTGGCCCCACCTCGATGTGGTTTTCTCCTCTCTCTCTGCCTCTCTGGCTGTCGGTGCTTGGAACAGTTTTTCTTCCTGCTGCCCAAGTTTGCCTAGGGCGGGGCAATGACCTCACTGGTGGGCCTAGCCTATCCACGTTGGGCTTTTCTGAGCAGCCTCGGCCTGCTCACCCTTCGCGTCTGTCCTATGGCCTTCCCTTTCACCCTGTGGGGGAGGGAGGGTTTCAAGGTAACTAAAATATAACTAAAGAACCAAAATTCCAGGGAGAGGCCTCTGCCCACTCCCCACTCACCCGTCCTGCATCTGCCAGCTTCACCGTCGCTCGGCATCCTCCTCCTGGTTGACTGCCTCACCATCCAGGGTGGTGTGGCCCTTTAAAATCAGGCCTTGGACCCTCTGGCTGGGTCACTCTTCAGCCTCTCCTTGGCTCTGTCTGGGGTCTCCATCTGGCCTGGTGGGGCGGTCCTGCAGCTGCCTCCCTGCTGTGTGCTTCCCCCACTTCCCCCAATACCTTCCTGCTGCTGACTTTTATCCCCGCCAGTTGGCATTCCTCAGTGATGTCATTGGGGTGCACCGGCCCTAGCCACAGAGAAAATGGCTCCTCTGGAATACTGCCTGCTGATGCCCTGTGCACCGTGGCATGCACCAAGGGCCCTGCCTTCTGTGGGGGGTTGGAGGCCCGGGCCACCTCATGCGGTACCAGGGTTGGGTCCCGGACCCTCTGTGCAGCGTCATCTGCACCAAGCCACTGGCCCTGTGCAAGTGGCTGTAGGCCCATGTTGTCTCAAATTACTCCCAGGTCCTCAAATTCTCCATGTACCATCTATGCACCGATAGCCTGGCTGCTTGCCAGAGAATGAGGCACCTGAGCTGCCCGGTGTAGCTCCCAGGGTCCTGGTTCATGCCGTACACCGTTCATGCAATGGGAGCCTGGGCTCAAGTCAGGGGTTGGTACCCGAGCTGCCTTCAACATGTCCCAGGGCCCTGGCTCCATGCACCAAGCCATGCACCATGCTCCTGGCTGCCTGCCGAGGTTGCAGACCCGAGCTGCCTCAAGCAGCTCCCCGAGTCTGGGCCCTGTGGCCCTGTGTGGGGCTGGAGCATCGGAGTGGCATGGGGAGCCTTTGGGGCTCTTCTGGGTGCTGGCTCCACCCACTGGGCTCCTTTTCTGCCCCACTCTCTTTGTTGTCCCCCGGCAATCCACAGCATACATACAAGCTGGGGAGCTCCCACCTTGTGAGCGCAGAGGCGGAAAGGGATCTTGGAGTCATTACTGACTCCAAGATGAACATGAACCGCCAATACCAGACCGCAGCCAGCAAAGCCAACCGCATCTTGTCGTGCATCCAAAGATGCATCTCAAGCTGGTCCAGAGAGGTGATACTCCCCCTCTAAGCGACATTGGTCCGGCCTCAATTGGAGTACTGCGTCCAGTTCTGGGCACCGCACTTTAAGAAGGATGTGGCCTGCCTTGAGTGGGTTCAGAGGAGGGGCACCCGCTTGGTTGGAGGGCAACAGGGCAGGCCCTATGAGGAGAGGCTGAAGGACCTGAACCTGTTCAGCCTCAGCAAATGGAGGTTGAGGGGGATTTGGTGGCTGCCTACAAACTCATTAGGGGAGATCAGCAGCAAATAGGAAGGGTCCTATTCCCCCCAGCAGCACCTGGGGTGATGAGGAACAATGGTTAGAAGCTGCTGGAGAATAGGTTCAGATTAGAAATTAGGAGACACTATTTCACTGTCAGGGTAGCTAGGATCTGGAACCAACTTCCTAAGGAAGTGGTCCTTGCTCCTACCTTGGGTAAATTCAAAAAGAGGTTGAATGAACACCTGTCTGGGGTCACGTGATCCAAGCGTGTGCTCCAACCAGTGGCGGGGGGTTAGACTAGATGATCTATTCAGGTCCCTTCTGACCCCTAACTACATATATAAACATATATACACATACATATACATATAAATGTCTCCCTCATGTTGGGCACGTAGCTCCTTTTATGCACTTCGGAGGCTCCGCCCCTGAAGTCTTGCCAGACCTGCAGAACACAGACATCAATCAGATCCAGGAGGCTCTTTGCCCTCCTCCCCTCCATGCAGGGGGTGCGGCTGGCCCCACCAGCCCTTACCTGATTGGTGGGCAGGTTCCACCAATCAAAACAAAGATTTTCCAAACCCATTTCAGCCGGGCTGAATTGGTTAAGTCCATCACATCTACATTAAGGATCAGCCACTTCCTGCTAAATGTCAGCATTTCATCTATGCTGACAATCTCTGCATTGCCATGCAACAGAATAATTTTGAGGACACAGAGAACATCCTGGAGAGGGCACTGAATGAGGTATCAGATTACTACCTAAACAATTCTCAAACCCAGCCCTAGCAAAACTCAAATATGTGCTTTTCATCTGAGAAACCAGGATGTGGAATGACACCTGAATTTCACCTGGGGTGACCAGAGTCTCAAATATCAGAAACACTCAGTTTACTTAGGGGTAACACTGGACTATACACTTAGTTACAAAAGGCGCATATTAAATACCACAGCCAAGATCAACACACGAAACAATATTCTGCATAAACTTACAAATTCCAAGCGGGGAGCACAGCAACTCACCCTGAGCACTACTGCCTTAGCGTTTTGTTTCTTACCACCTGGGGATGCTCAAGTCACAGTAAACATATTGACACAACCCTAAATGATATGTGCAGAATTCTAACAGGCTGCCTGAAGCCTACCCCTGTTCCCTGCCTACTTGCACTATCTGGCATAATGCCCACTTGTATCAGGAGGAAAGCAGCAGGAGACATTGACTGGTGTGTACAAGAGTCAGACAACTGACACCCACTATCTGGTCATCAACCAGCACACTCCTCGAGAAATAGCTTTTTGTCCTCTACCATACCATTGACCACATCCCCAGAATAAGCCAGAACTACCCTTTGGCAAAAAGAAAGGGAGAAACTAGGCAACAAAGCTGTTGAATGGAGCCAGTAAGGAATTCCCTTCAGTGAGGAGTTAACATCTGGCTCCAATTACAAATGGCACACACAGCAGAGCTGAAACAGATTGAGAGTGGGTCGTAGCAGATGCAACTTTCTCATGAAGTCATGGGGCCTCTATGCAACTGTGACAGGGAGCTGTCTTGTGGGCAGTCTGATCATTGGCCTGCCCACCTCTTAAAGGCAGTCCTCCCACCTGTCTTGTCTGCCCCACCTTTGTTGTAACTTACTAAGTAGTTGTTTATAAGGCAGGAGGCTGCCCATTTACTGCCCGATGCCAAGGGTGTAATACACGGCTCTGTACCACCCCTACATCGTGTCCCATACCTCGCAGATGGCATCACTATAATGCTCCAGTCCCACAATGGGCCTCACTCTATGCCTCCCTGATGTCTGGACCCCACCTGGATCCGTCCTCCTCAGGGAGTCTAATCTCTACCCTCATTGTGGGCTGCAAAACTCCCTAAGCCCTTTTCCTTCTCAGCAGTGGCTGCCTCTGGGACCTTTGGTTACACAGGCCCTGGCCTCACCTCTAGGCCAGTCAGACTCCAGGCCCCTGGCTCTGGCTGTTCCACGTGGTGGGCACTCTGGCCCTTTGACCGGTGGGCTCCTGGCCCCAACATGGGTCGGTCGAGGATACTCCAGGTAGGTTATTGAGCTGCTCATCCTTACTCTCCCATACAGGTGCACCTTCTCAGGCTCCTCCAAACACAGCTCACTTGATCACTAAGGCCAGCCTAAGTGCAGTCCTTCAGGCCCACCCACACAGACCCTATTCTAGGTGGCCCATAAGCAGCCCTTCAGGCCCCTCACATGGACCCTACTTTACACAACCTACTACTTTCCCAGACACCTCCCTCCCTGGCGCCACTACTCCACCCCCTCACTGGGGCTTTCGGGCCTTACACCCCTTGGGTCTCAGGTCTGATGACATGTCTGGACCCCTAGCGTGTCCCCTCTACAGGGTAACCCACCAGCTCATAGGGGCTGAGGCTATACAGCTCCCCATACTTGCCTTTCACTAGGGAGGCACTAGCGTGGCATTTTCTGGGATCCACCCTGCCACAGGCAGCCCCACCACACCATCCAACCCCAGCAGGGTGTAGTATTAGGTCATTCCCCAGGACCAGGAACCTCCTCCATCACCATAGTTCAGGGGCGGGCAATTATTTCAGGCTGAGGGCCCCTTACTGAATTTTGGCAAGCCATCGAGGGCTGCATGACAGACAGCCAGGGGCAGATGAATTTTAATTTTCTAAATTTTTTAGGGGCCCTGTGGGCTGGATAGAATGGGCTGGCAGGCTGCATCTGGCCCACGGGCTGTATTTTGCCTGCCCCTGCTATAGTTCCTACCCTGTCCTCCAGGTATCGTGGGAGCAGCAAATCTCCAGGTGGGCTATGTTACTTCAGCAGCATCCCTACAGCAACTACCACCTGAGCTTGGAGGGCCTCGGTTTATACTGAGGCTGCCCAGCCCCATTCTCCAATCCAGGAGCCCTCTTGTGGACATGTGACTGTCCTATTATGCCACACTGCACATGCCGGCTGCTCCACAGCCTGCTCAAACCGTGTAAAGCGGCAGGCACCAAAGGTACCCTGCCACAGCAACATGGGCGACTGATGTCACCTGAGTGACCGGAGGTACATGCCCCCCAGTGGCCAGTCAGCAACTGGGAGTGGGGGGGGGGGGGGAGGGGGCTTTTTTCCCAGGGGGG
>NW_017729029.1:39046550-39064188 GCF_001723915.1 Gavialis gangeticus
ACGGGGGGGGGGGGGGGGGGGGGCATGGTCATTCTTGCCAGTCGGAGCTTCACCTGATGCCCCCACTCCCCAGCTGGCGCTCGCAGGGGGGCACCAGTGCTCCTGCCTGCCTCCTCCCCCTGTTGTCTAAGCAAGGAGCACTGCCTGTCAGGGGGTTCCCCAGCACTCTCAGGGGGTGCATGTGCACCCCCATGCACCCTCTCCGCATTGTCACTGCACAGCAACAAACCAATGTGCTTGTCAGGAAAAGCAAACCATATATCATCTCCTAAGATGCCCTGTAGCACTACAATGCACCCCACAAGATTTGGCAACACCAACACCAAGAGTAGTGGCCTGTACAGAATATTGGGAGCAAACCATATAGGAAGGGTGGACTGGAGACACAACAAAGAAGAACTCTCTTGTGTTGTGTTTGCACAGTGCCTACAGCAGGCCTCTTATTTTGAAAAGGGCCCCTATGTGCTTCTGTAGTAAAATAAGTGAAAGGTTCTAGGGCCTTATTCCCATGTCTGGAACCCTTTGGTCCCCAGTGTTTCCTGTCTATCTCCATGGACTCTGTTTTGCTCAAGAGATCATCTGCTCCTGCTGTGCATCTCCTGCACCTCCCATGAACTCATCCTTTGGTGCCTGGTCCAGAGCAATTGGCTGCTGTTACCAGAGGTGACAGCTTCAGATGGGGAGTGAACAGCAGGAGCTGACCATCTATCTGAGAAACCAAGATGGATGCACTAGCTGCAGTGCAAAGAGATATGAGTTTTGAGTCCTTCCCACTGTGGGGCCAGCAGGGGATGGGAGCAAAGCTAGAGTTTCTTTTTCAGTTGCTGCTCACATGCTGTGTTGTCCCAGGGTTTCTGCAGGAAGGGTAAATGTCCAGGTCTTCTGGATATTTATACAGCTGCAGCACTGTGAATCCTCAGTTGCTTTTAGCTATGCATTGGAAAGCCACGAACTTTAATGCACTATGCAATGTGCAGTGCAGAAGGTTCACACATCCACTACTCATTTTCCTGTTCAGGCTAGTTCAACTAGTAAAGCAGCATGGATATTGTGTGTTCCCAGTTAGAATTGGACAAGAAAAGATGATCTTCTCCTGTGAGAGTTTTTGGGAGTTTGAAATTTTTCCGTCCCAAAGTGAGATGGCGAGTTAATGTCTTCAAAATTTTCATGAAACAGCAAGATGGAAGTTTTTTTGGATCCAAAGCATTTCATTTCAATTCCAGGCTCTGAATTTTTTTCTTTTTTTAGCATACATTAATTAATATTTGAATTTGTAATAAATATTTGTAAACTATTTGTAATTAATATGTTATTTCAAGCAGGAAAGGAACGTTTGTTGTTCTGAAAATGTGGAAACAGTAAATTATGAGATTTTAATTTTTGTTTTGTTTTGAAATCTCCAAATCAGGAGATTGTCACAACTAACTGTCTGATAGCAATTTTGATTTCAATGAATCCACATTTTCTAAGGGAAAATATTGTGTTAGAAAGTTCCTGACTTGCTTTAGTTGCATTAGACACCCAACATTATGATAGCATTTTTCCTTGGATGCAAGACAGTGGTTCTCAACTGGGATGCTGCAAGAGGTTTTCTGGGGTGCCACAGTGTGGATGCCACTGCTCCTGCCACGACTACCACTGGGTGAAACTGCTCTGTGTCCCTTGTGCAGAGCCTGACTGGGAAGGGCTGTGGCAAGAGTGCATGCTCCTGCTTGCCTTAGGGTTATCTGATTAACATAGAGTGCTGGGAGCACCTAATTTGCTGCAGCTCTTCCTGATCAAACTCTCATTGCTCTTTTTGGAAACAGAGGTTCATGGGGTAGGTGGAATGGAGGCAGCACAATAGTGGTTCTCAAGTGGGGAGACACCAAATATAAAGAAGTTATGGAGGGGTGTTCTGAATCTAAGAAGGCTGAGAACCACTGACTTAAGAAGTATAAATATTACAAGTCCTTGTTGTGCTAGGAAGTAAGAGACCCAGGTTCTTTGACTTCCCAAGCTAGCATCCTAGTCACTCAGCTACTGGAGGCAAAGGACAAGAAGTCTCTCCCTCTCAGCCCTCCTTCTTTGTTTTGCTGCCAGTGCACCCAGTCTGCATGTGTAGATGACCATGTTCACACACAGGCAATGTGGCCAGGAATAGAATTCCTACCTGTGCACAAGGAGCAGTTTTCACACTGATATGACCAAAATGGCCATGTAGATGACCAAATATGGACACTTAGATGACCAGGAAATGAACAGAATGTCACCTTCCTGTACCTGTTCCTTTCCTTCACTCTTCCACCTCTGACCTGTTGTTCCAATCCTTCCCTCTTTTCTTAGGACAGGAGTGTCAAACACAGAGCCCATAGGCTGGACCCAGCTTGTGGACACCATAATCTGGCCACTGGTGCTGCCCCACCGATCCACATGCTGCACAAGACTGGCCCCATGCCATATATGGTGCTCACTGGGGCTGGTTCTGGGCTATGTTGCCCATGGCACTTGCTTAGGCTGGGTCCTGGGCTGCGCCAGCCATGGGGCTCTTTTGGGCTAGCATCCTGGACCTACTCAGGCAGTTGTTGCATGTGCTGGATCAGACATGTGGGTGAGGGATCCATGGGCCTGACCCAGCCCATGAACTGGCCCTGAGCCACTCATCCAGCCTACAGGGCCAGGTGAGTTTGACACCCTGGTCTGAGGGGAACAGCAAATCATTTGCACTAGTGTCTCCCATGTCCTGTTGCTAATCTACTTTCATTCAGTTTTGGCTGGATGCCAGACATCGCTGTTCCTGGCTTCCTAGGTCCTCTGCTACTTGTTGCATCCAGACCTTGGTGTATCCATATCCCTTGCTGATCACCAATGCATCTCTTCACTTGGCTTTGATGCTTCAGAACAGGGGTGGCCAACCTGTGACATGGGCAGCCTGTGTGTATATGGCACATAGCGGATGGAGGAAGGGACAGGCGGGGCAGCGGCAGATAGGGCAGGGAGCAGAAAACAGAGAGCAGGTTGGGCTGGGAGTACAGGGAAGAAAACAGAGAAGTTGATCAGGACTGGAAAGGGATGGGAGTGGCACGTGGGAAGCCACACCTGCCAAAGCAGTCCCCCCACTGCTTTAGAACACGTGGAAACTAGAGATGAATTTGCCTCACAAAATTCAGATTGGAGCTGGGATTTTGTTCCAGCCTGTTGGAGTACAGGGAACACTGGGAAAGTGTGGATCGAGAGCCAGGTTTGGATTTCAAACTCCTGTAGAGTTGAAGCGCATTTGTACTTGGGATTCTGGTTCAACTCAAACTGCGGAAACAAGGCAAGAGACAGTTCTTCATTATGGCTTTCACTGAAACCAGTGTAGTGTAGTGGAGATGATCCTTAATTTGGACAACCAGTGGGAGAGAGATGGAAATACTGATTACTATGAATGCTGCTTATTATTATTCACTTAGGAGCCATAGTCATAAATTGGGAACCTCCTATGCTAACTAATATAAACAGACATAATAAAAGATGGTCCCTCCCCAGAAAGAGCTTGCCATCTAAGTATGTGACAAGAGATAAGTGATAGCAGATAAAGGAAGCATAAGGAAGCAATGACTCTATTCTGGTCAGTGTGACAGGTGACTGTGTAGCAGCCATCAGTGCTGAGTTCTCTGCAAACATCAGTGCAGAAGAGAGTTTTAAGGAGGGATCAGAAGGGAGATGAGCTGGACCTGTGAATATTTCCAGGGAGCTTACTACCTGGATGGCACTGGAGAAAAGATGAAGGCAATGAAACCACATGACACCTGGGTGGCCAAACAGACCTTTATAAATAATTAACATCGAAAATCAAGATAAGGACCATTCTTCATTACTAAGGTTAGGGGAGATGTACTTAATGCTACAGCATCCAGCAGGTCTCTGAAGAGGACCTAAGTGCACAGAAAAAGACAAATTCTGACTTTAATAAATTCCAGAACAGAGGCCTGCAAAGAACCATCATCCCCTCCTCCATACACTGAAACAACAAATAGGACAATTGCACCCTCTTGTGACCCAGACCTGAATTTACAGCAAAGGGGACTCAGAAACAAAAATGTTAATAATCAATCAAAAGTTCAATAACTGCTTACACTTCCAAGGAAACTTTGAAAACCTTTTCCTTTTATAGACAGTGCTGTTTTTCAAGAAAAAAGTTCTTAGAAATCAGAAATGTGACTTCTTCCTAGAACACTTGGAAACTTAGGGAATATCAGTTTTATGGACTGTCAGTCAGCCGCATGGACTTAATGTAGACCAAGGCATCAGAGAGTTTAAAATGTTCCTTCCAAATATATTTTTGGAAGTTTTAGCAGCAGCAGGAGTTTTAACCAAAGTTATCACATATAACTTCACAGTTCACAGATGGGATCAAATGCCAAATGTTCAGTTATTCAAAGCTGGGGAATATTCTCCCTTGCAGCATTAAAATAATGTCCCCCTACAGTAGAAGGGGCTTCTCACTAGTTAGACTGGATGCAGAAAGACCCCAGCCCTGTATCCCCTGTGCATTGCCCTTGGGAGCATTTTTTAAGTGAAAATCTACCCCTATATATAAAAATATATGTTATTTTTCTCAGTGGCTGGGTACTCAGGGCTGCTGGAAACAAGCCCCTTTTGGCATTTCAGATTGAGTCCTGGCCAAAACGGAGGTCCCCTAAATCACAAGTCTCTTTTCAGCAGCTTGACTTTTTGTTTGGTTCCCGCTGGTCTGTGTTCCACAGTGTGCTGGACCCCATCCTCACATAGTTGTGATGAGCTCTGCTCCACAAATATCATTCACAAGACAGAGGACTCCTGAGTCATCAAGCCCAGTTTCTTGCTATCACAGGCAACCATGTTGTTCTCCTGTTTCATGTACAGGTTTCCCTCACTTTATGCAGGTTAGCTCTTATGTGATGACCGTTTTTATACCAAAAATTTGTTTTATGCAAGGTTAAATCACTCTTATGTGATCTGTGTGGTGGAAGCTTGCAGTCAGCTGCTTTGTGTGTGCATTGTGGGAGTGACGTGCACCAAAATAGAGTCTCCTGTGTGGATCTGTGCTCCTCACTAGTCGTCTGTGACATGTCTTTCTGTAGTTGCCATCCCCTGTGCTTGTGTGCACTGTCTGCTGTTGGCAAGTACAAAATTGTCTTGTAACAGTGGTAGAAATGGGTCTGGGGGTCAGTACAGCCAAGGTCTTGGAATGTATCCCTATTTGTTATATTGTAAAGTGGGTTCCCTTTATGCGAATTTGAGTTCTGCGCCATTTTCCAGGAACACATGTACAGTAGGCCTGTGTGAAATTTTGCTGAGTGTTTTGTTTCAAAGCTGTTTTGACGCATTTTGGGCTCAAAACAGCAAAATTGAAATGGAACAAAAAGCATCGAAAAAGCTTCGAAATGAGATGAGGGCACTCAAAACATTTTGAAAGTTTTGAAACGTTTCAAGTTTCAAAGCAGCCCAGTGGTGGAAGCCAGGGGAGATCCAGGGCTGCACTCCAAGAGGCTCTGCAGCCCCACATAGCTCAGTTCAGTGGGGAGTGCAGCCACAGCTCTGGCTGCCTCCCGCTGCTGGGCTGCGCTCCAGTTGGCTCCACCAGCCCCATGGAGCTCAGCCCCGTGGTCGGAGGTGGAGCACAACCCTGGCTCTGCCCACCTCTGACACTCTGGGGGGCTGGCACAGCCGAGCGGAGCGCAGCCCCGGCTCTTCCTGCCTCCTGCTGTTGGTGTGTGCTCCGATAAGCTCCGCCAGCCCCATGGAGCTCAGCCTGGCAGCAGGAGGCAGGGTGCAGCCCTGGCTCTGCCCACCTCCCGCCACTGGGCTGTGATCCATGGGGTTGGCAGAACTGATCAGAGTGCAGCCCCATCTCTGCCCAAGTCCCGCCACCAGGTTGCACTCTGGCTTCACCAGCCCCATGGAGCTCAGCCCAGTGGCAGGAGATGGAGCACAGCCCAGGCTCTGCCTACCTCCTGTCGCCGGGCTGCCCACCGGGGGGTGCAAGCCCCAAGATCTGCATGCTGGGTGACAGGAGGCTGCTGCTGCCAGCAACTGTCACAAATTTTGCTTTCAAGACTTTGAGGTGCAGTTTCTAAGAAACCTCTGCACTTATCTCCTTGAAACATGGCAGGCTTCATACCCTCATAAGGGGTTACCATCCAAACAGAGAAACAGATTTTATGAAACTAAATGGGACAGTGCTTTGAAATGAAATGAAATGATGAAATGAAACAAAACACTGTCCCTTTGAAACAGTGAAATGAACATTGAAATGAAACAATGGTGTTTTACACAGCCCTAATGTACAAAATCAATCCAGGGAAACCTGTACAGGCTTTCAGTAAATTGAGAATATGTCACAGTGTCACATTCCCTCCCTGTATATTATGCAACAATAAAGCCATCTTTTTCTCCGCCCCTCTTTCTTTGGCCCTCCCTGTCTTTCTCTTACAGTTTTAACTTAGCATTTCTCATAGATACCTACTAACATAGGACTGAAAGGGATCACCTGGGTCGCTGAGTCCAGTTCCCCACAATAACACGCAACTAAGTCATAGTCAAAAGGGTCTACAAAACATCTACTCCATCCCATCTCACAAGCCCCAAGCTGCAAACATTCATTAACCCCCTTATGAAGGGCTGTTTAGTCAGGGGGGATCAGCAGGCACTGGGGAAGTCCCTGTTCCCCCGAGCACTGCCAGGAGTGACCAGGAATAACGGTCACAAGCTGGCAGAGGGTAGATTTAGGCTAGATATCAGGAGGCGCTACTTCACGGTCAGGGCGGCTAGGATCTGGAACCAACTTCCAAGAGAAGTGGTGCTGGCTCCTACCCTGGGGGTCTTTAAGAGGAGGTTAGATGAACACCTTGCTGGGGTCGTTTGACCCCAGTACTCTTTCCTGCCATGGCAGGGGGTCGGACTAGATGATCTACTCAGGTCCCTTCCGACCCTAGAAACTATGAAACTATGAAAAACTTTAGTAAGAAAAGCTCCAAAGTCCTCAAAAACAACAATGTGCTGAAAGGGGATTAGTTAGGTATAACATGCCCAGATGATCCTAAAAGTGGACCATGCCTCAGTGGTGCATGTGGCAGGCCAGTAGAGGGCGCTTCTGTGCTCAGCTGCCCGCCTCACTGCACCCAGCCAAAAACCAAGCTTCAAGTGCCTCCCCTGGGCGCCTATGTCAGGCCAACCCCCTTCCTGGAGCACACCTGCAAGCCTGGGGTAACTGCCACCACCACCTGGACTCAGGTCTTTGTCTGGGCCTTGTGCCGCAGGCCCTGTAGACCTTGGGATTTTGGGGTGCTTCTATTAGCAGGAAGCATTCACTGCCAGCCTCCCATGTGGGAGGAGAGTAAAATAGCCGGGCCCACCTTAGCAGGTCCCTTCCCTCTTAAGCCCACACAGAGAGGTGTGCTAAAACAGATAGATTTACTGATCAGAGAGGGATGGGAAGGGGAAGGAATACCAATAGCAAAATATAGAAAGAAAACCAGCTTAAGCAAATCCCAGTGTCTTGTCTGCCTTTTGCCACGTGACTAGATTGCAGTCAACTAAATTTCTAGTTAGGTTTCTGATAAATTACTCACTTCCAGATCCTGAGTATGAGGGCTTCAGAAGTCCATGCTGCTCAGTGTGTGGCTTTAAAATGTCTCCACTCTTCTTCCTGGAGGGGACCTTTTGAATAGCCCTTCTGAGCTGACCTTCTTGACCCAGTCAGGGGTAGGTGTTGTTTGATGTGGACCAACCAATTTGAAAAGCATCACCCCTTGACCTGGATTCAAGCTCCTGCCCCCATGTTGTGAGGTCAGAGCTCATGACAACAGAAGAGGTTGGGCTCACACCCTCTTACCTGAGGTTTCTCAGGTATGCCGTAACCCGGGGCAACCAGGCTGATAGACACATGAGAGAGAGAAGAGAAACAGACAGCCCCCAAAGCAAGGGAGGGCTGGAAGAGGATCCTTTCACAGTGCCTATCAGTTTGATCTGGGGGAAAGAGTCTTTCCTAACACTGAATCCAGTGATTGGTTTAACTCTGAGCATGTGTGCATGACCCACCAACTAAGAACCTGAGAAGCTTCTCACTGCAGTAGTGGGCTGAATAAAAAGACACCTGATAAAAGCACAGTTTAGATTAAGCAGCAGATCACCAGGAAAACAAATGTTTTCTGCTGCTTGCTGTTTGAATACCTACTCATGTGTTTTCATGCTTGTCAGAACAGAACTCCTGATATATGCCACGTGAGTGATGAATTGCTTGTAATATCTCAAAGAGAGCAGTGTCAGCAATGTGTACTAGCCTTACATGCCAACAGAGGCTTCACATCTTGTTGGAAAATTTCTTTGTTGAGCCTGTTCAGTCAGCAAATTTTCAGTCATGCATTGTGATCTTTCGGTACAATCTGAAAAACCACACACATGAGATTTCTGAACTTAGTCCAACCAAACTTTGAGCATTCTTTTGACTTTCCAATAAAAATAGGTCCTGGAAACATTATGGGTGTTTATACACATGCTCTGGGAGTGTGCGCTTGTGTGTGGCAGGTGGGCTTCAATTAGAGCAACTCTGAGAGCTGCTGTAATTAAAGCACCAGGACCGTCTCATGTATTGGTGTCCCCGAGCTTAAAAATGGCGGTAGGGTTGGTTTAACTAAAGCTCATTCGATGAGCTTATTTAAAGTGCTCCCACCACCATTTTTAAGTGTGGGCATGCTGATACATGAGATGCTGGAGTCTGCTGGAGCGCGGTAATTATCACGCTTCAGCAGACTCAACTAATCAAGTCTGCTCCGATGTGCTGTAATTACAGCATGTCAGAACAGCCTTGCTGCTTGTGTATAGGTGTCCAGCATCATATTATGGGCAATGGCACAGGAAACTGGTCTTTGTATGAGTTGAGCAGGGTGTTGCTGTCTATTATAATAATCAGTTATTAGCAACAGAGTGATTTGCCTGATATGATTCTCATAAGTGGCAGACACATAGGATTATAGGAAACTTGGACTGGAAGGGACCTCATCTAGTTCAGCCCACTTCTCAAGACAGGATAACCCCTGGCTAACCCTTTCCAGCCAAGTGTCTGTCTAAACTGCTTTTGAAAGTTTCCAAGCATGGAGAGTCCATAACTTCTCTAGGTAGCCTGTTCCAGTGCTTGACCCATTTGGAAAGTTCCTCCTAATCTCCAACCTAAATTTTGCCTGCTGCAACTTGAGGTTATTGCTCCTACTCCTGTCCCCTACAGCCACAGAGAAGAACCTATCTCCACTTTGGGGTCTGGCTCTGGTGAGAGATGCATGGGCAGAAGCCCATCGCACCCCCGTGAGCCCAGGACCCCCAGGGTTTCCCAGCAGACATGCAGCAGACCCTGACCTTGACCCCCAGCACAGCCGGGAGGTAAGTGGGGCCCATGGTGGGTGGGAATTAGACGGCTGTGGGAGGCAGCTGAGAGAAGCTGAGGAGGGTCACGCCCCTCCCAACCCCCTTGCCTTCTACTTGGCCCAGCCCCCACAGGACACCATGTGACCACAACCTCATGAACAGAGCGTGCAATCAGACATGCTCTGGGCCTGGCGCGCAAGTTAGCGTGGGAGTTTGTGCAGGAGGATGAGCAGGAGGGGCACGAAGCTCTAGGCAGTGAGCCTGAAGAGAAGGGTCTGCACACCAGTAGCCCGGCCTACTACCTGCACCATGGTGAGAACACACCACACCCCAAAGATCCCCTCCATGACCGGACCTCTCTCCTCTGGTACTTCCAAGGCCTCCACCCAGACAGATCCCGTGGTTCCAGCCTCTACTCAGACAGGGCCCCTGGCTCTCAGCTGTGGGGGCTGCCTGGCATGACTGCAGCCACATGGGATCAGAATCAATGACACCTTCCCTTGTGAGGTTTGCTCTGTACTGGAGTCTCTGGAGTGTAGGATAGGGGAGCTCCAGACAGCAGTGCAGACACTGTGTGCCATCAGGGATGGCAAAGAGGAGATTGACTCCTACTGCCAGGCTCTTCACCTGAAGAAGAAGGAAGAGCTAGGTTGCCTGGCAGGACAAGGGTGGACGAGAGGAGCTCCCATACTGTCCAGCCAGTGGTTTGGACAAAGGTTGTCTCCGGCCCCAAGGCTCACTGCAGTAGGGTCACCACCCCCCTGGATCTCTACAACAGGTACGAAACCCTCTCAGGGCCAGTAGAACCAGCAGAGCTGCCAGCTCCTGCATGTGAGGAAGAAATGCGACCAGCAGCCACCCCTAAGAGGAAACACAGAGTGCTTGTTGTGGAAGACTCCTTCTTACGGGGAACAGAGGGAGCAATCTGCTGCCCTGACTCCTTAGCCCAGGGATGAGCAATTATTTTGGGCAGAGGGCCGCTTACTGAGTGTTGGCAAGCCATCGAGGGCCGCAGGACAGGCAGTCCAGGGCAGATAAATATTTTCTTAATTTTTTAGGAGCCCTGCAGGCCGGATAGAATAGCCAGGCAGGCCGCATCCAGCCCCTGGGCTGCATTTTGCCCACCTCTGCCTTAGCCCATGAGGTCTGCTGTCTCCCAGGAGTCCGCATCCAGGATATAGCTGAGAGGATCCCAAAACTTATTTGACCCTCTGACCACTACCCCATGCTCCTTGTCCATGTGGGCTAAGAGCCGTGTCACAAATGACACGGCTTGGAGCAATCCCAGCCAGGTCATGAATGACTACAGGGCTCTGGGAGTGGGGCTCAGGGGGTTGAAGGCATAGGTGGTTTTCTCCTTGATCCTTCTGGTTACAGGT
This sequence comes from Gavialis gangeticus, assembly GCF_001723915.1. Lineage (NCBI taxonomy): Eukaryota > Metazoa > Chordata > Crocodylia > Gavialidae > Gavialis > Gavialis gangeticus. The sequence goes on from NW_017729029.1 coordinate 39,057,296, forward strand.
CATGGGCTGGGGAGGGAGAGATGAACTGAAGTAGTGAACAGAAGACTGAGGCACTGGTGCCATCGTGAAGGCTTCGGCTTCTATGACTACAATCTGCACTTTGGAGAGAGAGGTAGTGATTTGTTGGGAAGGGACAGCCCCCATCTCACTCCATTGGGGAAGAAGCTCTTCTCAGCCAGAATGGCTGACCTGCTTGACAGGGCTTTAAATTAAGTTTGCCAGAGGATGAGTGGATAAGCACCAGTGCAAGCCCACCAAGCATCAACCACAAAATCAGCAGGTCAGGCTGCTCAAGGAAATCCACTCCTACCCCAGACCTGGAACAGGGCTTTTCTAGGGGTGCAGGGAAGCCTAGGGCCTCCAATGGCAGACTCACTTGCCAGTATACAAATGCCAGGAGTCTGGAGAACAAACAGGAGGAACTGTTCCTTCTGCTAAACAGAAATTACTATGATCTCATAGGGATAACGGAGACCTGGTAGGGCTCTACCTGTGAATGGACCACACGTATAGTTGGCTATACCTTGTAAAGGAGAAATTGTACTGAAAGAAAGGGTCGGGTTGTAGCTCTCTATGTGAAGGAGCAGTACACTTCCCTACAAGTGGAGACTGGCATCCAAGGAGGGTGACTTGAGACCCTCTGGGTTATAATACAAGGGGAACCTGGTGAAGGGGATATAATGGTAGGAGACTACTACAGACCTCCAAATCAGGAGCAAGAGCTTGACCACAAATTCGCTAGAGAACTGGTGGAGGCTGCACATTGACAAGAGGTAAGGGGCTGCTGGACCTGGTCCTGGCCAAAAGAGATGATCTAGTCAGTGACCTAAGAATCAAAGGGAAGCTGGGAGACAGTGACCATGAACTGATTACTTTCACTATCCTTCACAAAGCTGGCAAGTCAGTCTGCAATGCAGAAGTCCTCGACTTTAGGAAAGTCAACTTTCATAATCTCAGGAGTCCAGTGGTCAAGGCCCTGAGAGGCCATGATCTGACAGGGAAGGGAGTTCATGATGAGTGGTTGCTCCTTAAGAAGGCGATCCTTGAAGCACAAGGGAAGTCCATTCCAGCCCATAGGAAAGGTGGTAAAAGGACTTGGCAACCCCCTTGGCTCAGTAAGGAACTCATGGACCTCCTGTGTCTAAAAAGAGAAGGATGGAAGACAGGCAATAACATTAAGGAGGAGTATTCAGCACTGGTCCGCACCTGTAGGGTGTGAACGAGGAAAGCCAAGGCTGTAACCAAACTCCATCTGGCTACACGAATCAAGGACAATAAAAAGTCCCTCTTCAGATAAGTGCAAAGTCAGAAAAAAAATCAAGCACACCAGTGGACCCCTGCTAAACCAAATGGGGCAGCTGATAACCAACACCCAGGAAAAAGCCAATCTGCTTAATGATTACTTTGTGTTGGTGTTTCACCAGCCGAAAGGGACCACCCTGGCTGACAAGATGCAGGATTACCAGGGCAAGGGTGAATATACCTCCACCATTGGCATAGATCTTTTGAGGGACCACCTTGAGAGGCTGGACACCCACAAATCAGCTGGTTTGGATAGATTGCACCCAAGAGTGCTAAAGGAACTGGCTAATAGCATAGCACGGCCACTGGAAAGAATATTCAAGAACTCGTTGCACTCGGGTGAGTTACCTGAAGATTGGAAGAGGGCCAATGTGGTGCCTATCTTCAAGAAAGGGAGGAAGGAAGATCCAGGAAACTACAGGCCAATCAGTTTGACCTCAATCCCTGGAAAGATTTTGGAAAAAATCATCAAAGAAACCATTAATGACAGGCTAACAGAAGGCAACATTCTGAGGGACAGCCAACACTGCTTTGTTGTAGGTAGGTATTTCTTGACCAATCTCATTTCCTTCTATGACCAGGTGACACAGCACGTCGACAAAGGGGAAGAGGTTAATATAATATTTTTGGACTTTTAAAAAGCCTCTGACCTGGTGTCCCATGATGTCCTCAAGGTAAAATTGGGGAACTCTGGCCTTGACAACCCTACGGTCCAATGGCTGGGAAACTGGTTCTGAGGTCAGACGGAGGGAGTAGTAATTGATGGAACCAAATCAACATGGCACACAATGACCAGTGGTGTCCCCCAAGGCTCCATGCTCGGACCCCTATTCTTTAATGTCTGTATAAATGATCTGGACTCTGGTGTTAGAAGTAGACTAGCTAAGTTCACTGATGACACCAAACTATGGGGAAGAGTGTCCATACTTGAGGATAGGCTGACGATCCAGGCTGACCTTGACAGGCTTGCAATGTGGGAGGATGAAAACTTGATGACATTCAATATGGAGAAATGCAAGTTGCTCCACCTCAGGAGAAAAACCCCGCATCACACTTATAGGCTCAGTACTGCTATACTCACTAGCACCATGACTGAGAGAGACTTGGGGGTCATGATTGACCACAAGATGAACATGAGCCACCAATGCGATACCTTAGCTGGCAAAACAAACACAGCTCTGGCTTGCATCTATCAATGCATCTCAAACAAGACACAGGATGTCATCCTCCCACTGCACTCGCCCTTGGTGAGGCTGCAGCTGGAGTTCTGCATCCAATTCTGGGCTCTGCAATTTAGAAAGGATGTGGAGAAGCTTGAAAGAGTACAGAGGAGCGCCATGCCCACGATCAGAGGGCAAGAGAGCAGGCCTTATGAAGAGAGGCTGAGAGCCATGGGACTCTTCAGCCTGAAAAAGCATTGGCTCAGGGGTGACTTGGTGGCAGCCTATAAGTACATAAGGGGTGTGCATCAGGATCTGGGAGAACATCTGTTCACCAGGGCACCCCAACGGAAGACAAGGTCCAATGGTCACAAACTCCTGGAAGACCGCTTTAGGCTGGACATAAGGAAAAACTTACTTACTGTCTGAGTCCCCAAGGCCTAGAATAGACTCCCCCCCAGAGCTGGTGCAAGCACCTACTCTGGACACTTTCAAGAAATATTTGGATGCCTATCTTGCTGGGATAATTTGACTCTAGCTGACTTCTTGCCCCTTGGGCAGGCGGCTGGGCCCGATGATCTTGCAAGGTCCCGTCCAGCTCTCATGTCTATGAAATCTATGAAATCCTCTCCATAATTGTCCTTCAAGTGTTTGAATACTGTTACCAAGCTCCCCTGTCCCTTCCAAGTCTTCTCTTTTTTAGACTAAATAACTCTACTTTGTATTCATAAGTCTTGCCTCTGAGGCCCCTAATCATTTTTGTTGCTCTGCACTGTACTCTTTCCAAACTGTCCACAAACTATATCCTTCTTGAAGTATGACGCCCAAAACTGGACACAGTTCTCCAGGTGAGGCTCACCAGTGCTGAACGGAGAGGAAGAATCACTTCCCTTGATTTCATAGATTCATAGATTCATAGATTAAGGGTCGGAAGGGACCTAGTAGATCTTCTAGCCCGACCCCCCGCCAGGGCAAGTGACACTCCCGTTAATACAATCTAGCATGCTATTGGCTTTTTTGCAAGAAGAGCACACTGTTGGTTCGTATTCCACTTATGGTTCACTGTAACCCCTAGGTTCCTCTCTACAGTACTGCAGCCAAGCCAGTCATTCCCCAGTCTGTATTTGTGCATTCAGTTCTTCCATCTCAAGTGCAGGACTTTGCACTTGTCCTTATTGTATCTTATCTCATTGATTGTGCACCATTTCTCCAGGTCATTTTGGATTTTAGCCCTTCCCTCTGGGGTGTCACAATTCTACTCAGTTTGGTGTCATCCACTAACTTGCTCAATACCATCATTCAAATAATCAGTGGAGATGTTGAACAGTATTAGACTCAGGATAGACCTCTGGGCAACTCCACCTGATTTCTCTTCCCAACTACACATTAAGCCATTGAGCAGTACTTGCTGAGTACAATGATCCAACCAGTTATGTATCTACCTTATAGTACTTTCAACTAGTCTGTACAGCTGGTTAATGAGGCTGTCATGGGAGACAGTGTCAAAAGCCTTGCTAAAGTCAAGGTATATCACATCCACTGCTCTCCACCCACATCCAGAGAGCATGTCACATAAAAAGAAATCTCCTTATCAAGAAGGAAATTAGATTGGCCAGGCATGACTTGTTCTTGGTGAAACCATGTCGACTATTCCTGATCACCTTGTTTTCCTCTAGGTGCTTCACAATAGATTATTAAGTATTTTGCATGTATTTAATAGCTAAAAACAGGGGTAGATCTGGGGAGGCAATGCTCTACAGTAGGGAAAGGGTTGCTTTATGGTTACTGTTTAGCTGTTGTAAACATTCAGCCTGGTTATGTTTCAGTGAATGTTTGGTTCTTTCCTGTGCCTTACAAAATTTACTAAAAATTGTCACATCAAAACAGCAGCCTTATTCATGACCAATTTTTATCCATTAGATCTTGCTCCATTATTCTCCATCAAGTTTAGCAGTTCTACTCCCTCTCCAGTATTTACTTCTTGAATAGATTTATAAAGAGTAATCTTTCCACTCTAACCCTTTGTTTTGCTAAGCTCAGCTAAGCTAAGCCAAGCTCTTTTTGTCTTTTCTCATAAGGTTTTCATTCCTCTTGCAAAAGTTTTAAAAGAACTGGCTGCAGCAGTCTCTGGGCCATTAATGTTGATTTTCTGTAAGTCTTGGAGCCCTGGGGTAGTTCTAGAGGACTGTAAGAAAGCAAACAGTGTGCCAATATTTAAAAAGGGTAAACAAGATGACCCAGGTAATTATAGGCCTGTCAGCCTGATATTGATCTTGGGCAAAATAATGGAACGGCAGACATGGAACTTGATTAATAAAGAATTAAAGGAGGGAAATATAATTAATGCCAATCAGTGTGGGTTTATAGAAAATAGATTCTATCAAATGAACTTGATATCTTTTTTATATATTTTTATGAGACTACAAGTTTGGTTGTTAATAATTTTGATATAGGAGACTTCTGTAAGGCATTTTACTTGGGACCATGTAACATTTTGATGAAGAAATTAGTTCAGTACAAAATCAGCATGGCCGACTGACTTAAAAACTGGCTAACTGATAGGCCTCTAAATGTAAGTGTATATTAGGAACCATCACTGACCAAAGGGGTTCCTGGCAGGGCTCTGCAGGGACCTCATTCTAATGCTAATTAACACATGTTAATTAAACTGGAAGAAAATATAAAACCTTAAGTGATTAATTTGGTAAATGACAACAACTGAGAGAAAAGCCAGTAAGAAAGAGGACAGGATGTAGGCCAGAGTGATCTTGGGATATCTGGTAAGCCAAAGTTTCAATATAGCCAAATGGAAAGTCAGGCCACCAGGAACAAAGCATGGAGGCCATGACTACAGGATGAAGAACTCTATCCTGAGAAGCAGTGGCTGAAACAGACTGGAGGGGCGTGGAGGATAATCAAGTGAATATGAGCTCTTAGTAATGCTGTGGGCAGAAGAGCGAAAGAGTTCCTTGGATGGACAAAAAGGTGATGATGGAGTAGGGATGGATCTGTCCTGCTTCCCAGGGTTCTGGGGCACCACTGTCATGTAGGTCCCACCTACCTGCTCTTGTTGCAAACTGGGAAATGCATTGGGGGTGCTTCTACCACCACTTTTGACAACTGTCTCCAGTGTGCTTGAGGGCAGTGCCTTTCACCACTGCCTTTCTGGGTTTGGCATGTGTAGAACAGGAGCAGGTGGATGGGGCCTGCTTGACATCAATGTCACAAGTCAGTTCCAGAGGCAGGAAAGACTTACCCTAGGAACATTACTTCTGTGTTTCTGGGTTTTTGGTTGTAGCCGTGTTGGTCTAAAGACATAGGCAGTCAGGGTTCTTTGAGTAGGTGTGATATCTTTTATTAGACCAACTGAGTAGTTGGAAAAAATTTCTTGGCAAGCTTTCGGGTGCAGTCACCCTTCTTCAGGCATGGTGAGTCCCTACTGTTCTGAGACTCCAAGAAATGAAAGAAGCTAAAAGGGTGGCAGGATGTCAGTGAAAATGTAAATGGGTAGAATTAGAAAGACAAAAGGTGAGGCAGAGAGGTGAAGCAGAGGGGGCAAACTTCTGTGTTTGGTATTGGTGTGAACAGTGCTAGAATACTGTGTCCAGCCCCAGCATCCCCAGAAGACAACTGGAGAGAATTAGAGAAGAGCATCAAAGGTGAATAAATGACTGAAAAGCCTTGTAGTGAGAGGACACCAGGACCTCAATCTCTGATTTTTATATAAAAAGGAAAGTTAAATTTTGAATGGATCACAGCATAAGGACCTCGAAGTGGAAGAGAAATATGGTAAGGGAGAATTTTTCAGTCAAGCAGGAACAAGTAAAACAAGGTCCCATGGCTGGAAGTTGAAACTGAATGGGTTCAGACTAGAAATAAGATGCACATTTTTGGCAATTAGCAATTGTATAATTCAATAATGCACTCTTAGAACAACTTTCCAAGGTCAGTATCATGAATGACGCATGCTCCCGGAGGCTGGGGGGCACAGTGACCGCCTGCAGGCAGTGGTGGTGTTGGCAGCAGGGGTGTGGTGGCAGTGAAGGGTGAGCTCCCTCAGGCAGCCATGGCGACGTTGGTGGCAGGGGCGGGCTGAGTGGGGAGCTCCCACAGGCGGCCGCGGTGGCATTGTGGTGGGTGGTGAGCGCTGACCAGTAGTTGGCGACCACCCACAAATGCTGCTGGTAGTGTTGGAGGCAAGGGGTGGGGGGGTGGCAAGCAGTGACCACCTGCAGGCGCTGCCGGTAGTGCTAGTGGCACTTTTCACAGGGGTGCATTGCCAGTCTCAGGGGGTGCACAGGCACATCGCCCCTACGCATTGCCATTGGTCAGTCTTGAACTCTATCACTGCCACGTTTAAAATCAAGAGCAGGTGTTTCTCTAAGCACTATGCTCCAGTTCAGAAAGGAATTAATTACAACAAGTCCTGTA
>NW_017729029.1:39069188-39098311 GCF_001723915.1 Gavialis gangeticus
AAAAAACTAGGCGACTGTGGCATAGATGCCTACACAGTCAGATGGATTGCAGATTGGCTGAGGGGTGGGGGGGTGGCAAGCAGTGACCACCTGCAGGCGCTGCCGGTAGTGCTAGTGGCACTTTTCACAGGGGTGCATTGCCAGTCTCAGGGGGTGCACAGGCACATCGCCCCTACGCATTGCCATTGGTCAGTCTTGAACTCTATCACTGCCACGTTTAAAATCAAGAGCAGGTGTTTCTCTAAGCACTATGCTCCAGTTCAGAAAGGAATTAATTACAACAAGTCCTGTAGCCTGCATGAGACTAGATGATTGGGCTTTACAATCTATTAATTGTATACAGCTTTGAGATGTTCTTTATATGATAACAGCTCTGTAAAAGGAAATGCTGTTGTGCTGTATCGCACTCAGAGACAACTTTCTGTACTGTATTGAGCTGCTGAGTCTGCAGCCCCTACCATTCTAACTGTGCCCTTATCATACTATTTATTAAGAACGGCTGGAGCCAGGACTTTGAAATATTGAGGTTGTGAGAGGAAATGTGCAGTCTGACCATCAGAGGGCAGTCTAGCCTGTAAGAACCAGAGCGATCTTGTTCTTTTCTTTACAGAAAAGGGTCAAACAATTTTAAATTTTATAAACCTATTTAATTTAATAAGGATTAAACGCTGTGACATGTACAGGCACCCAGATAAAGCGACTTTCTGTTTTAGAAGGGCCACAAGCATCTCTCCCCCCCATGCAGGCTTATGCATGAATGTGTATGTGTTTACAGGTGATGAATGGGGAAACTGAGAGTTTGAAGGCAGGGTATGAATGAATTCTCTGCAAGCTGAGCTTCATCTGACTTCAACTGAGCAGAGCTCAAGGGCCTGCAGACTAGGGCTGGAAGCCTTACGTTCTGGTCCTGCTTTCTGGTTTGGAAATGCTGTGAGAGCAGCTGGGATCGTGAGGTTAGTAAGTAAGTAGAGAGAGAGGGTCATCAGCAGCTTCTAACAAGGTTTATTCCCTGCAGAGATCTGTAACATTTCATCTTCAGTCTATGGCAGTCCCAGCCATCAAGGAGAGAATGACCAATGAGGTAAGCCTAAGGGTTTATACACAAAAGAAGGAGTTACAGGCATGGCAAACCTCTGTAACTGAAAAAAGGCAAGCAAATCTCTCATTTGAACCAAGGAAGTCCCATCTGGCTCAAATGCTTACCCAGACACTTTGTTTTATGCAGAACATCAACCTCACATTAGCACACAGCACTGGAAGCAGACAAAAAAGTGCGGCTCCCTGCTGTAACTCAGAATGCTTTGCAGGAAGCGTTCTGAGCTGCAACAACCCCCAGCCCAAACAGAAGTTCACTGTTGGTTCCAGGGGGAGGGGACTCTAGTTGCTGGCTTGAACCTACAGCCAGTTTCCCCTGGCAACAGCCCCTCCTCACTCCCAGCTTGTCCTTGTTTTCAGAATGGGAGTGGGGAAAGGGAGGTTCCAGGCTGTCCCCAGCTGTGGCTGGAGGGTGGGATGGGTGAAATGGAGCTGTCTCCTCTGGGGGGCCTCACTACACCTACCCTGCCCTAGAGCAAGGGCTGAAAAAACCCTAGACGGACATCCTTCTGCTCCCTTTCCCCCCTCCCATTTGGAAAACAGTGCAGGCTGGGAGGGAGGAGGGGCCATTGCCAGGGGAAACTGGCTATAGACCAGCAGCTAGATTCTGCCCCCTGGAACCAACAGTGAACTTCTGTTTGGTCTGGGGTATCTTGTAACTCAGAATGCTTTTTTACACAATGATGGTTTAGATTTTCACCCAATTGGCCATTTTTCTAGTTGTCTATAGCTGTGCACTTGTGTTTGGTCATGGCTATAGACCATTTTCTGTGGCCAGATAAGGTGCAAATTGTCACTTCTGTCTCTGCCTAGCATTCTCTCCCTTTCTTCCTTTATCTCCGGTGTGAGAAATGTGACTGGAACATAGGATTGGAAGCTAGTGATTTGGTTTTCTGATACCAAGTCCTATAGCAGGGGTCGGCAACCCCTGGCACGTGTGCTGAGCATGGCACACAAGGCCATTTTGCTCAGCATGCCACTGCCAGCCCTGGCTCTGGGTAGCTGCTGCCAGCCATGGAACCCGGGCTGCTCCCAGCAGGCGGCTGGGAGGCTGCAAGCCCTGCTGCAGGCAGCCCAGGCTTCATGATTGGCAGCAGCTACCCAGACCTGGGGCTGGCTGCAGCCAGGAGGCTGCAAACAGCTGCGCCAGGCTCTGGCATTAGCTCTGTACTGGTGCATGCATGCACACCTTGGAGCGGACGGTGGGGGAGGGGCCTGAGGAAGCACAACCCCAGTCTCTCCCCCACTCTCAGCACAGAGCTGATGACTGGGCTCCGGCGCCCAGTGCAGCTGTTTGTAGCCAGTCTGCTGTTTGCTGCAGCTGCCAGAGCCCAGGCTGGCTACAAACAGCTGCGCTGGGCTCTGGAGCCCAGTCATCACCTGTGCCAGGAGTGGGGGAGAGACTGGGGTTGCGCTGCCTCAGGCCTCTCCCCCAGCATCTGCTCCAAGGTGTGCGTGCACGTGCTGGTACAGAGCTGATGCCAGAGCCCGGCTGCAGCTGCCCAGAGCCCAGAAACCTTATTCCTGAGTTTATTTGGTCAGTTCCTGTCCCAGAGCCTGTGGGCTCACAGCTGTGGGGCTGGGGCAGGGACATTGCTTCAAGGTTTTGAACAGCTTGGTCACTCCAGAGATCCAGATCTGGCCCCTCCAGAGAACCAGGGAGTGCTGGGAGCTGGACCTGAGGTGATCTGGCCTCTGGGCATCATCTTTGGAAGGAAGGAGCTTCCCTCCTCTGGACCTGAGCTCTCAAAGACGCTGGGCAGAGCGTAGCTGCTGCTCAAGGACAATGCAGCCTGGGACTGTTCCAGTCTCCTACTGGGACCCCAGACCAGTGGCCCCAGCTATGCCACTGCCATCCTACATGGCCATGGGCAAGTCCCCCACTCCCCCGTGCTTCTGTGCATTGCAGCTTAGAGTGAGGGTGGGATTTGTTCCCCTGGGGGGAGGGATGCTCCAGGAGCCCTTGAGGAGGCTCTGGCTTACTGCCTCAGGGTACAAAGACAGACTCCCCTGGCTCCAGCCCAGCTCGCCCCTCCCCTGTTGCACTGGCCTGACCCCAGAGCAGTGTCCTGGACCTAGTGGGGTGTTATGAATAGCCAGCGCTGTCAGTCCAGACCCTTGGCATCAGGGTGGAGGGACCGTGGTGGGGATGCACCATCATATGCTCTCCCAGCCTCTCTGGGGATAACGGTTTAGATGTCCTGAATGGTCCTGCCAGCTTAGAGCCTTAGCTGTGTGGAGTGGGTGGGTGGTTGGGCTGATGGGCAGGCTCCAGGCCAGGGCCTCGGCTGGCCGTGCTGCAGTCCGAGGGCTGGCTCCCCAGGGAAGCACAGGGGCCCAGGGCATTGGACTTTGTCCAGTGGCTCAGGAGACCGGCTCTGTGTGCCCGCATCTGGTTCTGTGTGCACACGTGTCTTGTTCTGGATGTGTGTGTACATGTGTCTGTTCTGAGTGTGTTTTGGTTCTCTGTGTTTGTTCACTTGTGATGTGTATATGTGTGTGTGTGTGTTTGTGTATGTGTGTCTGGCTCTCCATTTTCTTTCTCTTTCTCCTCTTTTTTTCTTTCTCTTTCCCCACCCCCCTCTCTCCTTTTTCTCTTATTTCTCTCTTTTTTTTCTCTCTCTCTCTCACTGAAACATGCTTAACAGAAAAGGAGCATACAACAACAAAGGCAACATTTATGATTATTAAATATACTAACATGCAGTGCGTCCTGCTATGTACCCTCCTCCCCCCGCCCTCATTTTGTTTTTCTGACATACTGGCACTCCAGCACCTTCCAAGGTAGGCATTGTGGTTTTTTCGGCACTCTGGCCAAAAAACATTGCCTACCCCTGTCCTATAGCTTTGGTCAAGTTACTCTCTTCTCCTCTCTTTTCTCTGCCTGTAAGATGAGGATGATCAGTACTTTATGGATCTGTGTGCGCAGAATTTTGGATCCAGGATTTGTGGGGAAAATAGATGCTAGCATATGGTGGGGCAAGTCTTTAAGAGATTACTCAGTGCTTTATGCTACAATGAAGATATATGATCAATGGAAAGCTTTATAGTTTATGCATACCACTACCAAGTCTTAGGCCAGACTTTTGATTTAAAGAGCTTCCAGTTAGCCTTGGTAACACACATGATACAAAGGTCTTCCACTCACCCATCTCTGCAGTGTAGTATGAGTGGTTTCTATCATACTTTGTACAATAGCACTAGTTACTGCTGTCACTTTAACCCTGGGCTGGATCATGATGTCTCTCCTCAGGCAAAGCTCTCACTGAAGCACAGGGGATGTGTCTACAGGAGATGCTACTGCTCAGTGGTTACTGCATATTTATTTAGTACTTGTATAAGCATGTACTAAATAAATACGCAGTAACTGGAGTTACTGCACAGTAGCACCAGCAAATATCATTTGTGATGCTACTGCGCAGTAGCCTAATATTACCGCACAGTAGTGTCTTGGCACAGTTTTTGCCACACAATGCTACTGCGCAGTAGTATCAGGCTACTGCACAGTCAGTGTCTCATGTAGACATGCCCAGGACTAGAGTAAAAAGGCAAAGTGAACCAGGTCTCACACATCTCAGAAAGCTGCTTAATGAAACATTGTGGAATGTGGAAATCACTGTTCTGCCTTCACCATATTGCCAGCTAGGTTGTACTGCTGTGGCTGCCAGGGTGGGCATTTTGATGGGTCTCATGGGAGTTAATGTTAGGAAAATACCTTGGACGTGGGAAGTGCTGAGCAGACAGTAAGGAGCCTATTTTGGAATGAAGGCTGCAACTGACTCCTTTGCTTCAGGTAGAGAAGGGGACAGATGTGCAGCAAAGCTCGCCTTTAGGGTATATACTTTAGGGAAGGTGAAGAGCTGCTATGAGGTCAGTCCGCTGGGCTCCAGGGAGAGTCTTTCTTTGGTGAAATTACACCCAGGGAATTTGTGGGTAGGACCAGGGCAGGGAGAGGTGGTGCAGAGGGACACCAATCTGCCCTGTTATTTTCTGCTTCCAAGCCTAAGGAATTCCCATTGGAAATGCAAGCCATGGAGGAATTAGAAGCATCAGTGAAGTCCCCTTTGTGACTCCTACATGCATCTCCAGCGAAGCGGAAGTGTTTAAGCACCAGCCCTGGCTCTCAGTCAGCTTCTGATACTACGTTAAGCCTTGTCACAGCCATTCACGGATCAAGCCCCAGCTACATAAAATACCAAATTTCAGCCTAGGAACCATGCCTTCTTCTGGGGAAATGTAGATTACAAAGCCCAGGATGAAGCTTTCTCCATCAAAGGCAACCAGGTGTGCAGCAAGGCCCTTGTAGAGACAAGGGAAAATTCAGAATCTTCCTATTTTCCAGATAGGTGGCAAAACCTTCCTTTTGAAAAGTCCATTCTGTCCTAAAGAATAGCTCTGATGCCCAGGTCTACCTACTTCACCCTGTTCAAGTCTCTGCCCACCCCCACCTTCTCAGAAGAGGAGGAAATTAATGAAAACTACAGTTTACAACAAAATTAACTAGCCTAAAAAATGTCTTTGCCCCATACATAGAGAAGTGGCAGGAACCGTGCGTTACGCACTATGGAGTGACAAGGGATATTACATGGAACAGGCCCAGTCCACAGTGATGGGAGGGGGCATAAAACCCTAAGATGGACTTGATGGGGATACGGCATCACCTGAGCAGTACAGCAGGGCCAGTCTTCCACATCACCTTATGTCTTTTTCAGGCAACTCACTTGCCTGGGACCCTGGGTGAGAAAGTTTAGCACCTTGCCCTCTCTTTACTCCAGGAAATCTGTCCCATTTGAAGGTTTCCTTTGATCCTGTAGTGGGATTTCCATTCCCTCTGCTCTCGTTCTGTGGGTTTCCCTGAAGGAATCAGTGATGAAGCCCAGTGCAATTTATAATTGTATAGATGCATTGTACCACCTGGATTATATGGTGATAATTATTATGGAAATCCTAAAAAAAAAGTGGTGAGGAAGAGAAAGAAGGAGAGATTTCATAGTACCAGATCTCAGCTTCCCACTGTATGGTCAATGGGAGGTCTGCCTGAGTGAAGACCTCAAGCTTTGCCCTATTTCATCGTCTTAAAGCCTCTCCTTTGAATGATCAGCTACACTTGACAGACTCCATGTGTCAGTCCCAACATGGCATGTGTCATGCATGTGGAGTACATGGACCATGTATGTGTGTGTCTTTTCATTTGTGGGGGATGAATAAGGCAGCATTTTTCTCTGAGGAGTATTCAGAGCCTCTTTGACCTGGGGGATGCCTTGTCTGGAGCAGTGTTGCCCTTTTAAGCCCTCCGTAGCTTCCTCCTTCTGTGGGTAAGAACTAGGGTGGCCATCAAGGTACCTCAGCAATAGAGGACAGCTGCAATTAGTGCAACTGTCCCCATCACCATGAACATTGCATGCCTCCTGATGCCTGGGGGGCACAGCGAGTTCCCACAGGTGGGCAGCAGCAGTGTCAGCAGTGGGGACCTGGCAGTGGCAAGCTCCTGCAGGCAGCTGCAGCAGTGTCGGGGGTGGGGGGGGTGCCGAGTGGTGAAAAAGAGGACATAAAAGCATCTGGTTTTGTATCAACAGAGGACAGAGGACCAAAAAACCAGACTGTCCTGTATAAAACGACAAATGGCCACCCTAGTGAGAACAAAAGGAACTATGAGGCAATTACTGGGCATTACCTGCATCCGTCTCCAGCTTGGGCCCTGGGATAATCTTGACCGACAATGAGCCTCCTTGGCTTTGCTTTAGAGCTGGTCATTAATGGGAAAGGAAAAAAAAAAAAACCAAACAAGAGACACGAGGCTGCTCTCTGGGAAAATGGACAGCAATCTGTTGTGCTATAGATCACGCAGTCCCCCTCCGAACATAAAAAAAGAAATTAAAACCATTTACGAGAAAAGTCCAGTCCTGGTAATTTATAGCCCTTGGCTCTGTGGAGCGAGAGCACAGAGGAGGTCAGGAGTGTAGCATGGTGGAATTTTCCCCCTCTGCAGCTCCATTATTTTTAAATTGGGATGATAAAATGTTGTTGAAACCTAAAGTTTCCCTAGGTGAGGAAACCTTCTCCCAGGTACACTTGTAAGCCATAGGTTTCCCTCTTCCCTGCAGAGAGGCTGTTTTAACCAACTGAATGATTGTGTTTGATGCAGTAGTTTTAAAAGTTACTTTAATCTGTTCTGTCATTGTTTGATGCAGTCCTTTTTTCCTTGCTAAAAGAGAGAGAGGTTAAAACTCTACTTTCAAATGGTTTGAGCCTGGACATGCATTTGCATGTATTTCAGATCAGTGAGACCCTGTACAGAAAAGCCAACATTTAGAAAGACTTGATTTAAGCTTTGGATTTTGCTCTCCCCATGGAGTCAGGCTTTATCTTTATCTTGCTTTATCTTTCTGAGGGCTTGGAGAAGACTTTCCTTCCATCTCTTGAACAGATTTCTAAAAGAGCTCTTCAATCCAACATTTATTTAAGGAGATTTAAATATTGTTGTATAGTTTCAAGACTCAACCATGAGGTATTAGAATATGATCTCTGTTCACTAGCCCTTAAGGCAGAGGATAACAGTGCTTTTAGCACTAAGTAATGCATTGGGACTTTGGAGATACAGGTTCAGTTCTCCACTCTGACATAAAAGCCTTCTGTGAGGTTGGGCAAATCACTTACACCCAGCTCCTGAAATCAGATTTAGGTTCCTGGGACTTAGGCCTCAATTTAGGCCTAAGAATGTGGGACTTGCGGCTCAATTTAGCAATTCATCCTTATTTGGAAAATGCTTTTACTTCAGCAGTTCATGGGTAGGAATGAAGGGTAGGTTGTGTTCAGGCCTGTAGGGGAGCTGGGGGGGCTGGACCAGAGCTGCTAACCTGCTCTTTTAACCCAAGTTAGCTACCTTGAGTCAAGAACACACCTTATTTGACAAGCTGACATCTCATGTCCTTGTAAGCAGATTATCAACTAGAACCCAAAAGGCCTGACTCTTAGCTATCCCTGCAACTGCCAGATGACTGGGACTGACCATGGCTTTGCAAACAACAGAACTTCAAATAAGTCAGTTTTTCCCCTTAAAAAACAGGATAGAAAATTTTCCATTAAAAGGGACTGCTTTCTCCCAGTCCTCTCTGCATTTAACATGGGAGCCATCACTTCAATAGCAGACAAGTGCCTCATGGGGGATGCAGCTGGAGAAGCACTGAGGTGGAAAACAGCAGGATGTCACCAAGAAGAGGAACATGGCATAGCTCATGAATCACAGCCTGGAATGTCATGGCTCTTATTGAGATAAATGTGGAGGCTGTCCCTGTGAGAGCAATGAAAGTCAGTTTTACTTAGTGGCCTGAAGAACGGGGACCAAGATGGTTCGTCAGGGACAGAACAGCCACATGACAGTGACGTTGTTTGGCTCAACTAGAGTTACCACATTGGGCTACTGAGAGTTGGGGAAAGCAGGGATCTCTATTCTACTTGTTATCATAGCCCTCCACTCTGATAAGTCTCAGGTTACTCCTTCAGACCCTTCCCTAGGTACTGGAGTCAGATCTGCCTACAGTGACTAAGCATAGTGTTACACGTTCAACTTAAGACTTGCTATGTGCAGTTAAAATGTGAGAAGATACAGATTTAAGCAATTTAGTCTATGTTAAGTGCCATTGTGGCATATTTGAATATGTACTCTTTTGAACAGAATCATAACAGTCCAGTGATTTGCAGCTGTTGCAAGTGAACCTGTGATTACATCCTAACACTTGTTTCAGCCCAGCAGAGCTGGCACAGCTATGGGAAAGTGAGTGGGATTCTATCCTGACCCATATATTAAGAGCTGAATTGTTAATTATGGCTCCAACCTAGTAAGATACATAAATACAGGAGTAGCTGTACTGTCTTCACTGGAACTAGTCACTCCCTTACAAATAAGCATGTGCTTTGTGGATCAGAATCTATTTTCTGTTGCTAGAATCTTGATTTTTGGCAATGCAAGAGTCAGGGATAAAAATGAGGGTAGAAAGAAAAAAAGAGAAGCAGCAAGAACAACAAGAACATCAGCTTAGCTTCGATTCCCAGATCGTCATTTGTGGAGAGTCCAGGCAAATGGCTCTGCGGAAGAGGCAGGTTTGCTGAAAACAGCCTCTCTCATGAGATCAATGTGACAGCATGTTGCATTATCCACCTGGATAAGAGAGGAGGTTGACATTGTATACCTTGACTTCCAAAAAGCTTTTGATCTGGTATCCCACAATGTTCTCATGAGAAAATTGGAAGACTGAGGACTTAACTACGAGACAGTTAGGTGGGTAGGAAGCTGGCTGTGGAGTAGGACCAGAGAGATCTACTAAACAGATCTGTGTTTCCTTAGCGGGGAGTGGCCAGTGGTGTCCCACAGCGGTTGGTGCTTGGTCCAGTGCTGTTCAACATCATTAATGATTTGAATGTGGGGGTGAAGAGCTCACTGGACAAGTTTGCGGACAACACCAAGTTATGGGGGAGGGTGGTCACGCTTAAAGATAGGCTGCAGATACAGGCAGATGGAGACAGACTTGCAAGTTGGGTGGACCAGAACCAGATGAAGTGCAACATTGAGAAATGTAAAGTGCTCCACCTGGAGATGAACAATTCCCTGCACACCTATAGGCTTGACAGTGCCAGCCTGACCAGCACCATGAATGAAAAGGATCTGGGGATAATAATAGACTACAGTATGAACATGAGCTGACAGTGTGATGCTGTAGCTAGCAGGGCTAACAATACCCTGGCATGCATCAATTGATGCATCTCCAGCAAAACCAAAGAAGTGATTCTCCCACTCTTCTCAGCCTTGGTGAAACTGCAGCTGGAGTACTGCATCCAGTTCTGGGTGCTGCACTTTAACGAGGATGTGGTAAAGCTTGAGAGAGTCCAGAGAAGGGCCACCCATATGATCAAAGGCTTGTACAGCAAGCCATTCAAGGAAAGACTGAAGGATCTGGGGCTCTTCAGCCTGAAAAAAAGAAGGCTGAGAGGGGACTTGGTAGCAGCTTACCACTGCATCAGAGGCATACCTCAAGGGCTCTCTGCCCTTGGGAAAACTAGGAGTAATGATCACAAATTCCTGGAAGACTGTTTCAGACTCAACATTAGGAAAGTCTGTTTCACAGCTTGGGTGTCCAGACTGTGGAATAAGCTCCCTCCGCTTGCCCTGGAAATATTTAAGAGGAGACTGGATGGTCACCTTGCTGGAGTCACCTGACCCCAGTTCTCTTTCCTGCCTGGTGCGGGGGGCTGGACCTGATGATCTTCTGGGGTCCCTTCCAGACTATGAATTATGCAGGTGGTGGTAGCTGACCTCTGGTTTGGTGGTAGACTTTCTGTGGCTCCAAAACTCTGTGTCAGGACTGCAGCCTGAAACCCACAGCCCTTGGCCTGACCAACAGGGTAGCCTACCCCAACCTGCCCCTGTCATTGCTACTCCTGGAGGTTGTCCAAGGCACACCTAAGACCTTGATCATGCTTTAGACACTACTCACTCCCTAGGACCTGAATGGCTGATTCATAACACCTCACCAGTCACTTCCCCTATTTAAGACCAAAGAGAACATCAGGAAGTATCTGGGTAATAGGGTTTTTGTGAGTTTTGTTCCTACACTGTGATGTGATGACTCTACTTCATTATTGATCTTTTGCTGCCTGACCTGGATTTTTTTATGGACTCCATCTGTCTCTTGATCCTTTGGTTTCTTACTTGGGCCTATTCCTAGACTCTCCTCAACTGTTTCAACCCTGAATTTGGTGTATGGCTCTCCATTCCATGTGTTTGGCCTTCAGGTCTGGCTGTCAGTTATCTTATTTTAAAATGCTTATTATTGGGCTCCAACTCAGCCAGGTTATAAAGCATGGGCCTAACTTTTTCAGCCTATGGGATTACATATCTGGCTGAATCAGGCTCTTTAACCTTCCAGAAATCCTGTAAAGCAGGGAAACATTACTATCATCTTTTACAGAAGGGGAAGCTGAGGCACAGACCAAGTTACCTGCCCGAGTTAACAGAGAAAGTCAGTGGCAGCACAGGCAAATTACATCCGGGTCTTTTGAGTCCTTGTTCAGTGCCATAAACATATGACCAACCTTTCTTGTTAGGTATGTTCTTGAATCCTGACTCTCCAAGCCAGGAGAGACTGGGAGGGGCCATCCTGAAGAGACGGAGAACTACGAACAATAACAAAATTGGCCAGGATGTCCACCTGAACCAAGATGGCTTCTCCAGCTAACATGGTGAAGGTACACTAGTTTCTGTTGCCAATGGTACTTATGGCAATGATGTAGCTAGCATCATGTCCAGCTGGCTAATTCCTCAGCCTGAATGATCAAGTACTCATTTACAGATTGACTGACTGCACAGTGGCCTTTGCACATGTCTAGAGCAAAGGCTGAACTCCCACTTCCAGGGGCATAGTGAGATGCCTTAACCACTCTACCTCCACAGCTGAGCAAGGGGGAGCTGAACTGAAAACTAGGTGTGACTTTATAATGAAGCATAGCAGCCAAAAAAGGTCCCTTGGGTTCACTTGGAGCTACTTGTTGAAGGCTATGCCAACATGGGATGTGAAAGTGACAGCCTCTCACATTCAACTCTGAAAAGACCATATCTTACCTATCCACCTACTTCTGTTACTGTCCTCATATCCGTTAGGTTTGGCAAAATGATTACTACTGTAGAGGATCCTGATAGCCATGTACAAATAATGAAAGTGCTTAAACACCAAGAAGAGAGATGAATGATTAGGAGTGGCATAAAGGTGTGTAACTAAGAGTAATGGGATTATTTAAACTGAATACCAGGGGGAACTTCTTGACAGTGTGATATGTTGGATTGTGGAACAATCTCCCAAGGGAAATGGTGAATATCCCATCTCTTGGGATATTTAAAATTAGATTACAAAAAAGTGCTAGGCAATATGTCATTGTGAACCATCTTGCATTTCCAGAAGTGCACAGGCTGGATGGCTTAAATTGGAGTTTTCCATCTCTCATTCTTAAGAGTCATTGTAGATGGCACTCCTATTCCTTTGGGCTTAGCTGTGCTCTGGAGTTTCAAGCTATGAAACATCAGCTCTTTTGCACCAAGCCTAAGCTTGCAGCTTATCAGCTAGTGCACAGCAATGATGAACTGAAGCCATTTATATCTGCTAGGCTAGCATTTAAAGTCAGACATGGGAATTGAGTTGTCAGTTTCCTAAGCTCCTTGAGAAGGGGCCATTCAGGCCCTATTCTTTGGATCACATGAACCTTTGTCAAAAGCATATATATCTATGTGCCTTCCTTGATTCCACTGATTGGCATGTATCCTGCTGGGAGATCACAGTGTTATTTTAAAGAATGAGATAAAATATGAGTGAATGAAGAATGAGTGAATGAATGAATCAAGAGCAAATGTCGCCTTCAGAGAATGCTCAGAAGGGTAGTGGCAGCCACATGTAACTATGCAGATAAAAACAGAATCAAAATTGTGTCAGAGTCAAAATGGCAAAAATTGCACTCATGCAACTAAGTGCTTGTCACTTAGACATGGAAAAGTTAAATAGAAGGAAAGAATGAATCACAAGCCAATTTCCAGCATTTTCTCAGCTGAAAAGGAATAGCTAATCAGTTTGATGGTGGAACTAGCATAATTATCTAGTAGCCCAATGTGGTCAGGAGAGCAAGTGGGCCAACTGCTATTTCTGAAGATGTTTGTGAAAGTCTCCAGGATACAGTGTGTGATTCAAGCCAGTTGGAGATTGTCTTGGTCATGTTGAATCCAGATTACTCAATATATTGAACCTGGAGCCTTGCTCAGAGCAGTTTTTGTTCCTCACATTGGTCAAACAAAGTGGCATCTCCTGTAGAATGAGCAACTTGTCTCAGGGAGAAAATTCAGTGTGTAGTGGGTCAGGTCATATAAAGATCTGAAACGGTACAGCTGAAGATAGCACAGTATAGCATATATATTGTCTAGTGTAGCATTTTATGCTATTTTCCCTTGTTTCCACACTTGATTATCTTTAACTAGTAAATGAAATGTGTGTAACTTTATTGATGCCATAGTAAGGGCTAGTTGGTGTAAGATACTAATGACTAAATCCTATTTTACTCCTATATGCCTAGATGTCCCTTATGTAGCTGCAATGCTGCGATTCTGGGCACTTGCACAGATTTTAGATCCTATTTTCACCTGCCAGAAGTAAGATGAAGTTGAAGGATGGCCCTCCTGCATTTTAGTCCAATAGTGCTGTGGTTAGGACACTTCTCCAGGAAGCAGGAGACCCAGGCTCTAAGTTCTCCTCACTGGGTGCATCTACACATGTCCCTATCATGTCTTTGTTACTGCACCATCATTTAGTACTTCCTTGTGAAAGGATTAAATGACAGTGCAGTAACAGTCTGTACTGCACTGTGCGCACTGCACATGGTTATTTTTAGTTGCTACATCACCACAACAATGCACTATAATGAGGGAGTGTGTTGCTACGGTGACATAGCTGTGGCATCATGGTTTTTGTCTACTGATGCTACATCACCATAGTCCATCACTATTTTACACCTGTATCTTTGACTTCCCAGTTAATTGCTCTAATCACTAAGCTATGGTATAGTCACTGCCCAGAGCACTCTCCAGCTCTTTGTAGCAGGTCCACTAGGCAGCCAAGAGGAGAAGAAATGTAGAGCCAGGAGAAAGAGAACAAACCAGAGGGAATCTGGCTTGGTGAGGTGGATGCTGTCTTGGTATGAAGGGTTCCTTGGCCTTCAGTAGCTTTTCTGCATTTAATATTTATTGGCTAAAACAAATGAAGAGTAATGGAATAGTTTTTAACCCATGTCCCCATTGGGGCAAAAGGTGGTAGGGTAGGATACCCATAACACTTTGTTATGGTTTACCCATAACTAAATTCCTAGGACTTGCAGAGCATTCCATGTGTGCCTGGGCTGATACTGTTCTACCCTGCAGCCAACATGTCCACAGCGTAGCCTTAACAGTAGGCTCAGAAGGGTAGTGCTGGCCAAGTGTAGGTGTGCAGATGCAAATAGAATGCAAATCGTGTGTAAGTGCCAAAAACTGCACTCATGCAGTTAAGTGGTTACCATGTGGGCAAGGGAACGTGAAGTAGAATTTACCCCTAGGAACTCTAGACTCCCATTTGGAATAATATTAACTTGATTTTGTTGCATATGGGTTCTATATTGTATCCCACCCTTTCTATTGCTGTACCAATACAAACAAATAAGCAAAACATGTTGTGTACAATGTGGTTGATCATCACAACTTTTGGAAAAATAACTTTGATTTTGTGTCTCTTAATCATGTTAACACTTCAAAATGCACGTTGCATTAACACTCCTTTTGCTTTAATTAAATTTCTCTGACATCACTGGTTACTTTTACCACAATGCATCTCAAACTTCTTAAAACAGAGAGTCTCACATGAAAGCTTTGCATGTTGCAATCTCTACCTCGATTTAATGTCTTTCTTGTAGCAATTGTAGTTCTTGATGACATAAAATATAAATATGAGGAAAGTATCAGATCTATCCAGGTCCCCATTCAGCAAAGTACTTAACAGATTTAATTAAGTACATGATAGAGTGCTCCACTAGAGAGAGATGAATTTAAGTGTATGTTTAAGTATGTACTTCAGTCATTGGGGCTTAAATTTTGTGCTCTTTTGAGTAGTACTATTGTAGCAGGGCACTAGGGTGCCTGCTACTGGCATTAGTAATATGGTCTGAGTGGCCAATCACCGGGGCAGCAGGTGAGAGTTGCCATGGCAGCTGATTGGGTCAGCTGACCGCCAGGGGCAGGGGCTGGCCTTTATAAACAGCCAGGCCGAAGCCTACCTGGCGGTTAACATCTAGCAGCCTGAGGAATGAGAGCTTTGCTGCTGAGCTGAGCCTGGTGGAGTAGCCTGACTGCTCAAAGGGCTGCAATATGGCAAGGGTAGAGAGAACGCTGATTGTGTGACTTTGCAGGGGAGCCAGGTAGCCATAGATTCTGTGTTATAGCTGGTAGGCTGGTTTTGTGTTGCAGCCGGTGGGCTCAGGGGCTTTATGTTTATCGTTGGGTTTGATGTTACACCGGAGGACTGGGTGAGGCTGCAGGGGTGCGAGGAGGCCTCACGGGAGCTGCCCAGTAGGGGTACAGCAAGCGGTACCAGCGAGGGCACAGTGATTGGTGCCAAAGCGGGTGCGGCGGGAGAGCGCCGGAGAGGCGTGGTGTGTGGGGGTTGAGACCCCATCCCGTGAGGGTGGTATTTTGCCCAGTAGGGTGAAGGACCCCGAGAAGGGTCAAGGGGCCAGGCACAGCTACGGGCCACCTGAGCCCCAGAGAGGGTGCGAAGCGTGGGACAGGCCCCAGAGAGGGCGCGAAGCACGGGGACCGTGAGCAAGGCCTAGCGGGGCAAAAGCGTAAGGAGCACGAGGCATAAACCTGAAAGGGGAAAGTCTCTTAGGAAGCCTGAGACAGGGCGAACCTAGGGGGAAAGGCCCATAAAGGGGAGAGGGCCAGTGTAAGAGCCCAGAGTAGGGTGAGCGCGCCGGTCGAGGCCCAAGGTAGGGCGAGTGCGTGATTTGGAGCCCGAAGAGGGCGATTACACGAGCAGAAGCCCGAATAAAGGGCGAGGCAGGGCGCGCAGGACAGAGCCTGGAGAGGGCAGGGTGCGCGGGACAGAGCCCAGAGGGGGGGTGTGTATTGAAGGGCCCGGGAGGGGGCCACCACACCGACATAAGAATGTCCAGGACAACTGCGAGGCTTGGGGTGTGCTACAGGGGAGGCAGGAGGCACGCGTGGCCCATAAGTCTGGGGTGCACCATATCACTCACTGGCGAACAGGGGCCAGTACCAATATAGCACTGTGCACAAGGGGGTCGGAAGGCAGCCTCCCACTGATAATTGTAAGATCAAAGACATGGCGGGCAAGACAGAGGGTGTGTTTAGGGCCCAGACTTGGCATGGTAGGAGCGCCAGAGGGATCATGGCCACCTCTGCGCCCCGCCCCGTGACAACTATTTACTATATTTGTGGTAAAAGCATGAGTTTAGGGAACAATACTCAGAAAGCATTTGTTCACTGCAGTAGGTCCCAAAGTTTGCAGTAAATCTGACATTTTCATTTCAGCTTTACATGAGAACGTAACATCTAACTCTGGATTATATATCAGTGATAACATTGATGAAATTCCAATAGATGCATCACCAACATCTATGAAGGCAGTAGGTGAAATCTGTTTATAACCATGGTAAAACTCCCATCGACTTTATCAGGGTCAAGATTTCACTCAGAATCCCAGACACAGAGAGTTTACCATCTAAACTTGCAATTTATGGACTAAGATAGCAGAACTAACCCAATGAATCAGAGTAAGTCACCAGTGAAGTGACCTCCATTCCTTTTTATTTGGGAAAATATACTTAAGATACATGAAGGACTGAGGATTCAGCCTGCCAAGGGATTTTATCTGGCCCATGGTGGGTCTCTCACTTGCCTGGCCCAGGTGTGGGGGCAGCCTGGGCCATGGTGCGTATAGCCAGTTCCACATGTCCCCGGGGCATGTGGCAGGGTGGGGGTGGTGTGGCAGCTGGATTAAGCTTCCCAGCAACCTTGTCACCACTCATGTCTCCACTGTCAGACTCAGCCCCATTGCCCAGGCACTCCTGGCCATCTGCCTCGCACCCACTGCCAGAGGTACTGGACAAAGTGGGTGGCTGGGGTCTCCATGGAGTGGCCAGGACCCATGGAGGCAAGGCATGCTCAGCCAGATGGATGGGATGCAGCCATGGGCTGGCAGGGAGCGGTATCCAGGAGCAGGATGGGCCGGGGCCAGAGCTAGTATCATGGGGAAGTGACACTGCGGGTCCAGGGCTCAGGGCAGAGCTACAGTCTGCTTCCTGAACATCCCTGCTGTGCAGGGAACAGATTGCAACTCTGTCCTAAACCCCAGCCCTGAGCTGTTACTACCCCACAATCCTGGCCCTGGCTCCAGCACCCACTCACCTATCCCCCTCTTGAACACTGCTCTTAGCCGGCCCATGTCCTGATCCTATCCGCCCAGCTGAGCATGCCCTACCTATGGGGTTCTGACCAGTCTTCATGGAGACCCTGTCCACCCGCTCCATCCAGCATCCCTAGGACTGGGTGAGGGTCTGATGGGGCCAGGCTGAATAGCATCAATTTCTCCCCCTCTGCCATGGGGCCATGTCAGCATTCCTACCCTGCCAACCAACAGCTCACCCAGGTTCCTAAAGTGGCCCTCCAGCGAAAACAATTACACATCCCTAACCTAGAGGGACATTCCTTCAGCTGAGGACCTGTGAGGTACATGGATCCTGACCACACCTTTTCCTCCCAGTGCTGCTAGTTCTCATGAATTGTACTGAGAATTCACACTACCTGGCTGTACAATTCACAGTACTTTTTGTTTTTTCCTTTAAGCCCCTGTAACAGGGTTGCCTTCCCGGCCAGGTCTCTGCCTCCTGTCTTCCCCTGTCTCTGGGCAGTCCCCCCATTCCGCTCACCTGCCACACCTTGATGAAAATAAAGTTCAGCTGTTAGTTGAGTGGGAGACTACCTTTTGTATGCCCTGGTGACTAGGGCCATAAGTGCACGCTTCAACCAGCCTGTATGTGCCCCATGCCTCGCAGATGTTCCACTACGTGTTACTTCTCTGGCCTTGGTCCAGAGCAGACTGGGCACGCAGTTATAGCTCTACCATGCTACCCCAAAGGGCCAATCTCATGCCACCCCTCTCTCACCAGGTTCCCATTCACTCTGCTGGCTCTCACCCAGCCTCTTTCATGCTGCCCTCTCTCCTGGGCCACATTCATACCACCCGGTCTCTCTATGCCTTGGTCAACCCTGGCACAGTCTGTCAGGCATCTCCTGCTGCCCTCACTTGGATGTTTGCTGAGTGCCTCAACAACTGTTAGCCTACTTCACTCCTGGCCCCTCATAAGGCTCCATGCCCTCACTGGGCCTCTTCCCTATGCCCCTCTCTCTCAGGGCCTCTATTCACAGGGTCTCTCTATCCATCACCCCACTCTCTCCAGGTGTCTGCTTGTGCCCCCAGGCTTTACCCTGCTGCCTGGGAGCAGCTCCAGGTCCTTCCTCTGGCCTGGACTCTGCCTCAGGGCTCCTAACGAGCCTGGGCTCCCCCTGTTCTACTGCAACACCACCAGGGCTGTGGTTATGAGGCAACCCTTCCCACCTTTCACCAGGGAGGTAGCTGGCCTGGCATTTTCTGGGGGCTCCCATGCCAGTAGGAGGCCACCCTTCCCTAGCAGGGTACAGTTTCACATCTTACCCAGGACAGCAGGAGCCTCTACCTCCAGGTCCCTACACAGGAGCTCAATTAGCTGATATTGCTGCCTCCCTTGCTAGCAGCTCACTGCCCTCTTCATATAGCTGGCCTATGTTTGAAAATGGCTGCTGCACCTGGCGGCTGCCTGCTCCAGTCTTTAAAGTGGCAGGCACCAAAGATGCACTACCACAGCCTCTATATAGAAAAAGGTGTAAAAGCAGAATTTCAGTGTGCTTGCTTGCTTAAGAAAAAGAAGCCTTACATTTTTATCTCTTAACAGTTGCAGAGAAAAGCCTGAAAATGTGACCTTAACTGATCCTGGAAAGCCCAGAACCCAGAAGGCACAGAAAGAGAATTTAAAACACATTATTTTATGATGTCATGATTTTGGGGGCTTGAATTGGGATTTTAGGACCACAATACTGGTGATATTTTCTTTCTCCCATAAAGAATGCCCTTTATTCTGGCAGGGAAATGGTGATATTGGCTGTTTACATGGGGTTCTGTGTCATTTTTGGATCTCTTTTACATTGAAAAGCTCCTCATGGAGTAAATTAAATTAGAGAGAACCTGTAGATAGGGCCCTTTAGTACTGAAAATAATCTTTATCAGTTTGAGCTATAAAATGGTATAACTCAGTGGTTCTCAACCTTTTTTGTACCAGGACCCATTTGTAAACATTAATGGCCAGTCCTGACCCAGTAAATAGTTTAAGTAGAAAACACAAAAGTATTAGCAGCTCAGCAGTCTTAATTTTAAAAGCAGAAATAAACACCAACAGGAAAACATTAACAGCAATATCAACATGTGGCCCTTCCTTACTCCCAAGTGGCCCACCCTTACTCTTATTGTGCAATTTGAAAAAACTACTGTAAACTGATTTGCTGATGCTCCTCACTCCTGACCCACAGCCCCCTGACCCTGCCAGTACCCCTCACTCCTGAACCACTGTCCCTCACCCCCAGGCCCCAGCCCCCCGTGAGGGGGGCAGGGGATGAATGTGTGGGCCAGGAGGAGTGTATGGGGGGCATGTGCCCCCCAGATTTGTGCACCCACAGAGGGCACGGGCTACAGCCTGGCTGGACCAGCATAGGCAGGAGCCACCTCCATGGTACCAGTGCCATCCCACCTCCAGTCTGGGGTAGAGCTGTGGCCTGAGGGGAGTGGTGGCAGTGGGAGCAGCAGCGGTTGGGCCATGATAGTAGAGTAGAGCCATGGCCTGGTGAGTGAGTGTCTGGTGATGGGAGGAGGTGAGGGCAGCGTGACTCCCCTCCCCATCCATTACTCCTTGCACTGATGGTGGCGTGGCTGGTGGGAGTCCTTGTGGCAGCAGTGAGTCTTGCTGCCCCGCTTTGCCATCACATGCTGGGTCCTATCTGCTGGGGTGTGGAGGTGGCTCTTGCCTATATCAGTCCAGCCAAGCCGCAGCCCTGTTCCCACTGTGGGTGAACAAATCTGGGGGAGCACATGCCTCCCCCCATCCTCCCTGACATGTCGCCTGTGCCCCCCTGAACCCATCATCTATGCTGCCCCCCCATCCTATAGACTTATCTGTGGGGAGCTGCAGGAGCTGCTTTCCGTGCTGCTTGGCTGCCACATGCAAGTGTGCATGTACACATGCACATGGCACCCTCTGCCTGATCACCCTCTTCCCGCTCTCCCCAGCCCAAAGCAGCCCCTTGCAGTCTGGAACTCTGCCAGATTTTCTCCTTTTCTCCTTTAACATCCACATTTTTCTCCTTTAAAGGAGAAAATCCGTGTTTTTCCACAGCAAACAGAAAACCTGGTTCTGTTTATTAGTAGGCACAGTGTTAACATATGGTGAAGCACAAGCAGCAT
Source organism: Gavialis gangeticus (assembly GCF_001723915.1). Classification (NCBI taxonomy): domain Eukaryota; kingdom Metazoa; phylum Chordata; order Crocodylia; family Gavialidae; genus Gavialis; species Gavialis gangeticus. Next base: position 39,089,414 of record NW_017729029.1, read on the forward strand.
CTATTTTTTCAAAAATGTATGCAAAATCTGATCAATTTTTAAAGTTTGTTTGTGACCCTAGCATCACTTGAAAAGCATTCGCTGGTGCTACTGCACAGTTACTCTGGTTACTGCACATTTATTTAGTACTTGATTACATTATACAAGTACTATATTATGTGTAGATGTGCGCTTTGTCTCTCTCCAGTTGATGTACTGTGTGAGGATTTTACAAGTTCACTCACTGCTTCTATATTTAGTGAACTAATTCTTTAATTCATGAAAAAGTATCATGTAAAGTATCATGTGTTTAAGTCCGGGATTTCTGAGTTTATTCCCTGCAGACAGCTTAAGCCAAAGTGTTTTTTACAATATATTTTACTGTTTCCTGTAAACACATTTTTAAAATATATAATTTAATTTCCCTAATTTTTGCTGCTACATTGTTTTCTATGCTAAGGTCATCTTGGCCAGTGAATAGGTACTAATTCTATGCTGTTGTGTTGAGCTGAAAACACTTTGGAGATTTTTTTTTGTCCCTTTGGGAATGTTTTTTACTACAAGAGATGGAAGAGGTTTCTCTCCTTCTTACACTTTTTAAAATCTCTATCAACAAATTAGTAAGAGAGCTCCCATCATAAATTCCCTATGATGCTATTGATTATAGGGCATCATTTGCATGTTGCGTTAACATCGCACATAAAGAGGACAGTTTTTGTTTATTTGTTTTCTTAACATCGGAAGACTCCAGGGCATTATTCCTCTCCCGTCACTTGCATTTACATGTTTCTTCCAATGAAAAATAATAAAATATTAATATTGTAAAAATAAAAAGTAGGGATTGGAATGTTCCACTGATGGAGCGTGTGAATTAGCTGAATAGTTTAGGCTTTGGCTACATTTGAAGCAACAGTAGAAGCTTTCATACACATAGGATGCAGCTGTATTTAATGCTGTGTCATTTGACCCTACTGATTAGTGACAATTAAGGTTGCTAGTGGCTTGCTGGTCTCTCATGCAGTGTGTCTTGGCCTCTTGAAGGCTCAGATCAAGTGAAGACCTGTTCTGACCAGGCTTAGATAATGGAGGGCTACATTTGCAAAAGAGCTCAGCTCCTTTTCAGGCAACTGGATAAGGTCCTGATTGTCAAATGTACTTGTGGTGCGCATAGCAGGTTTTTAAAGGAGCTCTGCATTCAAAATGTGGCCCTCAATACTTTTCAATCAGTAGGTCCCTGGTCTTGTGTACTGCCCCATTCCCAAGTGTTAATTAACTCCAATTTGTCATCTGCCAGCTGGTTGAAGGCTCTTGGGAACCTCTGAGCCCTGCAGAGGAAACAGACCAGAGTAACATCCTTGCCTCTCTGAGTTCTCGGCTTGTGTCTGCCATGCTCAGAGACTGGGTGAAGGTACCAGGACAGAAGGAGGGGAAAGATTTTCCTCTTTGGATGGGTCTTCTGCTATTATTTCTTTGGTGAAAAGCAGAAACGCCGTGGGATCCAGGCACTGATGTCATGCCCTAATCAGAATGTATAGCCAGCAAGTGAGGCCATGTATATTTAATGAGCTCTGTTAAAGGATTTCAGAAGTGTTCTCCCCATGGATGAGGCTATGACTTCTTTGTTTATATATTTCTTCTTTCCTGTTGCCACTAATCACTAATTCTCTGCTTCTTAATGGCACCTTTGGGGAGCTCTAGGGATTATTTATTTATTTACATCAGGCTGGCAAGGGATTCTTCCCAAAAGGCATCTGCCTTGGCAGTAAAAATGCCAGGTATGTCTATATACCCTGCAGACAGGGCAAGTTAGTCTGCATTGGGCTACCATGGCTAGCCTACTTCCAGTAGCTAACCTAGCTCATTTAAAGCTAGCTCAGGTGTCTCTGCACTGCACTGTAGGCAAATCCTCAGGTGTTGGAAGTGGTGTAACAGGGGCAGTGCAATTTCTTGGATTTATTTTAGAGCAGGGAGATCAAGTGAGCTTAAATGGGGCTTGAGCGTCTTGTCTGGGGTAAAGAGGGACCAGCGTCATTAAAGATTCCCTTTGACTTCGGTGATCCTTGTTCCGGCTGTAGATGCCTAGTCTCTTTGCATACTTTGTATATGCAAAACTTACTTTTGGCAGGAATTTGTGGGGGGGTCAGAAGGAAGGAAAGAAGGTGATGGGCATTTGGAGTGAGTAGGGTGGGGGAGCTTGGGGTGAAGAGGGAGAAGTGGTGGGAATTTGGCATGCATGGGGAAGCGAAGCTGTAGGAAGGTGAGGAGACATGGGGATAGATGGGAATTGGGCACAGGAGTGAATGTCTGAGTTAGTACACAGGAGGGATAAGAAATCGGCTACTACAGCTTGCTGGAGGAGCTCTCCTTTAGCTCAGGTGGTAGAGTCCTATGAATTTGGAACTTGGAGAATGGAAGAAGTTTCAGTGCCAAGTCCCCACAGACATGTTTCTGTAGGTTAGTGGTGGTACCACATATGCCACAAGTGACATGGGCAGCTTCAGGCAGTAGGGAAGAGTAAGCAGAGCAGCAGATAGGGCAGGGAGTACAGGACAGGGAGCAGAAAGCCAAGCAGCAGATTGGGCAGGGAAAGGGGAACAGAGTGCCACTTGAGGAGGGTGCAGGGCTTAATTTGTGGCACGTCTGCCAAAAAAGTTGGCTCCACTGCTGTAGGTGAATCACTTGGAAACTGTGATTTTTGTTCTCAGTGCATGGAATTGTTATGGCATGAAGGCAGACTTTTAGCACCTTCAGTTCAGGATCAGGGGTGTGTGCTAGTTGGTCCCTAAGATGCTTTTATTTTCTTTATGGCTAAGGTCTGAGTGGGCACAAAGGGGAATTTCAGGGAGGAAGACTGGGGGAAGATGTGGGTTTCTGTAGGTGTTCATGGAAAGTAGGCACTCCTCATCCTTGGAAGGCATGGAGGATAGAGACAGATAGAGATGGAGGAGAGACAAGCTAATGACAGTGTTCAGCAAGGCGTGAGAGGCATTGGTCCTTGGGTAATTATGGATGCACAAGGGAAACCAGCCGGTGCCCTGAGATTCCCAATAAATATTTTAAGGTTTACATTAGGTGCCTGTTTTTCATTGGTAACTGAGCATTATAAATAATAAACTACACCTAAACTGTACATATATTCAGGCCGCTGCCTCACTCCCTGGCAGCATCCACATATCCTTGGTCTCAACTTGCTTCTTACCGAGGCTCCATCAGCTGCCACAGCTTGTTAACCTTTGATAACGAAGAAGGATTTTCTCTCCCAGCTCAGCTGCCCTGTGGCTGGGAGGTCAGGGAACTTCAGCTCCATTTCCTTCCCCCTCTGGGACCTCAGGGGTAGCATCCCATCCTCTCCCCACATTTCCCAGAAGACCAATAAGGGAGCAGCAAAGTGTTTCCTTCTTTGAAGCAGCATTGTCTGACACCATGGAAACCCCACCCATTAGCAGTTGCTCTGGCTGGCCTCTGATGTGTGCTTCTTCCCAGGGCCTTTTCTCTTTACCCAGGCTTTCCCTGAGCAGCCAGCCCAGGAGGGACCCTAGGGGGAGAACCACATCACCTGATAATGTTAATGCAACATCAGATTGCCCCATTCCACTCAGACAGCCTACTGTTGATGTGACCTACTTACAGCAAATGAAAATAGCATTAAGCATGCAAGTCTGTATTCATGTGTTCTCTCAGATTCTGCCTGACCACATCTTTTCCCTTGTGAAGTTCCCCTCGCTCGCCTGCAACCCTTGTCTGACTGAACTGTCCACCACTTTGGTATATTCACCCATTAAGAACAAGCTGTGCTTGATGTGGGCACTCCCTCCTGGGTCATGAAATTTGTGGGTTGAGCAGGACCTGGTAGAGTTGTTGGCATCAAACCTGCCCCTTACAGGAAACCAGATTCTGTCTTTATATAACCACTCCCCTCCCATTGTGTATCATGGAGCCTCTCCAGTGACAAAGGTTGCCCTGTTCTAAAAAAATTCCTTTTGAATTGCAGACCAAGATTTTGGACCAAGCAGAGTCCCCAGAGAATGCATGCCTAGTATTGCACCAGGCCCTGTGCATGTTGGGATAGAAAAGCATTTAGCTGCTGTTGCCCAATTTTATCCATGGGGGTTCTTAATGAATCTGAAGGTTCTTGAATGTCGTCTAAGCAGCTGGCATATTGTGACCCCTTACTTAATGCATTAATCTCAACTGCTTTCTTGCCTTCCTTTCTGTTTGCTCTCATCTGTTGTTTTCAGTACAACTGTTTGGGTCAGGGACTGTCTTGTTGTTCTGTGTCTGTACAGCTCCTAGCATAATAGTGTCTGGGACTGGAGCTTTTGGTAGCAACTGCTTGTCTCATTACTACTCTGCCCCTGGTGTATCAATTCAAAGCTCCCAGCAGTGACCTGGAGCACAGTGTTCATGCAGAGTGTGGCTGCCAGTCTCTAACAGTTCAGGGAGTCTGGGGCTGGGAAAGGGCCTTAATAATTCTTTGTGTGGCAGAAAAAGCAAAGTTTACACCCTGCCACCAGCATGCAGTTCTGACAGCTAGTTATATCTGAATGCAAAGATTGCTTGTTTAATTCAGCCTTATGCATGCACTAGAGGGCTGTTGGACATTTTTTGCTGAAACTATTTTGCTATTTGGGTTTTTGACTGAAGTTTTTCTATGAAAAGTGCCTGCCAGTGGGAAACCTTGATTTTTTTTTGTTATTATAAACCAGAATACCCCAATACTAAAGTAGTTTAATTCTTGAATACCACCATGGTATCTTATATCCTTATTCCCTTACATGGGTCTCTTCCCCCAATCTGGCTTCATCTTCTGTGATCTATCTTCTTCATTCTTCAAGAATGTACAAAGCATTGTGGAATCAAAGTATTCTGGTATTTGACTGAAGTAGTAAAATTTGGGGGTTTTCAGTGGAAAATGTTTTCCAGATTGAAATGTTTTCATTGCTGTTAGATATTTTCATGTGGAAAGATTCTGATTATGAAGCCTGATCAGTTCCAGTTATTAGTCAATCCTACCTATTCCTCTTGCTGCATGTGCTCACATTACAAGTCATGCACAATCCTTACACTGTAATACTACAGCTACAATGTGCATGAGAAATGACCATTATGTACAATATATGATGTGCTATTTTGTAACTGGAGAATTGTAATTGTCATTTACAGTCACACTCGTGATTTAATGACATCTTGACAATCACACTAGGTTTTTATCTCCTTTAGGCACTTACATTCCTTTAAATACCTAGTCTGGGTACACCGCATAAATGGTCCAAGGTCACATAGCTAGTCTATGGCTGAGCCAGAAATAAGACTCCAGATCAGTATAGATCCTGACCCTAACTCTCAGACCATCTGTTTTCCCAGCTCTTACCACCGACTTCAGTGGGGCCAGGATTCTAGTCTTGATCCTATTGTTGCAAGGCAACCTCTTATTCAGACCTCCCCAGCCTGTTTGAGCAACAGAAATGTTTTCTTCCAACATCCCTTACTTTGTGCTTGATTATGTTGATGGGATCCTCCTCAGAGTCCATCAGCACTGCTTTTTAATCGACTGGAGTGAGATTGCTGTTGAGTTGGTGCAATGCCCATCCTTTCCCTCCAGGGACTATGTATGTTGCCTCTGCAGCACTCTTAGCCCCTAATAGCTAGAGGTGCAAGGATCCAGGATGAGGAAATGAACTGGCTTTCCTGTGCAAGGCAGGTTAGAATATTTGCTTCTGGACTGGCTTCAAGTTTGCTTTCCATCCCCATGTTCCCAGGCCTTCAGCAGTTAGGTAGATTATTTAATGATCTTGTTAACAGGAATCAGTGCAGAAGCAGTAATGCAAGTTAATGGTTCATTCATAGTATGTTTAGAAGAGCAGCCGCAACTCATAGCACTGTGTAGAAAGCACTATGAGTTGCAACAATCCCCCAGAACCAACAGAAGTTCAACATTGGGTCCGAGCGTTGGGGATTCCAGCCACTTGCTGCAAGCCTGCAGCCCAGTCTCAGTAGCAATGCCGCTCCCCCTCTCAATCCCTAGGCTGTTTTCAGAATGGGAGGGAGCAGAGGGAGCTCATTCTTGGGGTTCTGGAGGGTGAAGTGAAGAGCTTGGATCCTCTCCACCTGTGGGGCTCCAATACATCCACCCCACCGGTCCAGTGGTGGCTGAACAAACCCCAGGCCCAACTCCCTGTGCTCACTTTCCCCCATCCCATTCCGAAAACAGTGACGGGCTGGGAGTGCAGCAGACACAAATTACACAACGCACTCTGTTGTAGAGCATGTTCATCTGAACCCTCTGTTCAGAGTTTTGTGGGATCAGGCCCTTTTAAAGTGCTCTGCAGCTGTGCACTTATGTTTGGTCACAGCTGTATACTGTTTTCTGGGGCCAGATCAGGTGAAATCTGTCACTTCTGTCTATGCCCTCAATGAGGCTACCACCTTGCTAATAACACAGCACAGAACTCCACAGTTTATGGACTTCCTGAAAACCTGCAACCAGTCATTGATTGCTGCTGTTTACTTATGTTTAGAGATCTGTAGAAAAAGTGGCAATTTGGTGTAAGAGTTTCTGTACTACTGTGTATGTGTGACTGCTACCCTCTGTGTGCACCAGTGAGGAAAGTCCTGTTTTCTGAAATTCCCAAATAGCCATGAAACAGTGGAGATACAGAAACTCCACCTCGAATAATAGGTAGCCATATGCATCCCAGCTCCAGAAGTTGCTACTGCTATAAGAGGTATAAAAGAGGCATCTAATCAGTATTTCCAGGGGTGTTAACCTTTTCTGTAAAGCTGTACTTCTAGCAGTAATATAGTATCACCCTTGACAAAAATTGCAGAGCAGGTAGTTGTAATGGGAAGGCTATGAAATCTCTGCCTTCTCCATGTATTGATGCAGTATTCTGGTGATCTCCCTTCTGCATTCATGATCAGAGCTTCAAAAGAACCAAGTCAGAGACGGCTGCTGATGGATCCAGCCAAGGTATAACAGCATGATGGAAGCATATTGGGATGGGATATCTGGAGAGACTAGTGACTTCGACAGAGATTTTTAGCTGAGCTGATATATTAGTGAATCTAGCACCAGGTTTTAGGACCCAGTTCACTATTGCAGAATAAAAGGGTGCAACATCAGCAAAAGCAATGGTGTTTCACCTGCTTTTGCAGCAGTGGAGCTGGCTCTTTGCTTATTCACTTCCAGTGACCTAGGACAGGACTGTAGCCTTACAACTCAGAGTTCAAGGAGAGCAGGATCAGTGTGCAGATAGATAAAGATATTTTTTGCTGTCAGGAAGAGCACCTTCTGATTGAGAGGTGGGCATGTAATGGAATTGACCACGTGTGGATGTGGGATGCAAGCCTCACCTGCCATTACCTAAATCTGAGTTCTATTCCAGATGTGCAGAGATGCAGGGGTTATTGCCTTATTTCCCTATGGTAGCATTCCACTCCAGTTAATCTTATTTGCATTGTACTCCACACAAGACAAAGTCAGGCAGTGCCTAAACTACCCAGGGTATTTTCTTTTATTCTGCACAAGGCTTTTCTTTGATCCTACAGAGTTCTGAGTAATGAACAAAGAAGTTCACGCAAACCCTGCCTTGAACGCTAACTCTGGCTAATGTAGCTGGCTTGTGTCTGAGCTTGTGTGTGCACAGGCAGGGAAAGTTTTGCAAGAATGCTAATGGCACAGAGAAAAAGCCATTAAAGGAGGAAGAGTTGAGGTTACAATATTGTGCTGAAAAGTTTATTGCTGCCTGTAGAGACATCAGGTCTGTGTTTCCAGGATTACTCAGTGCTTAATGTCGAGCCGCTTGCACATTAGTTTTGCCGGGAAACCTATTTGGGGTTCTTCCAAAACAGAAAAATAAAAGGGCTTCCCTAATAAATGAGCTCTCCAAAAAACCCAAATCAAACAAAGCAGCATGGGGGAAAGGCTGCTGCAAGGAGTAGGCTGAGTACAGCCCCACCATCATACCTTCAAGCAGGGAAAGACGATTTGGGGTCTGGGTGAGTAGCTTGCAAAGCAACCATGGCAGTGCTTCAAAGGGCTGCCAGAGCAGCCTATCAGAGGGGACCAGGTTTATCCCATAGGGTTGGAACAAAAGGCACTTGCATTGAACAGCCACTGTTATGCAAAGGATTGTGGGTAGGACATAATAGAGTCAATGTAAGTCACAGTTTAGAGAATTGATGACAGTTCATGATTAATTCCAGGGGGTTATACTCATATCCAGTGTCTTCAAGTAACAGATTGTAAGCTAACAATTGAGCTACTCTGTATGTGCCTGCCTACTAAAGAAGGCAGGTGGCACTGTAATGGATAAGCTATATAGACCCAGGTAGTGTCATAAAAGATACCCAGGTAACCAGTATTTTTTACTGTTTGGCATGTATGCTATCTGAGGATAATCACAGTGGAGAAGGTGCCCTGCATCTCAGCTGCAGTAACAAAAATACAGATAACCTTGCAAACAATGTGGATCTCTTTGCAAGACCTTGCTATATAGAGCTCAAAGCACTTTACGAAGATGGAACTGTAGTACTAGTCCTGTTTGACTGGCAGGGAAACTGAGGCACAGAGCAATGAAGAGTGTCTTCATAGAATCATAGCAGTCGGGTCGGAAGGGACCTTGTAGATCTTCAAGTCCAACCCCCTGCCTGGGCAGGAGAAAAACTGGGCTCAAATGACTCCAGCCAGGTAGGCATCCAGCCTCTTCTTAAAGACCCCCAGGGTAGGACCCAGCACCACTTCCCTTGGAAATTGGTTCCAGATCCTAGCCGCCCTGACAGTGAAGTAGTTCTTACGGATGTCTAATCTATACCTACTCTCCAACAACTTGTGGCTGTTATTCCTTGTTATGCCAGGGGGTGCTCGGGGAAACAAGGTCTCTCCCAAACCCTTCTGGTCCCCCCTAGTGAGTTTATAGA
>NW_017729029.1:39098891-39120778 GCF_001723915.1 Gavialis gangeticus
ATCGCAGATGTGCTCCTTGGTGATCTTCTCAAAGAGTTTCCCTAGAAATGAGGTAAGACTGACGGGCCTATAGTTGCCTGGTCCTCCCTCCTCCCTTTTTTAAAGATGGGGACCACATTGGCTGTCTTCCAATCATCTGGCACCTTGCCTGAGCACCATGAGCACTTGTAAAGCTGTGCCAAAGGCCCTGCAATAACTCCTGCTAGCTCCCTCAACACCCTGGGGTGGAGAGCATCTGGACCCGCTGATTTGAACACGTCCAGCCCCTCCAGAAGCTCTCTAACCCGGTCCTTCCCAACCTCAGGTCTGGAGGTGTCTTGCTTGCTTAAGATCACACAGTGAAGCAGGAGACAAGATGGAAACCCAAGTTACCTTGCACTAGTCTTGTGTGAATTTCTGGTCCGCACTTCTGTCACGTACTACACCCACATTTGTGCTCTAGGTGCCTATGGCCAGATTCTGTTCTACCTTTGGGGCATCTAAATGCACTTAGGTGCTGAAATGTGATTCTGTCCTGCTGAAGTCTTGAAAATCCACGAAGACAGCTGCTTTTGGAATCCACCATCATCTTGCTTATGACACGTAGCCACAAAAAAAATTGAGGAGAACTCACCCTTCTTTTGCTTTAACTGTTTTTCAGCAGCTTGAACAAAGCGAAATAGAATTGCACGTAGTGCCTCCATCCACTGGCCCCTAGAAAACAGAAGGTAGGGCAGTGGTGATTTGGAAAAGCTTGGGTATTCCACCACATGAAAGTCAAATAGTAACTTGTAGACATTTTACATTTATTTAAGGCACTGACTGGTAGTTTAGTTTAAAGTGAGCCAGTGCACCTAGTCAAAGAGAACTGTTCTATTCTATATGTATAGGTCCTTTTGCTGCCCTCATGGCTGCCATATCTGAATGTCTTCCAGTACAACACAGAACACCATGGTTAATATCTGTCTCATGATGTTTGCTCTGTTTCATCTTCGTTACAGAGGGAAAACCATGTGTGCATCTGAGCAGTTATTTGGGTAGGGTGTGTTTCTTTTGTTCCCAAACATTCATCCTTCCCTTAGGAGTTCATTCCCCAGTCTCAGATGGACCCTGTCTTCTACATAGCTGGGTTGTACCCTAGTGGTAGAAAGTCCATCTGTCTATGGACTTAATGGCTACAGCCCTTCTCCTGGCACTCTTTGGAAACAGGACTCTTGTGATCTTTAGGTCCACTAGTCACCAACAAACAGACAGTGAGACTTTAAGTCCAGGCTTTGAGCCTTTACCAGCAATTGGCTCTGTTTATTTCTGCTCTTTGACAGATTTAACTAACAGGAGAGAGGAAATGCAAGCTTCCCTTGTAAACTACTGTCTCAGTTTGCTCTGTTTTCATGCTTTAGAAAACAGAGCATCCAAAGAGAGCTGAGCCTGACTCGGGACATCAGGTCCAGTTCCCCTGGTCCTTTAAAGGGACCAGAGTCAGAAAGCTGGATCTAGATCAACCTACTCTAATTTGGGGAAACTCAGTCTCTAATCTAGATCCAGGCTTTGACGTTTGGGCCCACCTCTGTGAGATGGGTCAGAACTTCCAGGAGAACAGCTTCTAGCAAACTCAGGGCGGGTGCAGGGAAAGGAAAGCATTGTGAGTCCAGTGTATAGTGGTGAGTGACAGTGAAGGGACTGTTGGAACCGGGAAGTGGGAGCTTGAGGAAACAATGGGATTTTGGGATGCCTCAGGAAAGCCATGACATGGGGAGCTTATTTTAACTCAGGGAATGACTGTACTAATAGTGAGCAGAGGCAGGGTCATTTTGAAAGCACACCACTGTGGGGTTCACATCTCTAGTGTCTGGGTAATCAGGCAGGTGAAGTATCTCAGTACCAGTCTGTCTCTATTTTTTATGCATGGTGGGAATTATTACTCTCCATTTACAAACTCTCCTTTGTAGGTTGGGAGTGCAGACACCTCAAATCCCACCAGGCCAAAGTCTGGCACACAAATACATTGCCTGCCAACTTTTTCCTCACCACAAAACCCGTTTCAGTTCTCCCTAGAGCTCAGCTCTGTTCAATCTCTCAGCCACTTGGGCAGTAGATTCATTAGTGTGCATTAGAGGAGCCTGCTCTAATGGTTGGAGATGAAACTGGGAACCAGGAGCTCCTGGAAGTTAATCCTGGCTTTGGCACCCACTCTTTCTGTAGCCCCTGAGCAGATTATTTCCCTGCTCTGTGCCTTAGTTTCCCCTTCTGTATTAAGTGGAAAATTGTCAAAGGTGAGATGTGTCTTCAGAGCCTTCCTAACAATAGGGTCCATCACGCTTAAGTGTTTAACTGGTTATAGTCATGTCTGGCGCCACACCCTGGCATAGAAGGGTAATGACATCAGCATGGCAAGCCTGTAAGAATGAGTGGGGATCTTTATCTAGCTTATCTCTAGATAAGGTGCCAGGGGATGGAGGGCATTATGGGCAAGCAGGATAGGGTCAGAGTCAACACAGGTGAATGGCAGTGGAGGATAGAGAACAGAAGCACATGAGAGTGTTGTGGGTGTGCTGTGGAGGCCACCTCTGAGAACATAAGGGCAGGTCATTTGAAATATTGAAGTTGTATCCTTTGTCCTTTTTATGAACTCAAAAAATTCCACTGGGGAATTTTTCTTTATGTATGAATTTATTACTGGGATAAGTTGCTGGACTGATACCCCTGGAGAATTAAGTTCTTCTCAGAATAGGTGAAGATGTGATGAGGCAGCAGAAGCTCATGCATATACATCAGCCTCAAGACTAGTGTTATTTTCCAGTGATTGCTAAAGAACATGGGACCAGAACCACACATGTGTAGACAAAACAAGGGGCATGTGTGCACAACACTGTAAAGCAAGTTAACTGCTTTTGCATCATGTTAATGGCATTGGTGTTTGCACGTGTCAGCGGTGTATTGCACATTCATTCCAGCTGTTGTAGCACATTTGGTGGCATAATGCACCTTAAATGACTTTGGGGTGCAGCAAACTAAAACACCTCTGAGGAATTTTAGTTTGCTGCCCCATAGCTGTGGAGCGAAGCATTAGGCTCTGTGCAGCTAACCTGCCTGCCTGCATGAGCTCCATGGGGATCTGGTCCTTCCCTCCGCGGCTGCAGTGCCCCCTGGGACCACCTGAGCTGGGTGCCTGCGGGTGGGTGCTGCCTGTGGGGGGGCTGCTGCTGCTGCAGAGGGAAGCACCAGCCCCCCCCTGCAGCTCAGGGACTGCTCTGCCTGCCGGCAGCTCGCCCTTTCCTCCCCGCCACCAGAGAGGCAGGTAAGACACAGGTGTACATGACACGGGGGGTTACTTCGCCCTTCATTGAAGCGGCATTTTTAAAAACCCACTGCTTCGATGTAGGGTGAAGTAAACCCCTGTTTTGTCGACACACACCCAAGGTCTAGAGAGAGGTAGTTAGCTGTGTTAGTCTGAAGTCTGGCAAAAGGCAGCGCAGGGTGGCACCTTAGAGACAAACTGTTTCAGAAAGGCATAAACTTTTGTAGGTGGCAAGATCTGATTAAGTAGGCTGTTGCCTACAAAAATGTATGCTTCTTTGAACTGGTGACTCTCCAAGGAGTCAGCCTGCCCTGCCTTCCATCTGTGTCTAGGTAATGGCACAAGTGCCCTTTATTAGGTTGCAGAAGTACTTTCTAGCATAGGAACATAGGACCGGAAGGGACCTTCTGGGCCGTTAAGTCCATTCCCTTACTGTTGCTGGCAACTATGTTATGGACTCCCTGACGTAGCTAGGCCAATGGGACAGAAGAGTAGCCTGATTATAGCACAGAGACTATCTTTAGTTGTTCATGAGAATATTTCTCTCTCCTGTTCTCAGTTTTGTTTGTCACTGTTGTTAGCACTATGCTGCTGGCCAGGGTATTGACTGCAGTTTGCATAGACATAACTGAACTAGCTTTGAAATCAGGTAGCTTGGGTACTACTAGAACAGTATCTGTGATAGCATGAAGCTCAACACACAATAACTACCTGAGTATTTACCCAGCTTCCTGGAGGGTTTTTGCAACCTAGCTGGTTTAAAGATAACTCAGGTATATCAACGCAAATTGCAGTCAAGATAGTGACTGCAGTGTTGTAGATGTACCCAAACTTTCTTTATTGATTTTTTTTCATTCCAGCTTCCCCCACACACTTCTTGCTCTTTATCCTAGATTGTTCATAGATATAGACATTCACTCTTTCTGCTGCTTTTTAAAAAAAAGTTTTCTAAGCAGAAAACAACAGAATTCACAATCAATTCAAACTTTCAAAGCCACAATGTTTGAGTGAGTTCAAAATTAAGCAGGGTTACTTCCCTTCTCCTCCTCCCCGCCCCCACCGCACACACATTGTAAACCTCTTCTTGTTCATTGCCACTCATTCATTTTTGCGGGGGTTGGTTTGGTTTTGTTTTTTGCAGCTGAGACCTTGGAGGACACCAGAGCTAGCTGCAATTAACTCAAAGTCCTTGGAAATTACTGTGAAATGTGCTAAAATCCTGACAGAGCAAAGATAAAACCTTCTCAACTCATGTCTCATTTTCACACTTTCGTGGAGATTTACTCATTCCAATAACTTCTGTTAACACAGCATTTGGGGTTCTGGCGGATTAGCAGACATGTAAAAGATGCTGGTGGACTGTCTTGCTAATTACTGGACTAGTTTTGGCCTGGACCACAGTTGTGTGGGAATGGTCTTGGACTTGTACATCTACATAACTGTCAAGTGAACTCTAAGTCTTGAGTCTTTGTCACTGGTGCTTGTATAGAGCAGGTTTCTAGTTGAGGTGATATGACTGGCTTCTAGAAAAAGTCTTCTTTTTACCTGCAAATCAAATCCCTGTGATATGGAAATTGCCAAGAGGGAAAAAATGAGAAATGTCCGTATTTTTACAGTCACTGTTTTGACCGTAACCACATTTTGAAACTGGGCAATTCATTCCCTGAATTCAATACTTATTTTGGCCTAAAAACCACCCTGAACTAGTCTGAAAAAGATGCTCTTACTTGAGACACCAGAGTTTTATTCAGGACTGATCCATTTTTCTTTTAATTCAAATCAATGCAGGTTAATTGAGAGCAGCTTATTTTTACTTCTGCTGGTATATGGCTGCCAAGATCAATACCAGTCATTTCCACTTAAACCATTCTACCTTTACTGGAACTGTTAGAGCATCCAGGTCTCCAACCAAAGTATTACAGACCAGCACTGTACATGTGGTTCCTTGTGTTATAATTGAAACCAGTATATCGTCAGGCTCACTACAGTGGCATCCTCATAAATGTTGTAAGTAAATGGACACATGCTTATCCTAAACTGGTGTATATATATTACTGTATAAAACATTTGCATGCTAAAAATACTCAGTTATGGGGCAACCGCCCATTGATTTCCTTTGCTGTAATGGGACCTCAGAGAGATCATTATCACCACACTTAGCCACTAGGTGGGGCAGTGGTAGCAGTAGCTGTACATGAGTTATCCCATCACCAGGTGACACTCCTCAACATAGTGTGAGTTAACTTTACCTTATTATGTCCTAACGCTAAAACTAGGTTTCCTAACAGAGGTCTTTCCTTGGATTTAGAAACTGAAAAATCTTGAGAGAGTTCCCAAATGAACTAGGCTTGGTTCTCTTTGTGTAGTTATCCACAGAGCCTCCTCGTGTTACACAGCAAGTGGCTACCGGAGTTCACGTAGAATGCGTGTGCATGGATATACTACTGTACTTTTATCTTTGTAATCCTAACTGAGAAAGATGTAGCTTTCTTTCTCTCTGTCTCAGATATTCACATGCTGGGCATATTTAAGGCTATCTCTGGTGGCCTTTTCAGTGTTATGATAAAGGTACAAAGAACAAAGGTATCTGGCTACACTGCAGTTAAAGTAGGCACACCTGAGCCAGCTTGAAACTAGTTAGACGTGGTACTTGATAGTAGTACAGCTGCAGTGGCACAAAGCTCAGCATTACTGCAGAAGCTAGGTGAATAGGCAATTTCTCTATGCTGAGTCGTGCTACAGCTGCACTGCTGCCAGTTATCTAATCTAGGTAATTTCAAGTCAACTTGGATCTACCTACATGGACTGCCATGACTATGGTGTTGGGTGATTTAATGCAGAAAGGAGAGGAATCACTGAGGAAAGCACTCAGTTTCATCTTTTTTTTTTGTCCTGTAACATAACAAGGGATCATTTGAAGAAGTTCTGTCAGTTTTGTTTAGAAATAGTAAAAGCTAAAGCACTCCACAGTTCGTGTATAGTGAAGGGATGCTTAATGATATTTGAACCTTTACAGTTCCAATATACAGCATCTGTTGCTTGTTAGGATCACATCAAGTGGGGAATATTTGAATCTAATAACCAGTGACATGAAAAGCCTGGGTGGAATCCCATCAAGAAACTCTGTACAGTTTTGGTACTTCAGTGTATTTTACTCATTGGTTCTACTAGCCAGTGGGGAAAAAGCCTGTATTCATAATCATATTTTAAGGTTTTGATTCTAATAAGCACCTGCTTTTATAAAGCAAATGGGAGTAAGTAGTGGAAAATGCCTGTAAACAATGCATTTGATGCTGGGTGTTGGGGGTTGGATCCTTATATGTGTCTTACTCTAATAAACAAAATTCTAATAACTGGTGAATGCTGTACGATTCATAGTTATGCAAGCTGGGTAGACTGACTGTGCTTTCAGACTTAGTTCTGTCACTGCTGGGCATGGAGCTCCCATTAATATCATTAAGAGAGACAAATCTTCAACTTCTCTCTGTAAATATGACCACTTCTATGGAGGAGCCTAAATATGGGTTTATGTGCCTAACTCAGAGACACAATAGTCAGAATCTACACTGTGGCTAGCAGCTGGGGATGGGCTGGGCTGGCTGTTGAAGTAGCTGTTGTTCTTGTGTCCCTTCTAAGTGAGCACCCAGGCCTAGTAACCCAGTTGCCCAACCCTTGTTATACTACCGGTAGTAATTTGGAACAAACTTTTGAATGAGCAGTCTGAACACTTACTCTGGAGTTTCTCAGAGAGAGGTGTAATGTGAGGCCAGACAACCCAAGACATTGAAAAGAAACCACAGCAAAGATTGTATACAGTTCAGGTGTCAAGTAAGGCCTACAGAGAGATAATTTACAGTAAGATGTTCCAGGGTGAAAACTGACACAATGTGGGGCATAGGTGAAGGAGCAAATACTTAGGAGTCCTCTGCCAACCTGGATTGTAGAATAAAGACCAGTGAAACCCAGAAGTGTGGAATATCCATTTTGAAATCTGGGACCAAGCAATCTGGGGGTGAGGCAGGTAGATTATGGCTGGAAGCTTTGTGTCAGATTTGGCAAGAACCTTGGGCATATCAACTCTTGTATGTGCTGAGCCTGGGAGCACAGGTGAGGAATGTGCTTTGCCAGCTTGTTACCCGTCTGTGGGTGCATATACACATCACCCTACGGCAGTGTTGTTACTGTGCTGTGCTTTAGTACTTCCTTTTGGAAGTACTAAAGCACAGTGCAGTAATTGCCTATACTGTGCTGTGCTCATTATGCAAAGCTAGTTTTAGCTGCTATTTTGCTGTAGCAGTGCACTAAAATAGGGGAGTGCACTGCTATGGCAAAGTAACTGCCAGATGCGTGTAGTCACCATAGCATGTCATACAGCAACACAATACATTGCTAGAGTGACATAGGGTGATCTGTAGATGCACCTTATGTATACCAACTCCTTGGGATGAGCAAGGGTAACGGCATTAGAGCAGCCCTGAGCATAGGCCCAATCTGAGCTCACAAGCCCGCCATTAATAGTTTGCCTATTGGCAGCTATGTTGCCTCATTTCTAGGATTTGGCATGTGTAGAGCAGGAGTGAAGGGAAGTGTGTTTTATGCTGCTGCTCCTAGGCTTGGTACATAGGTTTCACTGTACATCCTAGTGGTTTGGGAACTGTGTTCAGGGCAAACCTGTATCCATCTTTGGTTTTGGGTAGAAGTTGTGTATTATGTTGTGGTTTTGACCCCAAACAAAGCAAAATGTGCCATTTTAGCAGATTTTTTTACTTGAAGTTTCTGGGTCTGGAACTCAAAGTGAATGCTGGTGTAAAGAAACACTTATCTGAGAAATCTGAAAGCAAAAGCCACTCCCAGGAATGTGGAATTTCTTAGGACTGTCCTGCAGGTTATTGGCCAAACACCTGGGGTTGTAGCACTGCTTCACAAAGTGACTCTCTGAACACATTGACTTGTGGAGTGGCCCATCCAGTGGCCTTACAGCTGTGGTGCAGCTCATCCCAAATGCTATCTCATCAAGGACTTCAGCTAGGACTGTGTGTAGTCTGAAAGCTGCAGCCCTGGGCCTCTGATACCTTTTCTATAACCAAAAAATTCACAACTTCAGTGTGTCTGGGCTGGGAAGGGAAGTTTTAGATGTCTAGAAAAGGGGCATTTTTAGGTACAGAAAAACTATTACTTATTTTTTCATTGTCTTTAAGATATATTTGATCTCAATTTTAATCTACCCCTGAACCTTGAGCAGCTGAAATGATGGTAATTAACATACTTTCCTTTGCAGAAGGGATAAAAACTATACTCCCAATACCCTCTGAAACATCAGGAGTACTTTTTCTTTAACATGGTGGTATATGCAGAGTACATGATTTTGTATTATGTGTGAGGCATATTCAGGATAATCTGTATAACTTTTAGCTTCAAAACCTGTGGGTAATGTGGGTACTCCAGATTTATGGTGATGTATGTATACAACATCTATTTATTATTCACTCTCACTTTTTCTCTTTCTGTTCTTAGCTGTCCAGATATTATTTCTATATTATCTGTCTGTCTACTTCTGTGATGGGTTTGGTAGGTAAACACTTAAGATCTCATAAGTCAGCTCTAGAGGCATGACTTCAAACTCTTCTCTGGACTGTGCCAAAATCTGTCCCCAGTTGCCACATCTACAAATGGGTTCCTGATCCTTCAGGCTGGGGAATCAAAGGCAACTGGACATAACACTAGTCACATTACTGCAGTGGATTCTGTTGGCTAAGAAACTGGTGCGCCTAAACCACACTAGCCCACAGAATTGTTAAGCTTACATGAACTTTCTAAGATCTATCTACAAGAGATTCCATGTGCTATAATTTTGTATGGACTCTACTTTGTTGTAATATTCTGTCACATCATCTATGCAGGAGAGGACTGTGGCAGCTTTTTAGGCATTTCACAAAGCTGCTTTAGATAGGAGTGAACCTGAAAAATTGGGGGGGGGAGGGCAGGGGGAGAGAGAGAGAGAGAGAGAAGATCCAGTTCCATGTGTCAATTCAGTTTGTCAGGAGGATCTTCTGATCACTTGCAATTTATTAGATCCTGGACCTTGAATGCATCCATGTTTCATCAGATCAGCTTTCCTGTGCAATGGTAGCACTTTAGTAGAGATGCATTAAGAGCAGTTTTGGGGGTATATTTTGTTTCATATGCCTGGTACTAAAGCTGATGGGGTGGAAAGAGAGCGAGAGATGGAATGAGAGTAGGAGGCGATTCCCAGTCTGTCTGGTTTCTTTCAGGTGGTCCATTTAGAAAACCTCTATTTTACAGGTTATTTTCCAAATCTAGTGTATCAGAGCCCTACCATTTTGGGTGAGGCATATGGCATATAAGACATGTTTACTAACTGGTAAAACAGAAGGGATTACAAGACTATCAATGTGGACAGTGCAGTTAATAGGACTCGTGTATGGACAGTGGAGGACAGTAATTTCAGCACTTACCCCTCAAGCAGAAATAACTTAGTGCACCATTAAATGTTGTTGGCATATGTAAGGATGGGACTGATGGACTGCATTCCAGGTCTTTTATTCCCCTGACCATATAGGTCACAATGATGGACTTAAAGAAGCCATATGTCAGCAAGATATGTCTCTAATTGATTTGTGGAGCTGGACAGAGTCTAAACATTTTACCAGTCAGAGAACAGATGACCAGAAGGAGAGAATGACAGAAAAAAAGGAAAGAATTTTGTAAAACCATGGGGGATCTTTGAGAAATGACTTCCGATTGGAGCCATAAAACAACAGTTTATTCCTGCCCCTCTGCAGGGTTCCTGGTAATGGAGTCACTCCTAGGGCAAAAGTTAATTCCAATTAGACAGTTTGAAGGGACGGTTTTCAATCACACGTCTGTCTAAAGAGACTGTGTCAGGTCACATTATGACAATGAACCAGTGGCAGGCAGGGTAACTTGGAGCGGCTTGCTGACTTGCGGGTCTCTTGGGGATCTCCCCACTCAGCACAAGTTTGCAAGCCCCTTGCCCTGCAAGCCAAACCATTGACAAACGGAATGCTGTTATCAGAATGGCTCCAGCTTCCACTGAATATTGAAAATGGAGTCAAAGGCAACTCATCCCATAATACATATATCCCTTGTGCTACCTCAGCTTCTACATCTGCCATGCAGCTTGATAGGTAAGCTAGTATTAACTGCTGCCTCTTTATATGTACATAATGAAGGTGCAGTATAAATGTCTTCAGCCCCTACATGTATATCTCTACAGTATGTTGTAAATCATCTCCATTCCTAATAGATTGCACCTTCAGTGTAGTAGAAGCATTTTCACATGATACATGCTCCCAAGATGGTAGATCTATTGGAGCATGTATCATGTGAAAATCCCAAGATGGTAGATGCTGGATCTATTGATGCAGCTACATACCTGTCTTTTAAAAAATGTGCAGTCTAATTCAGAAAGCTTCAGCTCCCAGTGCAAACACATACCTGCATGATGTTATACAATAGCAGTGTGATAACAAAATCCTAGACTTGTTTAAAGACTAAAGGGAAAAAAACCAACCAGTTATTTGCTACAAGTAGAATGGATGGTAATCTTTACAGTGGCTTCTGGGGCCAAAGCTTACAGCAAACATGCACAAGTGTTAGTACTATGTGTACTTTTTACTTATCTGACCTTATGGCAGTTTCATACTTGCTAATAAATATTGATTCATCAGCTCTTCCTTGCAGGAGATCCAGAAAAGAGATAAATTCTGCATTTTCAGGGGCTAGAAGTGAGACATAGCTAGGATTGCTACAGACTGAAGGACACTCAAGTGGGCACCACAATCTCAGATCTCACTTCTGTGGCAATAGGCTCCTTCCTTTTCATCCCAAGGCATTTAGAAACAGCAGTATCTGCCCAATTCTCAGGAGGCAGGTGTTGCAAGAATGGCAATTAGTTTGACACACGTTGGAAGATCAGAGATCGTGACACAAGTGGAAAGATCAGAGATCCAGTGGGCCAAGAAAATCATCTTGCCTTAGCCTAGAGAAGATTATTTGACAGCAGGGTTGAGTATATGGGTTAGGCAGAATAGGCGGAGATTGAATTGCTACTGTCTGTACTCTAGCTGTTTTGTGGGGAAATAACATTGCATTGCTAAGACATTTTCAGTTTAAAATATATCCCTTCATTTGTGAGGCCTTATTTCTCATGTTGTCATTCTGTCAGGGCCTAGATTGTGTGGGGTATAGAACACACAGTAGGACAGGAAACAGTGCTTGATGCTCCTTTGTTTCAGCATAAATGAGATGGCTTATGCACCACCTGGCCATTGACATCCGTGGGATTTCTGGACAAAGGGTTAGAAATTGCCTGCACTGCAGCGTGGGTGTACGATTGCCACAGCAATACTTTAGCTAGCCTTAATGTAGCTACTTAGGGTAAAAATCATAGACAAAATGTGACAACACTGGTTGCACCACAGGCTAACTGCCCAAAAGTGTACCCAGTAGATTTGGCAGGCTTATGTGGCCCAGGCTGAAGCCCATACCACCATGTCTTCCTTGAGATTGTGACATGAACTAGGTAGATTAAAGCTAAATTGGGCATGCTTGTAACTTCTGTGATCACATTTCTGGATTGCAGTGTACACACACCTTCAGGGTAGGTTGTGGCCAAGGGTCTCCAATCAGGCCTTGTGGATTACTCAACCCAAGATGAAGTTATGACTTCCTGTACAGGAAGAACCCTCAGGTCATTATCTAAGTGAGACCAGGTGTTATATCAATCTCAGTAGATTTCAGCATCTTCACGAATCATGGGAATTAGGTTTTCTACCTGCTCAGTGTTTCTTTTATCCAGCTATCTATTCTATAAAATTCCAGATATCTCCTGCCTACCTCTGACTGGTAGAGAGAAGAAATGTAAATTCCATTGCTATTGAAGAGTTAGAAAACCTTCCCATGACCAAGCCAAAGCTTGCCTTCCTCTTCTTACCAAAGTTGTGATTATTGTTGTTACTGTTATCGTTCATGACGTGCCAGCTCTCACACACAGCATTATCATTGTGGGTTCTGGAGTAGATTGGGAGCCACTGCTGTGCTTGGTAGAAGACAAGCATGGACCAAAAAGACTTTCCTTTCCCTGAGGAGCTGATATTTTAAGCATAGGGCAAGGGACTAATAGATAAAACAAGTCAACAGGGAAGCACAAGGAAACAGTGAAACAGGCTTTAAAAATGTTGGGTCACTGAGGATTTTTCTAAAAGGAAATAAATGGGAAGCAGAGACGGCATATCACTATTGCTTCTCCTCTCCATCCTGCCAGCCCATAAAAGGTTATAATCCTATAATACCAGTATCTACTAAGGCTTTTCTTCTACTCTGTTTTTAAAATCCTCACACAACACAACTTCCAACATGGCCGTGGGAGCATAGTCCATTCAAATAATTCAATTATTGTTAAGATATCTCCCTGATCTCAACCAGCATCACATGTACTTCATCACTGTACTCTGTACCCTTTTCAGGCCTATGTAGTTTCTTTCTTTGAAACCTTTGGAGGTGTGTACCAGGTACCTGCTATCATCAGTGAGAATTGTACATTTAGATCTCAGGGCACCTGGATGCACTGGCATTTATATTCTTTCTCATTTCTGTTGTCTACATAATGGCAATCAGTGCATGACAAACCTCCTGCATTCAGTTCAGTAAGAATCTCTAGTCTAGTGCTGCCAGCTCCAAGCAGTGAAAAATGATATATCTTGCTCATGATTGGATCTAGGATTTTCTAAGGGGGCCGCGGCATGCCTCCCTCCAGACCATGGGGGATATAGGGGCCAGGCATGGCTGGAGCCCCTGGACTGGCAGGGGGCATGGGGCACTAGGAAGCCAGACAGGGAGTAGGCACATGAAGGGGAAGACCCACCTAGGGGGACCTGCCCACTGCTACCTGTCTGGCTCCTGCCAAGAGGCCAGGAGCAACACTGGATGGAGGAACCTGTCCCCAGCAGAGCCTGGCTCCCTGCACAGCTTTTCCCTTTTAGCTGGAGCAGGGCAGATGTGGCTCTGGGGTTCCCCCCATGCCTGCATCAGCTGGGAACATTTGTGGCAATAGGGGATGGGTTCCTCATTTCATTGCCTGCTCCTGGCTAGGTAGGATAACGGTGGGGGGGACAGCAGGTCACACTCCCAAAGTTCATGGGATTGGCTTAAAAACAGTGAAATTATTTTAAAGAATTATGATTATTTTTGTTTGCCTGGGTTTTCTTTTTTTGTAGTGTTGGGATGTTGTAGTTGTGACAGTCCAGGAAATATGTAAGAATCAAAGGGCTTGGGGTGATATCCTTTATTGGACCAACTATATACTTGGGAGAGATGTTAAATAAGCTTTCAGGCACAAAGTGCCCTTCTTCAGATCAGCTTTTATCTGTGTTTAGGCTATGTTTTCAAGTTTTCCTTTCCAAATGTGAAGGTTGAATGAAAAATAAAATCATTGGTTAAACCCATACTCTAGAATGAGACTTGCAATGAAATTGTGAGGGCAGATATCACGCTGCTCTTACATAATTTTGCAAAATCTTTTTATTAAATTAAGCATGAGGGATTGGGCTTCAAAAATAATAAACAGAGTGAAATCATAAATTAATAATTTAATTTGTATTCCCCATAATGATTGTGAATGAAGTAGGGCAATTTTTTTTTTTTTTTTTTGTCAAACTTTAAATTTGGGAGAAAAGAAGCTAGGGTAAAATTCAGCAAACTTGGAAAATTTTGAAAAAGTTGAAATAAAACTTTTTGACATTTTGAAAAGAAAAGCAAACTTTTTATTTTGAAATGGTTTTTTAGTTTCAAAACTGAATTAGATTTTTTAAATAAAAGGATAAAACATGAGGGATACAGAAACTTTGGATGGAAACAAAGGTTTCATTTGTGGTCAAACAAAATATTACATCTGACTGGCAATGAATTCCAGTATGTTTTCCTGTAAAATAAATCAAGAAAAATACCTGTGTCAAATCAACCTGAGTAGAATTTGTCTTTTTCCTTCTATATTTTTGATCAGCCACCGCACCAGAAAATCCATCCTTTGCCTGGTTTTTTGAACCAGCTCCCAAAGTGGAACAACACACAGGAGGGGGCAGGGAATGGGAGTGCTTAAAAAAAACAATTTAACACTTGAATTTCTCTGCCCATATTTCATCTTGCTCCTCCCTGGCTTCTATATTTGCCCTCTGGGCAAGAACAGAGAGAGCAGGTAATTGCAGGAGGATCCCCCTCCCCTGCTTGACAGCTGACACGCAGTCATATGACCTCGCAGGCCTGGGCACCAGACACCCCTTGCCCCAGAGTCGCTTCCCGCCCCTCATCTGGCGTTGCTGCTGCTGCTGTTGCCCTGGAGCTTGGGATGGGATGCGTGTGTGCGTGTGCGTGCGTGTGTGTATCTGCTGGGAAGAGAGGTTGGGATTGCCTACAGCAAACCTGGCCAGGGAAAGCTTTTCATCTCCTCGCTGAGGAGAGCAAGCTGCCTGCTGTCAGGGTTGTGGCTGCGGAGAATAGCTGTACACAGTAATTACTGAAAGCTAACACGCACCAAAGCTGGGAGAGGAGGGGACCTGGGGTGGAAATTGCTAGCAATATGGTGAGCATGTCAGGACCCAGGTACCGATCAAAGCCCCCAAGCAGGCTAGCAGATGGAAAAACGGGCCCTTTGCTTTAGAGGAGGGCAGGGCAAAATTTTAACTGTCTCGTTAACTTCCATGTAGGGGAGGATGCTATTAACGTCTGGGTTTGCCCCCTGTTCCCCCAGCTTTCACATCTCTTGCCCCAGCTTCTGGCACTGAGGGGAAAGGCTTATTATGCTGTATGAAGAAGAATTTGGTGCCAGGTCAGGATTTAGCAAAAGGCAGTGACACTGACAGAGAACAATGACCTCTGTCATTAAACCCCTCTCCGATCTCTCCTCCCTGCCCCCCCAGGGGATGTGACCCCTTTCTACCTCACTCAGCCACCAGTGCTGATTTTTATTCTAATCTCACTGAACCTCCCTCCCTCTGGATTTGGATGCTATCGTCTCCAGCATCAGGAACTGCTGTCTTAAATGCTGGAGGCTGTGACTGGCATACGGTGCAAGGTATAAACATGGGTGAGCCACTCTTGACTTTGCCACAGCCCACTCGCTGAGTAGTGCCAGGGGGACAGAGTTTGCCTGGGGGAAATGCATGGTGCTGGGCTTGTCAGACTGTCTGGTCTGTTGATGTTTCTGACCTCTTGGCAGTTCCTTGGTTTTGCCTTTCTTGATTCTTTCCACCTTTAGCATATTTGTATTGCCCAATCATCTCAGCAACTGGCAGTCTGTAATGTATTTATCTTCCACTGTGCAGAAGGCAGTGCCATTATCCCCATTGTATGGCTGGGGAAGTGAGGCAGACAGAAGCTAAGCAACTTGCCTCAAGCAGGGAGTCTATGGTGGAGAAGGGAGTTCGAACCTGGCTCATCTAAGTCCTTGGTTAGAATCCTACCCGTGGGGGACTCTGTGCCCCATAAAGTCCTAATGCAGGAAGAAGTGTCCATTGAAAACAGCAGCACAAATGACATTGCATTTGGCCCTTCAGAGATGAGAGTCTGGCACAGCCAGAGAAAACCCTCAGTATTGGGGATAGAGAAGAAAACATTCACTGAAGTAGAAAAGATGTGATTGATGGTACTCATTGTTACCAGTACTCACTGTGGAGTCTCTGGCTTGTTTCTTCATCAGCCTGTCTCTCAGCTGAGCACAGGAATGAGAGAAGGCATGGGGCACTTTTGTACTTCTGTTATGAGAGGCCTGCCCTGGAGTAGGGGGAAAGACACCACATTGGTTTAATCAAATTGGCTATCTTGCGCTCTGCTTTCTATGGGTGGAGGGAAGTAAAGAATAAGCAGTGTCCACTGAGCCCTCATCACACCCCTCCCTTGTCTTCCACTTCCCACCTTAAGTCTGGCTCAACATGTCCCTAAGGCAGTGGCTGTGAGCAGGGTCAGCAGTGGGATCCTTTGACAGTCCCCAATTAGCAGATGATTTCTTTCACACTGAGGGATGCTTCCTGTGCTGCTCCTAGCTGGAAGCAGAATGTACAGAAAGAGCCACAAGATTTGAGCGTAAAACAGTAACTAAACTTTTCCAAACTTCAGAAAATCTCCAGCCTCCTGCTCCCCCAGTTGGGAGATAGTGTATCACATCCTTCAACAGCTCATGGATACCAAGCAGACCTGTTTAACAGCTCTTGCTGCTGGGCACATCAGTAAGATCCCTCATTATGGTGAGAACTTATTTGTGAAGGAGTGGAGTGTGAATTGATTGTGTAGGACAGGGGTGTCAAAGATCTGACCTGCAGTGCCACATCACCCAGCCCATGGGGCTCCTAGGAGGGCTGGGAATTTGGGGGAGGGGAGACAAGCAGGGTGACTGATGCCTGCATTAACCCTGTGCCACTGCTCACCTAACTGCTGCTGCCACTTGCCACCAGATCCAGCTCCAGCTCATGAGGAGTCCCATGGTCTGGATTTATCCCCAGAGGCCTGGGTGAGTTTGACACCCTAGTGTAGGAGTTTTGATGTGTTAAACCTTCACTGAAAGATTCGTTGCTGTTAGGGGTTTCAGCCACCTTTCTTCTTTTTGAACGTTAGCTATGGTTTGCTGGCAAGTACAAAACATCAAGAAAGCGGCTGAAGGTTTAGATTCCAGCATACACTGGCAGCCCTAGAATTCAGAAGAGAGCTACCATTCCCTTTGCAAGTAGAACAGCGATACTATGTCACTGAAGGATACTGGAGCAGAAACTGCTTGATAGGGTGCAAGCTAACCTCACGCTTCCATGTGTGCGAGCACAACTGAGAAATGGCCATGAGCAGAACTGAGATTTCCTTCTTGACTCTGCCACTAACTCCTTGTGACACCTTTCCTCACCTGTGAAATGAGGGTAGTAGTGTATGCCACACAAAGGTGATATTTATTGTTGTTGGTGACGTGCTTTGAGATCCTCTGAGGAGGTGAGGAGGATCAAGACAAGGGCAAAGCGCTGTGTTAGTATATGATTGCCATCCTTACAGCCATTGTATTGATGCTAACTGCACTTCAGGATGTTGGATGGGGGAGGTGGGTGTCAGCCAGTCTCTAAGAAACTGGGTTTTCATTTCCTCTGTCCTGATGTCTATTGGCTGGACACCAGATCGCGCTCGAGGGATGGCCTTTCAGCATATCGTGTGACCACATCTTGCATTGTTGGGCGGCTTCCCTGCTTCATTTCTGTCCATGTGTCCTTATGATGGGGATCAGGTTACATGGCCTTCACAATGCACCAGCCATCTATTATTCAGTCATTGTATGCTACCGTATATACTGGTGTATGGGTCACACCAGATCAGAGCTACATGAACAAGCATGGGCCTCCTATTCACTAGGAAAGCTGGCATCTGTCAGTAGATAACACATCATAACTAAATGGATAGGGGGACAATTACATGGTAAACTATGATAGTGTGAATCACCTTGTGCGAATTATTAGGATTTAAGCAGAATGCTAGTGGAAACCACTCTGAGGCTACCAGAGCTTCAGTAATGTTTTATATAGTGACAGTGAAACCCATGAATTCCTGTCAGTTGGGTTGGGGTATTAAACCAGCCTTCTTCCCGTGTGCTAAGATGCATAGATAGATTCACAGGGAAACTCTTACAAAATTAGGTGATGAGAAATGGACATTAACTCCTAGACCACAACACAGAGAAGATGCAATAGAAACCTGAACCAAGGAGAAGAAAAATCTTTATATTGGTAAGGTCTAGAGATGGCTGTGTCCACGCAGGCTCAAATGAGGTGGAGTCTTTTCAGAGTACTGAATGGTGAATGGATTGGAATTTTGGTTGATATTTTTATTCACACCTCCTTTCTTAGTACAGAAGGAGAAAGAGATATTCCTTAAAACTAAAATTTGAAAACCAAAACCCAAAAGCCTTTTGATTAGAACTGGTCAAAATTTTTCTTGCTGAATTTTTTCCACCAGATACCACTGTTTAGCCAAAATCAAACCTTGTTGCAGGAATGTGTTAATTTTGCTATAAAAAATAAATCAGACCCAGGCTGTAGGCTGATGGCCGCCTGTTCTGTTTTGACATTTTGCTGTTTCAAAAGGACATTGTGTTTCTATTTGTTTTGTTGTTTTTAAATAGCCAAAATCAAACTGAGACATTTTGATTTTCTTAGAACTGAATGTCAAATCAACACAAAATGAAAATTAAAAAAAATTCTGTTTTGTGGTAAAATTGGAAATCTTGACACTGGAATGTGGAATGGAAACTTAACTGAACAGCTTCCCCCCCAACCCCCCCCCCCCAACTTTTGGAATTCATTAGCACAGAATATCATTGAGGCCTACCTAGACTTCAGGATTCAAGAAAGGCTTCGGCATTTGTGTGGCTAAACAGGAGAAGTTAATTTAAGAGGTAAAAAGAACATTAGGTACCTGTTTCCTGTGGGAGTTCAGTGGTTAACTATCATTTGTGCCTCTGGAGTCTACCTTCAGTGAGAAGATCTATAGTTATAGTAGTACAAGTAAAAACAGAACCAAAATTGTGGGAAGGGAATAAACAGTTCCTTATAATTCAGCATATAAATTAATTTCTAACAATTGAGGAGTACAAGGAAACTTAGAGCATGGGCAGGCTATCCCATAAGCCCTGCTTCAGGGTGTCTTGCATCCTCATTGGCCGCATCAGCAATTGTCCACAAGTGCAGGTAGAACTGATAGTGACAATAGTCCTCTGACAAACTGGAGCCCTTGCTCTCCAGTCTCTGGTGTCCCCCAACAATTGTTTTCATTTGAAGGGAAATAGCAACTCTGCAGAATTTTATGACACTGGCATTTTTGAGGTTTGCTTGAGCATAGCTGTGCCTGTTTTGCTGACTGCAAACAACACCCATAGTGGTGTTTGGGAACTGGGAGCTTTATCTCCTTGTGATATTTGAAGACTCTGAGCACCATGCAGGATTGATTTTTGTTCTAACACACTGGAGCCAGATGGTTTAAATAGTTTAAACTCCTTGGCATTGACGTAGTCCATGCAGTTCATACTGGCTGTGAAACCAGTTGGTGGTCTTCTTTTCCTTTCTCCAGCAGGGGTGGTAGGTTAAGGGCTGGTAGGTGTACACAAGAATGGAAGTTGGATTAGATAGTGCCCCTGCTACCATTTTGAAGCACGGGGAAGCTGATACACAAGATGCAGGAGGTTACTGGAGTGTGGTAATTACCACGCTCCATCAGCTTCCTACATCTCATGTATCAGCCTCCCTGTGCTTCAAAATGGCAGCAGAGGTACTTTAAATCTTGTTGAATGAACTTTAGTTCAAGCACCTCCACCACCACTTTGAAGCCCAGGGTGCTGATGCAAGAGAGCCACTTTAATTAAAGCACTGCACTCCCCCCCACCCTCCAACCCCTGGAGCACGTGTAAAAGTGTCCTAAGTCAAGTCATCAAGAACTGTGTGCTAGTTTGCATAGGAAGTATGTGATTAGACAATGATTCAGAATTTCTGGACTAAACCATTTTTGACAATTACGTTTATCTTTAGAAAGGAGAGCAGAGCCTCAGCTGGGTCACTGGAACTGAACTTCTTGACCTTATTTATAAGCTATTCATTTTCTGTTTTCCTTCATTTGTCACCTTTAGAGGAGCTGGAGCTACCTCTCTTTGCGTGCATTGACAAACTGTATCTGGCCTGCAAGCTGTATTTTGCCCACCCCTGTTATAAGTGAAGCTTTTTGGGTGTGATAGGAAACCTAATATGTCTACCATGAAGACATTCAGTACCTGACTACCCTGCTACACCACTCCAGCCCTTCTATACTTCCAACAGTTTACTTTCCCAGCTATGCAAGGACTCATTTCAGATATGTCTTCCCTGTACATTTTGGGCATGCACTTGGGTTTGCCTAGCTGAGTCTCACTCACCCAGTGTCTTATTTCTCAATGGACGAGCTTAACAGAGATGTCTTGGTTTTTAAAAATAGTTAATATTTAAATATTAATTGAGCCATTAATTACATCTGAGCCCCAGAACAAAACAGCCATGAATGATTAATGAGGAGGCCTATGGTAAATGTCTCTAATAATTCACAAAGCAACAGGGCCAGGTATTTTCTTTGAGCATCCAGTTTATTCAATGAAAGGAAAGGGAGAGAGACAGTGAGCTAATGAAAGGATACTAGAGGAAGGAGAGGAGAGGGAGGAGGTAATATAGGCTGTGTTCATAGAATCATAGAAAAGTAGGATTAGAAGGGACCTTCAGAAGTCATCTAGTGAAGCAGGATCATTCCTATCCAAACCATCGTACACAAATCCGTTATCTAACCTATTAGTAAACTACAAAGTCAACCCTGACAACAATCACAAGGCATAACACCCTAACTTGCCACAGGTAAGGCAGGGGGACAACGGTGTTTTGTGCATAGTACTGTGCTACAATAACAGTGTTCATCTAAGGATCTCAAAGAACTATACAAGTATTAGCTAAGCTCTTTAGCACTTCTGGTGATGCATGCATATTTTTACTTTGCAAATAGATAAACTGAGGCAAAGGGTGCATGAGGTTAATTCAAGGCTGATCCATAAGCCAAGTAAAATCACAGAGCCCTGACACCCATTTCCATTGGCTCTTATGACTTTTCCCATTATGTATTTATGCTTATAGTTCTCCAGATAAATATCATTGCAAGCCCATTTTTGTATCTCCAGTGTAAAGCTGCCACTTGAACTGATCAAATGGCACAAGGTCTATCTGATTATTATTTAACAACTCTTGGGAAAAACAATTGTTTTCCAAGATGTGCTCGTTGTGAATGGGAAAGGCACTGGTATGCAAACACTCACTCATCCTTTGCAAAGCATAGCTAATGGTCAAGAGGGATATTTATACTTTATACTATTTATAATGTATAATACAGTAATTCAAAGAGGATTCAGTCTCACATAACAAAAAGAAAGTCCCTGCTCTGAAGGGTTTAGAGCATAAATAATATCCCCATCTGTAAAATGGACATAACAGTGACTCCTTTGTCTGTCTAGATCATCTGACTAGATTGTATATTCTTTGTGAGAAACTGCCTCCTACTATATGGATATTCAGCTTCCAAAGCAATAGGCACCACTGGAATAATGAAAGCAATGTTAATAATGTCAAATGATAATTCTACAACTAGCCATAGAAGGACCACCAATCATACCAGGAGTCAGGAGAAGATAAATAGTGACCTTTGGAGGTACTCTGCACTAATGGGGTGCGTCCAGATGTGCCTGCATGTGCCTCTTGCAGCGTCTCAGACCCATTTGAGATGCTGCAAGAGGCATGTGCATGAAGGGGAAAAGGTTCCCTGCGCTGGAAGTTTGCAGCACAGGGGCAAAATTAGACCCCTGGATATCCAAGGGGTAAAAAGAAATGGAGTGAAAAAAAGCAGGGCAGGGCACAATCCTGGCAAACAGAGGCTGGGTCCTCCACAGAGATGCTCTGGCTGCCAGAATGTCTCTATGCTTGGCCCTCACCCTGGTGCTAAAGCACAGTGCCAGCCTGTGCAGGGCAGGCAGCGTGCCAGCCCCAGG
>NW_017729029.1:39121374-39131836 GCF_001723915.1 Gavialis gangeticus
GTAACCCCTGTGGGGGAGCTGTAACCTCTGTGGGGGGGCTGTGGCCTCTGTTGCAGGGCTATAGCCCCTGTGGGTAGGTTGTAACCACTGTTGAGGGCTGTAGGCCCTGCGGGGGGCAGCAAAACACGTAGGTAGTTAGAATTCATTTTATTATGATGACACAGACACTGGTATATTGCTTTAACACTGTAGATATATCAAAACATTGCCTAACTGATCGTGTCTCTGTCTCTCACTCTCTCTCTTTTATATAGTGGTCTTTTGTTCTAATTGTGGAGGAACATGGATTTTGGAGTATTTTACAGGGTGACTTTGGGCTATTTTATCAGGGATTTTTCAGTTTGCAAATAGGGAACACCAGAATTCCTGCTAGGGAGGCCAGTGGCAGGACCCTGCCTGCTCAGAGCTGGCACCTTGGACCCAGCCAGAGGTGGCTGACCTCCTGGCCAATCGGTTCAAAGCAGGCCACCATACCCATAACATCTTCTGGGCGATAGCTGCCCAAATGGCTGGGCAGGGGGCACACATGGCAATAGTGCTGCACAAAGGCCAGCTTTGCCGGGAACTCTCAGGGCTGTTTCAGCAGTCCAGCTGGCACAAGGGGTAGTATCCTCAGGTACCAATTGGCTGGGCTACAGAAGTTCCTGAGAGCAAGTAGCCCTGAGCTACTTGCCAGGGCAGCTTTTTGTACTGATGGGGCCAGGACAGGGCAGCTTTTTATACTGCTGGGGAAAGCACAGGTACTGGCCCTAGGCTCTAGCTCCCCCTGGCTGCAGATCCAGGAGGAGCCAGGCAGGGTTATTTTGCCTCAAGTGGTATAATTTGCTCCACAACAAAGTGCATGTCCGGGCATGTGCACTGAGGCAAAAAGCCCTGGCTCAAATTTGCACCACTTCTATTTGAGCTGCTGCCACCACACTCAGCTGATCCCCTCCCTAGACAGGAGGAGCAGTGCTCAGCCCAGCCCACCTTCCACCTCCAGGTGCTGCTCAGGAAGAGCTATGCAGGCAGGATGGTGTCTGCTCCAGTATGCTCCCGCACAGCAGCAGCAGTGCCTGCCTGCCTAGCTTCCCTGCTGGACTGTGCCCCGTGCCCCTGCCTGCTTGCCTCTGCCTGCTGCAGTGCTGATGACTTCTGGGGGATTGCCAAAACATAGGTTCACCCAGGGTGCCATTTTCCCTAAGTGTGGATCTGGATGGATGGATGGATGGATGGATGGATGGATGGATGGATGGATGGATGGATGGATGGATGGATGGATGGATGGATGGATGGATGGATGGATGGATGGATGGATGGATGGATGGATGGATGGATGGATGGATGGATGGATGGATGGATGGATGGATGGATGGATGGATGGATGGATGGATGGAAAACACTGCTGTTACCCGAGTGGCTTTTGTTTGCAGTCGACAAATATGATCCAGCTTACCACATGTCTGGTGACCCCCTCGACCATATTAATAACCGTGTAATCAGCAAGCATCAGGCCCCTTTGGATGAAGTGGTGTCATTCTCTCTAAGCCTTATAAAGTATTCACTAAATGTCTCTTTGTTCCTTTTAAGAGGCCAACAGATATAACCCCTCTTCTCATTTCCTTAGCCCCTCACAAAACCAAGGCTGAAAGGACAAGATCTATATCTAGCTATAACATAACAATAACCAATTGTAGTGATAGCGTATCTGCTACATAGAAATGCATGTTGAATTCAATAGCTACAAAAGCTATGTATATATTATCAATATTTATATATCTATATATATACAGCATTTATAAATTAACCAAAACACTTGCAAATCTGCATAACAAGTTACCATTGCTCCTAATGCTTTCAATTTATCCTAATAGACATTTAATGAATACTTTATAAAGCCTTAAATGGAGTATTTTAAAATCAATGACACTATTTTATTACTGTTTGTATTATCTTTATTTTGATGGTATCTTAGCTGTCTGATGTCCATTGATTGCAGGCCCTGATCAATGGAACAAGGTTTCATTTTAAACATATTCAAATGAACAGAAAAAAAGTGCCTGGGAGCATGTGGAAAGGGTCCCATTCAGCTTTTTATGGGGCTAGACATGGATCAGTCACTGATTACTAAGGTGAACAAGGAAAGGTTGCACAAACTAATCCTGCACATTCTACCTATGTTAATCCCCTCGTGCAGTTTAAAAACTATATTTTCTGAGGGGTAATAGTTGTTAGCTGAAAAGAGATATTATCCAAAGGACTGATCCCCAGGGTTGTGCAGGTCTTTTGTTCATAGTGTCTAAAACTCAGATTATTAAAGGTATATGGATACCTGATTCCCATTGACATTACCTTATAAACTTTGTCTTTGATCAACAGATCAACAGCACCTATGTGGTCTGGAAACTATGAATAAATTAGGTAAATATGAGATTAGACAAATATTCCTTAGTTTCAGTGCACATAGTTTCATAACCAGTGATTTTTCTTTCACTCTGGTTCATTCAACCGGGCTTGTTGTAAGTGACATTTCTAATTAAACTGATGTGTTCCATTAGTCCTGGT
The DNA here is from genome assembly GCF_001723915.1 of Gavialis gangeticus. NCBI lineage: Eukaryota > Metazoa > Chordata > Crocodylia > Gavialidae > Gavialis > Gavialis gangeticus. Next base: position 39,123,919 of record NW_017729029.1, read on the forward strand.
GACAATGTGCGGGGCTTTGATTGGAGGAGGGATTATTTGACCCTTAGGTTCTGCCATCAAAACTGTACCATAGAATAACCTGGGGGGAAATGGTGCTGATCCAGAGATGACAACAAGTTTCACTTGATTTGTGGAGCCTGGAAATAATTTCCCTGAAGCATGGTCAAACCTGGTAAAAGCTAAGATGTAGATGGCTTAAAATGTTGATGTAAAAAGTTCATGGAGCTCTGTTATTTAGTCAAGCAGATCACCAGATTGGATTCCTTGTCTAAACATCAATAGACAAGGCATCCAAAGGTCCTTTCCTGTGATGCTAAAGCTGCAGAAGTTGCCTCTAATTTTGCAAACAGTTTTGTGCCAGGAAATATTTGTGCTAACAGATAGGCCAAGTTGCTGCCTGGCAAAAGATCAGGTGTTCTAGACTCCTGAACCAGATCTAGTTGGTACAACAGGACTGTATCATCTGTAGTTTATGTTTGTGCTTTAATTTAGGAGGGATTTTTTCTACTTCCAGGGTTTCAAAGGAGGTGGTGCTTCCCTTCATGACAGCGGACTTACCTTTGTTTCTTTTTGCTATGGTGCTCACTCCTGGAGTCAATGAATATGTAATGTTGTTCCATTAGCAGGGTCTTGACTTTGTTTTTGCAGAGTTTAGTGTGCTGGCCTTGAGATAGGCCATCCTTCCCCAACTACCTATAATGTGCCTGTTGGGCTTCAGTAGAATTGGGAGCTGTACAACAGAAGTGGTGTAGCGGCAGGGGTGCAGGGTGGCAGTAGTTGTAAATGGTAATAGATTGCTGACAATGTGCTTTGGAAAAGAATGACCTTTGTTTCATATAATAAGTGGACTGATTGGGGTGTTGCATCTGCCAGCTGGTGAGATCAGCTACTAACAGGACATGTCTGTATCACAGTCATTGCTGTAACTGAAGCTCACGTCAGCACACCCTAGCTACCTTTGAACCAGTTAGTTTCAGTCTTGACAGCAGGATAATTAGAGTAGCAGGGAACTCAGTATAAGCTGCAAAACCCACCTGAGAAGCTGGGGAAACAGGCAGTTTTCCCATGGTGAAGCTCATGCTACCATAGCTACACTGCTAGCAGTACCTGAGCTAGCTGCTTTAAAGCTTTTTTGAGTATGTTTAGTCTGTATAGATCTACTTGTAGATGTAGTCAAGAACAGGCTCCTACATCCTGAATCTGCAAATAGACCTGTGTTGTTTAGCCAATCAGATCACCAGTTTGACTGTTCCTAAATATCGGTGGATAATCCTCATTACTACCTCAGCCTAGAACTGGGCTTAAAATAGGTTGCTGGGAATAGGGGGGTATGGAGTTCCACATGAATGCTGGAAGTTACTGTGGGAAAATGGCTGTGTGAGAATTATCCTTTGAACTGGCTGATCCAACAGGTCCACCACTAGCCCAATGTGGAAACATACCATGCTTAGATCTGGCTTTACACTGAGCAGGTTGAAAAATGTGGTTTTGGTTGTCCTGAAACAATTTGTACATTTGGGTCAAATACACCGTATGGTTTCACTTGAAAAGATGTTTTGTCTGGTTAGATTTACAAAACCAGCAAGGAGGAGGTGGTTCTCTTTTTACCCAATAGCCCTGGGATTGCAGCAGTCACCCAACTCAGGTTCAATTCTCTCTTTCTGAGGCTCCCTGAACTTGTATCTCCTATAAGGTTGCCTTACCTTTTATACTGTTGGGCGTAGGTTGGCAACCTATTGCCCACAGTCTGGATGCAGCTTGCAGAGCTGTTTCATCTGGCCCACGGAGCACAGGTGTTGTGGGTAGGCTTCTGTGGTATTTTGGCAGCGACAAGACTGGGGGGGGAAATGGTGACTGAGGCTGTTGTGGCTCTGTGGCTGCTGGCTGTGTTGGAAACAACTCACACTTGGAGCTAAATTCTGTTAAAGCTGCCCCCCTTCACAACATTGCCAACTCCTGGTGTAGGGTATTTTGCCCTCCATCTTTCCTATTCATGCGGTTTCACTTTGCCTGGACTACTTAAATGTTAATTAGAGCAAAGGGTGGAACAGAGTTACCTAGCTATGTGTCCTAACCATTGGGCTATGGAGTGATTATCACACCCTCTCTCCAGCACCATGAATATTTAAATATTCCATGCAAAGTGAAACAGCTTCCATTAGAGAGGTGCACAGTGCCCCACTTCAGAATGCCCCGTTGCCTGGTGGCTAGGGCATGCTCCTGGAGAAGGAGCATTCTCAGATCAAGCGCCCTCAGGAAGAGTAGGGAATTGAACCTGTGTCCCATGTGCCGGGACAGTGCCCTAACCACTGGGATATTGTGTAAAGGGGAAGTGCCTTCTTGCTGAGCTTTTGAATAGCACCTAAGCGCTATCCTTTGCTCTCATTGCTTGTTGTTTATTTAAAAATGCTGCAACTGATAATGGAATTATTTTGCTATGGGTTGAACAATTTTTCATTTCAGCAAGAAAAACTGAACCTTCTTCATTTTGGCTTGCTCTAAACTGATTTTTACCCTGGTTTTCCAGTCTGGCAGCTGAACCAGAGAATGGGGTGGCTACACAGCCCTAGAGCTGTGGCTTAGCTGATGGGATTGTGAAGGCTCCTGATAACTTGATCACAGCAGGTTTTGCTGAAGCTCTCAGCTCTCTCCAAACTCTTCCAGAGCCCATCCTGTTCTGCTGGCAGCAGCTCTTGTGTTAACCCAAGAGTTGTGCTAATCTTCTTTCCACTGATATTTGCTCTTTCATGCCTCCAGCTCTGTGCAGCTCCAGGGGCTTTTGGAAGAAAGTTCCCATCTCTGGACAAACTCTGTTACTGAAATGAACCTGGGCCCCACCATGCAATTAATGGGACCTTAATAGGGCACTAAACGCCCTAAATACTTTTGAACATCTGGACCTATGTTCCTTGGAACAAAGGTTTCATTTGTCTGTAAATATTCTCCCATATCCCCTGCACATTCTCCCCTCCCAAGCTCTCTGGATTAAGTCCCTTATGGCCTTCTTGGGCTGCCTGCATGGACTGTTGAAGCATTTAGGAATTCAAAGAACGACCACTCTCTCAGCTCCCCTTCATCTCCAAAGCACCCGCGGGGCACATGGAGGTTAATCTGCTGCCTGCTAATCTCCCCAGTGATAGGGGATAAAAAAGGGACAATATGGAGAGGGTCTGTGGGTCAGACTGTGGCCTAGAGGGCTCTTAACCCCTTCCCTACCAAAGCCCCTGTGAACCTTGCCTAGAACTCTGTGTGTCAGCAGGGACAATGGGGATTTGGATGCTAAATTCAAATAAATTATCTTTCTAGGATATTTCCCACACAATGTATCTCCCTGCCTCTCAGCAAGAATGCTAACCCTGAAATGATGATGATAACTATGTGCCCAGTTCCAGGAATGCTGAAGACTCGAGTGCCCTGGAAGTCTAGAGGCCACCACCCTTTCCAACATAGCAGGTATGGTGTACCAGCGCAAAATCTCTTCCCCTTGCGGGCCTGTGAGAGAAAGCAGAGTGGGGCAGGTTGATTGTTCATAGGCTGACTTTATTCTTCAGGATTGTCAATCCCCAACTCCACATGAAAATAAAGCAGGTTTGAACTTTGGTTCAAAGTTCCAAGTTAACTGCATTTCTGTCTAACTAAACTGCAGTGGTTTGTAGTATTCATATGTAAAAGAAAACACTGTTTTAACATATCAAATGAGTTCTACTAATCTGATCGACACTCTTTCCTTTTGCTGTATCTAGATATACCATAAAAGTGTAGAGTAGTATTGTAATGGGGAATACTAGCACTAATAATACCAAGATACTAGCCCTGCTTTGACTGCATTCCCCAGGAGATGCTAATAAACAGGGTCTGCTAAGTTAAGATCGCTTTGCTTTGATGAAAGGAAAAACCTGTTAAACGTATAAACTTTCTGTGCTTTAGAATTGGCCACCATGGTTCAGTCCATGTGATGTGTCTGCTTTCCCCAAAGGATCAGTAACAAAGGCATACACCTGTCACAAGGATAGCGTTGCAAGGATTCCATTGCCATGCACAGCACACAGCCGGGTTAAGACTTCTTGCATGCACAGGATGAGATATTGAAGAGTGCTCATTCATTCCCTGGCATTTATCCACTGAAGAGCTGGGGAGGAATCCTGTCTAAGTCAGATAAGGGCAATTTAGCCTCTTGGTTTTGACATCTCCCTTTGTCCATTATAACAAAAACACCCCACATGATACGACTAATGTATGTTACTTGTATGTTATTATCAAATGCAGAGAGTCTTAAAAATTCCTTATTTAGTGTTTACTTCCACAGTTGTGGATTGAGGAACTCAACCCTGTTCTCTCGCATATCAGGCTAGTGCCTAAACCAGTGGTTTTCAACCTTTTTAAATTTGCAGACCTCTAAAAAATTACAGATGGAGATATGGACCCCTTGGAAATTTCATATGGAGGTGCAGACCCCTTTGAATTGTAAGTGTGGGTACTCACATACTTTTGATTGATCATAATCATCTTCCATGGACCACAGGTTGAAAACCACTGGCCTAGACCATCCTACCTAACCAGTGTCCATAAACCACATTGTGGCGTTGGCAGGAGGAACAGTGATTCAGAGTAACAGAGACTGCTGTGGACCAGAGAACAAACACATTAGCAGAGCTCTAACACTGGGGATAGAGGCAGCAAATGGAAGTACTTGATTGGACAAGCAGAGGCACATGCAGGTCTGGCCTCAGGTGAGTGGTTTGGGGGTCCAGCACTGAGAGAATAATTCATAAGGATTAATTTATTCAATAAACTTCACCTTTTTTGTGTCTGCAGGATGGTCAAGAGCACTTTTTATCAAGTATTTAGCATTATCCCGTGACATTGTTTCGCTAATTTAATTTACTTGCTACTGGCTAGTTGCTATCTGTGAAATGTTTGCTGTTGTGCACATCTGTGGTCAACTGCCTCAGTCAACAGCTGTTCACCCTAATCCTGGGTATAGCTTCACAGATCTTGAATTAGAGGCAAAACTACCAGCATCTGTGCCCTGGGCATCAGTGATGGCAGGGGCTAGGCTGGCTGTGGTGGTACCATTCTTGTGTCCCCTCAAAGTGGCACTTCTGTCCTGAATCAGCCCGCTGAAAGGAAGGGAATTTCCCTTTTGGCTTCAATGAGGTTTGGATTTTGATACAAATACTTATCAAATCTTGTTACAGTGTGTGCCAAGGTACTGATGCTATTACAATAAATCTTGACTAGGGCTGCTTTTGTAATGAAACAGGTGTGGAAATGGAGATGGTAGGCATTCATGTTTCAATCTGTATGAATACCGATTTTTTTATGATACCTAGTCAGCCCTCTCAGGAGTGATGTTGGTTCTGAATGAAATGCCATTGACAGAGATATATGTGTTCTCAATGCTTGAATAATGCCAGAGTGCTGGGATGCCAGAGTCATAGATTCCTAGATTCATAGATTACAGGGTTGGAAAGGACCTCAGTGGGCTATCTAGTCTGACCCCCTGGCCCTGGCAGGCAAAAAAAGGGGCACCCGACCTGGGATCATGTGATCCCAGCCAAGTGCCTGTCCAGTCTCCTCTTGAAGACTCCCAAGGATGGTGCGAGCACCACCACCCTTGGAAGCCTGTTCCAGATCCTGGCAACCCTGACCATGAAGAACTTTTTTCTAATGTCCAGTCTAAATGTTCTCTCCAGTAGCTTATGGCCATCGTTCCTTGTTATTCCAGTGGGTGCCTTGGTGAACAGATCTTCTTCCACCTCTTCTTGCTGTTCCCTTATGAACACCACCACTAGGTCCCCTCTCAGCCTGCTCTTGGAGTCCTGGTGCTACAGACCAGGAAAAGGACATATTGGGATTTATGTAGAGAGCCCAAGGCTGGAATGGCAGAGGGGTTCCAGGGAAGGATTGTGAGGCACCAGCAGAGCTGTTTAAAGGAAAGCTTTCACAGTGCCTGCCCCAAGTCACCAAAAGTTCTGAGCTCTGTATTAATAACATTTGAGAAAAATCCAACCTTTTTCTCTAGTGGAGAAAAATCTGGGGCTTTCAACTGCTATTTGGTGCAGATACTGACTAAAGCTGATGAGAAATGTTTTCATTAAAAGGGTTTAACAATAAAATGGCTGTTTTTTGTAAAAATTGAAACATTTTAAAATGTAACAGTTTGAGTTCAATTTCACTTATAGAAAAAGATTCTTTTATAATGCCAAAATGTCCTTTTTTAACATTTTCAGAATGGAACTTTTCCATTTTTATCATTTAAAAATTAAACAAAATTGTGTGTGTGTGTATTCATTCTATTTCTATATAAACAGAAATGAAACAAAAATTATATATATTTTTATATAATTAAAATAAAAGAAAATAAAAAAATAAAAGCCACACACACACAATTATATAATTTTGTTTTGTTTCATTTCTTTATATATAGAACGTGAATCATAGAAAATGAGGGACCTCAGGAGGTCATCTAGTCCAACCCCCTGCTCAAAGCGCCCCTGCAGCCATTTTTAAATGCTCAGGGGCTTATGCATGTGATGGCGAGGCCATGCTGGAGCATTCTAATTAGCATGTGGAGCAGACTAGATTAGTCAAGTCTGCTCTGACACGTGAATGCCATGTGCTCCTGGAGGCTGGGGGGGCACAGTGAGCTGCTGCAGGTGGCAGTGGCGCTGTTGGCGGTGGGAGCGTGGCGGTGGCAAGCGGGAAGCTCCTGCAGGCAGTCACTGTGCTGTTAGCAGTGAGGGGGAGGGATTGGTGAGCACTGACCAGCAGTTGGCGACCACCCGCAGGCGCTGCCAGCACTGTCAGCAGCACTTTTTTGCAGGGGGTGCACTGCTATGCTCAGGGGGTGCATGTGCACCCGTTTGCACGCCTTACGTGTCGCCAGTGCCCTGACGCATTTTAATTAGAATGCAAACCACCATGTGTATAGGCAGCCATTAAGCCCAGTTCCCTCAACTGCTCCTCCTAAGTCATGTGCCCCATCCCTCTAAGCATTTTCATTGCCCTCTGCTAGACTGTCTCGAATTTGTCAGCATTATTTCTGTAGTGGGGGATCCAAAACTGGACACAGTACTCCAGACGTGAATCTATGCTGACTTTCCTAATCACCTTCTTCTACCAGTGCTCAGAAATGGATTGCTTGAGGCCATGCCTCATTATTTTTCCAGACTGAGGCGAGGCATTTATATATGCTCCTGAAGAGCTCAAAAAGGTGAAATGATAACAAAATGTCTGGGCTTTATCCAAATGAAGTATTCTGTTAAATCTGAAAGTTTAAAAATCTTTGTTTAATAGAAAATGTTGAAATTTTTGGTTTTCATTCTGTTCAGAATGGAACACTAATTGAATCATGGACTTCCTACAAAACATATAATTTAGTTCCTATCCAGCCACGGACTCAAAATGCCTGTTGCCTACAGGGTGCCTTTTTTTCATCCAAGAAGTTTCAGAATTAAATATTGTAAATAATACTAGATCAGTGATAGTTGTTGATAACAAGATTTTTGCATCCAAATAGTGTTGAATTAGAGTTGCTATTTAAGTAGTAGTACTTAAAATGTTCTCTGCTACCTCCTCCCAGGGGAGAGTTTTTACTTTTATTGAATAGCTAGCCAATTGCCCACCAAGAATGCTTGGGGGGGGCGGTGGGGGATGGGGGGGGACAAAGCACTGGCACCCACTACCCCGTGCCACTGCTGCCTCCCAGGAAAGGGGGAGGGAATTGCATGTGGTGGCCACCACCAGCACCCACTGTCCCATGCTGCCACTGCTCTGTGTCCGGCCCTGCTCCACCCCGACCACCTCCCAACACTCTGCATCTGGCTTTACCACACTCCCATGCCACTCCGTGTCCGGTCCTGCACCAGCCCCTTGCCCTGCCGCTCCACGTCCAGCCCTGCATCCAGAGGCGAAT
>NW_017729029.1:39132095-39142336 GCF_001723915.1 Gavialis gangeticus
CCTGCCGCTCCACGTCCAGCCCTGCACCCAGAGGCGAATTAATGTGTAAACACAAAATTTGAGGCCCCCTTCCCCCATGGGAGCTGGGCTGGGGGGGGAGCAAAGCCCCTTCCCCTCATGATGCTGGTGGGGGAGGCTGGAGGGACCCTGCTGGGCTGGGGTGGGGGGCACATGCCTGCCTCTTGTCCCTGCTCCCTGCCCCCCTGTCCCTGTATGTCCAAACATACACACGCATAGGCACACACACAGGCATGCACACAGACAGGTGCACACTACTCTCACTCACTCACTCTCTGCACATGGACACAGATACAATCATACTCTCCGTGCCAGGAACACAGACACATGAATGCACACACACATGCATGCAAACACACACGCAGATGGGCACACACTCTACTCACTCTTCATTGAGGGTTCAGCTTTAGGGATGGGAATGGTCCTAGTAAGACTGGGGAGATTATTATTTCTTCCATGCCAATTTGTTTTCCCTTACAACTGGAGATGAACTATCACTGTCCAGCATCTAGACACTCATGAATGTTAGTCAGCGTTTCTAAGCTGGAACCCTAATGTCAGTTTAGCAAAAGGTCCTCATTAGAATGGAACGGATCAAAACCTCTGATCCAAATCTTTTCAAGGTTTGGACAGGCTTGGGGTGTTTGCTGTACCTGCATTGGGATTCCTCCTCCTGCTCCAACCCCGTCTTTGGGTAAGGTAAAAAAAACAAACCTCCAGGTTAAATGAAACTTCATCTTTGGGCCACATTTTCAGCTGGTATAAGTCAGCATAGCTCTGCTGAAGTTACTTTTCCCTTCTGAAGCCGACAGAACAACTCTGTTTTATACCAGCTGAGAATCTGGCTCGTTGCCTTTTCAGTGAAAGGGGTAAAAATTCCCAACAAGCACAGATCATCTGGAGCAGCCTGTGGAAATGATCTCCCTTCCCCGCCCTCGGCCTCGGCCTCTGTGTGGCATCCCCTCCCCCACAGCTCTCTTCTTTCCTCTCCCGACAAGAGGAGTAGATGCTGCTGTGTGAATTCCCTGCTTCCTCTGGAGGGATAATTGTAGCAGCACGTACAGCATATGGCCAAGCAGGGATACCTGCTGGTGCACCAGCTGTGAACTGGGTGCTGGGGATGGAGAGCACATTAAAAGGCTTGTCTCCCTGTCTGTCTGTCTCTCTCACTGTTGCTCACCCTCTGCTGAAGCAGTTATTCAACTGACACTTCTTAAAGAGGCCAGTCACTTGGCCTCTCACTAGCTGTCTGGATGCCCGGGGGGGAGCAGCAGTAGCCCAGGTTTACAGGCTCTTCTTAACAAGCTGTCTTTCCACTATTCTCTTCAGCTCTTGCTTTCTTTAACTTTCTTCTTGTCTTCCTTTGCCACTCCTTTTCCTATACTCCAACCCTACTTTTCCTACTGCTCTGCCTTCCTTCCCTCCTTCTGTTTCATCCTGTTTTACTAACAGTGTAAGAGGGTTGGTATAGCTTGAATGGCTGTATGCCTCTGTCTCATCTGGTTCATGTGGGGATCCTGTAGGGGCCCACAGAGCCAGGATGCCAGGGAATGGATTCTTCTTGAGCTGAACCCCACTTCCAGCCTCTCACTTGCTGCTGCTGAAAGAGCTCATATACCATCGTGTTTCTTTTTGTTCATCAGGTGTGTCTCAGCCTGGTTCTAGGGTTAAAGACCTAGAGTGGAACCCATGGTCAGTTCAGTGGCCCTGCCACTTACTCCCTGCGTGGCCTTTGGCAACTCACTGACTAACTCCGTGCCTCAGGCTCCAATTGTACTACAGAGATAAATAGTTCATCCTTTGTCTGTCTTGTCTAAGTTCTTCGAAGAAGAGTGACCTCCTATCTAGTATAGGTACAGAATCAAGCACAACAGGGCCCTAATCTTGTTGGGGAATGCAAAAAATTGTTTCCAAGGGGCTGTGCTCAGGCCCTTCGGTACCAAAATACTTCTTCCCCAGCTTGGCCTTGTGCTTGACTTTTTGGGTTGAATCAGCTGCACATTTTGGTTCATAGATTTCTGGAGTCGGAAGGGACCTGGTAGATCATCAGGTCCGACCCCCTGTTCCTGGCAGGAAAGAGCGCTGGGGTTAAGTAATCCCAGCCAGATGCCTGTCTAATCTCCTCTTGCACACTTCCAAAGTAGGGGAAAGCACCACCTCCCTTGGAAGCCCATTCCATATTTTAGCAACCTTTCTGTAAAGAATTTCTTCCTTATGTCCAATCTAAATCTATTCTCCTTCAGTTTGTAGCCATTATTTCTGGTAACCCTGAGGGGTGCCCTGGTAAAGAGAGTGTCCCCTATTCCCTGCTGACGCCCCCTAATGAGTTTGTAGGCAGCCACAGGGTCACCTCTCAGCCTTCTCTTGTGGAGGCTGAAGAGATGGAGGTCCCTAAGTCTGTGTTTGTAGGGTCTTACCTGGAGGCCCTCAACCATATGAGTAGCCCTCCTCTGAACCCTGTCAAGGTTGTCCACATCCCTCTTGAAGTGTGGTGCCCAAAACTGGATGCAGTACTCCATCTGCAGCCTCACCAATGCCGCACACAGGGAAATTATCACTTCCCTAGACCTGCTGGTGATGCACCTGCTGATGCAAGAAAGAGTGCGGTTAGCCTTGCTTATTATCTCACCACACTGGCGACCCATGTTCACCTTTGTGTCAACCAGGACTCCGAGATCTCCTTCCACTGTTGTGGTACTCAGAATGGTACCGCCTGGTCTATCGGTGTGGTGGAGATTCTCTCTCCCCAGGTGCAGCACCTTGCATTTATCCTTGTTAAATTGCATCCTATTTTGATCTGCCCACTTCCCCAGTCTGTCCAGGTCTGCCTGGATTCGCTCCCTGCCCTCCAGTGTGTTTACTATACTCTATAGTTTAGTGTCTTCTGTGAATTTGGACAAGGTGCTTTCAATACCTTCATCCAAATTGCTGATGAAGATATTAAACAGTACTGGTCCAAGGACAGAGCCTTGGGGGACACCACTGCCCACATCCCTCCAGGGAGAAACCGGCCCATCCACCACCACTCTGTGGGTGCGTCCCGTAAGCCAGTTTTTCACTCACCTGACTGTGAAAAAACCACATCACAGCTACTCAGTTTGCTCATAAGAATTGGGTGTGACACTGTCAAAAGCCTTTTTAAAATCCAGGTAAATAATATCTACTTCCACTCCTGCATCTAAGCACTTTATGACCAGGTCATAAAAAGAAAAAATGTTAGTCAGGCAGGATCTGCCTGCTATAAACTCATGCTGGTTGTCCCTTACCATTGTGTTACCCGCTGGCCCCCTGCAAATGTGATCCTTTATGATTTTTCCTAAGGTCCGGCCAAAAATAGAGGTGAGGCTAACTGGCCTATAATTATCCAGGTCCTCCTTCCCCCTCTTCTTGAAAATAGGGACCATGTTGGCCCTTTTCCAGTCCTCTGGGACCTGTCCCAAGTGCCATGAGCACTCAAACAGTTGCGCCAGTGGTTCTGCTATGTCATCGGCCAATTCCTTTAGTACCCGTGGGTGAAGATCATCGGGGCATGCTGACTTAAATACATCCAACTCTTCAAAGTGCCCCTTCACTAGGTCAGTGCTAACTGATGGTGGATTGGTATTACTCTCACTCCGGAATAAAGACTCATTGGGAGGTGTATTTGTATCTGTGTCCAGGAAAACAGAAGCAAAGGAATTATTAAAGAGCTCTGCTTTTTCCATCCTATCAGTTAGGAGTTGCCTTAGTCCATTCTGTAGCGGTCCTATGTTACCCTGTGCCTTCTTCCTGCTCCCTATGTACTTCAAGAAGGACTTTTTCTTATCCTTAATCTTTGTTGCCAACTAGAGTCCTGTATCTGCTTTGGCCTTCCTCACTGCTTCCTTGCAAGTGTGAACCAAGCAGGTATACGCCTCCCTGGTGGCTACCCCCTGCTTCCACAGTCTGTAGGCCTCTTTTTTTCTCCTGAATGCTCTCTTGGATTTCCCTGCTCAGCCAAGAAGGTTTTTTGGCTCTTTTGCCTCCCTTTGTGAGTATTGGGATGGTGTCCCTCTGTGCCTATAGGATCAGTCCCTTGAGGAACTTCCACCCTTCTTAGACTCCCATCTCACACACAAATGTGATTGCCCCTCAGTCCCACCCTAACCAATCTCCTGAGCTCATTGAAGTTGGCTTTCCAGAAGTCTAACACTACTGCCCTACTAGTTGTCTTTCCCACCATATGCCAGATAGTGAATCCTATCAACTGGTGGTCACTATCCCCTAGGTTACTTTGTACCTGTAGATCCCCCACCAAGTCCTCCCCTGTGGCCAGCACCAAGTCAAGTAAGGCATCTCCCCTAGTGGGACTGCATACCTCCTGTGTTAGATGCAGGTCCTGTATGCAGGTTAAAAACCTACGCAAACAGGCAGACCTGGCCGACTGCTCCTCCCAGCAGACGTCTGGGTAATTTAGGTCACCCATGACAACTGGGTCTTTTGAGCGTGCTGCCTTTGAGAAAATTCTAGGTCTAACTCTTCTCCCCTGGTGTGGGGGTCTGTAGTAGACCCCCACTACCAAGTCCCTTTCACCCCTATCCCCTTGTAATCTGACCCATAGGACTTCGATTTGCCTTTCTTCTGTCCCCATCTTTATTACAGAAGATGTACAATGTTCCCTAATGTATAGAGCAATGCCCCCCCTTTCCCCTTTTTCCCCAATTTAGCCTGCCTGTAAAGCCTGTAGCCTTCAATGCCCACTGCCCAGTCATGGGTAGGGTCCCACCAGGTTTCTGTTAGACCAACCAGGTCGAGATCTTTGTCTGCAAGCAGAAGTGCAAGTTCCTTCTCCTTGTTTCTCATACTTCTAGCATTAGTATAGAGACACCTAAGCCCCCCAGTAGGGGCCCTTAGTATTCCCCTATCCTGATTCTTAGTGGGCCCCTTAGTACTTACCTGATCATTTCCAGAGTGCAGTTTGTGGTTTGTCTTACCTGATCTCATCCTGAACTCGGCATCCCCATCCCCTGACGAAGCTAGTTTAAAACTCTATGTAGGAGGTCTGCCAACTTGTAAGAGAACAGACTCTTACCTTTTGGAGAGAGATGTAGGCCGTTTTGGTCGATCTAGTTGCTTCCTGTGTTCAATTTTTCTGACACTGTATTGTCTTAGTTTGGGGATGGGCTTCTAGATCAAGCCCTATTCCAAACCCCATTCTCTCTATAAGAGTAGTTTCTGCTGATTACAGTTCACACACAGCAAGTGCTTCCCATGTTTCGCATAGTGGGTGTGTCTACATGTGCATTTACACTGGCTTAAATTTACTGCGTGGTAAGTGGGACTAGGTTGGCGTTTACACATGCAGGCATTAAGGTGCATTAACGCTGTGTGTGGACTGATTTGGGACTAAAGTTAGTCCCAGGTCAGTCCACACACACATTGTCACTGCACAGTAAGGTGTCTACATTACTAACTAATTGGGCGTAAATTTGATACCTGCATGATTCAGGTATGAAATTTATGCTGAAGTCAGCGTAAATCACCATATTTACTGTGCAGTATGGGCATGCACATGTAGATGTGCACTTATACTGTATACTTATTTTGGTTACTGCGCAGTAAATGCATATGTGTAGACGCACCCACTGGGTGCATCTACACTAGATGCTTACTTTGGAGTTGCCTAATTGGCTCCTCAGTAAAGTGTCATGGTTCTGTATGTGCAGACCTATTAGGCTGGAGTAAACAAATTAACTCTGCCATAGGTTACTACTTCCAGATACAACTATTAACCTATGGCAGAGTTATTTAGTCTGCCACAATGCATGGTTAGACACTGACCGGGGTGGCTGCGGCACAAGGGTGATACAGTTCAGGGCTACCTGTTGGCTAGCCCGACAGTTTAGCACCCTCATGCCCCAGCCAGTCCCTCAGCAACATGCTGAACTGGATCAGAGCACCCCGGGCTAGCAGGCTGACCCTCAGGCTCCCTGCCAGTTGGGGCTGCTGTGACCCGGCTCAATGTGCTGTGTTCTGGGTACATATGTAAATGCTGTGTCTGGAAGCAATAAACTCTGGTGTGTACTATGTATCACATGATGCCATGTTTCACCAAAGGTCCCATATGGAAAATACTTAATGAAAGAAACTCTACTCTTACCTTTCTCCCACATACAGTTGTGGAAAAAATGCTTTAGTGCTTTCCCCATGTTCTCCTCAGACTGAGCCCAAATCTGATAAACTAGGAAAAACTGGCTGTTATGCATGGCTGAAAACAAACTGATGCTGTCTTGAGCCTGCACTGGATGTGTCTGTAACATCTGTGATTCTGGGGTTTCCACGTTATAAGTATAGCAGAACAGAGTGAGTTCTGCTAATTACCACTATTCTTGTAATCTATGTTTCATCTCATTGCTTACACACTAGGGATATGCAGCTGTAGTTCACAGATTGAATCCTGGCCCTTATATGGAAAATTAACTTTTGGACACTCTTTAAACTACCTTTAATATCTCTTGCTGTGGCTTAGTTTTTGTAAACAAAAAGGAAGATTCAGAGTCCTGTGACAAGGATCAAGTTTTCTTAAGGCTGTCATTGCTCCGTGGAGCCCAGTTTGAGAGCTATCTGTATGTGCATGCAGGAATAGACTCCAGAAGCCAGATTCTTTCTCATGGATTAGGTGCCAAAATGGTACTTAGTTATCCAAATTAGCATATCTACCTTCGTCCATTTTTGCCTTAAGTCTGAGTTACAAAATGCAAATAGGAGGAAGAAGACTATACCCTGCATAGATGGCTATGCACTGCATAGAAGAGACCAGGCAGGGAAGAAAGGTGGAGGTGTGGCTCTCTACGTGAAGGAGCAGTACACAGTACACCTCCTTGGAGGCCAACATTGGCTTCAAAGAAGAACGGCTCAAAACCCTCTAGGTCAAACTGGGGGTGGGGGGAGGGGCATGGCGAGAGAGACCTTATTGTAGATGTATGCTACAGGCCACGAAACCAAGGGGAGGAACTCGATCTAGAGTTCTCCCAAGAACTGACAGAGGCTGCACGTGCATGGGACATGGTTGTCATGGGTGACTTCAATTATCTGGACATGTCTTGGGAGGAACACTCGGCCAAGCTGGATTGGTCGCATTCCTTTCTGACCTGCATCAAAGAGCATTTTTTGACTCAGGAGGTACAAGGGCCAACCAGACGTAATGCTCTTCTAGACTTGGTCCTGGCCAAAGGAGATGACCTGGTGACTAACTTATACATAGAGGGTAGCCTGGGTGACAGTGACCATGAAACCATCATGGTCACTGTCCGTCACAAGGCAGACAAACTAAATAGCAGGATTGAAGCTTTGGACTTCACAAATACAAATTTCAACAAGCTCAGGTCACTAGTAGGGGAAGGGCTGTGGGACCAGGGACCAAGGGCAAAAGAAGAGCATGAAGAGTGGTCATTCCTTAAGGACACAATCCTTGAAGTACAAAGAAAGTCCATTCCCATGTGGAGGGAAGGTACCAGAAGGGCTGGGAAGCCCTCCTGGCTAAACATGGAAATCATGGTCCTCTTAAGAAAGAAGAAAGAGGCATACAAAATACAGAAGCTTGGGTCATGCCCCAAGGGGGACTATACAACAATGGCCTGCACTTGTAGGGAACAGATTAGAAAGACTAAGGCAGCAACTGGGATAAAATTAGTAAAAAATCAAGGACAGCAAAAAGTCCTTCTTTAGGTATGTAGGGAACAGGAGGAAAACAAATGGGAGTGTGGGGCCACTGCTCAACAACTCAGGACAGCTGGTTACCGGCACTCAGAAGAAAACTGAACTCCTGAATGACTGCTTTGGTCTTTCACAGAGCCAAGGGGAAAAAAATGCCAGATAGGGTACAGAAGGAGCTGGGTAGAAATGACCATGTTCCTACTATTGATGTAGAACTGGTGTGTGGCCAATTAAAAAAATTAGACCTATATAAATCAGCAGGCCCAGACGAACTTCATCTGAGGGTGCTGAAGGAGCTGGCCAAAGTCACTGTGGAACCCCCAGTGAAGCTCTTCCAAAACTAGTGGTGCTCCAGAGAGGTCCCTTAGGGCTGGAAGGGGATCAGTGTTGTACCCATCCTCAAGAAGGGGAGGAGGAAGGACCCAGGTAACTGTAGGCCAGTTAGCCTAACTTTTATCCTAGGGAAAATCCTAGAAAAATTCATCAAGGAGTCTATATGCGATAGGCTTGAAAAAAGTAGGATTCTGAATGACAGCCAACATGGCTTCATTGCAGGCAGTTTTTGTCTTACCAACCTCATCTCCTTTTATGATCTGGTAACCTACCACCTGGATAAGAGAGAGGAGGTTGACATTGTATACCTTGACTTCCAAAAAGCTTTTGATCTGGTATCGTATGATGTTCTCATGAGGAAACTGGAAGATTGTTCAATCGCTAGGTGAGTAGGAAGCTGGCTGCAGGGTAGGACCCAGAAAGTTTTACTGAACGGATCTGTGTCATCTTGGCAAGAAGTGGCCAAGGGTTGGTGCTTGGTCTAGTGCTTTTTAAAGTCTTCATCAGTGATTTGGATGTGGAGATGAAGAGTTCACTGGTCACATTCACAGATGACACCAAGTTATGGGGAACTGTGGTCACGATTGAAGATAGGCTGCAGATTTGGGCAGACCTAAACAGGCCGGCAAGTTGGGCGGATTGGAATCAGATGATGTTTAACATTGAGAAATGTAAAGTGCTCCACCTGGGGATAAACAATCTCCTGCACATCCAGAGGCTTGGCAACGTCAATCTGATCAGCACCACGAATGAAAGAGACCTGGAGGTAATAATAGACCCCAGTATGAATATGAACTGGCAGTGTGGCACTGTAGCCAGCAGGGCAAATAATACTCTGGCATGCATCAATCGATGCATCTCCAGCAAAAACAAGGAAGTGATTCTTCCGCTCTACTCAGCATTGGTGAGACCGCAGATGGAGTACTGTGTCCAGTTCTGGGAGCTACACTTCAACAAGGATGTCAAAAACTCAAGAGAGTCCAAAGAAGGGCCACCCATATGATCAGAGACTTCCACAGCAAGCCATACAAGGAAAGGCTGAGGGACCTGGGACTCTTCATCCTGAAGAAGAGAAGGCTGAGAGGGGACTTGGTAGCAGCTTACTGCTACATGACGGACGTACATCAAGGGCTTGGTGAATACCTGTTCACCAGGGCACCCTTGGGAAAAACCAGGTGCAAAGGTCACAAACTCCTGGAAGACTGTTTCAGGCTCAACGTTAGGAAAAACTTCATGGCTAGGGTGTCCAGACTGTGGAATAAAGTCCCTCCAAAGGTGATACAATTGCCTACCCTGGAAATTTTCAAAAGGAGACTGGACAGGCACCTTGCTGGGGTCACTTGACCCCAGTTATCTTTCCTGTTTGATGCAGGGGTGCTGGACCTGATGATCTTCTGAGGTCCCTTCCAGCATATATTCTATGAATCCATGAATTCATGAAAAGGTGTGAAATAGGATCATGTTTAGAGATGTTAATACTGCATAGGCACATAGGTGCCGAATTTTGTTTTTGCAAGTGGGTATTTTTTTTTTTGCGTTCCCACACCAAGCCCTGCACATGCCCAGAAGAGGCAGTGCATTACTTCAGCCCAGCTTGCCTGACATGGCTCATGGGTGCTGAGCCCCTGCTAATTTTTTTTGGTGGGTACTTGAGCTCTGGAGCACCCACCAATGAAGTTGATGCTTATGCATAGGCAGAATAGGATGTGGACCTTGGATTTTCATACACCTAGGTTGTCCAGATTATAGACCAAATGAGCTTTCAGTTGATGATGTTATACTGGACCAATATGGTTTTAGGAGCCTAGAATTTGTAACATTATTGCTGAGAAATGTTATTAGAGAAAATTCAGTGCTGTATACCAAGGTGTTATAGTCCGCATGAATTTTCGTCTAAAGCAGCTTTCTGTCTCATTTCCCCTGCCATGTCCCCACCTCCCTCTCATTCCATCCCTCCATTCTCTAGGCTTTTTCCAAGCGTCTGCTGTTCTGTAAGTGGACGATTTGTGTTTATGTGATCTGAGGGCCTGGGGGAGTCAATGAAAGTAGAGAAAATGGCAATAATAATCCTTCTGCTCACCCCCTGGGGAGAGAGGAGATTTGGGATGGCTCTTGTCTTTTAATGCAACCAGGGACACTTCAATTTCAGAGACAGAGGAAGTCAGTGGAAAGGAGGGGCAGAAGTGACTGGGGAGTTAGTCATGGGGGCGGGGGGA
>NW_017729029.1:39142590-39148765 GCF_001723915.1 Gavialis gangeticus
GGGGGCGGGGGGAGGGGGGGGGATGGTGGTGGTGGGAGGGACTAAATCACACACACAAAAGCCACTGGAGTCCCTGAACAATCAGGGTAATGAGGCAGAAACTATCTGTAATCTTCTGTTTGCTCAACTAAGCACTTGGCTGCATAAAAACAAATACAAAAAAGGGATAATACTTCACCAGTGGGTTTGTTGTGAATCCAGGTCAGATTAAACAGGGCCCTTTAATGATGAAACTCTGAAACCCTCTTGGAGATCCAGTTCTGCCTTCAGGATTCAAAGAGCTCTAACCAAAGACAATAGGAGCTGGGCCTGTAGAGCTGAGAGTTCAACTAAACCATCAGACATTTGCTAGAATTTCTGTTCCAAGACAGACATAGACATTGCTTTTAGCTATTCTGATGTGATTGTGATCTGGATTAGCCCTGCTCAGGGTTTGCCACTTTGACCTGTTCCTTTTGAATCTTTCTTCCCAGAGAGAGAAGGAAGTAACAGTAGTGCCAAAAAATTCTGACAGTTTCTCTCACACTCATAAAATGATGGATTCAGAGTTTTGATTCAGATCTAAGAACTCTACCAACTTTGGGGAAATTTGAATCAAGGTTTGAGCTCAGCAGTCAGTCACTTCCCACTATAATGGGGCAATTTAAGTTCCCCTCTCTAGGAATTTCATCAACTATAGGGACCTCTACAGGAGGGAACCCCATCTACTGTGTACAATGAGAAATAAACAGAGACAACTGGTAACCCATGGATGGGGCTGTTCTGTTCATCCTTTCCCTGCAGTACAGAAAAATATTCTTTTTCTGGCCCATGAAAAGGGGATTCTAAAGCAGAAATAGCTCCAGCTCAGGTAATGTTGGGGGAAGGATTTATTTCATAGGTGTGGGTTAAGTAGGTGTCCGAGGCTATGTGATTTGCCTTCCACTAATATTTGATTGATGCTATAACAGCATCTTCATTGCTGTCCTGCAGCATTAATCATTATTACAAAGTCATATTAGTTAAGCTCTGAGCTATCAGAAGGAAGGATGCCCAAGTAGTTAAGATACAGGTCTGCAAGTCTAACTCCAGAGGTGTGAGGCAACCTTGGTGCCTCACTTGACTGCTCTGTTGCTTCAGCTTCCTCATGTGTGAAATAAAGGCAGTACTGTATTTATTCATATACCACTCCTCACCTCAAGATATACATTTTGTTTTGAGAAGGCTGAATGAAGAAAAAGGGTTTTTCTTTTAACCAAACTCTTCAGAATCAGTTTCCTCATTAAAGACATGCACCCCATGTTCTAATTGTTAATTTTGGGGGAAAGGTGAGTGTTGTATGTGAATAAATATGGTACTTACCTGATGCTATACATTGTGTATCCAGTAGAGGACTCTGCTACCGTGGATGTGCCAACGAAGTTTTGGTGGCATCAACCCCACAACGTAGATAACCTCTTGTTCCCTTCAATTTCACATGCAGATTGCCACTGTTAGAGAACCTGCAATGATGAATATATTTTTGATACCTTTTTTTCTCCTTTCCTGCCTAATATCTCAGCTGCAGGCTCATTTTTACTTGGAAGTGAACATAGGGGCAAGTAAAAAAAACTTGTAACATATTGGAACTAAATGTCCTATATTGATGCACTATTTTGCACTCCCACACTGACCATATAATAAAACAGTAGCACCTGAATATAACATCATCCCCTTGTTACTTTGTATCACAGCAGTCAAACTGAATTCAGAAGATCTAGTTCTCATGCTCTATGCAAAAAGAACAAGAAACTTGTGCACCTATTTTCAGGAAGTGATTCTAAGGCTTGCTTGTTTATATTTCTTCCTGGCTGTATAAGGGCATTCAAAAGACACACAAGAACTCAGTGGAATATCCCACAGATGACTGACAGTTCAGTATTGATTTAGGCTTGGGTGGAAATAATACAGTCAGGCAGAAAAAGGTATATGTAGCTATTCTACCTTTTGGATGAGGAACTCAGTGTGGGAGAAGAATATGGATGAATTTGATTATATTCATTGGGATGCTTTAGTAATAGAACATCTGAGAACTTGCAAGCCACTTAGGTGAATCATCCCCCTGTTCTCAACATGTGTCAGTCGGGTTAAATGCTTTGACATGCTAGACTGTTTCACAGCCTCTCAGGTGTGCAAGAACAACACATGTCATTGGTGTAAGTTGTACTGGTGTCATGAGCAAACAGTCAGTTCTCTGGAGGGAGCTACCCACAGTTAGCACTATTACAGCATCTGACCAGTTGGTGGCAGGGGAGCTGGTAATACCCTGTTTGCATCAAGGAAATGAAACTGGCTGGAGATGAGGACAAACATTCGGTACCTTAGTGTAATTTATACCAGTATGTGGTTGCTGCTGACTTTCTGTGGGGTTCCTTTGACTCAAGTGAAGTGACTTACACAAATGTAGGATTGTGTGTTGCATGTTCACTCCACATTTACTCTGAATTCAGGTGCATGACACTGGTGTAAAACTGCCATGTGGCCTCCTCACCTTCTCTCTTTTGGACTGTTTGTGGAACCACAGGGTCTGATCCAATATCAACTAGTGAAGAGACTATTTGATTTCAACAGGCATTGAATCAGGCCCTAAAACAGTCGTATGACCATATACTCCCTACTTCTCCCACCCCTGTCACTGGGTCAGGGAGGGTCATGCTGTCTCTGCCATGGAAGAAGTTGGCTTCTCAAGTCTGAGAAAATATATTGGAAACCAACACAAACCCAGTGTCCCAGTGGTATGTCTGACTTTGGGGAAAACCTATTCTTGCTGACGTGGTTCAGTCTGGATCTGGGCTCCCTAAACTTAAATAGTCAAAATATGGCCAAGTATTGTTTTGGCCACCAGAGGGTGCCCAGATTGTCTAGAAAAGCACTAGAAATGTATCAAGATTGGTGAAAACAAATTTAGCTCTAGAGCACAAGTCAAGTGGTGCCCTCTGTTCACAACTAGCTCTGTTCATACCAGGCTTTAAATTAATCCAGCTTCATTTTGCTGGGCATTCAGCTTCTTCAGAACAAAGGGAATGCTTCATTTCAACGCCAGAATTCTTTATTCAGGGGCATTTAGAAAGACGGGTGTTAGTGTTCAGTTAGGGGTCAGTTCCAAAACGAGCAAAGTGACTGGTTCCCAACTTGGAACTAGTTTGTATGTGAATCTGGCAATCTTGTCTCTTCCTGCCTCCACAATCCACCCCTCCTCCCCCACCCCACACACATATCTGATAGTTATGAGACATTTAAAATGGTGGTCTGTCTCTGCTAGATTCTCAGTCTGTCTTCCTCTTTATCATCTCATGTAGAAGTTGTGCTACATCTAGCCAACCTCAACACAGGTCTCTCCCTGCTCATGTCTTTCAACTCCCCAGTTCCAATGGATCTTTTTCTGTACCACATTCTTATGTCTGATCTCTAAATTCTATGGTGTCATTCTCTTGCTTGTTTGGTTTCCACCAGCTGGTGCTATTTGATATGCTTATCAGAATCACAGGATGCAAACTTGTGGTACCCCAGCAAAAAACTAAGTGCAAAGTGTGGATGCAGTCTTCTCCCACCAAAATTAATAGGAGCACAGAGTACTCAAGACCCCAAGATGAGGTTAGAAGGGTCAAATGTATGGCTGGCCCATAACTCCTTTGCAGCATCATGGCTAACACAATTTTTTTAGTGTGTAGGCTCCAGCATGGGGAGCATATACAGACCTCACACTACCAACACAGTATCCCTCTCCATTCTCACCATCCAGCAGAAGCTTTCAGAAGAACTAGGGGAGACTCCTCCCTAGCTAGCTCCTGTGGCCATATGACTGAGGACAAGTGAAACTCAGAGGCATCTGAACCCCCTGCATGTAGGATGTCTGCCAAATGATTTGGAGACATCTGAAGCCCCAGGTAGGGGTGGAGGATGTCTGCCAATAGTAGGGCCACTTATGGTTCTTGATTGACTCATGGATTTGGAATTGATTTGGCTGATTTGTCTTGGAACACAACAAATTTTCATAAAAAAAGGAGAAGAGTAGATCTTGATTGTGGGAGGAGAGCTGGGAAGGGGAAGCCAGCTCAGCTGTTTGCAGGCCACTGCTATTAATTGATTATTAAACCAGTTTAGGATTAGGAAAGTAGAATGACCAGGTACTATACTAGCACAAGGATTTATTCCCCGCAATGTGTTTTAATGCTTACTACTATGATGGGGCTCCCCTTATTCCCCATGGGATTTGAGTCTGCAACACAGAGATTCTTTTCCAGCCTTACTTTGAGGTGCTACTAGGAGGCTCAGCTCAAGAAGCCATTTCCCCTGACATTCAACCTCTTTCTATCTTCTCCAGTCAAAGAACCTTTCCTTGGTTCAAACTCCAATCCAGATTCCAATGTGGTGAAAACCAGAAACACCAGTGGTTTGCAAGTTTTTAAGGAAAATGTGAAAATGTCAGTAAAAATTTTAGAAAGATTCATTTTCCTCAGAATTTTCTATGGGAACAGAATGATGTTTGCTGACAAGCTCTGCTCCTGACTAAATCTCAGCTTATTTTCTGCTTTATCCTTGTCATGAGGTTTGGGGGTGGGGGGAGGCCCTCAGGTCAAGCTCCCACAGTTTCCTTGTTACTCCCTCCTGAAAGGCTGAGAGGATAGGATGTAACTTCCTTTGGCAAGACCACTGATGGCCAGATGGAGAGGTGTTACTGATATGTAATACAAGAAGCGCTCCCATTAATACTTGAGCTCCTGTTTGTGCAGCCTTCAATACAACAGTCAGCCTTAGGTCACCCTTGACCAGCTTGAACCATGTGAGCTACTTTCCCCATCTATATCACACCTTGTGTCCATACCAAAGCCATCCTCAATATCCTCTTTATTTCATAAGCATCACTCTGCATCTGAGCCTTCCACGAGGAACTGATCTGCAGATGACTTGTCTCTGTCACTCCTTATATAGGCAGTAGAGACAGGAATTGGGGTTCAGAAGGACGAGACATTAGGGACAAGGGATTATGGGACGGTGCTGATGCATCTCCTGCACTG
The DNA here is from genome assembly GCF_001723915.1 of Gavialis gangeticus. Lineage (NCBI taxonomy): Eukaryota > Metazoa > Chordata > Crocodylia > Gavialidae > Gavialis > Gavialis gangeticus. The sequence goes on from NW_017729029.1 coordinate 39,147,627, forward strand.
AGGCATGTGTGCTTGAGAATGTTTCACACATACACACACATTACAGGACAGGCATGGAGATGAGTGGGGGAAGGTTAATCTTTATACCTGGTGGTCCAGTAGAGCTTCCAGACTGTACTGAAAGACTGGTAGGATAGCTGTTCTGCAGATACGGACTTTAGGATGACCCTGAGTATGTTAACTAGCAGTTCATAGAGGACATTCATGGCTTAATCCATGATGAAGTTTTGGATCTGGATTTCCCCAAAGTTAAGGGTGTCTAGGCAAACTGTTTTGTTTTCAGTTAATCTCTAGTTTAAAGATTTCAGGGAACTGTACTTTGGCAAAGATCAGGGCTTTGGGAGACTAATCATTTGCCTTCCTAGGAGGATGGAGGAGTGCCAGCATTGCCAAAATTCCTAGAAATGGCCATGAACATACTTCTGTGGATGCACACAGCATCTTAATTGGTTATTGTAAGTCTCCCAGCCACGTCTGCCCTTTACAGCTGTATTTCCTAGTATAGGGGGAGGGACAGAGAAAGACAACTCTTTATTAAAAGGAAGGGGGCTTCATTTGTACCAATTATTCTCAAACTGAGGTAGAGGAAGCAGTCATTTTGGCGTTTACTTTTTTTTCCCTTTTACATTTGTTGTGTTTTTTTTTTAACACACTGGAGATGGCTGAATATCACACAAGTGCCCTGTCAAGAGAGATATTCAATAAACACTTGACACCCATGCTCAAGAATACATGGCCCGTGGCAAACATGAATTATTCAACCGGAAATCAAGTTAATTTTGCTTCTTACTCAGAAAACCAAGACTCTTTCTTTTTTCCTATTCCCCCCCTACCCCTTGCTCTTTCTCCATTCTCTACCTCTTCTTTTTTTCTTCCTTCTTTTCCATCTGGCTGTCTTTCTAAAACAGGAGAGAATTAACACTCTAACTGGAGTAATGTGTACAGTAAAAACATCATTAAATAAACTGTAAGGAAACACAAATACAATCAATATGAAATGGGAACTGTTGCTAGGAACTGGTCTTCAAATTTCTTGGTTCAAATTCCAATCCAGTTTAAGAAGTGTAAAGTGTTTAGTATTCTCGGAGATACTTATAGACCCACCTCAGCTCTAGAACTGGGAACATACCCCCCCCCCC
>NW_017729029.1:39148929-39164481 GCF_001723915.1 Gavialis gangeticus
CCGCTCTAGAACTGGGAACATACCCCCCCCCCCCGAGCTTTAGTCCCATTGAATTCTATGGAATAATCATATAAACAAGGGAAAGCAACTGGCTGCTTAAGAAGGTCTCATGTTGACAATAGGCTAAGAATCACAGGCCAGGATGGGGATACATTAGTGGAGTTGGAAGAGTGGGAGTGGAACAGCAGGGGATATTACATTGCTGCCATATGTCCCCAAGCCTCCATGCTGCTTCCAGTCCAGTACTTGGTATGAAGTACATTTCCAGACATGTAACTTGCATTCTGTGGGTGATGGGAGGCACTTACTAATTAATGAGTGATGCTGATTCAGCAAGACTGCTAATGCGGAACTGGTGGCAGCAGCAGATGCAGTAGCAGAGTTGCCCATGTGCATGACCATGGTGGGAATAAGTGCTGCCTGAGAGGGAGGTGTATGTGGACAGTGCTGGCAGTCTCTTCCCTTGGGCACTAAAGTGACTATGGTCACTGGAGATTGCTGGGATTCCACATCAGTCACGTCTGTGCCAAAGGCAAACGCAGGGCATCTTTCAGCTTCCTGCTGATCTGCACCTCTAAGGGTCACAGGGCTTTGCAGCTCTGCTATTTTCTTGACTGACCAAGGCTGCCGCATGGCTATAACATAAAGCATTGGTTTTAGAGAGCATCAGGGCAGCAGAAACTAGCTGCCCAAACAGAAATCAGTTGGCTCTACAATGAAAACCATGTATATTTCTTTTTCAAGGTAGTGTTAGGATTGGTGTAAGATACTGGCTTAGGGAATGACCTCCACAGAGCCAGGTGTACATCTTAGGGGACAGAGTATTGTAGTCACACACTCTTTCTCCCACTGCAACTGCTGTTCCCAACTGACTTAGGTGCAGGCGGAACCCCAGAGCTACTTCCACCCAGATTCAGCACAAGGTGCAAGGAGCAGTTGCACAGGGTGCCAGGCTTGGCTGGGGACAATGGCAGCAGTGCATAGGTTGCTCCTTCCAGAACCTGCTCCTGACCAGGGGCAGGAGACACCTGCAGGAGAGCAGTGGACAGAGAGCACATGAAAAGACGAATCTGCACACTGCCACTGCTGCCCTCTGTGGAGCCTGGCTTCCCACACAGCTGCTCCTCACAGCAGCTCGAGGATTCCCCCCATGCCTAGGTCAGCCAGGGACAGCAGCAGTGGCAGCAGGTGAGTCCCTCTCGCCCTTTGTGTGCCTGCTTCCTCTCCAGTTCCACGTTGCTTCCTGACAGCCCAGAAGCTCCCGCCAGACCTCACCCCACTTCCTTTTGTAAATCCTTGCTCCACCCATGCACAGAGCAGGTGCAGCTTGGCATCAATAGTATAAGTATCTCCCATATAGTAGCAAGAGATCCCAAGGAAAGGGACCCTGTAAACCTTACTGATGTTTTTTATGGGACTTTCTGCTCTTCTCCTTTCTCCTGGTGGGAAGTGTGACAGAGAAGATCGGAGGGAGTTAGGGAAACACTAACTGGAGCCTACCCAGGGACCAATATATAGGAAAGCTCCTTCAACAATGAAACCAAGCAAGCCACTCATATGGGAGCTGAGAAAACATCTCCCCTTCAATGCAACAGGCGGCCAGTGACCTCAGTAGAAGGACTTAGGTGCCTGTACACCGATGCCAGAAGCATGAAGAACAAGCAGGAGGAACTAGTCATCCTGCTTTCCACTGGGAACTACGATCTAGTAGGGATCATGGAGATCTAGTGGGACTCCTCTCATGACTGGAGCATAGCCATAAAGGGCTCTGTCCTTCACAGATGGGATTGGGTAGGGAAGAGAGGTGGGGGTGTTGCCCTCTATGTGAAGGAGCAATACACCTCCCTACAGGCCGATGTTGGCCCCAAAGAAGAACAGCTTGAAACGCTCTGGGTCAAGCTCTGGGGTAGGCATGGCAAGAGAGACCTGACTGTAGGTGTATACTACAGGCCACCTAATCACAGGGAGGAACTTGATCTAGCATTCGCCCATGAACTAATGGAGGCCGCACATGCTTGGGACATGGTTGTTATGGGTGACTTCAGCTACCCAGCCATCTCCTGGGAGGAATGCTCGGCCATCTTGAATCAATCACGATCCTTCCTGACCAGCACTGAAGAGCTTTTTTTGACTCAGGAGGTGCACAGATCAGCTAGAGGAAAAGCAGTTCTTGACCTGGTTCTGGCCAAAGTGACCAACTTAAACACAGAGGGCAGCCTAGGCGATAGTGACCACGAAATCATTACATTCATGGTCCATTGCCAGGCTGACAAAACAGATACCAAGCTCAAAGCCTTAGACTTCAAAAATGCAAATTTTAATAAGCTCAGTCACTAGTAGAGAATGCCCTGAGAGACCAAGGACTACAGAGAAAATCCATTCCCTTATGCAGAAAAAGTAGCAGTAGGGTCAAAAAACCCTCTTGGCTAAGCAGGGAAGTTGCAGCCTTCCTACAGAAACAGAAAGAGGCGTACAAACAATGGAAGCTTGGGACAGCCTCTAAGAAAGGCTGCTTGACAATGGCCTGCACTTGTAGAAAACAGATTATGCAAGCTAAGGCAGAAACTAAACTAAAATTAGCTGCAAGAATCAAGGACGACAAGAAGTCCTTCTTTAGCTACACAGGGAGTAAAAGGAAAACAAATGGGAGTGTGGGGCCACTGCTCAATCCCTCAGGATACCTGGTCACTACCACTCAGGAAAAAACAGAACTCCTAAATGACTACTTTGCCTCAGTCTTTCACACGACCAAGGGAAACAACATGCCAGGTAGGGCACAGAATGAGCAGGGTGGGATTGACACCATTCCCACCATTGCCATAGAACTGGTGTACAACCAGTTAAAGAAATTAGATGTATATAAATCAGCAGGACCGGATGAACTCCATCCAAGAGTGCTGCAAGAGTTGGCCAAAGATTGCAAAGCCCTTGGCAAAGGTCTTTCAAAATCATGGGCCTCTGGAGAAGTACCAGAGGACTGGAAGAGGGCCAATGTTGTGCCCATCTTCAAGAAGGAGAAGTGTGAAGACTCAGGAAACTACAGGTCAAGTAACTTGACTGCTGTTCCAGGGAAAATCCTAGAAACATTCATCAAAGAGGCTACATATGACAAATTTGCAGAAGGCATGATACTGAAGGACAGCCATCATGGCTTCATTGTGGGCAGGTCTTGTCTGCCCAACCTCATTTCTTTCTATGATCAGATGACTCATCACCTGGATGAGAGAAAAGCGGTTGACATCATATACATTGACCTCCAGAAAGCCTTTGACCCAGTATCCCATGAGGTACTGATCAGAAAACTGGAAGATATTGGGCTCAACTGCAGGACTGTCAAGTGGGTGTGAAACTGGTTGCAGGGTAGGACACAGCAAGTCCAAATGAATGGATCGGTGTTGTCCTGGTGAGATGTGGGCAGCGCCATACCCCAGGGGTTGGTACTTGGCCCGGTGCTGTTACTTGGCCCAGTGCTGTTCAATATCTTCATCAATGACCTGGATGAGGGGGTGAAAAGCTTATTGGCCAAGTTCCTCGATGACACCAAGATATGGGGTTGTGCAGACAGACCCGCAGATAGGCTGCAGATACAAGCAGATCTAAATGGGCTGGCATGGTGGGCAGAATGGAACCAGATGAGGTTCAACATAGAGAAATGCAAAGTGCTGCATCTGGGAAGGAAGAACCCCCAGCACACCTACAGGCTGGCATCGCTAACCAGCACTACAAATGAAAGGGATCTGGGGGTAACAATAGACCCCAGCATGAATATGAGCCAGCAATAAAACTCTGGCATGCATCAATCGATGCATCTCCAGTAAATCCAAAGAAGTGATTCTCCCACTTCATTCAACATTTGGTGCAGCCGCAGCTGGAGTATTGCATCCAGTTCTGGGCACCACACTTCAACAAGGACGTGCTAAAGCTTGAGAGGGTCCAGAGAAGGGCCACCCATATGATCAAGGACTTGCATGACAAGCCATATGAGGAGAGGCTGAGGGATCTCGGACTTTTCAGCCCAAAGAAAAGATGGCTGAGAGGGAACCTGACTGTGGCTTACTGCTATATCAGAGGTGTACATCAGGGGCTCAGTGAACAACTGGGGGTGCCCTGGGGGAAAACTAGAAACAACGGCCACAAACTCCTGGAAGATAGTTTCAGGCTGAACATTAGGAAAAACTTCTTTACAACTAGGGTGTCCAGACTATGCAATAAGCTCCCCACAGAGGTGGTGCAATCACTAGAGGTCTTCAAGAGAAGACTGGACGGTCACCTGGCTGGGGTCGTCTGACCCCAGATGTCTTTCCTGCTCATGCAGGGGGCTGGACTCGATCTTTTGGGGTCCCTTCTAGTCCTATGATTCTATGAATAACAATGCACAGTCTTTAATTTGGTTAATGTTGTTAATTATTTTATGACTCCCTTGCCTCTTTTCTCTGGAAACGTACCCTGATCAGGAGTATGAGTCAATCATCTGCTTCCTTTCTTCTTCCTTTCCTCTAAGTATTATTTTTAGTGCCGGAGTTTCCCCTTCTCCTGTTGAGTGGCCATTTACAGCATGCAGTGGTTACTTGTGAGGTCAGGACTGGCTGTCAGCCAATCAGAGCTGAGCAGCTGGGATCTAATAGCTCAGGCGCCAGCCATTAAGGAGGAAGGATAATATAGGTCATCTGTGACATCATCTCTCGGAAAGGTGGGGTGGGGGATGAGAGATGGGGGAAGCAATCATTTAAATTTGGAGTAGAGATAACTGGAAATTTGGACTACCAGAATAATGGCATAGAGGAAGATATGGGAATATTAATAGATATAGTTTCTGTAAGAGAGAAAATAGGGTGAAGCTTGCAGAGAGTGAGAAGGAAAGAGGGATAGAGAGCAGCAGAAAGACTGAAAAGCAGCAGGCTTGTGTGCTGTGAAGTGGGATGCATTTTGTTACGCTATTGAGGGTGCCAAGGGTGATGGCTGGTGCTCCGGTTGCATGGCTTCATTGTGAGAATGACATGGGCTTGTTAGGACAAATGGTCCCAAAGCAAGCAAGGAAACAACAAGCCCGTCCCTTCAGTTCCATATTCTGGGAATAAAATATTCTTCCATTATCTAGACTGCTCCTCCAGTGCCCCCTTCGTATAGAACGCCATGCCTGACTCCCGTCTTGCAACTCCCCACTACTGCTGCCACTCCGTGGCTCTTTATTTTCACTGGCCAGTTAAATCACCCCCTGGATTTCCCTGGACCTTCAAACCATAACTCACAAGTGGTTGCACCTCCCATTTGTGACATCAGCCAGTCCAAGCAACAGTCTGCATTTGCACTTGGGAAGGTGGACGGGTAGAAATTATTCCCTCAAATTATTCCCTCTTCCAGGGCTCTTCTGGGCTGATGTCATGACATCTCCCATCTTTCTTAGGATCATGTTAGCATACAGTGTTGCAGCATTACAATTTTCTACTGGCCAAATCACAAAGCAAATGGCTGGATGTGGCTGATTCAGATTTCTTCATATCCTTCCCTGACCTATATCCCCACCCAAAGGACTTACTCTTTGACTTACACTGAGACTCCTCCATGCCCCTGCAGGCCTGGCTGTTGCCTTTCCACTAGGTTTTCTCAATGTGCATGATTCCCAATGTCACACAGCCTTGTTCTATCATTTCCAGAGGGATTTGTTTTTCTTTCTAATGCTGGACCTGAGGGAATCCAAAGAATAAGAAAGGGGAAGGAGCAGAGTATTGCCTGAAATAGATGCAGCAGTTTTATATGTATGAGAAAAGGAGAGAGGAGAAAGGGTGTTCCCCTTGTTAAATATTTACCACCCAAGTCCTGGGTATGTGATATTTCCTGCCCTCTAGGAATTCCTAGCTAATGTAATTAGTGCCCAAAGTACTCAGACATATAGCAAAATCCCAGCAGGCAGAGCCCACCCAGCCCTCAGAACCTCTTGTTCTCAAACAACTCGAGAATGGGACACCTTGATTGAAGGTGAGCACCCCCAGAAATGGTTGAGTCAAGGTCTACTGTTGTCTCAACTGCTGTGTCATAGACTCAGACCTGAACCTGATCTCCTCTTCTGTCTTGATTCTCAGAGGAAGAGTTTTCACTACGAACATCTAAAACGAGTTAACCCCTTTCCTGCCAATATGTATTCACAACATCGGGGTGTGTTTGGTTGTACTCCAAGAAAACTGATTGAGACGAGAGGCTCAGATTTCCTTCCCAAACCATTAGCTGTGCTGTTAGTGTATAGATTCTGCTGTTTTTGTGCATTATTGAAGAAGGGCTCCTGAGTCTAATAGGGCAGACCTCATTAATACACATTCAGGTTCATTTGTCTCCTTCCTTCTTTAACCCATTGAACTAAATAGTGTAATTTCCTGAACTTTCCCCTTTGAATTATTTCAGCATTGGTCTGTCCCCACCGGTCTGTCCTACAGAGGACAGCTGTTTATAGGATATTGGGCAAATCTAGGACTCATTCTCTATTTGTAAAATGAAAGTATTAATCCTTTTACTCCCCACCTGTGGTCTGCCGTGGCTAGTTAGCGTGTAAGTTCTTTGAGCAAGGGCTGCCTCTCACTTTGTGTTTATACAATGACTGGCACAAGGGGCCCTGATCTCAGACAAGGCTTCTAGGCAGTCCTACATCAAGCATGAGGTTAAGAGTAAGGTGACTGTAGAATGTGGGCAATTCTTACCAGAGCTCTTGTTTCTACAGCATGTCACAGTTGATGCTGGTGATGCCTCCTAAAATCAACCCAGTAGAAGACCTGTCAGTTATGTCTGAGGTTGATGGGTCACTTGCTCTGAAGGATTCCTTGTGTTTGCAAGTGCCACAGCAGATGATGCCATAACTTGTCCAGCATGTTCTGACAATGGAAACTCACTGCAGCTCCTTCCATCCAAGCTGGTTTCCCTTGCTGAAGTGCCCTTGTGAGGAAACGAGGTCCCATTACAGAGGTCTGGTCTGGAAGGGCTGAGCCAGAGTGCATGGAGGCATTTGATTACATTATATGTGTGCTTCATCTCAATCATCCAACAGAGGACAATGAGAGCCAATCTGGATGGCAGCAAAGGATCCTTTTCTCAACAGCTGCAGTTTACCAGCTGCACTCCTCAGCCAATCACTTCACACACCAGGATGAGGCCCCAAAGGATTACAGGACAAGGAGAGAAGAGAGTATTTTGCTGCCCAAAGACAATGCCTCTTTGTTTCCTTCTTCATTGAACTCAGGGTTATACAGTGACAGGTGCTAAGCTCTGTTATTCTTACTTCCTTGCTCTGATAAAACTTGTGCTGAAGTCTGATACATTTATACCATTTTAGAATTATAGAAAAATGTGGCTGGAGTGGGACCTCAGGAGGTCATGGCAGGATCATTTCTGTCTAAACCATTTTAGTCAAGTGTCTGTCTAATCTGCTCTTAAAAACTTCCAAGGATAGAGATTCCACAGCCTCTCTAGGTAATCTGTTCCAATGTTTTACCACCCTCATAAGTAGAAAGTTCTTCCTAAAATGCAACCAAAATTTCCCTTATTGAAATACAAGACCATTACTGCTTGTCCTATCCCCTGCAGCCAGAGAAACTAGTTTATCACCAGCCCCTTGATATCTACCCTTCAGGTATTTAAAGACTGTTTTAAAATCCCTCTTTAGTTTTCCCTTCTCCAGATTAAATAATCCCAGGTTTTCCAACCTAGTCTCATAACATATCCATAGACTGTTAAACAGCTAACACTTTTTATTGCTCTCTGCTGGACTCATTTCAATTTGCCTATTGCTTTCTTGAACTGTGGTGTCAAGAACTGGACAAAGTATTCCAGGTGATACTTTTTAAAGGACTTTGCCTCTTTTTTTTTCATATGCAGGGGAATGGGGTGATAAATCTGAGTTTGTAATGGAAAAATACCAGCAGCAGGGACTAGACCATATTCCCCAATGGAAAACACTTGCCCATTGAAATCAGACCTGCCCTAACTTTCCAGAAGTGGGCTAAAACAAGCCCTTGTGCCACCTATATAAGTTTGACTTGAGAGTTCCTAGTGTTAGTTATACAATAGGAAGGTCTTAGGTACTCTCTGGCTGCATGAGCAGATATACTTGATACACTGAAAGGGTTGCATGAGCATATCAGACGAGTCTTCCTTACTTTGCACAGGCAGCCTATCAAATATTTAACAGGCCGCCATAGGCAATTACATTAGAGGAGATAGTTAAACACCCCCTACCCTAGGGCACCCCCCTGCAATGTAAATCAAACAAATTGGACTCTTTTCACAATTGACACACACGATTTTACTTACTGTAAATAATTTAGTATTAAAAAGTAGACTTACACTTTGCCCCATCTGTATTTTCTTTTCTCTTGCTCTCTTCTTCTCCACTGAGTTGGATCGGCATGGACTCTGGGCTCCTAATGTAGTAGATGGAGTGGGGGAATTTTGCTGCCTGGGTGAGCTGTTAAAAGATTCCCATTTTCTAATGGAAGAAACCACACTCAGGAAACTCACAAAGTTGCCCATTTAAAACAGACCAAGATGTTCCTTGCCAGCAAACACCAAGGGAAAAGAAAAATTCTCCCCTTCCAGAAGGGGCCCTCCATATATTGCTGGCTGGCACATCTCAGGGATTGCAGCAATCTCTCTATAAACTTGGATGAATGGTTACACTTTTTAAATTAAAAGCTATCTTTCATGATTAGGTGCAGTGGGGTTTTAATAAGGACTTTTACAAGCTGGCTTGAATCATTTGTCTGCATGGATATTCTTGTCTCCTGCACCTAGAAGGTTAGATTTTTTGCATTAAAATATGCAGTGATAGTCAGATTGATAAAGACAGACCTTGTCAACAGTGGAAGCTTCTGTTCCCCTACCCCCTCACCTGATCATTTTGAAAACATATTGTTTTTAAGCTGGGACTTGATTTATGTTAGCAAGACTATGGATGATACAATACAAAGAATTTAGGCTTAATTCATTCCAGCTGTAATTCCAACGTATGCAATAGAGCTGCATCAGGATCACTTTAGCTTTAGTTATGGGGCACTTCTGACCTCACACTAATTTTAATCAAAGGTAATTCCATTGACTTAGATGGAGAAGCTCCTTAGTTACACTGCTGTAACTGAGAGCTGAATCAGGCTAAGTTTAGTGCATCAACTCTGAAAGGCTTAAGGTTTGATCTTCAGCACCTGTGCTCCTGCACTCAGGCAAGCCTTTTAAACCACTCCAATGTCCCCTGTACTCAGTACCTGCCATGTAGAGCTGGTTAGAAGTGTCCTGATTAATTGATTTTTCACATAGAAAATGGAGATCTGATGAACCTACCCCGCTTTGTCTGAAATATCTTGGATCTCATTTTTTGCTGACAGCAAAGGCTGGGTTCCTGCAGATACTGCCCTGGTGAATTCCTGGTGGATTGCCTTGGCTTTGGGGACCCAGTGCTTCTGTGCTCTGCACCTCTGGGCAGCTATACCAAGTGAAGTGCCTTAGGGCTGGGGCTCCAGCGATTCTAGGGTCTATGGCTTTGGAGCAGATGCATAAGGTGAACAGGTCCAGCTCAAGATCTAGTGCTTCCTTCTTTCCCAACTCCAGGTCAGCCAGCAATGCCTAGCCCTCCAAACTCCCCCCTCCCCTTCACCCCCCACCCAATCCATGAGCCAAAAGTATAGAAACTAAGCCTGTGCAAAGTGGATAGTATTTGCTTTTGATTCAGATTTGGCTGATTCAGGAGACAGTGATTTGATTCGATGATTCAAATCACTGTCCTGAATCAATTTGGCCGAATCTAATTTGAAGATTTGGCTGCTGCTGAATCTCTGAATCACCCAGGCCCATCCCCTGCCCATTCTCCCAGCCCCTGCAATGGGTGCCCCGCCTGTCCCGCCTGCCCCAGCTCCCAGCATTTTGAAAAAAAAAGCCATGATTCACTGGATGCTGAAGAGTCAGAGAGCTTCGAGTCAATTCGGATCTTTTTATTGGTCCCATGATTTGATTCAGATTTGGAGATTCGGACACTGAATCAGGCCATATCTCCTCCAAATTGAATCACCACCTGAAGCTTCGCACAACCCTAATAGAAACCCTGGGTCCACACACCTTTGAATTCCAGACAGCTGTTCAGTGAAAGTGACACTCTGAACATTTTTGCTTTGGTCAGTTTGGACTGAAAACAAACAAAACCCCCAAATCCCTTGTGCACTAGAAATCCTGCTATTGGCCAGTTTCTTAACCATGGGTAGATGCAGCCCTGGGTATATGGTTCATAGGAAACAGAGATTATCTGGAGCATAGGGCTCTCTGGCTATGCAAACATCACCACCCCCTCCATGATGGGTGATAGTAGAAGAGCCTCCACAGACCACCTATGCCAGTTATAAAGCATCATGAGATATGTTTGCAGGACTCATTTCTGCCCCATTTATGACTTCTTTGCCCCATTGACACAACAAGGCCTTAATCTTGAAACTTCCTGGAATCTCAGGTTCAGATCTCAACAGAAGTGGCTCGGTGCTTCATCTGTTGAAGGAAATGAAATTTGTGCTATGTACTTTACTTCATTTGGGTACTGTCCCTAAGACTTGGAGAGCAAAGATCCTGTCTACACTATGTTGGTATTATGCTGAAAGAGGACAATGGCTGCCAGCACGTAAGTATCATGTCTAAAGACAATCGCAGATCTTATTCAAGCCAATGAGGGTACCAAGAACTCTTTTTTCAGGCTCAACAGAAGGAACAATCAAGCCTTTTATGTAGTAAAAATAGGTGCAATTTGGAGGCAACCACCCTGGGACCACATGACAGTCATAGCTAAGCTCCTTTGACTGATAGGTTTTCCTGCCTGCAAATGCAGGAGCTAGGATCTCTATTCCAGGCTATATATTAGAGACAGAAAGGCAAGAGAGGGAACTTTTAATGTGACCCTTAGAGGAGGCAGAAAGACAGGGATTCTTGGGTACACAGCTCACTGGAGTGGCAGATGTGGAGATTTCTAAACTTCCTACTGCTGTTTGTTGCTAGTGAATTCAGGGAAAGATAAGCATCCTTTTAAATAGGATTAAATCTGACCCCTATCACTGATATATCCTCCCATGGGAAACCACAACAAAGTATTACTTTGACAAAATTCTTAGGCCAAAGATAGAACCGCAGCATGAAAAATCCACCAGCACTAAATTTTAAGCATTTTTCTTAGTATTCTTTACTAAAGCTTCCTTGTCCCTCTGATGTTATAGTGTATACTGGTTAGCTACCAGAATATTAGACTCTACCCCAGAAGTCACTGCATTTCTGAGTCATGAGATTATGAGGTTCTTTACTCATATTTTATTCAATCCCAGGAGAAGCACCACCATCACCACCACCATAATTTTCTTTCCATGGAGCCCTGAACTTATGCTGCTGCATATTATTGCATATCTTAGTTTTAAGATGTCTATCTTTGTCAGTTTCATAGAGGGATCTGCCAAACCTCTAGCAAACTGGATGGCTTTTGTGTGTTATGTTCATAGTGTAGCTGCTCTTCTAGCTGATTTTGACTCAATCACAGTGTACTTTTCTTTAAATGTCATGGTTGCATCCTTGTTGTTATCTGGAGAGATTGTGGAATCTCCATCCTTGGAGGTTTTTAAGACCTGGCTCGACAAAGCCTTGGGTGGGATGATATAGTTGGGGGTGGTCCGCTTTGAGTAGGGGACTGGACTAGATGACCCCTTTAGGTCCCTTCCAACCCTAATTTCTATGGTTCTGTGGTTCTGTATTTTTAATTTCTTGGATGTTACAGCACATCATGTCTGAGCCCAGCAGGATAAACCTTAACATGGCAGAACCACAAGGTAAGCTTACATCCAAAGATGTAAGCATCTGAAAATCAATTTCAAATCTGCACTGTCTTCAATATGAGTAGAGATTGGCAATAAGAAAGATTATGCTTATTTTGAAACAGAAATCATGGCATTACAAGGGACAGGAAATGAGAAACACGTAAGTTGACTACAATAACCAGTTCAATTGTCCATGTAAAATGGGTTTATGCCAGTTTTGCAGTATGGGATGTGCTTCAAAGTAGCCAAAATGTCCCAGTGAACCTGGTTTCCTATTTGATTGTTTTTGCAAACAAGTCCAAAAAGCTGCCCCTCTCTTTCTAAAGAAATCATTCAACAACAGAACATGTTCTCCTATGTGTAGTTTGGGGTCCACCACATTGTTGCCCGTATTTATGGAATATACAGTGTAGATTAATATTTTTATATGCAGATATGAATGCACCTAATCTGTGCAGAAATGTTAATCCCTTCAATCCAAATGTAGTCAAAGATGCTAGTACTGTCCTGGCACTGCTGGGTTGTTCTTCAGCAATGCAGGTCTCTTCAATGTGGTGCTCTGGCAAAGCTTTGGCGGTGGGAATCTCTTCACAGAAATGCCTGAGGAATCACAGGGAAGGCTCCACATCAACATGAATTTTCTTAGTCGGTGCCATCTAGAACTTCAGCAGCACTCACATTTTTGCCAGAAGCTGTGCCTGTGATACCTGCGAAGGGGGTCTTGCCTCAGAGTTTCCTTGCAGTGGTTCAGTGCATCTACTAATATCATTTGAGCCAACGCTCATGTTTATGAACTGTGCTGGGAAGGAGATCACACTAGTGACTCCAAATTTGGACATGAGAAGAACACTATACTCTTCACCCAGGGTCACTTGAGATCAACCCAGTATTAGAGGTATCTGACTCTAGCAATGATCCTAGCCTGCAGTAGAGCTGTACTGTATGATGCAGAAGTAGTGGAATGGAGACAATAAACATAATAAAATAGGTAAGTCTTTCCCAGTATAGGGTTGGCCTCTTCTTGCCCAGTGAATCTGTTGAGTCCTAACTGCTGAAGGGAAGGCAAGTCATGTTTCTGTGCCTTCCCCCTCCACCACAGGGAGAGTACATGATGGTGACAAGTGCCCTAGAGCTATGGATTATCAGGGTTAGGGTTGGGACTCACAGTCCACCAACCAAAGGTGGCTGGAAGTGTTTCTGGCCATTGCTGCTAACTGGATGTACAACAATAATCTGTATTGTGGGTCTCAGTGTCTGAACATCCTTCTGATCAGAAGAATCTGGAGGCTCCTGCTTAATGCCTGTGGTTCAGTCTCTGAGCGCAGTTTAGAGATTAAAACAAAACTGATATTTATTCTTTTTTAGGACCCACAGAAACAATGTGTCAGGAGTTAAGTGTAATAAAAATGTTCCTAGACCTGTGATGCTTCCTGATTTTGTGTCTAATTCTGCCAACTTTCTTTCATGTCACCATTGATGACATGATCAGTGATGCTAGCCCACACAGCTGGAATCAAAGTGAAGAAAACCATGCCTGTAGGTTTTAGTTCCACTGGAATCACTGGAGGTGAGGAGCATTTATGTGTTCCTGTGTTTGTGTGTATGCAAATGTCGTGAGAAAGTATGTATTTGTATATGTGTTTTCACACATGTATGTACTTGTATATGTGTGTGTATGCATTTATGTGTTTTGCATGTTTCTATGTGTGTATTTGTATACCTGTGCTTTATGTATGTGTCTGTATGTTCGTGTGCACATTTACATGTCTGTGTATATTTAGATGTAAATATCTACATATAGGTATCTCTGTGTGTATGTTTTTATATGTGAAATCAGTGTTTACCACATGGGAAGGGGCAACACAACAGAAAAAAATGTATTTTCTTGCTTCCTAATAAGTTTGTCAGTAACTTTTTGTTTCCTGGGGCACTAAGATCAGGCCCTATGCTTCCCAACACCCAAGCAGCTGGGGACCCTGCTGAGGGAGCATGTGGAGGCACTGCAGAGAGACAGGCTCTCACCCTATTCTGATACTACTGCTAGTCCAACCAACATGTAGGTCTGTGGTTATGAGGAAGCCTCACCTCATTACACTTGGTCCACACTGTGCAATTCACGTCTGAATGTGAACTGTGACTTTCCCTAAATATGGGCATATTCAGATGCAGAGTTTTGGTTCAACTCATGACAACAACAGTGGCAAGCCACAAAGGTAGAGTCTCCAAGTTGGTTAGATCCAGGGTTCAGGATCCTTATATCTAGTATCCCTGGCTGGGGATGGAATTGCTGACATGAAGAGAAGAAGGATGGAGAAGGGAAGATGGGAAAAGGGGTATCCCATGGATCCTCGAGACAAAACAAACAAGCTAGCAAGAACTTATTGCAGGTAACAAAGAGTTAATCATTTCACAAGCTATTAGCCCTGTAAGAAAGAAAGAGCCTGACCACACTGCAGAACTCCAGGCAGTGAGAATTCCCCCTTGCAGTCATTCTCCAGGAGTCTCTGGTGTAAAAGGGAACGCAGCACAAACCTCTTTACCAGTGACTTTCCTTTGCTCATCACCCAATGCTGCAATCTCTTTGCAAGCAGTGGATACAAGAATGACTCAGACAGCTTTGCTAGTGAAACACAGGGGGGAAAAGAGTTCTCAGTTCCCACAGGCTCTGTGTGTTCATGGACATGGAGTAGCCATGTTTGCAGGGTATAACAATAGTCCCATCTGTCCTATACAAATGCATAATACTCAAACAAGTAGGCCTGGATCAAACACTGTTAGTTAGCAGTTTTATTTAGGATGGATCCTGAAGTCAGTGCCCAATCTGAATGTTCAAGTCAGGCAAAGCACAAAGCAGATGCATGAATAAGGGAGAAGGATCCTTCCCTCTGAGGCTGCAAAATGGAGCCTCTCTGCAGTCTGCTGTAGCACAATGACAGGGATCATTTAAGCAATACTTCAGGTGCCCCCTTCCATCCTAAGGAGGCTGTGGGAACTGCCACAACCGATCCTACAGCTCTCCCATGCCCTGCCCTGTCCCTCTTGTCTACTGCTCTCTTGCTACAGATACTTCCCAAAGGCTCCTGGCCACAAGGGACTGTGCATTCCCAAAGCCCACAATTTCTGTCTTTGTGCTCCAGCCTGGCAGAGTTTTTCTGTCAAGGATGTTCCAGCGTCATAGGGCTGGAGCCAAGATTTATGGTTAGTCTCTCCTCAGATACAATCCCTATAGATACACAAATTATGATAGGCTAGATAAATATATTTTATTGATTCATTGGCCAAGAACAATCCAGTGGCTGGAGACTGGATCATATCACTAAGGTCTCAGGGTAGTTTAGGGGTCTGAATTTGGACTTCCCCAGGATGTGCATGTGTTCATGCCCTGAGACCTTCTCCTGTTTGGGTTTGGTGCCTTTCTAGCCAATTAGGTTGTGTTCAGTTTTTCCTTTTGAACTTCACTCTCTAGCTGCCTCCCTCCACTCTGCTTTTCCTCCCTTCAGTTTTTAAAACAGATTTTTAATGCATCCATTTTTCCAGCTCTAATCTTTTCTATTCAGCCCTCTCTTGCTTCTGCTGTGGCTAGATGAGGAACCAAGCTCACGCGGCATTGACATGGGAGGCCTCTGAGGAACACTTTAGTTTTGATGGGATCCATCTGATGGCATTCTGCCTTCTGAGTTTTCTCTGAACTCCTTCCACCATCATGATGTTAGGTGGTGGTGTGTTGGTAGGAGGCCAG
>NW_017729029.1:39169481-39172198 GCF_001723915.1 Gavialis gangeticus
ACTTTAGTTTTGATGGGATCCATCTGATGGCATTCTGCCTTCTGAGTTTTCTCTGAACTCCTTCCACCATCATGATGTTAGGTGGTGGTGTGTTGGTAGGAGGCAGGCAGAAGCCCTGCAAATACTATGGACTTGTTTGCACCACAGCTGTAGATGTCACAAACACTCCTGTGAAATGTATTGTGTGCTTCCACTGTTGTAAGAGGACACACTGTCCTGCTGCAGGTTTATTTTTTTCTGAGCAAGGCTAAGCATTTTTTATCCTACACCGGCTCACCCTGCATTACTGGTATGGAGCAAGCACTAGGGAAGCACCTGTATCAGTATAATCTATCCTTCCCAAGCACTCACAACATCCCTGCTTACCCTGAGTGACAACTGAGTGCAGTATCTCTGTTGTCTGTCAAAAGACATACCTGCTTCCATGTAGGACTGAGAATATTTAATGTGGGCTGAGCAAGGCTTGGGTTTGCTAACTTCCCAGTCCAGGTCAGACCCAAGAGCCTTATTTCCATGTACATTTTAGCTGCCGAGATCAATAGATAAATAGATAACCATGATGAGCCTTATGATACTACACTACTCACTTTAGAAGAACAGGTTACAAATAAATAACTAATATTAATGTATTTCAGTTACATTTGAGTAGGTAAAAGTGCTGCTGAAACATTTTTTTCAACCAAAATTAATATTTTGTGGGCATTTTTCATTTTAGCTGTTCTAGTGCAGGTTTTTGTGGACAACATGAAAACAAAGGTCAAGAATACTACTATTTCCAATTTTTATTTCTAATTGAACCAAACATTGCTTGTAATACTTTTTGATAAAGGTGATTTTTGCAAAATCCTCTCTGAGAAACAATTTGCCTTTAAAAAAAGCACATATCATACAATTAAAAATGTCCACTCATGTGTATGTGTTTAAACTACCACTAGTTATTTTATGAGGCTAACCATTCAGCACTATATTTTTCATTACAGTCCATCACACATTAAAAGAAGGCTGAATGCAGTCAGTAGCAGTCATGGATCTGTGTTGCCATCCTAGTTCCTCCTATTCTGAAACCGAGGGAAAGTTCTTATTCATATTCCTCCTTGCTTTTGTGACTGATCTCATCTGGGTTTTTTGAAAGCCTTGATTTTAGAAAAGATGATAGCACCCTTTTCTTTTTTTAGTGAAAAAAACCCAGCAATATATTTTGGTTGGGACAGATTCTGTCTTACAAAGAATACTGAGCCCTTCAAACCCTGCATTATATGCCTACTTCTCTTCAGCTGAGTCCTGTGAGTAGTAACAAGTCACTGAATCGATTTGGTTCATCCTGAGAAATGCACAACCCCCCAAGAAAAACACTAAATAAAATTTGTTTTTAGCCACAAATCCATCTTATTTTTACTATTCACCTACTTTCAGATAGTCTGAATTTCCAAGGATTTGATTAGTAGTTGTTATTAAGACCCCCCCCCCCGGGATTTTGTTTTATTGCGACTCATTGCACACACTCACATCAGTAATTTTGTGTTTAATCTAACTAGATGCTTATAACCAGCTTTTCTTGTGGATCCGGGAAATTAAACTCGCTTTAACTGTGAATTGCGAGCAGTGTTTCACGGTCAGGGGAGGGGCTGTCGGGTTAGTTTTATGCCCTCGCCTCCTCCCCATTTGCTCTCAAGTTTAGGAGTCACTTGGCTTGCACGCCGGGCACTGTAACTGTTCCACTGCACAATGGGATCAAAATTCACTCTAAGCCACCTGACTGCCTGCTGTTGCGAGAGCGGCGGGGAGAGGCGGAGGGTGGGGAGGCTGGAGCTTTGCTGCCAGTGAGATCACAGCCGGCTACTGCCCTTCTTAGGGGAGCGGTGGGAAGAGGGGAGGAGCCGGCCACGGAACCCTCCAATCCGAGGTGCTGGGGGAGGGTCAGGGTAGGTCTATAATGCCATTGATACTGTGATCAGAAGTCAGACAATAACAACAGACCCAAAGAGCAAAGCTCAACAGATCCCACCTGCTCATGCAACAGTGGCAACCCGGTGCCACTGCTTCTCTCCCTCTCGTCTTCTCTCTGCCTCTGTCATCATGATGTCTATGAACAGCAAGCAGCCTTTCAGCATGCATCCGATCCTGCATGAGCCGAAATATACCCACCTGCACACCAGCTCAGAGGCCATCCGGAGAGCCTGCCTGCCAGCCCCTCAGGTAAGCCAGCCCAACAGCCCAGCAAGTCACTCCGGGCTGAGCTGCTTTGTGCCCGCCGCGAGCGGGGAGTTTGCTTCCTGGGGCATCTCCCGCGCGCGCCCGCCCGCCCCGTCTACGCACTGCCAGACAGAGCAGTCCTGGCCCGCAGGTGGGCTGCTCCCGCGGACGCACTTCGCCCCAGGCTTCGCCATCTCCGTGGGCTGGGGAGCCGGCTGTCTCCTCAGCACTTCCTCCTCTTCTTTTTGGAATTAAAAAAACCCAAACGCTTTTTTTTTAACGGACAAATTCAGTTCATCAGACCCTCCCGGTCTGGCCAGGGGATGAATTTGTCAGGCAGGTCGAGCCCTACTCATGTATTTCCCCCTACAAGGTGCTCTGGAGGAAAGGAGTGCGGATAGCGGGCAGACAGCCGCTGGGAAAGATGGTGGGTTAGGAGATAAGGCGACTAGCTCTTTGGCGGGGTTGCAGTGAGCAGGGAACTGGTCCCCCTCTTACCTGGCCGTGGTTTTGCAAGCGAGGTC
>NW_017729029.1:39172358-39173978 GCF_001723915.1 Gavialis gangeticus
TCCTGTTTGTTTGTTTGTTCCTCCAGATCCAAGGCAATATCTTTGCGGGCTTCGATGAGACTTTGCTGAGAGGGGCTGAAGCCCTGGCGGCCGTGGATATAGTATCGCAGAAAACCCATCCTTTCAAGCCAGACGCCACTTACCACACCATGAGCAGCGTCTCATGCACTCCTACCTCCTCCTCCGTTCACCTGCACCACCCTTCGGTCCTGACCACCCACCATCCTCACCATCACCACCACCAGCCCTCGCAGGGCTTGGAAGGGGAGCTCCTGGACCACCTCAACTCTGCCATCCCTCTCGGGGGTGTCCCTGGACCTGATGTGGGCTCCACGCCCTCCCACCCGCATTCCCACATGTCCGCCATCAACCACATGGCCCACCACTCCCAGTCTATGAACATGGCTCACCCGCACGGGCTGGCCTCCCACGCTGTCATCTCAGGCCCCGAGACAGAGACGGACCCCAGGGAACTGGAGTCCTTTGCAGAGCGGTTCAAGCAGAGGAGGATCAAACTGGGGGTGACCCAGGCGGACGTGGGCTCCGCCTTGGCCAACCTGAAGATCCCGGGCGTGGGCTGCCTGAGCCAAAGCACCATCTGCCGGTTCGAGTCCCTCACCCTGTCCCATAACAACATGGTGGCCCTGAAGCCCATCCTGGAGGCTTGGCTGGAGGAGGCGGAGCGGGCGCAGAGGGAGAAAATGACCAAGCCTGAGATCTACACGGGCGGGGACAAGAAGCGCAAGCGCACCTCCATCGCCGCCCCGGAGAAGAGGTCGCTGGAAGCCTATTTCGCGGTGCAGCCCAGACCCTCCTCCGAGAAAATCGCAGCCATCGCAGAGAAGTTAGACTTGAAGAAGAACGTGGTGCGGGTCTGGTTTTGCAATCAAAGACAGAAGCAGAAACGGATGAAATTTTCTGCCACCTACTGAGAAGGGGCGGGAGAGGAGAGAAGAGCAAGCGGCATCACCTCCAGCCAGACCTCCCGCCGCCCTTTCCCCGCTCCCGCAGCAGCACCAGGCAGGTCACGTTTTCCTGTAGTTTACTTCTAAAAAAAAAAAAGGGGGGGGGGGGGGGGGACCACCAAGAACTGATAAGCTCTCCCTCTTTTCGAGCCCGCGATTGTCTTTGCGAAGAAAGGAACTGACCATGCTACCATGGCTAATAAAGACTTCGCTTTTTAAAGAAAAAAAAAAGAGCAAACAGCAACACACAGGAGGAACTTAGACAACTGTACAATAGTCCTGGTGAGTGAAAAAAGTCAGGTCTCGAGCCTTTGTTTGAGAGAAGACTTTGACCCCCCCCCATTAATCCCTCTTCCACTGACTATTACAAAATGTAAGAGGAGACAAAAAATCAATGAAACTTGAAAAAAGATACATGTTTATTCCTCTCGGTTTCATATCCACAGTTTCTTCCTCTCGTTTTCTTTTTTCTTTTTCCATTTACGAGTGTAAATATGTTCTGGGGATGGCACTGCACAGAGTTGGAAAGTTCTGTTCCGTGGGGTTTCTTTGCTGTACAGCACGTCATTCATGTCAGACTCTCTTTATTTAAACAAGCATTCACTTGAAGGGCTTCCCCCACCACACACACACCACACACACACTTGCATGGTTT
>NW_017729029.1:39173989-39175672 GCF_001723915.1 Gavialis gangeticus
CCCCACCACACACACACCACACACACACTTGCATGGTTTTCGTTGGCTTCTGACTAATCTAGCAACAAATCCATCGCATTTTTGCAATAACTGTTCTGTTTCTACCTCATCAGCTGAAAAAATAGGAAAAAAGAAAAAAAAAAGAAAAAAGAGAAAAAATAGCACGCTCATAGATTCATGGTTTGTTTGGAAAATTGGGGATTTATTTTGGTTTTGTGTCACTACAAAATTTAATATCCATTATAATTTCACTGTAAAAATACGCTTCGACAATCAAATCATTAAATCTCATATTTATGACGTTTCCCCTTGAAATGAGGAAAGCAGTGGTGTATCTGGGCAATTTGCTTTTCACGGTAAAAAGCTCGTGGATTTGGCTTCTGAGTTTCTCTCTACTGCACAATTCAGTAGCTTCTGTGCGCTGTTCTGTTCCAGGATGCATCGACCCAGGGGAAAGTTTTATTTTTTTGAAAGGTCTAACTTATATGTAACTTAAAAATTCACTATGGTTATCAAAAGTTATTAGTAAATAACTTATTATTTTGCAAATATTTAACTCTGCACTTTCTAAGGCAAGAATAATTTTTGCTTTGCATATTTAATAGAGAAATTTGCCTCTGTTTCCTTTTTTAATGATGATTTAATTTCGTTGTGTGTGTGCTGAATGAAATTTTGTGTCTCTGTATGCTACAGAATTTCAAATAAACCATGCACGTTTTACCTCACCCATTCCTTCCTTGTGGACTTAATAGAGGGTAAATGGACGGAACCATCTTCAAACAGAAATATCCCCTTTTAAGCAGTCTCTTAAATTGGGTATTTCGCTCAAATCTTTCAAACTGTTTGCTGCAAGATGGCTTTTTTGGAAAACAAGTGTGTGTGTGTGTGTGTGTGTGGGGAGGGTCTTAGTACAATTGATTTTTACATTTCCCAAGTCAACAGCTTGTTCTCAAATAACCCAGATTGCCTTCTCTTTGATTCACAGTCGCATTGGAGCCACGGTATTTCTTTAATCGCTTGCGCTGTGATAGTGACAGAAGAAACCCCTACGCAAAGCGTTTAAAACTGAACAAACGAATCTACGTGCATGTAGCTACACAAGGTTTAATTGGTCCTCAAAAATGCATGCATCACCTCCACCCTCTTCCTACGATACACACTGTCTTCCTCTGATCCTGCTTTTCGAAGGAAAAAAAAAGGCAGTTTCACCATATCAAAAAGCCTACAGGATGCACAACTTAGCTTGCCCTCTGGCTAACACGTTACCAGCCAGACCAAGCATCCAGTCCATTGCAAAACGTGACACGGAAATCAAAGAAATATTTCATTACGGGCATTTAGTTGTCAATAAAACGTTCTAACCTGAAGTGCTTTACATTAAGAGCGTTGCAATTACAGCCCATCGCCAGCACACTGCAATCCCCCGCCACACACACACACACACACACACACACACACACACACACACACACACACACTTTTGAGGTTCTGTGGCTTTCTTCTCGATTCTTTCATAAAAGTCACCTTTGAAGGGAAAAGCTCTTGTTCTCTCTGACACTTGACTTGTAGGAGAGGTAGGGGCGCAGGAATCCTAAATCCTGGAGAATGACTGGGGCACAGTAGAGGCACCTCTGTTGTTTGTATCCTGCTCAAACTTTCTGTCGTGGCGGGGGGGGGGGGGGG
>NW_017729029.1:39175688-39176629 GCF_001723915.1 Gavialis gangeticus
GTTTTGCAGCTGGCTGGGAGTGGGGTGGGGTGTCGATTCGGGTTTAAGGTCATTTGCTTCCTGCCGTAGCGCGCGGCGAGTCGTGCCCGTGTGCGTGTGCAGTAGCAGGAGCAAACAGAGAGGAGCATGCAGTGGTGGCATGTGTGGGAGCGAGACGCTTTGCTCTTCTCTCCAGTGGTTCTCAGCCTTTCCCTAGCATTTGTCAGCTAGAAAAGGGAGGGAAAAAACCAGGGGAGAAAGCACAGCCGTCCTGGAGAAACTCCTAGCGGCGCTGAGGGCAAGAACACGAGATTTCCCACGAGCCTAGCCCGCGTTGCCCGTGACGCTGCTTTCAGCACACTCCTGGTCCAAAACACACGTCAGACACGATCATCTCCCCCACTTCCATTTGCACGCGCACACACCTATCTAGTCCCGTGTCTCAAGCCCTCCCTTCAGTCTTTAAATGTGCAAAAGGAACTTCCCAGCACCTGAAGGCCAGGGGCAGCCTTTGGGGAGCAGAGCCTGGAAGCGGTGCGATGCTGCTGCAGGCTCTGCTCACCCCAAGACCCCTCTGCCAGGCTGAACTTCACCGAGACCGGGTCTGCGCGGAGCTCGCCGGCCGGCAGGACCCCGCCGGGGGGAGCCCTCCCCGTGGCTTTAGCCTGGGTTCACTGCGGGCACCGGCAGCACTGGGACAGGGCATTAACGAGCCTGTAAGCGCCCAGTGTGTGCGTGTGTATTGGGGAGGGGGGATGCTGGCACCTGTTAGCCCCTCCTGCTGCCGCTTTGTGTGCCCGCTTCGGCCAGGCTCAGGGCAGGAGGGAGCCCCGCTCCGGGTGGCCGAGCCCGTCCTGTCCCGCACAGGCGCCGGCTTCAGCCCGCGGGGAGCGGCCAGGGGAGGCAAGCCCCAGCCGGGCCGGGAGCGCCGGGGAGCGGCGGCCTGCGGCGCTTCCACCCCG
>NW_017729029.1:39176936-39178885 GCF_001723915.1 Gavialis gangeticus
TGCAGCACCTCGGACAGCGCCGCGCCCGCCGGCCGGCCAGGCCCAAACTCCCTCCTCCGGCCCGCGAGCCGGGCCGCTCCCCGCCGGGCTGCGAGGCACCAGGCGCATGACGGTCCCGTCCTCTCCTTTGTTCTTTCGCCCCATCCCTGTTTTTTCCATGAAGCCAAAAGCGCATTTTCATAAATAGACCTTGGCCAAGTGCTGGCCATGAAATTTTAATGAAGTCTGGATGCTGAGTGCTGCTCGGAGGGGCCTTGGAGAATTAGCTCAGTTAGCTACATTAGCAGGGCCCTTCTCTCTCTCTTCTCTCCCTCCCTCCCTCTCTCCCTCCCGCCGCCATGGCTCTTCCCCTCTCAAGGCAGCACACTCCAGTCTGCTACTCCCTCCTGCCTCAGCCGGGACCCCCCACCCGCCGCCGCACGCAGCACACACACAGACGCACACGCGCACACACGCACGCACACACAACCCGGGGAGGCAGCTCAAGTCCTACCTTCGAGGCCAGTGCCCTTGAAAGAGGCAAGGCAAGTCAAGCAAGGCAGGGAGATCTGATCCCCAAGCCCCGCACTGCTTTGGAGGGAGAGCTCACAGGTGCACCTCACACCCCTAGTATTAAAAGTTTTAAATGCAGGCGATGCAATATTTATCACCTGAGATAATAAAAAGGCAAGGCAGTATTTGCCAGTCACCGATTCAAACCGCTTAAGCAAATGCTAGGCTGCAAAGTCGATCTGGGGGGACGAGCTGGCTTCATTTTTTATTACTATTATTTTTATCATTATTTCCAAGGGACTTGCTAGAACAAAAAATAAAAAAAGATACTTTCTATTCATCAGAATTGTGTTGACAGCCGCCAGGTAAGAGTGACTTTCTCCAGACCAGGGGATCTCTGTGACATCCGGATTAGCCTGGACAAGGTTTAGATGAAAGGAGGGGAATGATCTAAGCTGCCACCTCTGAAACGAACTACAATTATGCATGTCTTGATCTCTAGCGAGCAGAACAAAAAACCCGCGTGCCTGTTTTCACAAGGATTAGAGAGAACAACATCATTAGGAACAGAATCAAAGCAAATAAATGGACGGAGCCCGAATCAGCAAATGAGCGACTATTAGATTTAACAATTAAGAAAACTAGCAAATTAATCGTATGTCTAATTTAGCATTGTCAGTAGTAGGATTTCCCCCCACCGCTTCTCTTGATCTTTGTTATATCCTAGTGATATTAGCCCAGTACTGTGTGTCTATGCAGATGTGGAACTGAAGTTATTTGGGAAGGTCTGTCGGTTTGCCTGGAAACAAGAGGGGATAGCGATAGGCAGGGATGGAGAAGGAAGTTGGTGTTAAGAAGCCAAACTTTGCTGCTCGGGTTTTCCTAGTAGTGCGCGGACGAGATGGACTTGAATGTGGGATCGGATCGTTTCTGCTGAGCTGGCTGGTTTTCCTGTAATGGCATCGATCAGAGGGGAGGCTTGCAAATGTCGTATTGGCCAGCGAGGGGCTAGGGAGGAAAAGGCAAGGAATGGGAAGAGAAAGTGGTTCCTTTTCATGGCCAGGTGAAGAGAGACTCGGCTGCAGTTTCTCCCAGCATCTGGCTATAACTTGAGGATCATTCTCAGATCGCCAGCGCTCCTGAATGCACAAAACCAGCCAGGTGAAACTGATCGTCCTTCCCTAATTATTTCATATTAAAAATTAAATCCTACAACAAAAGACTATTTAGAACAAAATAGTTCCACACGTGTAAATTCGTCGACTCTCCTCTACGGAGCAGCGTTGAGGGACTGGACTCTGAACTCTAGGATCTTTCCCCTGCAAGGAGAATGGGGGGACGCTTGTGACACGACGCCGATCCGGGCCACTGAATTACAGAGCTCGAGTTAACTGCACAAAGAACCCATTCATAAATTATTTTGGTCACAGTTTTACTTCTTCTGCTATTTCCAACCC
>NW_017729029.1:39178896-39194091 GCF_001723915.1 Gavialis gangeticus
GAGGGGCTAGGGAGGAAAAGGCAAGGAATGGGAAGAGAAAGTGGTTCCTTTTCATGGCCAGGTGAAGAGAGACTCGGCTGCAGTTTCTCCCAGCATCTGGCTATAACTTGAGGATCATTCTCAGATCGCCAGCGCTCCTGAATGCACAAAACCAGCCAGGTGAAACTGATCGTCCTTCCCTAATTATTTCATATTAAAAATTAAATCCTACAACAAAAGACTATTTAGAACAAAATAGTTCCACACGTGTAAATTCGTCGACTCTCCTCTACGGAGCAGCGTTGAGGGACTGGACTCTGAACTCTAGGATCTTTCCCCTGCAAGGAGAATGGGGGGACGCTTGTGACACGACGCCGATCCGGGCCACTGAATTACAGAGCTCGAGTTAACTGCACAAAGAACCCATTCATAAATTATTTTGGTCACAGTTTTACTTCTTCTGCTATTTCCAACCCCACAACAGAGCCCTGAAAGTGACCCCCCCAATACGTATTTAACAATTTATAGATTGAAAATTATCTCAGCAATCACTGTAAGGAGGAAGTTCCCTTAGCGATTCAGACAACACTTCATTTCAATTGGGTTTTTTTTAAATCTATAACCGTCATTAATAATATTCAAAAGCAATGAACTCAATGACCTTTGCAGGCTACTTGTCATAACAATTAGTTTCAAAGTTCCCCAAGTTAACTAGGTTCAATTTCAGATAGCCCCTTAAAACAAGCAGCAGGAGGAGGTACGACAGAGAAATTAGCACTTAGCAGATTCAGAAAGGAGGGAGGGAATGAGATGGAAATAAAAGCAGAAATTGAAAATCCTCTTTTTGCAGCAGCACAAAAAAAAGTGGGCGAAGTTGTTTTAAAGTGAGATTGCTAAGCAGAAAACAGCTGCATCAGAGACAAAAGGTAACAGGGCTGTTAATTTTTCATTTTCATTTTTGAAGAGTGAAAAGGAGGTGGAGAGGGAGAAATTGATGACATCCATTCGACAATGGCTTCGTTTGGAACACCTTGGGCAGGTAAATCTGCAGTTCAAAGGCAAGGCAAGAAATCCCTTGCCTATGCCACTGCTCATATATTATTTCCCCACCTCTGTCTTTCCATTTTTCACCAGTTTTTCACTGAGCATTGCAACCCTCTCCTCCCCACTCCCCACAGTCACTGCAACGTTTGGAAGTGGTGGCAGGAGGAAATGAGATATAATAATTTGGCCCAAGATTCAAGCAAAGTTGCCAGTCTTCCTTTGGAAATAGGGACACATGGAAAGATTTGGCTCTGTCTCATTGTAATTTATAACTTAATACATATTTTAAATAATTCTTAATATTCTTAGAGAAAAACAACACTGAAGCAACTGGTAGTCTTTATGCTCTTTCTCTTGTCAGGCTTCCTTCCAGAGATGAGCTAGACATTTCAGAAG
Organism: Gavialis gangeticus; assembly: GCF_001723915.1. Lineage (NCBI taxonomy): Eukaryota > Metazoa > Chordata > Crocodylia > Gavialidae > Gavialis > Gavialis gangeticus. Next base: position 39,180,316 of record NW_017729029.1, read on the forward strand.
GGAACAATGTAAAGATTTGAGAGGGGTAAGGTAGTTAGCTGTGTCAGTCTGAAGCTAGGTAGATGGCAGGGTAGAGATGTACTTACAAAGTAAATGAGTTATTTAGTTAATCTTTAAGTTGCATTGTTACCTCTCAATATAAAAATGTATCTTCCTTAAATTCACATTAATTCATATGCATTCGATGCCTTCTGCATTATTTGGGCTTTAGTTGGTGATATAGTTCCTGCTGTTGCAAAAGTCCATGAAGATGAGAGGGAACTTTATCAAGCCAGAGGACTCTAAAGTACTGTTTTCTCCCCTTTTTTTTAAAATAGTCTTTGTATTCATTTTTTGTAAACCACAGTATAGAACATACCACTAGAACATTTGTGTCCAAACCTGAAAAATGTTAAAGGCTACAAAGAAAATTTATGAAAGAATCCAAAGTATGAACAAAGAACATAGCCTACAAAAGAGGATTAGAGGCACACCCACACTCACCCACCCACTTTCTTCTGCTAGATTGCAAGAGGAACCTGTGAACCATGACCCAGTGCTAAAATACTATTATATTAAAGGCTTATTGATTATGCCAAACACGCAGCACTTGCAATTTATTTTTTATTCAAGGTTTTGACATATGAGCTGTTTCTTCTTTTTTTTTATTAGTTTGTGGCTTTGTAAGCAAGTCTTTGTCAAAGGGAATGCATTTTCCCCCCTGTAGACTAAAGACCAGTGTCCCAGTGATAGGATAGAGAAAGCTCTTGGGATAGTTGTTTAAAATCCTAGTGCCATATTGATGAACAGAATAGGAGGGTCATCCTCTCTCATGGTAGTGCTGAAGCATCCTTGCCAGAGAGCACTTATTCTTGAGACGCAGACCATTTCTTAAATATATATATATATATATATATATTTGAGAAAACAGATCAGATTGTACTGAACCAGCAGGTGTTTGCTAAGTTTTCAGATGAGAGACCACACAGACAAGCCGCTATCTCTGGGTAGTTCCATATATGTGTATGGCATCTCTTCCATAGACATATATGGATAGGTTGGAAACATGGGCAGAATGAAATAGGATGCAGTTCAACAAAGAGAAGTGCAAAGTGCTGCACCTGGGCAAAACAAACCACCAACACACTTACAGGCTGGAGGATGACTGCCTCAGCAGCACAGCAGTGGAAAGGGATCTTGGAGTCATAGTTGACTCCAAGATGAACATGAGTCTTCAATATGACAAAGTGATCAACAAGGTTAACTGCACTTTATCATGCATTAACAGACACATGATGAACAGGTCCAGGGAGGTGATGCTTCCCCTCCATGCGACACTGGTTAAGCCGCAGTCGGAGTACTGCATCCAGTTTTGGGTGCCGTACTTGAAGAGGGATATGGAGAATCTTGAGAGGGTTCAGAGGAGGCCACTCGTATGGTCAGAGGCCTGCAGGCAAGGCCCTATGAGGAGAGACGAGGGACCTAGATCTCTTCAGACTTCGAAAGAGAAAGCTGAGAGATGATCTTGTGGCTGCCTATAAATTCATCAGGGGAGGGCAGCAGGGAATAGGGGATGCTCTATTTACTAGGGCACCCCCTGGAATAACTAGGAACAATGGCCACAAATTGACAGACAGCAGATTTAGGTTGGACATTAGAAAGAACTTCATCACAGTAAGGGTTGCCAGAATCTGGAATAGGCTTCCAACGGAGGTTGTGCTCTCCCCCACCTTGGGGGTCTTCAAGAGGAGACTGGACAAGCATCTAGCTGGGGTTGTCTGACCCCAGCGCTCTTTCCTGCCCAGGGCAGGGGGTCAGATGCAATGACCTACTGAGGTTCCTTCCGACCCTAACATCTATGAATCTATGAAAAAGCTTTCATGAGGTCAACAAATGATATGTATAGTGGGTTATTTTGTTCTTTACATTTTTCTTGCAGTTGGCGTAAGGCGAATATCATGTCCACTCTTAATCTCCTTGATCTGAATCCACAATATGATTCCAGGCAGATGCGATCAGCAAGTTGTTGCAAGCATTTCAAGATGACTCTGGCAAAAGCCTTCCCTGTGATGCTGAGGAGAGAGATGCCCCTATAGTTGTTGCAGTCACTCTTGTCTCCCTTGTTCTTGTACAGATTTATGTTGTTAGTGTCATGCATGTCCTGGGGTACTTGATCTTCCTTCCAGCAGCACACTAGGAGTTGATAAAGATGTGGTAGCAGGCTAGCTTTCCTGCACTTGAGACCCTTAGCTGGGATGCCATCTTCCCCTGGTACTTTTGCACTAGCTAGAGAGTCTATGGACTTGCTAAGTTCTTTGGCTGTAGGTATGTTGTGTAGCTGATGTGCCTGTACACTTAGAGTTGGAAGTTGATCCAGTGCCTCTCTTGAAATGTCTGTTTCATGGGAGTAAAGCTCTAAGTAATGTTCAAGCCAGCATGCTATCTGCTTGTTCTTGTCAAGTGATTTTGACTTTGCCATCTTGAGATTTGAGGGGGCCAAGACAGATAGACCAAGAGCTTTCTTTGGGCCATCATACATAACTAACAGCTTTCCTGGGTCTGAGGCAAACTACTCATCTCTTGACATAGGTCAGTCCAGTACTGGTTTGTGTAGCATCTGCCTGTTTTTCTGTACCATTGCCCTGGCATGCTTCAGCTTAGCCTTGAAACTTTCTGTTGGACTAGCAAAATGCCCATCATGAATGATGGCGGGTGAGGGAGGGGGGCAGGGATGGAGACCAGCGTCTGGCCCCGCACCCTCCCCCCACTGCTCCGGGCCCAGCCCCACTCGTCCTCCCCTCCTGCCACCACTCAGGGTCCTGCCCCTCTCCCCCCAACCCACTGCCACTCTGGGTCTTGCCTGCTCCCCAACCCTCCCACTGTTTCTCTGGGTCGTGCCATGCTCTCCCTGCCACTCTGAGTCCAGCCCTGCTCTGCACCCCCTCCCCGCTGCCCCGTGCATGAGGGAGCATGGTGCACGGCTGCATGGGAGCATGGTAGCATGCAGCCGTAGGGCGTGGTGTGTGCTCAATGGCTGCGTGGCAGGGGGATCGCCTGGGGTGTGGCACAGGGCATGTGCATGGGGGGTGGTGTATGGCTGCAGGGCAGGGTGTGGCATGGGGAGCAACCCTGGGGCATGGTGCAGGGTCCATGGGGCAGCATGGCGCTTGGCTGCACAGGGGGAGTGGTACATGGCTGCAGGGTGTGGCATGGGGAGTGGTCACAGTGGGGAGAGCACCTGCCAGCTGCAGCAGCGTGGTGTGGGGAGTGGCCCCAGGGGAGTGGCACAGGTTGCTTGGGGGGGCATGGTGTCCAGCAGGGGTGTGGCATGGCCACAGGGAAGGCACTGGGAGTTACTTTGTTGACAATAAGGGAGTGGTCTGTGTCACAATTTGCACTGTGTTAAGTGTGTGTGTGTAGTATACTGAGCAGGTCTTTCCTCTTGGTGATCATGAGGTCTAATTGATGCCAGTGGCCAGATTGTGGGTGTCTCTGTGATACTTTTTGATGCTCTTTGCCCACAAAGTAGGTGTTAGTGATATACAGGTGGTGTAAGGTGCAGAAGACACTGACCATTTTTATTAATTTTCCTGATGCCATGATGTCCCAGGCAGGTTGACTGAGAGTTGTGACCTGTGCCTAGTTCAGCATTAAAGTCCCCTAAAAGGAGAAGCCTTTTGTTTGATGGTAGTTCCTCAATGACTTGGTGCAGGGCATCGTAGAAGTTATCATCTGAACTTGCCTGTAAAGTAGGTGCATAGGTGCTAATGATGTTAACAAACCCATCAGCTGACTGTAGTCAGAGTGAGATGATGTGATCTGATGTTCCAGTGGGTCTCAGTGGTTTTGACCAACTTGTTGCAAAATGCAAATCTGACCCTGTGTAGGTAAGTATCTTCTGCACTCTTGCCTTCCCAGAAAATGGTGTAGTTAGCCTCATGAATGGAGCCTGAGTTGGCCAATCTGGCTTGTTACTAGTTATGTACCAAGTACAGTAAAAGCTGTGTTAACTGGCATGAATGTGGTAAGGAGGGTGCCAGGTATTTAAAAAATTCCAGGTATTTGAGGCAGGGGTTTTCAACCTTTTTGAAAACCCCTGCAGAGAGGTGGAGGGTGGTGGGTGGCAGCAGCAGTCACCACGTGCATGTTCTTCTGCCTCCCTCACACCCGCTATGGCTGGCCAGCTGGCTGGCTGGAAATTCTGGGTAATAGAGTATTCTGCATAGTACAATGGCAGTCAACACAGCTTCTGTACTGATATTCCTGACTTCAGGGAAGTTACTGTAGATACACTGGTATCACTAAAAGGAGAATCTGCCCCTAACAGGAAAAATATTGGTGCAAGCCCCTTGTTAAAACATTGGTAGCACGTCATGACCCTGCACTCAAGCCTGGGTCTAGAAGACAGAAAATGCCTGATGATCTTTTAAAAGATTCTTGCCTTTGAAAGACATCCTAGTAAAAGGTGCCCCTGCTGATGGACTATATTCTATTATTCTATGTGTTTTAGTTTAGTGCAGAGAAGATGTATTTTTAAACAGGCATGTGCTTGAAGTAGATTCTGTTCTACTACAGGGAGAAAAGTGGTAAAGCAGTAATTACAGGCTTTGTAGGTGCCTTAGCATGAAGGAGAACCTGGAAGGGGTGTGGGGGGGAAGAGTATTAAAAATGATCTCAAGGAGGAAGACTATAAATTAGTTCTTTGCAGAAGAAGTCTGGAAATGGAGAAGGGTATTTTTTTTATATTAGGGAAGATGTGCTTAATTTGAAAGAGGTGCCAGGCCATGAAATATGTCCCCCTGCTAATTATTTGCTCTGCTTTAATAAAGCCTCAGCCAGGGCAATTATCCCTACTATATTTTTCTGGGTCTCATGCCAAGACTTTTTACTCTTGATAAATCCTCAGTGAAGTCAATGGGAAATGCATGATTGGGCCCTATACTTTAAATGTCCATATCCTGAATATATCACAGTAAGTTTGACTCTGGGGGATTGGGCTCAATGTATTCACCCACCTGCTTAGGAGCTGTTGGAACATGGGGCAATGTGGAATGATAGCTGTAGACTCATTGTGCAGATACTGGCTATTAACTGAATAGCAGAGAGGAGGGGGCAGGAATTTGGATAGACAGGCTTGTGGTCTAGAGAAGAGGAGGTCCTGCAGGGAAACTTCAAGGAAAACCAAGATTGGAGAGAGAGTTTAGATGGGTGTACAGGTTTCTGTTGTTGCCCTGCAGACTAGGAAAGAGTATTGATGAGGATTCAGAAAGCATAGGTTCCACTCCCAGCTCAGCCACTGTCCTGTGAGGAGACCATAGACAAAATTATGTCCAGGTACTAAAAAAATGTTAGGTGACTAACCATGAGCAACTGGTGCCTCTTGACTCTGTGGGGATACCAGTGGCCAATCGCTGACCGTGGAGGGAGGGTGTCCCCCAGTGGATGATCCCAACCCCAGAAGTGCTACTGGCAAAACCGGAAGTGCCTCCAGTGCTTCTCAGGTGCTCCCCACTCCCTGGCCGGCGAGGGCCTATTCCGGGGCAGGGTGAGGGCACATACTCCCCCGTGTCCTCCCTATGCATTGCTTATGTGCCTAACTCCCAGTGACTTTGAGTGTTAGGTACCTAAATACTATTAAGAATGTAGACCTTTGGGTTTCTGCCTCAGTTTCCCCACCTCTGTTGTAAAGCACTTTGACTCTGGCACATAATAAGATCTGGATATAATTGCTGCATATCTGTGTTACTAATAAAGCCAAATGCCAGAAGGAGGTTATATTTGGACTGAATACCTTCATCTACATTCTGCTCCTAGTTATTTTGAGGTAAATGGAGAATAACTCTGCGGGATTTATGTGGGTCTGACAGACCCAAAATTGGCATTTTGTTTTGCTTTTGTTCAGAACAGGGCAGGAATTCCAGATGCTGGCAACACAGTGTGCTGCAGCTCACCTGTCAGAGATCCCTGAGTCATTTATACTTCTAAGGGCTAAATCCTATTTGCCTTACTCCTGTGAGCAATACCACTGAAATCACTAGAGGAAATTTTAAAAGTGCTCTACCTGCTACACTCTGATCTCACTGCAATCAATGAGAACTTGACTTTGACTTCAGTAGGTCCAAGGGTGTGATAAAATGAACAGTGTCTAACAACTGTTCCCAGTAGGATCAGCCTAATAAAATAACAGATTAAATAGGATTGGCTTGACAGTAACAAAACTTTCACTGCTTTATATGTGAATTTTCCTGTGTAAGGATTGAGGTCTTAATCCTTCTTACTTACAGGAATAATTCTCACGCAGCTGAGAAGTCCCACTGAGGCTATGGGGAAGACTTCCATGGATATAAGGACTACTTTCCTATATAAAGGTTTGGAGCATTAAACTCTAAGGAAAGGCTGTGGGATTTGGCTTCAGATCTTTGGGGGGATCAGAGACTGTAGCTATGCATTGGAGATGGAAGAAATAGTGGGATATCTGGAGATAAAGAGTAAAGATCAGAGATAGATCCATATTTCCTCCACAGAGAACCACAGAGTTTTATGGAAACAAATCCATCAGGTCAGGGAAAATCAGTTCTTTCTGAGCAGTATGAAAATGACAACTAACAATGATGTTTTATTTATGCTTAGGCAAGGAGATTTTTAGTTTCACATAGGAATATACATATACATACTGTACATATACACATATGTCTATAAAATACATCTATATTATATATAATATGTCTCTCTCTCTCTCTCTCTCTCTCTCTTCCTTAGGCACTATATGTCTATCCAGCTTTTGTATTAATCAGAAACAGAGTTCATTTCACAACAGTTCTTTCTAAGGATGTACCCAGCAATCACTCATGCAACCAGTCAGCAGAATCTGAGTCTCATTCATCATCTAGTCCACAAAAAGTACTTCCTAGACTCTTGCAGATCATTGCTGGCTAAATACTGAAGCAAGACAAAACAGAGTCCATCCTCCATGAAACCATCTCACAACTTGCACTGGACTTGGCTAACAGACAAAATTCACTGCAATATGATACAGAGATACTATAGCATAGTTTCTGCTGTGCCTTGTAGTGCTTTCATATAACTTTGGAACTATTTTCTAATAGCCAAGAGCAGCACTCCAGCCTTGGAGATGTGGAAACAACCCCTTCTTTACTTGTGTATGAATTACAGTAGCTCACAGGGTTCCAGCTGAGAAAAGGGCTCTATTATGCAAGGCTGGGGGGGTGGGGGGTGGGTTGGAGTGCTCCATCTCACTCTATTAACCATACTCTCTGGACTAGGGAATGCATTTAGGAATGAACACTCCCTTCAGTGTTAGTGGAAGATCAGGGGATGAATACAGCTGTTATTAGGGCTGTGCAAGGCTTCGGACTGTGCTTCAGATCTGGAGAAGCTTTGGACGCTTTGGCGTCCGAAGCAGCACATCTGGATCAAAGTGCTGGCTTCTTGAGGCTTTCCAAAGTGGTTCAGAGCTTCCGAAGCTTGGAGCTGCCTCGGAGATCCGGCCATAGGGTATAGTGGGGAATCAATGAAATATCTATAACTTTGTTGTTTTTTGTCTGATTTGGATGAAATGTGCAGAAGTGGTAGCCTCTCCTAAGAGCATTAAGCCTGTCAAGATTCAAGAAGATTGGTGTAGGGGTTTGGGGGGAACTGCACCCCAAATTACTGAAAGCCAAATTCATGTCACGTGACACCACAGGGGGTTGAAAACTGTAGGTTGGTAGCCCCTGGTGAGGCCATGAAGCCTGCCAAATTTCAAGGAGATAAGTGCAGGGGTTTGGGGGGAACTGCACCTCAAGCTGCAGACAAGCAAAATTAGTGCCTGGGTGACACTGTGTGTGTTAAGGCGCAGCAGGGTGACAGCTTCAGGGATGGTTGCCCCTGCTGTGGCCATGACGCCTGCCAGCTGTCAAGGAGATGGGTGCAGTGGGGTTCTGGGGGCCTGGACCTCTAGCTGCTGACAGACTAAACTCATGTCATGGGTGCTCGTGCAACTGACTGTCTCTGTCTTGGGGCAGTTGATTCTCTGTATTGATTATTTCCTCTCAGTCTGTGGTTTTGTAGGTGTTAATGAGTTAATGAGCAACAATTAACACCTACAAAACCATAAACTAAGGAGAAGAAATAATCAATACAGACAATCAACTGCCCCAAGACAGACACAGTTGCACAAGCACCCATGACAGGAGTTTTGTCTGTCAGCAGTCAGAGGTGCAGGGCCCCAGAACCCAGAAGGCCTGCACTGATCTCCTTGACAGCTGGCAGGCTTCATGGCCGCAGCAGGGGCTAGCAGGCCTGCAGCTTTCATCCTGCTGCACCTTAACACATACAGTGTCACCCATGTCACAAGTTTTGCTTGTCTGCAGCTTGAGGTGCAGTCCCCCCCAAACCCCTGCACCTTCTTGAATCTTGGCAGCCTTCATGCTCTCAGGAGAGGCTACCACTTCTGCAAGTTTCATTCACTTCAGACAAAAAACAACAAAGTTATAGCTATTTCATTGATTCCTCATTAACCCCTTTGGCTGGATCTCTGAGGTGGCTCTGGAGCTGCTCTGGCCGGATCGAAGCGGAAACCTGGTGTAGGGGTCCAGATTGGATCGCTGGCACCCTAAGCGGCCAGATCCAAAGCCAGATTGAATAGCTGCCTACTCGCATGGGCCTAGCTGTTATATTATCTCTAACTTGTAATCCTTATTATCTCTGGATGTTGTTGGTTTATTCCCTATTATTCCACCATTATTTCTGGCTTTTGTTTCTCTTCCCTCCTCTCTTCATTTCCCTCTTTTACTTCCCTTTCCATTGTTCTGTGTATATTCTCTGTACTTCCCCCTTTTATTTCCTTTCCAGCAGCAACTTCAATTGCTGTGGGATGCGCTTCAACTCACTCCCCCAGCCTACTCACTAGAATAAGAAATGAAACAGTTCATGCTGACATATGTTGTGGGGTATCATTATTGAGGGACTGGTGGAGATGTGTTGGTAGGTTTTACATTTCTTGTCTTGGCATGGTCTGGATCCATTTGGTTAAAGATTATGACACGTTACAACCTGCCTGACATCTAATGCACCAGGTAATGTGCCTGTTTGCTGATCACTTGTTTTCCTTCACACTTTTCCCTCCCCCAAATTTCTACCCTTTGTCTTCCAAACTGCCACTCATTTGCATCTTCACAGACTCCTGGTTTAATTTAGCTTCTTTTCTACCTTGGAGAAGTCATAATATCAGCAGTATCCCACTGCCTGAAGAAGAGCGTTTGTGCCCCAAAGCTTGCAAAGAACTTATTTCCAAGTATTTAGTTGGTCTAATAAAAGATATCATGTCGACCCAAAGAACCTTGCCTGCCTATGTCCTAAGACCAACACGGCTACAATCAACAATCCTGTAGCAGGCATAAAGGAAGGATTTTATGGATGAGGAACTGTTGTTATTGAGAGCTTTCTAGTACTGGGAGATGTTTGTTTTCAAGCCCTTCTAGGATTTGAGCAATGATCATTGAAGACATGGGTGATTAGAGTTACCATCCCTGGACATGGCAGAAGAAATATATGCTTTAATAAGGAAACTGCTATTTTTCACTTTGGGCTAGATCCAATAAAGGAAATAGGCACCTCCATCAGGACTTGTACTGAAGTCCAAAGTTACAGAGGAAGAGCAGAACAGTTGGACTAACCTCTAAGCTAATGGGCAAAAAGGTGGGAGAGTCCTCCTCCTCCTCTGGCATTTAACACCCACTGGTCAGGATTTTTGCATTGCTATAATTCGAGCGCTTACCAGTCTTATGCATATACCTGGGTGGACCTGTTTTTACTGTGTGCCTGCCTAGACAGAGCAGAGCTCTACTGACCATGTTTGCATGTCCAGAGCTGCCTGGCAAAGTTTAAGTACCCAAACTGCAGCTCTGTGGCTGAGCCTGTGCCATTTAACTGTGTAAAGTGAAATAGCATCTAGCCGTCGATCCTGAACTCTGAGGTCTGGTTTTCACCTGAGAAGCCAAACATCTAGATGGTAGGCATTGTTTTATCCTTAATCAAGCCTAACTCTTTGCATCCTAAACTGCTGATTATATTTTTCTCTGTCCTCTTAATGACTGGTGTGTTCTACTCCAGAGTTAACTGCATTTCAATGCTAAGTCTTTCATGAAGGAAGAGGTTATAATGTTTGCAAAAGACTTTGGAGGCTTTCTGGATAAAATCAGGCTCTATCATTAAAAAATCAATGTTGTCAAAATATTCTGTTTTTAAATAGGAGGACACTTTACTGAGGACTTCCATCTTCAAGACTAATTGAATGGTCTATGTACCAATAGAGGGCTAGTTTGGAACTACTGCATTGGGCTTTTAAAGATCACATGTGTGTGTGTTTCCAGTGTAACATTGGGAGTTCCCAGTGTAACAACAGTTCACAGGCAGAGGCTTTCAGGTTCCTGTGTACTTATGAGGAACATAAGATGTGTACACACACAGTGATGCCTGGGGATATGGTACCATTCCTCAGATTCTGTTGTATGGTATCGACCAATTCCCACAATATTTCCTTGATATTAAGGACACTGAACAAAACAAGCTCTCTATTGTCTGAAATGCTGCATGGACTGTTAGCGGATGGCTGAGTGCGAATCCATGAGAACCTCTTGCAGAGATGACAGTAGGAGTGCAGCATCCCAAATGTGCTTTACTAGTGAGTTTTCATTTTTCTTCCCTTTGATGTTTGCCTTTGCTCCTAGTGATCCTGGGTGCTCATCTGATGACTATGCTTAACGATTTGTGTTGGTGGCTACATAAACTTATTCAAGGTTCATCTAGGATATGAGTATCATGGATTGAACCCTGCTGCTTAAAGTCTTGACTTGTGTTAATAAATAATTAATAGAAGTAACTTTTTGGGAAATTGTCCATTTATGTTGATTGTATCTTAATTATATCCCTGGCTTCCTCCTTAACATTGTAACATATACCTTGTCCTTCACTTTCATCTGCTTTGGGGAGGACTTTGTTAGGATGAGGAAAAGCAGGTGATTTGTGGCGTACAGTGCAATGCAATAAAACAACAAAAATATATAAACAGAATATATCATACCAATTTGTTCCTGGGGTAAGTGCATGGATTTTAGTGGATTTACCAGGAATGAATTTGGCCCCTTAGGCCATACAGTTTCCTGAAACATGGTTCTGTGATCCCTAAGTACTTCCTGAGATGCACTAAGCACCCTCTGCATTGCTCAGCATGTCAAAGGAACAGGCCCTTCTTTGGAAATGCATTTGGGTCTTAATTCTGCTCTGACTGTAATAAATGGCATTTTGCTGTTGACATCAATGAATGGGACTGGAAATTAGAATTGATATACGGTATTGTGGTTTACAATTGTTATTTTATATTGTAAGTGGAAAACTAGAGCATTAGAAATAGCATTATGAAATCCTGCTCTTGAAACCTTTATCCAGTGAAGATTCCCTTTGAACTTAAAGGTGTTTTTACCTAAGAACTGTGGATCAGGCCCTAAAATGAGAAGTTGCATGATATGGGGTGAAACTCAGGCCCTAGTGAAATCCATGGCACAGCTCTCATTAACTTCAACAGGGCAAACATTTCACCTTAGTCTATTTTATGCTTCTCTCATATTAGGTTATATAGCAAAAAAAAATCACACAGAAAAGGAGAGACAGGGTGTCCTAATGGCACAGCTACATAGAAAAATGACTTGCAGTGAAACTATATTGCTAACCATGTTTTTGTAGCGCATGAATATGGAACCAATGCTTTATAATATTTTTAGCCCTTTTTATTTCCATGCAGTAAAGCATATGGATATGTGAACATATTTATTTATTCCTGAGCTTATCTTTTCAATACGCTGTTCCTTAACTGTTTTTTCCTCCCACAAAGAAATGGTGACTTCACCCTGCATTGGTTTTTGTTTAACCTGTATCTTCCTTTGCATTGTGATAGCACAGTTATGTTTCATTCTTGTTTTAAAGTTACTGTCATTTTAATTTTTTTCAGAGCATATTCCATATCCTCAGGGAAAAGACTATCTAGGTGAAATGTGCTGCATCTCTGAAGTGTGTATATCTATATTTCATAGATTTCATAGACATTAGGGACTGGAAGGGACCTCATGAGATTATTGGGTCCAGACCTCTGCCATAGGCAGGAAATCAGCTGTGATCAAAAGACCCCAGCAAGAAATATATCCACCTGTTTTTTGAAAGAGTACAGAGTAGGTGCTTGCACCACCTCTTGGGGAATGGGGTGGGAGTTTGTTCCAGACCCTGGACACACACACCATAAAGAACTTTTTTCTTATATTCAGTCTAAATCGGCTTTCCTGGAGTTTATGACCATTAGACCTTGTTATCCCTTAGGGAGCACTGGTGAACAGCTGTTCTCCCAGGTCCTGATGTACCCCTCTTATGAAGCTGTAGGCTGCCACCAAGTCCCCTCTGAGCTTTCTCTTCTCCAGACTGAAGAGCCCCAAATCCCTCAGCCTCTCCCCGTACAGCCTTCCCTCCAGGCCTTGGATCATATGAGTGGTTCTCATCTGGACTCTCTCAAGCTTCTCCACATCCTTCCAGAAGTGGGGGCCCAATACTGGATGTGGTACTCCAGCTGTGGTCTCACCAGGGCCCAGTAAAGTGGGAGGATGACTTCCCTGGTTTTCCTTGAGATACATCCGTGGATCCATGCCAGAGTTTGGTTAGCTTTGCTAGCCACAGCATCACATTGGTGGCTCATATTCATCTTATGGTCAATTAAGACCCCCAAGTCCCTTTCGGTCATGGTGCTAGTGAGTGTAACACTGCTGAACCTGTAAGTATATTGGGGGTTCTTCCTACTGAGGTGTAGCACCTTGCACTTCTCTATATTGAAGGCAATCCGGTTTTGGTTGGCTCACCTTGAGAATGTGTCCAAGTTGGCCTGTATTCCCAGCCTGTCCTGTGGTGTGACCACCCTCCCCCATAACTTGGTATCATCTGTGAACTGGGCCAGTTCACATCTGACTCCCAAATCTAGATCATTGATGAAAATGTTAAAGAGTACTGGCCCAAGTACCGAGCCCTGAGGTACTCCACCAGTAACCCTGCACTATGTTGATTTGCTCCCTTCAACTAGTACTCTTTGGGTCCGACCCCGTAGCCAGTTGCCTAGCCAGTGGAAAGTATGATGATCAAGGCCACAGTTCCCCAGTTTAACCATGAGGACATCATGGGGAACTAGGTCAAAGGCCTTCTTGAAGTCCAGAAAAATGACATTCATGTCATCTCCCTTGTCCAGGACATATGTTACCGTGTCATAGAAGGAGATGAGGTTGGTCAGGCAAGACCTGCTAGTCACAAAGCCATGTTGGCTGGCATTCAGATGCTTGCCTTCCATTAGTTTGGCGTTGATGGATCCCTTGACAATTTTCTCCAGGATCTTTCCAGGGACGGACATCAGACTGATTGGTCTATAGTTCCCCAGGTCATCCCTTTTCCATTTCTTATAGATAGGGACCACTTTAGCTCTTTTCCAGTCATCTGGGACCTCACCCGAGTGCCACAGTTTTTCAAATATCCCTACCAAGGGGGAATGCAATGATGTCTGCCGGCTCTTTCAAGACCCTCCGGTGCATTCTGTCTGGGCCTACCAACTTGTGAACGTCCAGTTTCTCAAGGTGTTCCCTTACCTGAGCCACATCGATTTTGGGCCCTGTCACCTGCTCCCAAATTGGTTTGTGTTGTTCCTGCAGTGTGATCCTCATGGGAGGGTGAAAAACCGATGCAAGAGAGTCATTTAGGAGATTGGCTTTTTCT
>NW_017729029.1:39199091-39199380 GCF_001723915.1 Gavialis gangeticus
TAGATTTCATAGACATTAGGGACTGGAAGGGACCTCATGAGATTATTGGGTCCAGACCTCTGCCATAGGCAGGAAATCAGCTGTGATCAAAAGACCCCAGCAAGAAATATATCCACCTGTTTTTTGAAAGAGTACAGAGTAGGTGCTTGCACCACCTCTTGGGGAATGGGGTGGGAGTTTGTTCCAGACCCTGGACACACACACCATAAAGAACTTTTTTCTTATATTCAGTCTAAATCGGCTTTCCTGGAGTTTATGACCATTAGACCTTGTTATCCCTTAGGGAGCA
>NW_017729029.1:39204380-39204592 GCF_001723915.1 Gavialis gangeticus
AGTAATCCTCTTTAGTAATGCTTCCTGTTTTCCAGCTGGTATAGGATACTCTTTTGAGCTTCATGAGGTCCAACAGTTCCTTATTCAGCCATGGGGTCTTCTTTGCCCATTGATTTGCATTTCTTGTGATAAGGGATGTCTTTGCTCTGGGCTTCAAGGATTATGTATTTGGGTGATGACCATTCCTCATGTACTCCCTTTTCTAGGGTTGG
>NW_017729029.1:39209592-39209882 GCF_001723915.1 Gavialis gangeticus
ATGTACCCCTCTTATGAAGCTGTAGGCTGCCACCAAGTCCCCTCTGAGCTTTCTCTTCTCCAGACTGAAGAGCCCCAAATCCCTCAGCCTCTCCCCGTACAGCCTTCCCTCCAGGCCTTGGATCATATGAGTGGTTCTCATCTGGACTCTCTCAAGCTTCTCCACATCCTTCCAGAAGTGGGGGCCCAATACTGGATGTGGTACTCCAGCTGTGGTCTCACCAGGGCCCAGTAAAGTGGGAGGATGACTTCCCTGGTTTTCCTTGAGATACATCCGTGGATCCATGCCAG
>NW_017729029.1:39214882-39215101 GCF_001723915.1 Gavialis gangeticus
TTGGTGAACTAAGAAGGTGACCAATTCATGGTCACTGTCACCAAACTTTCCCTCGATCTGCAGATTGCTCACCAGGTCCTCCCCTTTGGTCAGGGCCAAATCCAGCAATGCCTCTCCCCTAGTCAGTCTATAGACCTCCTGGGTTAGGTAGAGGTCATCGATGCATGCAAGAAAGCTACACAACCTGTCAGATTTGGCCATACGCTCACGACCAGAGAT
>NW_017729029.1:39220101-39231600 GCF_001723915.1 Gavialis gangeticus
GCTGAACCTGTAAGTATATTGGGGGTTCTTCCTACTGAGGTGTAGCACCTTGCACTTCTCTATATTGAAGGCAATCCGGTTTTGGTTGGCTCACCTTGAGAATGTGTCCAAGTTGGCCTGTATTCCCAGCCTGTCCTGTGGTGTGACCACCCTCCCCCATAACTTGGTATCATCTGTGAACTGGGCCAGTTCACATCTGACTCCCAAATCTAGATCATTGATGAAAATGTTAAAGAGTACTGGCCCAAGTACCGAGCCCTGAGGTACTCCACCAGTAACCCTGCACTATGTTGATTTGCTCCCTTCAACTAGTACTCTTTGGGTCCGACCCCGTAGCCAGTTGCCTAGCCAGTGGAAAGTATGATGATCAAGGCCACAGTTCCCCAGTTTAACCATGAGGACATCATGGGGAACTAGGTCAAAGGCCTTCTTGAAGTCCAGAAAAATGACATTCATGTCATCTCCCTTGTCCAGGACATATGTTACCGTGTCATAGAAGGAGATGAGGTTGGTCAGGCAAGACCTGCTAGTCACAAAGCCATGTTGGCTGGCATTCAGATGCTTGCCTTCCATTAGTTTGGCGTTGATGGATCCCTTGACAATTTTCTCCAGGATCTTTCCAGGGACGGACATCAGACTGATTGGTCTATAGTTCCCCAGGTCATCCCTTTTCCATTTCTTATAGATAGGGACCACTTTAGCTCTTTTCCAGTCATCTGGGACCTCACCCGAGTGCCACAGTTTTTCAAATATCCCTACCAAGGGGGAATGCAATGATGTCTGCCGGCTCTTTCAAGACCCTCCGGTGCATTCTGTCTGGGCCTACCAACTTGTGAACGTCCAGTTTCTCAAGGTGTTCCCTTACCTGAGCCACATCGATTTTGGGCCCTGTCACCTGCTCCCAAATTGGTTTGTGTTGTTCCTGCAGTGTGATCCTCATGGGAGGGTGAAAAACCGATGCAAGAGAGTCATTTAGGAGATTGGCTTTTTCTTGAGCATCTGATGTCAGTTGCCCCATTGGATCTCTCAGGGGCCCAAAACTGTCCTTGTTCTTTTTCCTACTTCTCACATATCTAAAGAAAGACTTTTTGTTGTCCTTGATTCCCATAGCTAGCCTAAGTTCAGTTTGTGCCTTGGCTTTTCTCAACTGCTCTCTGCAGGTGCGGGTGAGTGCAGAGTAATCCTCTTTAGTAATGCTTCCTGTTTTCCAGCTGGTATAGGATACTCTTTTGAGCTTCATGAGGTCCAACAGTTCCTTATTCAGCCATGGGGTCTTCTTTGCCCATTGATTTGCATTTCTTGTGATAAGGGATGTCTTTGCTCTGGGCTTCAAGGATTATGTATTTGGGTGATGACCATTCCTCATGTACTCCCTTTTCTAGGGTTGGGGTACAGCCTCTGATTGCCTGACTGACCAGTTCTCTCAGTTTGCAGAAGTCAGCCATCCCAAAGTTAAAGACTTCTGTTTTACTGAGGTGTTTGCCTGCTCTTTGGTGAACTAAGAAGGTGACCAATTCATGGTCACTGTCACCAAACTTTCCCTCGATCTGCAGATTGCTCACCAGGTCCTCCCCTTTGGTCAGGGCCAAATCCAGCAATGCCTCTCCCCTAGTCAGTCTATAGACCTCCTGGGTTAGGTAGAGGTCATCGATGCATGCAAGAAAGCTACACAACCTGTCAGATTTGGCCATACGCTCACGACCAGAGATGTCAGGGAAGTTGAAGTCCCCCATGACGATCAAGCATTGGGAGCATGCAGCTTTGACCAGTTCCCTAATGAATTCCCAATCTAGGTGTTCCTCGTGGTGAGGGGTAGGGTGGAGGGGAGTGGGGTCTATAGTATACTCCTACAAGTAAGTCACCCTCCCCATGTTCTCCTCATATGTTGAAGCAGAGGGTCTTAAGATGCTTTTCCTGGTTTGGAAAGTCAATCTGCAGGGGGGTGAGCTGATCTTTGACACAGAGAGCAACACCACCACCCCTCTTTCCCACAGGGTCTCTCCTATGTAAGGTGTAACTCTGTACTGCCACCGACCAATCATAGGTGGAGTCCCACCAGGTGTCTGTAATTCCTACAAAGCCATAGTCATTATCACATAGGAGAAGGGCCGGTTCCTCATGCTTGTTTCCCAAGCTCCTGGCATTTGTGTACAGGCAGTTAAGTCTGCCATATGAAGCCCAGTCCTTCCCTGAGGGGTTAAGAGGGACCTTTCCTTGGGCTGTCACCAGAGTGGGATCCCTTGGGCTTCCCAAGTTATTGGTCATGGGACTGACATGACCTGGGCTAGAACTGTTAGTAGACTGCCTGTCTCCCAACAGTCTCAGTTTAAAGCCCTGTCAAGAAGGTCAGCTATTCTGGCTGAGAAGAGCTTCTTCCCCTTCCAGGTGAGGTAGAGACCATCCCTTCCCAACAGTGCGCTCTCTCTGAAGTGTGGACCATGATCGAGGAAGCCAAATCCCTCGCGATGGCACCATCGCTACAGTCTTCTATTCACCTCACCGATGCATCTGTTCCTCCAGAGCCCATGTCCTGTGACAGGGAGGATTGAAGAGAAAACTATCTGTGCCCCCAGACCCTTGAGCCCACCTCCCAGAACCCTGTAGTTATGCATGACCTGGCCTGGACTTCTCTGTGCCGTGCAATTGGTGCCCACATGGATGAGGAACATGGGATAGTGGTAGGAGGGACGGATGAGTTTGGGGATCCTCTCCGTCACATCCCAGACACAAGCTCCAGCCAGGCAGGCAGCAGACCTCATGGGCCAGGGGGTCAGGGTGACAGATAGCTCCCTCAGTCCCCCTAAGGAGGGAGTCACCTACCACAATAACTCTGCACCTTATTCTGGGTGCAGGTGCTGGTGGCCTTGCGTCCTCACATGTTGGAGCCAGCAGAATGGCTGGCTCCGTTTGATATGAGAGGTGCAAAGCGGTTGTGCAGCTCCAGGGGAGTGGTAACCCTGGTGTTGTGCCTGTTTGGGCCAGAGACAACTGTCGTCCAGGCAGCCCCAGGCTGGACTTCGTTGAGGTTCTTAGGTTCTGCCACTCTGTCATGAGCCATTGGGTTGAAAGCCTAAAAGTAAGAGTCCAGCTCCTGTTCTGCATCCCTAATGGCATGCAGCCACTGGACCATTGCCTGGACTTCCCTGATCTGACACTTCAGGGCCTCCACCACTGAGCACACCCCACAAGGGGGTGGTATCAGTGCCCCCAAACCCAGCTGCCTGCAGTCTTGCTAGGCATCCTCCACAAGGAGCTGGGGCTCTGTTCGAGTGGAGGCCGAGGGTCCCACGCAGGAGGGGGCAGGGACCACAGACTCCATCTGGGTATAGGCCAGGACCATGGGCTCTGTTTGGGTGGAGACCTCGGCGGTGACAGAGCAGGGGAGTCCAGGTGCAGGGGAGCCTCAGGGTGCGACGTGTCCCACCCACCATGGTCCTTGTAGTAGTCTGGCTACTCCTATGCAGACCCTTGGCTACAGCTCAGTGCCTGGAGCCTTGGGCCCTTCTGCCCACCCTCCTGTGCAAACTCCCGTGCTAACTCGTGCAGTGGGCAGACAAGCGCACCTGTCTGAGCGGCTCCCTGGGGGGCTGGGCAAAGTAGGAGCCAGGGTGGGGTGAGACCCTCCTCAGCCCCTCTCATCTGCCTCCCTGCAGCTGTGCTAGCCCCCTACTACCACCGGCCCCACTTACCTCTGGCTGTACTGGGGGTTGCTGGGAGGCTTTGGGGTGTGGGGGTGTGATGGTCTTACACCCATGCATCTTGCGCTGCTCCCGGAGCCCAACAGATATATAGAGATAGATGTGGGGAACTGCACCTTTAAAAGGCTCTGTCCCGAGCCATTTTGAACTAGGTTCTACACTGGCTAATATTAGGAAATGCTGATCCTTTAGAACTTGAGCACTGAATGACGTCCACTTCTGTCTTCCTCCTTGGCTCTGAGTGTTCTCTGAATGACGCATGGTACCAGAAGTGGGGTAAAACAAGCTGGGGAGGTAGAAGGATGAAGCAGTTAAAAGCCCCCCCAGGATTCAAATTCTGGAACAGATTCATAGAATTGTCATAGAATTCGGTCTTTCTAGTCCAGAATTTGAATGCTGGTGGGGCTTTCAATTCTGGACTAGAATCATAGACAGTGTGAAGGAAAACTGGAGATGCTATAAACAGCACTCTATCTGCAATTAGTTGGTGCCAGGAAAAAAGAAGGCAAGTGGAAAGTATCTTTATAACTGTCAAGAGCTGGCTCTGAGGCACTTGTTTTAATAGCTTTCATTTAACTCAGGCAGAGGAGGCAAACTATGAAACAGCATTTCTGTGAAATGTGCAGTGTAGTGCAATCTATATACAAATGAAACACAAGGATACAGAAAGAAGGTGGAAAGACACTTCACTTTTTGACTAATCTAAGGCTGCAAGGCCAATCTTGCATTCTGGGAAGGGGAAGGAAACTGTGTCTATCTGCTTGAACCTGCAACCCAAAAGTGATATTGTGCAAAGCTGTACAATGAACATGCAATGTAATTCTTCATAACTTTTAGTTCTTCAGACTCTTTAAGTAAAGGGTCCCTATCCTTTGGTACTAGGGAGCAACTACAAAAGTAACTTATCTGTGCATGCTTTCAAAGAGGTTGTTGGTACAGCCAGAATTAATAAATACACCAACATCTGTCAATGTGTCTGGGGCTTTTTTATTCTTCCTTAGAAGCACTGGGTGGTTGCCATAGCCAAAGCTAGGGATTTTGACTGGAATATGATAATGGTCCTACTGGAGGTATGTCCAGAATTTTCTGGTTAGAGGGTTTCCCCCCTCCACTCAGAGCCAGACCGATTACCATGTTTAGGATCAGGAAGAAATTTTACCACATGGTCAGTATGGTATGGATTGTGAGGCTTTTTGCCTTCCTGTGTAGCAGGGGTCATTACCATCTTCCTTGGATCTCTCGAGCATATTTTAACAACCCTTGCATTGGCATGGCATTGTCCACCATTGTCTCCCTGCTTTTCCTATGGCAAGTTAGGGTGCTTTGCCTTGTGGCTGAGTGACCGGATCACCTATGTAGTTTAAGTAATGGGTTAGACAAAGATTTGCTTGGGATGGTTTGGACAGGGATGATCCTGCCTTAGGCAGGAGCTTGGGCTAGCAGACCTCAAGAGGTCCCTTCCAGCTGTACTGTTTTATGATTCTGTTTTCTATAACTTGTGATACTGAAGTCTAAACAGAAACTGGCAGGTTCATGCAACAAATGATCCCTTTGTAAGCAACTGAACATTGATAGGTGGGTTAGTTAACTGGTATTCCATACTATATTAAAGTTGATTGTTACATCACTAAGGAACACACAATAGATATACACATCCATACATACCTATTGATCTGTCTAATCAGTGAGGAAAATACATCAGTGGAATGACTTTCCAATGGATTCAGTATATTCTTAATCAGTTTCAGTGTGTTAATTGAGATGAGATGTCTTTCTAAAAGATATGCTACAGCTCAGCCAGGAGTTCTGGCTTGACGCAAAAAATTACTAGACTTGTTTCTCTAGAACGTGCTATGCAGGAGATCAGAGTAGACGTTCATAATGTTCATTACGGCTTTACAGTCAATTGATCTGTCTATTTACAAAGATATAGTAGCACTGGTCAAAACCTGTAGCTACCGTTTTTTTCTTTACCCTTCAACTTTGTCTTGTGGCTGCCATGTTATTCAAGTGAAGACATGCTGATAGATTTTGGAGGACACTGGAATCTGCAAAAACCATGCTATTAAGCTAATGTACAGTAAACTAGGGTATTGTGCATTAAGTGTCACTTAAACTGTTCAGTGTGTATGAACATCACTGGTGTTGACTACACTGAATTAGAACTGCTAAACTACCTGTCACAGCCTTTATGAAACATAAGGTCTCCAGTAGAGGCTTGTGCTTTACATATGAAAGGGGGTAAGTCCTAGTCCCATTGTCTTGGCAAAGTTCCAAATAGCCACACTGAGGCATAGTGACAGCCATGAAGTCCTAAGCAGCCACAGGTTTACAAATGTGTGACATACAAACTGTTCTGTTGTAAAGACCTATCAGTCCTAATAAGCTAGAAAGACAGAAAAATGGCACCAGAAATGAATTTGGTGTCAAACTGATTTAATTTTATCACTTTTCTTCATGGCATTGTTTCCCAAGCATCCCAGGGGACGAATAGCCAGTAAGTAAGAAGAGAGAATCTGTGACGTCACTTCCATACTTTCTTTTCTAGCTGTAATACTGAAATCCACTTAGAAAGACTGTGAGTTCCCCTTTTTGACTGTGATGTTAACCTACACATCATAGTGCAGGTTCTTGCTCTAGCAGGATCTCTTCTAATAACCGCCACTAATTGTGGCATGCACTGTGAAGAGTGTTCACTTCTGAGCTGTTCTTGGGATCATGAGATTTCTGGCGGGAATGAGCAAAACTAAGTTCTGCTTTGTTCCCCTTGCCCTGGAGGAAGACCCTGTCAGTGGCATTCACCTGTGTTGCCTGGCCCTGAAAAATAGATGTTGAACCCTCACACTCGAATCCTTAAGTAAACAGATACTTTGAAAATAACTGCATTTGAAGTCTATGGTATCTCTGCAACCACAAGGAAAGGAAATGCCTGAGAACCACCTCATTTATCAATCTTTCCTGCTAAAATGGAGAGCTACAACAAGACAAGCCATACAGTCTTGTCCCCCACCCTCACAAGCAACTTAGACTTGTGATAAATAATACATCTGAGAGGAAGAAAGCTGAATGTTGCTTCAGAAAGTGTCACAGAACCTGCTTTGATTCAGGGGTAGTGGTGGAGCTGACATTGTGCAAATTAACATGTAAAATGGGATCTCTGCATTAGGCCTGACCCTGCTCTCTGTGGTTGAGGTGGTAATCTCCAGTATTACATAGAAAGAAAAAGAGTACTGGAGTAATATAAATGTCATGGTCAAAGGCCTGCCCAAGACTAGCAACCCAGGAGGCAAATAAAATTAAGGCAAGCCAATTTCTCACAAGGAAGTGATGTGCTAGCATCATATCCAGCCACCGGGACTCTCCAGTCTCAATGACCAGATAGTCATTTACAGATGGGTCAAATGGTGGTAGCTTTCAACATGCCTCTGGTCCCAAAGGACTTTACCTGCTGGACCACTGCACCTACGAGGATAGCAAAATTTCCCCAGAAATAAAGCCACAAGAAGAAAAAAGAATCCATTTGTCAGGGAGCTACAGATAGCCACATCCAGAAGTTCCTCACTTTTTGCAGAAATGCTTCTTCAATCTTTCTTGCCCAGGAAAAGGAGGATTAAGAGATCTATGAGTTTAACATAGCTATTGGCCAAGTTTAGCTCCTTTGCCATGGAAAATGGTATCACCTTAAAGGCTCAGCGCTGCGTGTGGGTGGCCACAGGCAATGCAGTTTCCACCACCTACGCCAATTAGCTGTTGAACTTCCTATCATGTCTGCACTAATTCTGAAGCACATGAAGAGTATTAGTGCAGTTGGAATGATGTGTCTGCTTAGCCTGCTAGAAAGACCATTTGCTCACTCATCAAGGTTATACCCCTTCTCTCCTTTGGTAGGCTTACACTAGTAGGAACAGAAGACTCCTCTTAAGAGCACTGGCAGGTAACAAGATACCTTTCTGATGGGCAAAGAACCTCTGGTGACCTTTGCCTTGGAATATTTTTTTCTTTTTTCATAGGTAAACTGAAAACTGTTTCTTTTTTATGCTAATTACTTGCTCCCATTACCTAATGTTCTTACATTTGATGAACTGCGTTACACTTAATCATGTCTCCCTACCTTGGTTATTTCCCACCTGAAACAATGGTGATATTGAATGGACATTTCTTGTTGTTGTAAATTACCAATCAGAAAAAAAAACCAGGCAAAAAACATCAGCATAGTTAGACGTGCAGGGTATTAGACACCCTGCCTTCTCGCTGTTCTGAAGGAAAAGAGTTCTGAAATTCACTCTGGCTTTCAAGAAACCCATATGAAAAGCTGGTATGTTTAAGGATCAGAAAGTAGGGAGAGGAAAGGGGTTATACACTGTGGCCATGTCCAGATGAGCATTGCTGTTTGTTTCCCTGGGAACAAGTAGCAGCAACACACCTTGTCTCCAGGGAATGCCCATGCCATTTGGCATGCAGCAGGTTACTCTGGGTAGGGTAGAGAAGGCTGCAGCCAGCCTTTGTACTGGGTCTGCAGCACCACATACCACACACGTCCACACTCACCTGGACACAGCCTGAGGACAAAAGAAGACACTTCTTTCACCACATAGGGAAAAGTTTTGTGATATTTCTCATCTTCAGGCATAGCCTTTTTCTGCTGTCTTCTACTAGACCAACTGTAGCACTTAAACAAGATTTCAAGCACCCTTCCTTAGGTCACATCTGGATTTTTTTTCCCCCTTTTTGAAGAACAGGTGCCAGGATCTCTTGGATTCAAACCCAGACCTTTCAAGCCTATAGACAGAAGCTTAGCCTACAAAACCACCAAATAGCAAACCAAACCTCAACCTTAAGGCAGCCAGAGCTGTCTCATGATGTTTCCAGTGAGGGATCAGATGACTTGGGCAGACCAATGGGAGCCACAAGCCTGTGACTGATGGTCTATAAAACCCTCCAACCTCCCACAGGTCTGGCTGCTGCCGGTTTTGCTGCCAAGTGGCAGGAAGGGGGTCTGGTTTTCTGGTCAGCATTAGTATTTTGCTCAGGTAGCTCTTTCTGTGGGCAGACTGTATCTCATGAGCTTGTATCTGTTCAGTTATTAATTATCATACTTTAGATGAGAGGAAGGTGGATAAAAATGTAGCAGAAATTCATGTGAATGTTTTAAAATTCATTTCAGTTGGCTAGGCACTCAATTCCTGTGAATTTCAGCAAGCTAGTTTATTTGCAGGAATAGTGGCAAAACTACTGAATCTGATGCAAAATGAAAATAATATTTGCAGAGTAGTGGATTGCAGTGGTTGCTGAACTTCTTGGACCAGCACGCCACTCTCATCTCTCAATGTTTCTCACAGAAAACTCATATCAGACTTTTAACTGAAAAGGGGAGAGAGAAGATTGGTGTGATCTGTGGACCATTTACCATGATCTTACTTACCACCCTGTGAAGTACAGTTTGGAAACCAGTTCAGACTAAGGACACTTGGACTTTATTCCAAACACTTCTACTGATGATCAGTGAAAAAAGCCACTGTGGGCACATCTACGTATGCATTTAGGTGCTTTTCCTAATGAGTATTAAATTTAATACCCCCAACATGCAGTACTAAACAAATGTGCATTAGGCTGCCTTAATGCGCAGTAATGCATGTGCATGATTTTTAAGTGACACTTAATGCACAATACCTTATTTTACTGCACATTAGCTTAATAGCATGGTTTTTTTATGTGATGCTTTAATGCACAGTAAAATAGGCTACTGCGCATTAAAATGCATATGTGGATGTGTGCCCAGAAAGTATTCAGAAAATAGTTCCAAATAGCAAATAAGCTTGAAAGTCACAACGTAGTGGTAGAAATTTAATGTTAAGAAAAGCAGCATTGTTTGTTTATAAAAAAAATGACTAGAGTGGTACAAAGTACAGTAAAATTCTTTACGAAAAGATTTTGAAAGCACTTGAAAAGGTAAGCTCGATACATTACTTTTACAAATGATCAGTAGATTTCTGATCCAGGGAAGAGGCTAGCAAATCCAGTGCATCACATTAAAAATCCCTGCAACCCATGGCAGAGAGTTTGGGCCTTAGCGTAATTATCTTCCTTGAGATAAATCCTTGGGATGAAAGGCTGGGGGTGTGCAAGAGTCTGAGTTGGTGATTTAGCTGGCTCTGCTATTTCTTCAGAGCTTGTACTGAACCTGTCCCTCACCCTGGAGTTAGAGGTGTTCTGTGCTGCTGGCAGCACCAATTCTGGCTTAAATATAAATCTAAGGTCCTGATCAGTTTTAGTCATTAAATATCTCAGTATACTTTTTCCAAGAGAAGACAGACCTACTGGCCTGTTTCCAGCTGGAGTGGGTACAAATCTTCCCATCTCAAATCACTCCAGTGTTCTGACAGTTCTTCTTTTCTTGTGTCCTTAAATTGCCCACTAGTGTTGCTGGGCACTGTAAATTAGTTACCACCCTCCACCCCAGAGGTGGCTGCATTTCAGTGCTGGGCAAAGTGATTCCTACATCTTTTGCTGTACAGTAACTTCAGATTTGTTCTGGTATACATTAGTGTATTGACTTCAAGGGAATCCAAAGCAGAATCCAAACTAGGGCTTATGGGAAAACACTTGAGGAATGTTCTGGATGAAAGTTGTTGTATAATGCAGTTTACAATGCTCACCACTTTCTTCCACACCATACCACTTTCTCTCCTCCTGTGCTTTTTAACCTGGTACATTCTTTAGAAATAAAATGGCTCAGAATCTTAATGTGTATAAATCATAAGAGCTCCACTGACTCATTTGCACCAAGAATCTGTCCCTATCTGTTCACCAGCATTTATGGTTGTAACTAAGATGCACTTGCACACTTTCTGATGAATAAATTATGGTAAAAAAAACAGTCCCCCATGCTCATATTATCTTCATTGGTGCTTCATTGGTGCTTGTATCAAACACTTTATGCAAGGCACCCAGTTGAAATGCAGAAGATTCCTGTAGTTTCAGTGAAAGCTTACAAACCTGGTCTACCTCCCCCTACCCCCCAATAAATTACTGCTTTTAATAAAGGGGTGTAGGTTGTAGCCGTGTTGGTCTAAGGACATAAGCAGACAAGGTTCTTTGGGAGAATCTGATCTTTTCTTAGACCAACTAAATAGTTGGAGAAAAATTTTTAAGCAAGCTTTTGGGTTCAAAAACCCTTCATCAGGCTAAGGAAGTTTCAGCAGTTGGTGTGCGCTCTTCCTGGATGGAATGAAAAATAAAGAAGCCAGAGGCTGGGCTGGTCTGCATACAAGACAGGCAGTCAGTGAAAATGTAGATTGAAGAGTCAATGGGTGAGAGACAGGCTGGGTGTGGGGAAGAGAAGAGGGATGAATAGCGGAGAGATACCTGGGAAGTCAGTTGTCAGGCAGGTTATAATGTGTCATAAATCCAATATCTATATTTGGTCCAAAGTGGAGTTCATAGGCTCGTCTCTGGGAAGTGTTTTGTAAGTTTCCTTTGAGGATCAGGACTGAGAGGTTGGAGAGAGAGTGGTTTTCTTGTGAGATGTGCCCCCACGGGTAATTGGCTATTCGTGTCTTCACTAGATTTCCGGTGTGCATTCATTCTGGTGCACAGTTGTTATTTGGTCTCTTCTACATATTTTCCATCTAGGCATTTGGTGCATGGGATGAGATATTACATTTCTGGAGGTGCAGCTGTAAGATCCGGGAATGCTGATGGCTCTGTGGAGTGTAGTGATTGTGGGGGGTGCTGGAGATGTGTTGGCAGGTTTTGCAATTCTTGTCATGGCATGGCCTGGATCCATTCGGTGTGTTCTGGG